>NW_026535893.1:0-713486 GCF_028551555.1 Melozone crissalis | reverse complement strand
GGGGAAGCAGGGGTGAGGGGTCTGCAGGGAGGGCTGGGGAGGCTGTGGGGGATGGAGGCGTCCAGCTTTCCCTCTGCCTACACTTTCACTTTCTCTCTCCGGTAGCAGATGGAAGAGGCCGTTTGTGCTGAGTGTCACATGGGAGGAGGGTTCTGCCCTGGGGGGGGCAAATACAGGGGGCTCCTGTCCTGGGGGGATCCTGTCCCAGGGGGGACACATGCTAGACAAGGGGGTCCGTTCCTGGAGGATGGCAGCTCCTGGTGTTTCCAGACTTCTCCATTCTTGCTCATCCCCTGCAGGATCTGAGCCAGCAAGAGCAGCTGGGGAATGGAGCCCCAGCCAGGAAAGAGCTCCCAAACTCCTGCTCCTTGAAGCCAGTGGCCATCCAAGGGTGGGGCCCAGCCATGGCCCAGCCCCACTGCACAGGGATGGCCATTGCCCAGCCCTGCTCTGGACAGCCCCAAGTAGTAGCCAGGACTTCATGGTCCCTCCTGCCCCCTTGGCTTTGATTCTGGCAACTTTAGTGCTACTGCAGAGGTGAGAATTCTGTGGGGGAAAAAGGCCTGCCTGTGGTTTGCTCAGCTCTGCAAGAAGCACAAACCCCAAAGGGAGCTGAAGCAGAGGCTCTGTGAGGGCCTTTGATGGTTTTCAGAGCGGGGCTGACTGGAAAGCCCCCCTGCAGGGCCAGCTGTCATGCAACCAGTCCGGAAATGCAGCAATTGATCACTTTGTCCCTCTCACCAAGTTTCATGGTTTAGGCTTGGCACAAAGCTAGTGTTCTTACGAGAATACCTTCTCTCTGGTGTCTGCTGTGAGATGTGACTAGGAATAAGCAAAGCAGGCTCCAGCATAGAAATAAAGAAAACTTTATTAATTAAACTACAAGAAAAGAAGAGGGGAAAAAACTATAAGTGAAAAAAAAAAAATGAAAACCTTACAAAAGCACTTTCCTCCTCCCCCCACCAAATTTCCTAATGCAATACATTCTCCCAAATCACTAACTCTCAGTCCGGCACCACCCTTTAGATTATTCAATCTTCAGTTCATGAAGAGGAGAGGAGTCCTTCTTGCACCATAGGCTTCTCCTGGAAACACGCTGAAACCTCATGTGCTTCCATGTCACTCAGCACCGCCTGGAAAGTCTTTTTGCCATCATGACATCTTCTTTCCATGCCCAGTGCTCTCACCACTGTGCATGGACTAGAGCTGCTTCTAGGGTTGTCTTTTAAGGATGCCTTGTCTTACTCCAAAAAAAGGCACAGTCTCTCTTTCGGGACATCTGTTCCCCTCAGTGTTTTTCACCCCCTGGGGCCAAGGGGTACCCACACTGAACCTTCCTGGTTCTGAGGCACTGCCTCCCTCTAAATGCAGTCTCTGTGTCAAAGGAATAAAAATGGTTCAGTATATGGCTACACAACAAAAGTCTAGCCAAAAGGCCACTCCGTCATCTCTCCCTGCACTCAGCCAGTCTTTTCCACTTCCCTCAGGCCTAGTCTTTGTTCTCTCATCTCTTATATCTCTTCTTATTCAGCTCCAGGAGGATCAGCATTTTTGCAAGGTCTCAATCATGTAAGGAAAAGGTTAAAAATTTCAGTCCCTGCCTGTCCCAGAGCTCTGGCACTCCCACACTGCCCTGCCGGGCACCCTCTTGCCGCACTCCCCCCTTCCCCCTCTGGGCCGGCTGCTATCACATTCTGTCGCTGGCTCTCCCTCTCTCTCTCTCTCCTGCAGGGGGATGGCTGCCCGATGGCTGTCTCTTGGTGCTCCTCCACCCTTCCATCTTCAAGGGCCTCCTCACCCCCCATCTCTGTCCAGGCCCAGGCCTACCACATGGCTGCCCCTCCCCCGCCCAGCAGCAGCAGCTGGACGGGGAAGGGAGATCTGACCTCTTTGCCTCGAAGTCCCAAGAGAATCTCCCAGGCACGAAGCTCTGCTTTTAACTCCTGTGTGTTCTCAGAGGTGTGTCCAAACCCCACTGGCCACATCAGGTGCCAATATCAAAATATGAGCACTCATTGGTTTGACTACAGCATCCCAGAATTCCCACTTCTTCCTCGTCAAACCAGCACACCAAGTATTGTAAATACATAGATATATTACTGGATTTTCACAAATGTTAAAATGGAATTTATATCTGTAATGTTAAAGTAACTTTGTTACAAAGATATAGTTTTTATTTCTGTTGTTAATTAAGCTTTGTGAAATAGCTGATATAAGGATGCTTGTGTTAAAATGCCTGCTTGGATGGGATAACATCTGATGAACACAGGATGAGAACACCTGCTACAGACATGCCAACTATCAGCACTCACCGCCTGAAGACAGTGTGGACCCAGGCCTAGAAATGAAGATGATGATAAAAAACGGCTAAAAGCACAACCAAGGAATAATGCTCTAAAAAGGCGGATCCAAGGATGAGCCATGCTAAACAATTCTTGGAATGTAAATTAGTTTGGGGGAAAAGTTTTCTATGCATAAGTGTATATGAATATGCAACAGGCTGATCTAAGGGAAAAGGTATCCAAGAGGTATCCCCAAAGAGAACAGTGTGCTCTTGGCTGAGTGCCAAGGTGCACCCACCCATAACAATCTTTGCTCTATGGTCTTTGTCTCCTATTGTCCTTTTTCAAACTTCTAAAATTTTCACAGGAGAGAGAACGTGTTTTTCACATAAGGCAAAGATGAGAATTCTGTAGGGGAAAAAGGCCTGCCTGTGGTTTGCTCAGCCCTGCAAGAAGCACAAACCTCAAAGGGAGCCCAAGCAGTGGCTCTGAGGCAGCCTTTGGTGGTTTTAAGAGCAGGACTGACTGGAAACTCCCCCTAAAAAGGCAGCTGTGGGGGAACCAGTCCAGAAATGCAGCAATTGATCACTTTATCCTTCTAGGTAAGGGACTGGGAGAGACCCGAAAATCCTGCAAAGACAACAACCATCTGCTCAGCAGTCTGACCAGGACCCTCCTCCTCCTTCCTGTCTCAAACATGCTGCCCTTTAGAACATCCCAGAAAGAATTTTTGGGTTCTGGCTCAGTTGTGAGACAAGAGAGAAAAGGATGGAAATGTCAAGCAAGGGGTTTCCCCCTGGCTGTGGTGGGGCTGTGGGCAGGGACCCTGTCTGGATTCCAGGTGTCCCCAAAGCTGCTCCATCCCTGCCCTCCTCACCTGCACAGGGCACAGGGAATAGACAGGGCTCTGCCCCACACCTGCTGTGCCCCTTCCAGGGTACCCCTCCACTTCCTGGAGCTGTGGGGGCCTTACCCTGGCAACGTTCGGTCCCGACACATCACGACAGTGGCTTTGGACACATTGCCACAGTCGGTTCAGACACCTCGTGACCGTCCCAGCACTCACAGCGTGATGGCAGCTGGGCCCCTTCTGGTGCTCCGGGACAGGGGACAAGAGAATCAAGAGCCTCCTGATGTCAGCTTCCGCCATCAGAGCAAAGCAAGTCCAGGGCCCTGCCAGGTCCCTCTGGTGGAGGAAACGTGCTTGGGGAAGTGTTCAGGTTTTGTTCCTTTTTGGGTGGCTTTGCCTGGAAATCGTTCTTTGTGTGACCATTTGGACGCTGAACCTTGTTCCTGTTTCTGTTGGTTTTATTCTCTGTCATTGCTGTTGCAGGAGATTGTTCTTCTCTCAGCCCTTTGGCATCTTTGTGCCCCCACAGGGAGGGAGAGGGGCAGTTTTTAGCAGCAGCACATACACGAGTGGGTGCCCATGGGCGGGGACCCCCAGTGCCTCCCAGTTCCCCCCAGTGTCACAGCACATTCCTTTAGATCTCACCGGGTTCCCGCAGTCGCCCCTGGGGTCCCCGCAGCTCCGCGTACGTCACCTGGGGATCCTGGAGGGTGGCGGCACAGGGGGACACTGCAAGAGACACGGGCTGTGGGATCTGGGTGGGGTGACACTCATGGGTGACGTGTCCCTCTGAATGTGTCCCCCCCGTACTCACCCCCTGCCCTCTTGGTGACCACGATGTGGGTGTCCAGCACCTCCCTCTCCTCTGGGGGGGCCGGGGGATGCAGGGGGGCCCTGAGGGAATAAAGGGGATGTGGGGGAGGGAATGGCAGGTCTTGGGGGTTGGGGTAAAACAGGAGAGTGTGGTTTGAGCCCCCCTCTCATATTTCCTGGTTCTTCCTGGCAGCTGCAGGAGAAAGAGAGGAGGGGTGACTATGGGGTCCCATGGCCCTGACCCCTCTCAGGATTCCTGGACCTCCATGGGCCCTGCAAGCATCCCTGAAGCCCCCCAGAATCCATTAGGTTCCCTAGTGCCCCCAACCAACTCAGCCTCAAGAACCCAAAGCCCACCAGGGACAGAATGCCCCCCAAATACTCCCCAGGGCCCCTGAAATTATTCCCAACATCCCTGAAGGACTCTCCAGCACCTCCCCAAACTCTACAGAACCCCCAGACAAGGTCACAATTCTGGGACTCTTAGTGCTTTCCTATCGCTCCCCAATTCCGAGGGCCTCTTCAGCTCCCTGAGACCCCCGTCCCCCCATTGTCTCCCACCCGCATGGTCCCACCGGTGCCAGATCACAATGACACCCATGAGCAGGAGCAGGAACAAAAGGGCCCCACTAACCCCTGCAGCCACTGCAAGAAACAGAGGGAGACACATTAGGATCACCCACCACCCCAGGTGTCCTGCACTTCCTGGTAACCCCATGTGACCCCACCTGTGTCACCATGTCCCTTTGATGTCACCTCCAGTGCCAGCACTGGGCTGATTGTTCGAAACACGCGGTACCCGTCTGCCTCATTGGTGGCCACGCTCTGGTAGGTGCCCGAATGTCCCACATTGATGTCCCTGAGCTCCAGGAGGGCACCCCGGGCCACCTCCTGCCCGTTGTGCAGCCAGGTGAAGGTGACAGGGGCTGAGCCCACCTGCACCGAGCAGTGCAGGGTCACGTTGTCACCTGCACGCACCTGGTGTGGCACAGGGACCGGTGGTGATGGTGGCATTGGCCACGGGCACTGTGGGGACACAAACAGGGCTGAGGGGACAGGGAGGAGCTGGTGGTACGTGTGGGGGGATAGAGAAAGGGGGAATGGGTGTGGTGGGGGATTTCGGGGATGGGGTCACAACACGGAGGGGTGAAGGAACACAGGGCATAGGTGGGGAGACAAAAGAAAGGTGTCTATGGGACGTGGAGGTGCCCAGGCAAGGACCCAGAGAGGTTTTGGGGGCCCCCTGTGCCCATCCCCACACTCACTGCACACCATGACACAGAGCAGGGTGCTGCTCTTCCGCACGACCTGCCCTGCAGGCCCCCAACCACTTGCCAGTCCCAGGAGAACGTGCAGGAGGGGGGCTCGGGGCCACAGGGGGCTGGGAGTGCTGAGGCAGCTGAGATTCAGGGGGGACCCCTCAGTGAGCTTGCGGGGACCCCCCCAGCACTGGCACCGAGAAGAGCTCTGGGAAGGAGAGGGGAGGTGAGGACTGTGACTCTGAGTCTGCTGGGAAGGGGCTTGGGGGGCGTCAGGAGATTGGAGTTCCCGCTGTGGGGGTGCTCACTATGTACTGTCACTGTCACTGGTTCTGACTATGACTGTCAGGACCCCACCAAGCCCCCACAGCTGTAGCTGCCGCTGTGGCTCAGCTGCAGGGGGGACAGAGAGAGCTCAGTTCCTCTGAGGGACTCCCCCAGATCCTTCTCATCCCAGAAAAATGCCACCTTGGTGACCGTGTGGTTCTAATGGCCGCAAGGACAGCACAGGGTCACCGTGTCCCCATCCAGCAGTGCCTGTGCTGGCACCTGCAGCACCAGCAAATCTGAGGGACAGGAGGATTCCATCTCACCAAGGGTCTCGAGAAAGGTCCTAGGTGGGTTGCTATGACCTTGGGAACATATGGGTGCACTGGGATGTCCCTAGGGGCAGGGCACAGGCTCTTGCCACACAAGGGCTGTGATGCCACCCATGGAGTGGAGCCCACCAAGACCTGTCAGGGGCCATTCTCATCATTTAAGATCCTCCCTCACCATCTGAGACCGTTATGGGGGGGCTGAGCCCAGTGCTGGGTCTGTCACACATGTAGGTGCCACTCTCGGTGACATTGAGATGGTCACACCCCTGCTGCCAGCAGCGCTGCCCGTCCTTGTACCAGGTGGTGGCACTGGTTGTCCCCAAGCCCTGGCAGGTCAGTGTCACCCGGTCCCACAGCACCGCCGGCCTCCAGAGGGGCTTCACCAAGAGCTGGGTGGTCTGGGCACCTGTGGGTGACAGGGGACACCAGCCTGCCAGGACCAGTGTGGGGCTGGGGACAGCGGGGTGGGGCCATGGCATCCCCTGAGGACTCACCAGCAAGGCCGAGGGTCTGGGCTGGAAGGGAGAAGGGACAGGGCTCATTGGGGGTGGCACCATGGGGACAGCAGCACCTCCAGTACAGGTTGTGGGGGCTGACCCAACTGACCCCATGGGAACAGCACTTCTTATTAGAAAATGTGTCTGGGTGGCCCCAAAAGATTTGTCGTGGCAGGGGGATATGTTTGTGTCACAGCCACCAGTGCACAACATCCCTGTGTCACAGACACCTTCGGAACAGGGACACCGAGGCCACGCTGGGCTGTGGCAGAACATGGGGACACTGTGGACACTCCGGGCATGAGGACACCACAGACACGGCCCATGCTGGCGCATGTCACCCCCATCAGCTCATGATCCCATGCCCATGATCCCATCCCCATGGCCACATCCTCATTGTTCTTGTCCCCTTCTGTCCCTGCATCCCAGTTCCCTTGTCCCTATCCCCAGAGCTACCTGAGCCCAAAGGTGCCAGTCCCCACATTCCTGTCCCAACATCCCCATCTCCAAATATCTGCCCACTGTTCCTGTCCCCAAAGCCACCCTACATCCTCAGTAACACCAATGTTCACTGTGGGTAACATGGACTGGCACTGCTGGCATTGGGGACCTCAGGGGACCCCAGAGCCCCCCTGTGCCCCCTCCCCATCCCAGGGTGTCATGTTCATTCCCAGGGCACTCACCCCACAGGATCAGCGCCACCTTCCCAGCCATCCTGGTGTCCCCAGCCATGTGCACTGGCTGTCACTTGCTGCTGTGGCCACCGCTCCCCTGGCTGGCGGCTCTTCCGATGAAGGGGAAGGAAGTGAGGTCACGTCCGTCCCCACATGTAGGTGGCCCTTGGTGTAGGGGCAGGGTGGCCACAAGCTGGGGACAGGCTGGGGTCAAGGCTGGGGGGGACTCAATGGGACATGGAGTTTGAGGATCAGTGTGTTTGGGGGCCCAGAATGGGTGTCCAGGGGAATGGACATCCAAGAGATAGGGTCCATGGTAATGGGGATATCCAGGGCTGTGGGGACTCAGGGATGGGAATCCCAGGGGAGTGTGGGCTCCAGGGATTTGGGGTCATGGGATGGGGATGCTGGGGGAATGATGGATCCTGTGGGAATGGAGGTTCCTGAGACAATCAAGGTTCTGGGGCAAGGAGGATTTCAGGGGATGGAATGAACAGGAGAAGGTTCCTTGGGAATGGGGGCCCTGGGCCATGGAGATCCTGGGGAACATCAGTACTGGGATGAGTCCCAGGGATTGGAGGATATAAGGTATGGGGGTACCATGATTTGATTTCCGGGGGAATGGAGGTCTCAGAGATGGGCAGTGGCTGGCAAGCCCAGGGGTCTCAGCTCCCTCCCAGGGTGCCTGAGATTTTGGGGTGACCCAGGGCCCAACACTGCCCTCCTGGGTTGCTCATTTGCTGGGCATGGGGGTCCTTGGTAGCTCGGCCTCTGTGCCCTCCCTTGCCCTTCACTTCTTTGTGTCCTTATTTCTCTTTTTTCCCTATTTTCCTCAATTTTGTGCCATGTACCCTCAGCCCTGGTTCCTGACTCAGCAATCCTGGGGAGCACCTGAACAGGGAAGGGGTTGGGGCAACTGAGGGCAGGGGGAAAATGGGGAGCAGGAGTTGCAGGGAAGGGTGGGGAGGCTGTGAGGGATGGAGGTGTTGGGCTGTGCCCCCTCATCACTTTCTTTTTCTTAGACAAGAAGGAGAGGCCGTTTGTGCTGAGAGTCAGATGGGAAAGGGCGGGGGGTGGGGGGGGGCAGGGTTCTGTCCTGGGGTGGCACATCCTGGGGACCCCTGTCAATGCAAGGGTGGGGCCCAGCCCCACTGCACAGGGATGGCCATTGCCCAGCCCTGCTCTGGACAGCCCCAGGTGGCAGCCAGCACCTGAGGGTCCCCCTGCCCCATTGGCTTTGATTCTGGCAGCTTTAGAGCTGCTGCAGAGGTGAGAATTCTGTGGGTGGAAAAAGGCCTGCCTGTGGTTTGCTCAGCTCTGCAAGAAGCACAAAGCCCAAAGGGAGCCCAAGCAGCGCCTCTACGAGGGCCTTTGATGGTTTTCAGAGCAGGGCTGGCTGGAAATCCCCCTCTGCAGGGGCAGCGAGAGGGAACCAGTCCAGAAATGCAGCAATTGATCATTTTGTCCCTTTGCCGAACAGACTGAGCAAGCCACAAAACTACTGCAAATCCCACGACAATCTGCTCAACAACCTGACCTGGACCTTTTGCTTGAACAAAACCTGCAGCCCTTTGGAAACTCATGGAAAGAATGTTTGTGTTCTGGATATGCACACCAGAAAAGAGGGGAAAGTGTGGAAATACTGAGCGAAGGCTGCACACACGAGGGTCTGGGGAACAGGAGTGTCACAGCAGGAGCAGGGAGTGCCCAGGCAGGGGAATTGCGGGCAGGCTGGAGTGGATTTACCAGGGAATCAGACCCTGAGACACACACAGGCATTTCCACAGATTCCTGTGCACTGTCCCAAGGATGGACAAAGCTTCCTCCCTTCCTTCATGGGAAGTCAATCAAGTTTCAGGGTTGGAATGAGCAAAATGGGGAGAGTTCCTAAATATGGCCCAAGAAAAGGCTTCCTTCAGCAGTAGGCAGGGAACAATCCCATGGAGCTGTTGGACACTCAGGGAGATTCCACACTCTCTGTTATCCACAAGCAAACGCTGCTGGGGAATGCACCAATGGGCTTCTAAAGGGAACCAAAAAGACTCATTTCATTGTGGTTTTTTTTGTGTTTTTACTGTGAGTGACTTGTTGGGTGAGCAACTTTTAAAAGAATGCTATAAACCTGAACATTTTATACCTTTTCAGTTTGATTTTTGCTGCTGAGTATGTTCTGTATTAGGGAAAAAATTTTTGTGGGAAAGATTTTTGCTTTTATTCTACAGATGTGTAATTTTTTCTGAACCAATAGGGCATCAGGTGTTGCCTGGGATGGCTGAGCCAGGAAACTGGGGGACTTGACCCAGGGGTGAGTGGGGCAGAGCCCCAGAGCATCCCAGGACAGCCCTGGGATGCCCCATGGTGGGGGCTGTGCTGGGCTCTGAGTCACCCCACAATCTGAGGAAGCCAGGGAAGCATCTGTGACCTCCGTGCCCACCCAGCCATTGCCCATCCCTGACATCCCCATTCCCCTGGGAACCCAACCATGGGACCCCCATAGCCTTGGTCTCTCCTCCCTGGGGACCCCCATCCCAGGACTGCAAGTGCCCAGCACAACCATTGCCTTGATCCCATCCCATGGGCTGCTTCTTCCCCCAGAACCCCTATTCCCAAGGGTCCCCTTTTTTCCCCTGCACCCCTAACCCTGCCAACCACATGCCATGACCCCAAATCCCTGGGGACACTGTTCCCACAGCACCACCATCCCTGAATGCCCCCAGGCATGGAGACCTCAAATCCCCTGGACCCCCATTCTGCTGGACACCCATCCTTGGTTCCCCACATCCCCTGAGCTCCCTACTCCTGGCAACACCATCTCCCACCATGTCCCCAGGTTGTCCCCTACTGTATCTCCACCTTTCCTCCACCCTGCCCCAACCAAGGGCCATCTACACATGGGGACAAGATGTGACCTCGCTTCCTTCCCCTTCATCCGAAGAGCCACCACCCAGGGGAGCGGTGGCCACAGCAGCGAGTGACAGCCAGTGCACATGGCTAGGGACACCGGGATGGCCAGGAAGGTGGCGCTGATCCTATGGGGTGAGTGCCCCGGGCATGGGCCTGAAACCCCGGGGATGGGGAGGGGAGGGGTCACAGGGAGGCTCTGGGGTCCCCTGAGGTCCCCAATGCCAGCAGTGCCAGTCCATGTTACCCACAGTGCACCTGGGTGTGACTGGGGATGTAGGGTGGCTTTGGGGACAGGAAGAGGGAGCAGGAATTTGGGGATGGGCATGTGGGGACAGGAATGTGGGGACTGGCACCTTTGGGCTCAGGTAGCTCTGGGGATAGGGACAAGGGAACTGGGATGCAGGGACAGAAGGGGACAAGAACAATGAGGATGTGGCCATGGGGATGGGATCATGGGCATGGGATCATGAGCTGGTGGGGGTGACCTGGGCCAGCATAGGCTGTGTCCATGGTGTCCTCATGCCCGGAGTGTCCGCAGTGTCCCCATGTTCTGCCTCAGCCAAAGGTGGCCTCGGTGTCCCTGTTCCGAAGGTGTCTGTGACACAGGGATGTGGTGCATGGGTGGCTGTTACACATACATGTCCCCCTGCCTCTCCAAATCTTTTGGGGACCTCTTACACATAATTTCTAACAAGAACTGCTATCCGCATGGGGACAGTTTGGGGACAGCCCTCATACCCCGTTCCCCCTGTGCCTCTGTCCATGTAGTGCCACCCTCAGCCATCCTTGTCCCTTCTCCCTTCCAGCCCAGACCCTCGGCCTCACTGGTGAGTCCTTGGGGGATGCCATGGCCCCACCCCGCTGTCCCCAGCCCCACACTGGCCCTGGCAGGCTGGTGTCCTCTGTCACCCACAGGTGCCCAGACCACCCAGCTCTTGGTGGAGCTCCCCTGGAGGCCGGCAGTGCTGTGGGACCGGGTGACACTGACCTGTCAGGGCTTGGGGGCCACCAGTGCCACCACCTGGTACACGGATAAGGACGGGGAGTGCTGGTGGCAGGAGGGACGCGAAAACTTCACTGTCACCAAGTGTGTCACCTACACGTGTTACAAACCTGACTCTGGACTCAGCCCACCTGTGAGAGTCTCAAAAGGTGAGGGATATTTGACTGTCCCCAGCCTGGCACTCACATGGACCCCAAGGGCTCTGGATGTGCTCTGGTCTATGGATCACCTCCTGGTGTGACCAGAGCCTGTCCCCTGCTCTGGGGAAATCCCAGTGCTTCCCAGAGTAGGGGAACCCCTGTGTTGGAATTGGAGACCCCTGGTGCCTTGGGGGGTCCTGGTGCCATCAGGTGTGACAGGACCCCTCTGTACCCCAGGCTGGCTGGTGCTGCAGGCGCCGGCGCTGCTGGTGGGGGACATGGTGACACTGCGCTGCCGGGGCTGGTGGAACAGCACAGTCACCTCGGTGTCCTTCTACCACAATGGGAAGAAATTGGAGAGGTTCCATAAAGGCACTGAGCTGTCACTGTCCCCCCTGCAGCTGAACCACAGCGGCCACTACCTCTGCAGGGGCCAGGTGGTGTCACAGTGGAGAGAGTCAGAGCGGGTGACAGTGAGAGTGCACAGTGAGTTCAGGGATGGGGACAGGGAAGCCCAACATCCTCCAAGGATTTCCCCACCACTGCTTAGTCCTTTATCCCTCCCTTTACTCCTCCCTGGGTCACCCCAAATTTCCCAAGTCCCTCTTGATTTCCCCCATGACTGTCCAGTTCCCCTTGCAGATCTGTCATCCCTCTCTTTGTCCTCTCCAGCCCTCCCTGGATTCCCCACCCCTTCCAACGTCCCTGCTCCCCCCTCTGCTCTCCTTTCTCTCCCTGGGTCCTCCTGCCCGTCTCTGAACCTCAGATCATTCCCTGAGTCTCCTCAGTCTCTCGTCTGGTTCCCCATCCCTGCCCAGGTCTCTCCCTCTTTCCACGGGGTCTCGCCATTCTCCCCAGGTCCTACAATGCCTCCCAGGGTCTCCTAATGCTCACTGGGATCCTGTCTGCACCACTCCAACCCCCCTCTTTCCCTACCTGTATCCCCCTGCCCCTCCTGGGTCCCCAATCCCATCTCTGTCCCCCACTCCTGCAGATGTCCCACTCTCGGGGGTGTCCCTGTCAGCGCAGCTGCCCAGGGGACAGGTGGCACTGGGGGACCGCCTGGTGCTGAGCTGCACGGTGGCTGCAGGGACAGGTCCCCTGTCCTTCTCCTGGCACCGGGAGGGCTCAGGGGCACTGCTGGGCACCGGACCCCGCCTGGAGCTGCGCCACATTGGGGACAATGACAGCGGCCAGTACTGGTGTCGGGTCAGCGACAGGGACAGTGTAGCTGAGAGTGACCCCCTGAATGTCACCGTCCTGGGTGAGTGGGACACTCGGGCTGGGGGTGACCCCACCCATGGCACCCCTATCCCACTTCACCAGGTGCCAGCCCTGTCTCTTTCTCCACAGTGCCTGTGGCCAATGCTACCATCACCCCACGTCCCCTGGCAGACCAGGTGCATGCACGTGACAACGTGACCCTGCGCTGCTCGGTGCAGGTGGGCTCACGCCCTGTCACCTTCACCTGGCTGCACAATGGGCAGGAGGTGGCCTGGGGTTCCCTCCTGGAGCTCAGGGACATCGATGTGGGACATTCAGGCACCTACCAGTGCATGGCCACCAACCAGCTGGGAGAGGATGGGCACCGCGTGTTCCAGGCCCTCAGCCCAGAGCTGGCCCTGGCGTTGGCACCTGGCTCACCCTGGGTCACAGGTGGGATCACCCAGGGTCACCAGGGAGTGCAGGACCCCTGGGGTGATGGGTGACCCTGATGTGTCCCCCTCTGTTTCTTGCAGTGGCCGCAGTGGTTGGTGGGGCCCTTTTGTTCCTGCTCCTGCTCGTGTGTGTCAGTGTGGCCTGGCACCAGAGGCACCATATGGGTGGGTGACCATGGGGGAACGGGGATCCCAGGGAGCTTTAGAGGTTCCCAGAATTGGGGAGCAATAGGGATGCACCCACAGCCCTAGAATTGTGACCTTGTCTAGGGGTCCTGTAGGGTTTGGGGAGGTGCTGGCGTGTCCTGCGGGGATGCTGGGAGTTCTTTCAGGGGTCCTGGTGGGATTTGGGGGATCGCTGTCCCTGCTGGGCTTTGGGTTCTGGACGTTGAATTGGTGGAGGGCACTGGGGAGGTTCATGAATTCTGGAGGGCTTCAGAGATGCTTGGGGGTCCTAAGGGGAATTGAGGGTCCCATGCAGGTTCAGAAATTTTGAGAGGCGTCAGGGCCTTGGGGACCCCAAAGTCAGCCCTTCCCTCTTTCCTCTGCAGCTGCCAGGAAGAACCAGGAAAGGTGAGTGGGGGGCTAAAACCACACTCTCCCCTTTTACCCCAATGCCCAAGACCTGCCATTCTCTCCCCCACATCCCCTTTATTCCCTCAGGGCCCCCCAGGATAACCAAACCTCTCCAGAGGAGGGGGAGGTGCTGTACACCCACGTTGTGGTCACCAAGAGGGCAGGGGGTGAGTATGGGTGGGGACAGACACAGAGGGACACGTCACCCACGAGTGTCACCCCACCCAGATCCCATAGGCCATGTCTCTCGCAGCGTCTCCCCGTGCCACCACCCTCCAGGATCCCCAGGTGACCTACGCAGAGCTGCGGGGACCCCAGGGGCGACCGCAGGAACCCGGTGAGATCTACGGGAATGTGCTGTGACACTGGGGGGAACTGGGAGGCACTGGGGTTTGCCACCCATGGGCACCCACTCGTGTGTGTGTTTCTGCTAAAAACTTCCCCTCTCCCTCCCCGTGAAGGCACAAAGATCCCAAGGGGCTGAGAGAAGAACAATTCCTGAAACATCAGCAAGAGAGAATAAAACCAACAGTAATAGCAACAAGGTTCAGAGTTTAAATCGTCACACATGGACCAATTTCTAGGGAAAGCCACAACAAGGAACAAACCATAGATATTTCCCTCAGAATGTTTCTCTCACCAGAGGAACTGGCAGGGCCCTGGACCTTCCTTGCTCTGATGGCCAAAGAGGCTTTCAGGAGGCTCTGGATTCTCTTGTTCCACGTCCCAAACCCCTCCTCTGCTGTGTTCCACACACGAGGATGTCAAAAAGGTCCTGTGGTGGTTCCGAAGCCTCCCCCTTTGCCAGCCCCCCCCCGCCCCTTGACAGGATTAGACCATGGCCCAGGTTGGGTTTCAGAGACAGGGAAAGTTTGATGTCTGGATGTCTGGAGACCTGTTGGAACACCTATGTGTGACAGGAGTGGGCTAGGCCACGCTTTTGGTGAGAAAGGTCACTGTCTGTCCATCAGTCTGTCAGCCATGCCCCACTGGGGACAGTGTGACGCTCTGCCAAAACCAGCTCCTGGGAGGCCGTGTGACCAGAAGTGTCATCTGGGGAGAGGGCCCAACTGGCTTAAAAGGTAGAGTGTAAGGTGGCCAGGTCCCTGACCCTGTCTTCTTTTGAGGTGTCTGTCCCCTCCATGCTGGAACCCAGGAATTGACAACTCATTTAAATGAGGAATATCTTTGAAAGGAAATGGGAGCGTTCCTGGAATGGAAAGAAGACCCATGTCTAAATTGCTTTTTAATTTCAAAGATGATGAGGCTTACAGGCAAAAGTGAAGCAAAAGGAACAACACCTCGTTCCTGGGACATTTATAGACCAGAACAGAATAAACAACACAAACCCAGAACTTTCCGTCCCGCTCAGCCCCGTTAGATTTTGGGGCAGGTATAATTTCGGCCAGCAGGGGGCGCTGCAGAGAGCACTCCCGGCCAGCAGGGGGCGCTGCAGGGAGCACTCCCTGCCAGCGGGGGGGGCCCGGTTCAGTTCCATCTCCTCAGGGGCCATGGCGGCCTCGGACGGGAGGGAGGAGGGGAAATCGCTCCTTTTGCAAACTCACGGGCACCAATCAGTCCCGGCACCACCACCAGCAGCGGGCAGAAGCCGCCAAGGCAGCAGGTTGGATTCCAGTGCCCACTGGCAGCGTAGCAGTGTCCCGGGGCCAGGCACACACCCTGCGCAACACCTGTGTTTGCTCTCCATGATCCCGAATGGAAGGAAGGCAGCGCCTGACACCAGGCAGATCTCAGGTCCACTGCAGCACCTCTGGTGGCCTTACACCACAATTCCTGCAAACCCTCAGCCTTTCAGTCAGGTGAGGAGGACAGGGATGGAGCAGTTTTGGGGACACCTGGAATCCAGACAGGGTCCCTCCCCTCAGCCCGATCACAGCTGTCGTCAGAGCCACAGCTCAATATTTCCACACTCCACACTTTTCCCTCTTGTCTGGCAGCCACAGCCGGAACCCAAACATTCTTCTCAGGCTGCTCCAAAGGGCTGCAGGGTTGAGACAGGAGGAAGGAGGGATGCCATCAGGTTTTTGAGCAGAGTGTTGTGGGATTTGCCAGGTTTTTGCGGCTCTTTCAGACCCTTGCTACAAGGGACAAAATGATAAATTGCTACATTTCTGGATTGGTTCCCTCTCAGCTGCCCCTGCAGGGGGTTTTTCCAGCCAGCCCTGCTCTGAAAACCATCAGATATCCTTGCAGAGCCAATGTTTGGGCGCCCTTTTGGTTTTGTGCTTCTTTCAGGGCCAAACAAACCACAGGAGGCCTTTTTCCCCCACAGAATTGTCATTTCTGCAGCAGCTCCACACACCCAGAGCTCCTTGGAATCTGTCTGGGGTGACCCCCAGGCCACCAGCACCTTGTGCGGGCTGTGCTTGGCCCTGGGTCACTCCAAATTCTGAGGAATCCAGGGAAGAAGTTGTGAATCACAGGTCCACCCAGGAACTGCCTATAGCTGGGACCTCCATTTCACCTTGAAATCTAATCATGGGACCCCCATTCCTTATGTCTCCCCCTCTCTGGAACCCCTATCCTAGTACTGACATTCCCTAGTACTGACATTGTCCAGGACCCTCATTCCCAAGGAACCCTCTCCTGTCCATTCCACCCCCTGAAATCCCCCTTTCCCCAGGACCTTGATTCTCCCATGACCCCCTTTCCTATGGGACCCCTCATTCCCCCAGCATCCCCATCCCATAACCCCAAATCCCTGGAGCCCACATTCCCCTGGGACTCCCATCTGTGAATCCCCAGCCCTGGGCACCCCTATTCCAAATGCACCCCCATCCCTGGTGATTCCCCATCTTCAGGACCTCCATTCCCAGGGACCCCATGCCTGGAACCCCCCATTCCCCTAGACAGCCAGCCCTGGCTTCCAAAACCCTCTGAGATCATCACTGCTGGGAACCCCATGTCCCACTGTGTCCCATCCAGCCTTGTCCCCACCCTGCCCACAGCCTGTGCCCAGCTTGTGGCCACCCTGCCCCCACCAGGTGCCACCTACGCATGAGGATGAGACCTCACCTCGCTTCCTTCCTCTTTGGCCAAAGAACCACCACCCAGGGGACAGCCACCCCCGACAGCATGTGACAGCCAGTGCACATGGCTGGGGACACCGGGGTGGCCGGGAAGGTGGCGCTGCTCCTGTGGGGTGAGTGCCCCAGGCACAGACTTGACACCGCGGGGATATGGATGGGGCGGGGCACAGGGGAGCTGTGGAATCTCCTGAGGTCCCCAATGCCAACAGAGCAAGTCCATGCTACACACAGTGGATCTTGGTGGGGCTGGGGACGTAGGGTGGCTTTGGGGACAGGAACAGTGGGGCAGCAATTTGGGGATGGGGATGTGGGGACAGGAATGTGGGGACTGGCACCTTTGGGCTCAGGTAGCTCTGGGGATAGGGACAAGGGAACTGGGATGCAGGGACAGAAGGAGACAAGAACAGTGAGGATGTGGCCAAGGGGATGGGATCATGGGGATGGGATCATGAGCTGGTGGGAGTGACCTGGGCCAGCATGGCCGCTGTCCCAGCATCCCAGTTCCCTTGTCCCTATCCCCAGAGCTACCTGAGCCCAAAGGTGCCAGTCCCCTGTTCCTGTCCCCACATCCCCATCCCCGAATTCCTGCCTCCCTGTTCCTGTCCCCAAAGCCACCCTACATCCCCAGTCCCACCCAGGTCCACTGAGGGTAACATGGACTGGCACTACTGGAATTGGGGACCTCAAGGTACACCACAGTCCCCCTGTTCCCCTCCCCTGCCCATCCCCAGGATGTCAGGCCCGTGCCTGGGGCACTCACCCCACAGGAGCAGCGCCACCTTCCTGGCCATCCCAGTGTCCCCAGCCATGTGCACTGGCTGTGACTCGCTGCTGTGGCCACCGCTCCCCTGGCTTGCGGCTCTTCGGATGAAGGCGAAGGAAGTGAGGTCACATTTCAACCTTATGCATAGGTGGCCCTTGGTAGGGGCAGGGTGGGGACAAGGCTGCATAGTCTGTGGACATGATGAGGGATGCTGTAGGGAGGAGTAGGGGGCTCAGGGGATGTGGGGAACCAAGGATGGGTGTCCAGGAGAATAGGGCACCAGGAGAATTGGGGTCTCCATGCCTGGGGGGTTCCACAGCTGGGGGTACTGTGGAAACATGTTTCCCAGGGATTTGGGGTCATGGCATGTGGGTGCCAGGGTTGGGGGTGCGGAGGGAAAAGGAGACCCTGGGGAATAGGGGTTCTGGGGGAGGAAGCAGCCCACGAGATTGCATCAAGGTAATGGTTGTGTTGGGCAATGGCAGTCCTGGGATGGGGGTCTTCAGGGAGGAGAGACCAAGGCAATGGGTGTCCCATGGTTGGGTTGCCAGGGGAATGGAGCTGCCAGGGATGGTCAGTGGCTGGGTGGGCACAGGGGTCAAAGCTCCTTCCGGGGTTGCCTCAGATTTTGGGGTGACTCAGAACCCAGCACATTCCCCACAGTGCTCATGGCCAGGGGGGCAACCAAAGGTTGTCCTGGGAGGTTCTCGATCTCTGCCCCACACACTCCTGGGCCTTTTCCTGTCACTCCCATTTCCTGGCTCAGCGACTTCAGCAAACATGTGATGACCATTTGGCTGAGACAAAAGTACACATCCGTAGAATAAAGGCAAGAATCTTTTCCCACACCATTATTTTCCCAATAAAAAATAAATAAAACTGACAAGGTATAAAATTAGCTGGTTTATAGAATACTTTGAATCATTGCCTTCCCAACAAGTCACTCACAATGAAAACACAAACAAATCACAAAAAATGAGGGGTTTTTTCTCCCTTTAGGAGCCCCTTGCTGCACCCAAGGGCAGCATTTGCTTGTGGATACCACAGAGTGCGTGGAATCTCCCCGAGTACCCAACAGCTCCATGGGATTGTTCCCTGTCTGCTTGGCAGTAACCCAGCCCCTAAGGAAGCCTTTTGTTGGGCCATATTTGGGAATTCTCCCCATTTTTCTCATTCCCACCCTGAAACTGGAATGACTTCCCATGGATTCAGCTCCCAAAATGGGAGAAGCTCTGTCCATCCTTGGGACAGTGCACAGGAATCTGTGCCCGTGTGTGTCTCAGGGTCTGATTCCCTGGTAAATCCACTCCAGCCTGCCCTGAATTCCCCTGCCTGGGCACTCCCTGCTCCTGCTCTGACACTCGTGTTCCCCAGCCCCTTGTATGCAGCCCCTGCTCAATATTTCCAGACTTTTCCCTCTCTTCTGGTGTGCACATCCAGAACCCAAACATTCTTTCCATGAGGTACCAAAGGGCTGCAGGTTTTGTTCAAGAGGGAGGATACAGGTCAGGTTGTTGAGCAGATTGTGGTTGTCTTTGCAGTAGTTCTGGGGCTCTCTCAGTTCCTTGCTGAGAGGGACAAAATGATCAATTGCTGCATTTCTGGACTGGTTCCCACACAGCTGCCCTTGCATGGGGAGTTTCCAGCCAGCCCTGCTCTGAAAACCATCAAAGGCCCTCGTAGAGGCGCTGCTTGGGCTCCCTTTGGGCTTTGTGCTTCTTGCAGAGCTGAGCAAACCACAGGCAGGCCTTTTTCCACCCACAGAATTCTCACCTCTGCAGCAGCTCTAAAGCTGCCAGAATCAAAGCCAATGGGGCAGGGGGACCCTCAGGTGCTGGCTGCCACCTGGGGCTGTCCAGAGCAGGGCTGGGCAATGGCCATCCCTGTGCAGTGGGGCTGGGCCATGGCTGGGCCCCATCCTTGCATTGACAGGCATCGGGAAAGGAATGCTCAGGGACATTTCCAGAACTGCCACACCCGGGACAGGACACCCCATGCCAGGATGTGTCACCCCCTGGACTGGTTTCCCCCAGATCATCCCCACAACAGGGACCTCGCAAGGCAGGATCCTCCTGGATGTGCCCTCCCAGGACAGACACTGCCTCCCTTTGCCATCTGACTCTCAGCACAAATGGCCTCTTCCTTTTTGTCCAGGAAAAAGAAAGTGAAAGTGTTGAGGGAGCACAGCCCAACACCTCTATCCCCCACAGCCTCCCCACCCTTCCCTGCACTCCTTGCTCCCCATTATACCCCTCCCCTGGCTCCCTCCAATGCGTTCCCTGCTCAGGTGCTTCCTGGGATTTCTGAGCCAGGAACTCAGGTTGAGGGTACATGGCATAAAAGTGAGGAAAAAAAGGAAAAAAACAGAAATAAAGAAAGAAAAATTAAAAGGCACGGGAGGGCACAGAAGCAGAGCTACCCAGGACCCCCATGTGATACCTGCACAGGAAACAAGCATCCCAAGCAGGCAGCACCTAGCCATGGGTCACCCCAAAATCTGAGGCACCCAGAGAAGGAGCTGTGACCCCCATGCCCCCCCAGCCACTGCCCATCCCTTACACCCCCATTCATTTGGGACCCCAACCATGGGAATCTGATTTCCTTTTGTCCCTCCTTCCCTAAGACCCCTTCCCTGGACTGCAGGTCCTCACAATCTCCTACCCCAAAGAACCCCATCCTGGTAATTCCAGTCCCTGGGAACCCCATTCCCTTGGGGACATTGATTCCACCCGGGCCCCCATTCTCACAGGGTTCCCCCTTCCCCTGGCAACCCCATCACTTGGCCCCCATCCCATGATCACAAATCCCAGGAGGCCACATTGTTTTGGCACCCTCATCCCCAAGTCTGAGTCCATCCATCCACTGGGACCCCCATTCCCATGGGAAATCATCCCTGGGCACCCCATTCTTCTGGACACCTATTTCTGGCTCCCTACACCAACTCAGACTCCAAATTCTGGCCCCACCATGTACCCACCATGTCCCACAAGGTCCCCACCCTGCCCCCATCCTGTCCCCACCCTGCCCCCACCAAGGGCCATCTACACATGGGGATGAGATGTGACCTCGCTTCCTTCCCCTTCATCTGAAGAGCCGCCAGCCAGGGGAGCGGTGGCCACAGCAGCGAGTGACAGCCAGTGCACATGGCTGGGGACACCGGGATGGCCGGGAAGGTGGCGCTGCTCCTGTGGGGTGAGTGCCCCGGGCATCAGCCTGACACCCCGGGGATGGGCCCTGGTGAGGCAGAGGCTGGTGGGGAGGGGGCATAGTGGAGCTGCAGGGTCTCCTGAGGTCCCGGAAGGCCGCAGAGCCAGAGCATGAGGTGACCAGGGCTGTGGGGTGGCTGTAGGGACAGGAGAGGGCGGACAATAATGGGGGGACAGGCATTTGGGGAACTATCATGGGGCTGGTGGCTAAATGAGCCTTAATTGGTGTTATTCTAGGCAAGCTATTACAGCTCCAGAGCTCAGCCCCCAAGGGGACTGAGTGCCAGAGGCCAGCTCGCTCAGACCGAGGCTGCGGGTCAGCCCCTAGCAAGCAGGGGAATATTCAGCTGTTATAGTGATTAGGCAGCTCTTATGATTTCAGCTTTGCTTGCTAGGTAGCTTTATCTTGGCTTGACGCTCCAGCAGACGGTAGAGAGAGAAGGAGAAGACGCCGGCTGTTTCACATGTATGGCTTTATTGGAGGGGTTCGTGAAGGGTCTCAGCACTTCTTCTTCCAAGTTAGTAGGGGTACAGTATGCTACTTTTATACCCTTGGCCCAGTTCCAATCCTGACCAATGGCAAGAGGTTAGAAGGACCATAAGTGACCAATAGTAGGGTTAACAAGATATTGCCTTACATGGCTATAGGGATAGGTTATAGGGCGGATGTCCCTGGAGTCAGGAAGCTTTGCTGCTATGTCAGCATTTCAGATTTTCCATGGGGCTTTGGCTAAAGTTGATTGTTTCACTACAGGGTCTCCCCTGACTCTCAGCTGCCTCAGCACCCCCAGCCCCCTGCAGACCCGAGCTCCCCTCCTGCGCCTGTTCTACCGGGACGGGCAGGAGGTGGGGGGCCCGCAGGGGTCCCCGCAGCTGCTGGTGCCCGCCATGGGGGTCTCCCACTCGGGGAATTACAGCTGCAAGGTGCACTCTGAGGGGGGGCTGTGTGGAAGAGCAGCGCCCAGATCCATGTCACCGTGCGCAGTGAGTGTGGGGATGGGCACAGGGAGCCCCCACAGCCTCCTCGGGTCCCCTGCCTGGGTACTTTGATGTCCCCCAGACACCTTTCTTGGGTACCTCCATCTCTGCCCAGTGTCCCCTCACCCCTCCATGGTGTGACCCCATCCCTGACATCCCCCATCACACCCATCCCCTGTCCCTATCCCCCACACCGGCTGCCAGTCCTGTCTCTGTCCCCACAGTGCCCGTGGCCAATGCCACCATTACCCCTGCTCCCCTGGCACATCAGGTGCGCACAGGTGACAGTGTGACCCTGAGCTGCTCAGTGCAGGTGGGCCCACCCACCTTCACCTAGCGGCACAACGGGCAGGACGTTGCCTGTGGTCCCCTCCTGGCATTTGGGGACATTGATGTGGGACATTCGGGCACCTACCAATGCGTGGCCACCAACGAGCTGGGATAGGACGGACACCGCGTGTTCCGGGCACTCAGCCCTGAGCTGGCACTGGAGGTGACACCTGGCTCACCCTTGCTCACAGGTGGGCTCACATGGGATCACTGGGGTGTTCAGGACCCCCAGAGTTCAGAGTAACCCCGATGTGTCCCCCTATGACCCCAGCAGTGGCTGTGAATGTCGGCAGGACCCTCCTGTTCCTTCTCCTGCTCCTGGCTGTCCTCGGGGGTTGTCACTGGTGGCACCACCAGGGTGGGTGACAATGGGGGGGATGGGGGTCAAGGTGTGAGGGGGGGCCCTCAGAGTGGAGGCAGAAATCAGGGATCTGGTGGGAATCAGGGCTAGAGTGGGGATTTGGGGGTCCCGTGGGTGGTTGGAGCTGCCGAGGTCCCAAGAAGGTTCAGGGGTCCTGGTGTCCCCACAGTCACCCCCTCCCCATTCCCTTGCAGAAACCAGGAAGCTCCAGGACAGGTGAGTGGGGGGCTTGGGCCAGGACTCCCCTCTCCCCCTCCCCAGACACCACCCAGACCCCCCCATCCCCACATGTCCTCCCCGGAGCAGGGGGCTGTGCTCAACATCCACATCATGGGCACCGAGTGGGCAGAGAGTGAGTACAGGGGGGCACAGGGACACGTCACCCACGGGTGTCACCCCCATCCAGGTCCCCAGAACTGCTGTCACTCTCACAGCCCCCACGGGTGTCCCCCAGCCCTGCTCTACTTTGGGATCCAGAAGTGACCAACACGGAGCTGTCAGGACCCTACAAGGGACATCGCGACCCCCGTGACTACGAGGACATCCTGTGACAGTGGGGGCACTGGGGGGCACTGGGGTCATCAGTTCCCTTCAGTGGTCTCTTCTTCATCTTCACAGGACCCCATGGGGCTCCTCCATCCCTCTCTGAGTGCTGGGGAAGCACATATTCCCTCATATTGTTTATCTGCGCAAAACACAAGGCTCACACTTTAAATTTTTTAAATATTTAATAAGGGAAAAATATTCAGTAAACAACAGGCTGAGTGCTGGACAACTGCCAGAGGCACACGGTTAACTACAAGAATTCTTCTTACATACCTTTTCACTGAATTGGTTAAATGCATACTCAGGAGAGTTATAAATTTTCAAGCATTCTTTCCAGTTCACATGTTCCAGGAATTCTTTTGCTTGGTTTGACCCTTGATTCATTTTCATGAAGTACATGCCAGAATGCAGAGTAAATTTATATATTTTATGTCCTCACAAGGTCCCCCTGTTCTGTGGTTTGACAGTTCTTGATAACTGAAGGGTCAGTGGTAAATTCCTCTTTGCATTCTTTCTTTTGATATTTATTTACTTGCTACATTTCAATGTGTTCTTCTCATACAGATGAGATACTCCACCAGTACATTAAATCAACATTAGCTATTTCACAAAATTATCTGAGTTATTCTATCCTTGTCACTTAGTTACACAAATAAAGGCTTTAGCTACTTCTGCAACAGTTACTGTTGTAATACACAGCACATTGTCTCTATATTGATATTTTGGGAGAGCCTAAACTAAAATATGTTTATCACACTAAAATATATGTTCTACACAGGGATTAGGGTAAAAGCCTGACAAATAGTAGTGTATCAAAAGCAGTTAAAAATTGATTACAAACTGTATTGTATCAAAATAACTTGCAATAACCAATATAATAGTGAAAGCCAATGACAGAAGTTATTCATAACAGTGAGAAAGTGTATTGAAGGGTTTTTTTGACTTCTGCTTATCCTGCTATGATTTTGAAAGCAATAAATTCAATTCATATCTGTAATTCTAAAGGCAGTTTTACACGTGACAGGATTTGATGAGTGATCTCTCTTGGTCCTTGTCTCAACCCAGGAACCCTTTGCTCAATTTTCTCTCCCCATCCAGGTGCGGAGAGCAGTGAGAGAGCGGCTCTGGTGGGTGTGGGGCATCCGGGCACTGTCCATCCACAGCAAGGCAGGGAGGAGGAGGAGGGTCCAGGTCAGGTTGTTGAGCAGATGGTTGTGGGATTTGCAGTAGTGCTGGGGCTCTCTCAGTCCCTTGCTGAGAGGGACAAAATGATCAATTGCTGCATTTCTGGACTGGTCCCTCACAGCTGCCCCAGCAGGGGAGGTTTCCAGCCAGCCCTGCTCTGAAAACCATCAAAGGCCCTCACAGAGCCACTGCTTGGGCTCCGTTTGTGATTTTGTGCTTCTTGCAGGGCGGAACAAACCACCCAAACAAACAAAAAGCAAGGCCTTTTTCTCCCACACAATTCTCACCTCTGCAGCACCTCTAAACCTGCCAGAATCAAAGCCAAGGTGGCGGGGGGACCCTCAGGTGCTGGCTGCCAGGGGCTGGCCAGAGCAGGGCTGAGCAATGGCCATCCCTGTGCAGTGGGGCTGGGCCATGGCTGGGCCCCACCGTTGGATGGCCACTGGCTTCAAGGAGCAGGAGTTTGGGAGCTCCTTCCTGCCCGGGCTTCATTCCCCAGCGGCTCTTGCTGGCTCAGATCCTGTAGGGGATGAGCAAGAATGGAGAAGTCTGGACCCCTCTGAAGCTGCCAAGCTCCAGGACAGGGCCCTCTTCCCCAGCATGTGTCCCCCCTGGGACAGGATCCTCCCAGGACAGGAGCCCCCTGGATGTGCCCCCTAAGGACAGAACCCTCCCCCCCATGTGAGAAAGGTGTCAAATGGCCTTTTCCTTCTTCTGCAGGAGACAGAAAGTGAAAGTGTTGGGGGTAAAAGCAGCATTCCCCCATCCTCCACAGCCTCCCCAGCCCTCCCTGCAGACCCCTCACCCCTGCTTCCCCCACTCTGAGGTTCCCCCAAGCTGTTCCCTGCTCTGGTGCCCCCAGGACCATCAAGGCACAAACTGGGGATTTGTGAAATTGAAGGGTAAAATGATGGAAATGGAATAAAGAGAGGGAAAAGTCACTGGAGGCTGGGGGGCACAGACCCAGAGCAGCTCAGAATCTCTCTGGGGTGACCTCCAGGCCACTGGCACCTTGTGGGGGCTGTGCTGGCTTTGGGTCACTCCAAAATCTGAGGCATCCAGGGAAGGAGCTTTGACCCACAGGCTCACCATGTCACTGCCCATCCCTGGCACCCCCATTCCCCTGGGAACCTGACCATGGGACCCCCACTCCTTATTTCCCACCCTGTCTGCAACCCCCATACCAGTACTGACATTCCCCAGGATCTCCATGGCTCATGACCCCATTCCCAAGGAACACCTCCCGTTCATTCCATCCCCTGAAAACCACCATTCCCCCATCCCATTGTTGATGGAAGGAGACCCGGACACCAATTGGTTCATCGCAGATCTGCTTTATTGATCGATACAGCGGGTTAAATACAGTTCATAATAAGCTTCATACATATTGCAAAAGCTGAGCTCAGGATTGGTTAGTTACATATCAGCAACTACGCCTACTTCTGCATTTTTGTGGTTATTCTTTTGATACTTTCTGCATATTTTCAGCAAGAATCTCACTTCCCTATCCTCATGTTGCGGCAAGGGCATCATGCCTGTCATTGGTCACTGACTGCTGACTTCCCTTTCGAGCTTAACCAGCGGCATTATGTCAACATGGCCTTTCTCAGCTAACCAACTGTTAACAAAATCCTCCACATTTCCCCCGTTTTCTTCTTGAGCAAGAAGACTAGTCTGCCAGGTTTTTGCTATCATACGGCTGACCATGTTTTGAATACAATTAAAGACACAAAGCAAAATAAGCAAAAACATTAAAATTACACCCAGTAGCCCTATAGCATATGTCACAAGGTTCCTCAGCCATGGTCCAAGTCCTAAGCTTTTAAGCCATTCGTCAATTCCTAAACCTTCTTCTTCCTTGAGATTGTGAAGTCCTTGTTGCAGTTCTTTTATCTTAGTGTGAATGGACACCGAATGATCAGACAAATTCATGCAACACATTCCCTCAAACTCTTCACATCCATGCCCTTGTGCTAAGAGCAAAACATCTACAGCAGCTCTGTTTTGCAAAACAGCATGGTTAACACTCTGCACATCTGCGGTTAGCATGTCTAGAATTTGGGATGTCTTGTTTAGCTCATCCTTTGCCCAGCACCCTAATTGCTTTGCTAAATTCATAGCCATCACTCTGACTTGCAGTATACCCTTGTTGTGCTGGCAATTTGATGTTTGACATGTTATGCATGCATAAAGTTCGATTATTTATTAAACTGCAAAATTCTCCAGGAGACCACACCGGAAGTCCCACCAGACATGTTCGAAATGGGTTAGTAACCCCTCCAAGACTGAGACAAAGCGATGATTGGTTAATTTGATTAGCAAGTGTTACCCATAGATTTTCTCTTGGCTGACTAAAATGTGTTATTCCTACTGCTTCACTTGCTACAGCATTGAGCAGTATAATAAAAACAAACCTCATTTTTCTCTCTTCTTTTTCTGTTTTTCCTTTCTTTGCTGTCTTTTACCTGGTTTGCTAGAACGGTTAATGTGAACCTGAGTCAGTCTTTGAATACACTGATCTAACTCCAAATCAGCATCCTTGCTTACAGGTATAGCATCAGGTAGATTTAAAGGCAAATTAGCTTTACAGCGAGCTGCTATGATGCATGAGGCTCTAGTAATTTCAAATTCTCTAAGTACTTCCTGCAACTTCCATCTAATATATGCTATAGCTACTTGTTCTGCACTCTCAAAAAGCTGTAATCCTGACCTTCCTGGTAAGCCAGTACTTTGCTCAAGAGCTCTATACCAGGAAGAATCTCAAATCCACTTCCCAAAACAAGGTCTACACCATAAATATGCTATTGTCCTTTGTGAGTACCAATAAACCTTATCACAATCTGCACAATGCAAAGCTATCCATGCATAGCACTTATCATTATCCCTTTTACAAACATAACAAGGAAGTGAATATAAGTAAGGATCAGTATTAAAGTTCGTCTCTGTGACCCAATACAACCAGTTCAATGGTGGTGATTGCAAAGCCTCTTTACCTTTCTTACTATATGAGGCTAACAGTTCAAGCTCTTTCTTTAGCACAAGGCGTATCTTATTTCGTAATCGTTGTTCGATGTCTTCTTCAACAACTACATCCTCCCGAGGGTCCCATAAATGTAAAATTGCCCTAATCATAGAAAACTAATTAGCAATCACTAATAGCCTTACTCAGATGAGATCGTTCCCTTTCTTGCCTTCTTTTTCTTATCTATCTTCCTGTCACATGCTTAACGGACCACTGATTCAAGAATTTCTGGACCCTAGCACTTACATAAGCTTGACCATTATCTGTTTTGATACTCTTTGGGACTCCCATGACAGCGAAGCAACTTAACAGGTGTCTGATAACATGTATAGCTTTTTCTCCTGCCTGAGTCGTCGCCCATATGTAATGACTATATGTATCTATAGTGACATGCACATACTTGACTCTACCAAATCTAGGTACATGTGTAACATCCATTTGCTATTTTTCATTTATTTCTAAACCTCGAGGATTAACTCCAATGCCTAAACCTATTCCCCCATTATGATAACTACATGTTGGACATGCTCTAACAATAGCCTTAGCTTCTGAAAAACTCAGCTCAAAGTTCCTTGCTAATCCTTTTGCATTTTGATGATATCTACTATGTGCTTCTCTGGCCAATGTATGCTTATCAACAGGACAAGAGTTATCAACAGGTAGGGTAACCAATTTGTCTGCATGTTCATTCCCTTCTCCTAAACCTTCAGACCATTTATGGCTCCTAATATGAATCACAGAATACGCTGCATTTCTCTCCCGTAAGGCTTTTCTTAATTGTACCAATAACTCATACAATCGTTTATTATTCACTTCCTTAATTGCTGCTTCCTCTATTCGTCTGACTACTCCTGCGACATACATAGAGTGTGTGACCACATTTAAAGGCTCCTGTAAGTTGGACACTGCCCATACTAGTGCTAACAATTCCAGTGTTTGTAAGCTATCTGCAGGGTCTGCTGTGAGGAGTTGATGCTTCCATTGTCCTTTTTCTTGCCAGGTGACAGCAGCACGCCTTGATTTCTTTCCTGCATCTGTAAAAGCTGTAATAGCTCCTTCTATGGGGTGTTCCTCTCTCAACAGTCGGGTGATCCAGTTCCATTCTGTCATCCATTGCAAAACTCTGGGCACTAATTTGCTGGTCTCTACTTTAGCAGACGATGCCAATAATGTTTCCTGTAAATCCTTTGAATTAATCAAGTACCAGTCCAGGATTTCTTTTTCCATGGGCAATCTAATGGTAGCAGGTTCTTGACCATCCACTTCAGTAATTCTGAGACGTCCCTTTTTGATTAACGCAGCCAAGTGTTCAATTTTTGAAAATATTGTTTTCTTATGTTGTGGTGGTGGTGACAACCATTCCAAAACCTGTATCTCCCCCGTTTTCTTTTGTTGTTGAGAGAGAGCACCAAGCAAGTGGCAAGGGCTATTCCAGATAGTAAGGTCAATGGGGTAGTCGAGTTGTCGGCGAGACACATACCCTTGTTGTACACAGTTACTAATTTGCTGCAAGGCAAAATGATGCTCCTTAGTCAGGTATACAGGAGTAGTGGGGTCAATGCCCTTTAACAAAGGCCGTAGGGTTTCTAACAAGTGATTTGGTATTCCCACAATAGGCTTTAACCACTGTAAGTCTCCCAGCAACTTTTGTGCAACATGCAGAGTCTTAATATCTAATTGTAATTCCAATTTTTGAGGTATTACTTTTTGATCCATTAAAGTCCATCCCAAATATTACCATGGCTTTGTGGTCTGAATTTTCTCTGTAGCAATAACAAGCGAATATGCTGCAAGAGTGTCTCTAATGTTGTCAATCTGCAAAGAGGAAAATGGTTGTTGCTGTGCAAACAAAATATCATCCATGTAATGATATATTATAGTTGCTGGCCACTTGCGACGTAGTGGCTGTAATGCAGCATCAACATAAAGCTGACACAACGTGGGAGAATTGCACATGCCCTCTGGTAATACAGTCCATTCAAATTATTTATCTGGTTCTCCACGATTTATTGCCCGTAAAGTAAAAGCAAATCTCTTCATGTCATCAGGATGCAGCCCAATAGTGAAAAAACAATCCTTTAGATCAATAATTAAAAGTGGCCAGTGTTCTGGGATCATAGCTGTATTTGGAAGACCAGGCTGTAAGGCCCCCATTGGTTCCATCTGGTCATTTACAACTCGTAAATCATGTAACAAACTATATTTCCCTGATTTCTTCTTGATTACAAAAATAGGTGTATTCCAAGGGCTCGTAGAAAGTCGTAGGTGTCCCTGTGAGTATTGTTCCTTTACCAATTCATGGGCGTGCATAGGACTCTCCCCTTTTAATGGCCATTGCTTAACCATCACCGGTGTATCCGTTTTCCAGGTGAGTGGAATGCGGAAAGTCTAAGCAATGGCAATTACCCCAAAGGGTGATGGTTGGTTAACACCACTCCCAATTGTGTTAAAATGTCCCTTCCAATTAAACAAGAAACTGTAGGAGGCATTTGAACAACTGAAAACACAGCAGATACTTGTTCATTATCAATGCACACTGACAAAGGCGGCGATCTGCTTGCTAATGTAAATCCTCCTACTCCTGTGAGCATGTTTGATGATGGGAATAAAGGCTGTGGAGGATTTTATTAAGAGTTGGTTAGCTGAGAAAGGCCATACTGACATAATGCCACTGGTTACGCTGAAAGAGGGAGGTCAGCAGTCTCTGATTCAGTGACTGCTGACAGGCAAGAATGCCGGATGACCTTGCTGCAACATGAGGAAAGGGAGGTGAGATTAGTCCTGAATATCTGCAGAATGTAACCAAAGAATAAACACAAGAATGTAGAAGTAGGTGTAGTTGCTGATATGTAACTAACCAATCCTGAGCTCAACTTTTGCAATATGTATGAAGCTTATTAAGAACTGTATTTAACCTGCCGTATTCGATCAATAAATTGGACTTGGATGAACCAATTGGTGTCTGGGTCTCCTTCCTCTGACTAATGGTGGAGAATGCGGGCAAACCCCTGAATGCTTGCTTTCTTGGATTACAAAGAAACTTGCCACGGTCGAGGAAGTTGGGTGAGAGTCCTTGCAGCCGGGACGGTGCCGGATTTTAAAAGCACCCTTGAGGATCACAAAAGGTATCTCAAGTCTCTACGTGTCGCCGGAGCCTGGAAGGGCTGCAACAGCGCGCGCTAATATATAGGTATGGAAAGGCAAGCGACATACGATCCCTTCTCCTCATATTTAGAAAGACGAGGAGTAAAAGGGATAGATTTAAAAAAGGAATTACCAGGGTTATTAGCTTATGGTTATTCTAAAGGGATTTTTGCTAACCCACATACAGTTCATGAGATAGCAGAGTGGAAAAAGTTTGGGGATATCCTGTGGGATACAGTGTTAGATGATGATAAGTCAGCAAAGAAATTAGGCAACTTATGGCATGTGGTGTATAACACGTCGCTTCAGCAGGTCTCTGAGAGAAAGGCAGCAGAAAGGGCAACAGAAGCTCATAAGAGGAATATAGGGTATGGTCGTGAGGATGATCCCCTGGCACCTTCTGTAACTAAGATACTTATGCCTAAGAGTCCCCAGCAGAGTGGTGTGGAGGATTTTCCTATAGACACAGTGAAACCGTCTGCACCCTTCCTGTTAGGGGGGGAGGACGAGTTGGATGGTGGAGGTAAGAGGAAGCCAGCTTTGCCTCCGCCGCCAGCTTCAGTCGGGTTGGATGGTGGGGGTGGGAGCAAGCCAGCTTCGCCTCCGCCGCCAGCTTTGCCTCCGCCGCTTCCCCCGAGCGGGCCGGCTCCGGCGGGGGGGCCACTTCCCCTGCACGAGTCTACTCCGGTTTCACTGTCGGCCTCAGCGGGGGGGCCGCTTCCCCCGCGCGAGCCTGCTCCTGCTCCACAGGCTTCCCCGTGCAAGAACTCGGTCTCGGCACCGAAGTGCCAGCAGCATAGCACCCTTAAAGGGCCAGATCCTATCCCGGGGGCACACAGTGACCTATGGGGGGAGATGGCTAAACAGAGGAGGGAAGCTTGGGCTGCTTTGGCAAAAGAAGTAATGCAGATGGGGGATGGCGAGGCGGTGGAAGTAGCTTCCAGTCTTGCATGTCCGGTTACATACACACCACAGTATGATGCACAGGGGAACCTTACACATAATATAGCGGAATATAATCCCTTAGATTGGGAGATGCTAGCTCAATTACGTTCTACGGTTAGTTAGTTTGGAGTAAAAAGTGAACCTGTTAGGCAAATGCAAGAGTGTTAGCTACTTTAGGGGCAAATTGGACTATTGAGAAAGCTTTAGAGCGGATGGCATTAATGCCAATAGCTACACAGGCATCTATAGCAGAAACTTTAAAGGAATTAGGATTAGGGTTGCAAAAGCAAGCAGAGTCTACTCAAAATCAGGTGTTAGCTGCTCTTGCTCATCTCCGAAGTGGCTCACTGGCGGTTATGCAAGGAGGCTTGAGACCGTTCAAGTGTCACCGATGCGGCAATGAGGGACATACGCACCCAGACACAAGTAGCCGCCGTGACATCGGAGACATCAGCTGCTGCCGTAACATCACTGTCACCTCCTGTCTGCAACCAGGAGCCTCGGTTTGGACTTATCAGCAGCAGTAGACGTCATGCTAATGATGAACCGGCCTGAGAGGATACCGACTGGAGTAAAGGGCCCTCTTATATTAAATGGACAAAGATGTGGAGCATTGTTATTAGGACATTCTTCAACAACTATGTTGGGATTATTTGTATTGCCTGGTGTTATTGATGCTGACTATAAAGGGGAAATACCAATCATGGTTTACACCCTTTATCCTCTGATTAAAATAACAAATGGACAACGCATCGCACAATTGGTACCACTATCACAAATGACATCGGGTGTACCAGCATTTACTGGGCAAACACGGAATGAAAAGGGTTTTGGCTCTACTGGTGTTACACTTCTAACTGTGGATTTACAAAATAGACCAAAACAAAAAGTGGAAATTATCCATAGACATCAAAGCATAACCCTTTATAGATTATTGGATACAGGAGCTATTACAGCTTTTACAGATGCAGGAAAGAAATCAAGGCGTGCTGCTGTCACCTGGCAAGAAAAAGGACAATGGAAGCATCAACTTCTCACAGCAGACCCTGCAGATAGCTTACAAACTTTGGAATTGTTAGCAGTAGTATGGGCAGTGTCTAATTTACAGGAGCCTTTAAATGTGGTCACACACTCTATGTATGTCGCAGGAGTAGTCAGACGAATAGAGGAAGCAGCAATTAAGGAAGTGAATAATAAACGATTGTATGAGTTACTGGTACAATTAAGTAAAGCTTTACGGGAGAGAAATGCAGCGTATTCTGTGATTCATATTAGAAGTCATAAGTGGTCTGAAGGTTTAGGAGAAGGAAATGAACGTGCAGACAAATTGGTTACCTTACCCATTGATAACTCTTGTCCTATTGACAAGCATACATTGGCCAGAGAAACACATAGTAGATATCATCAAAATGCAGACTAGTCTTCTTGCTCAAGAAGAAAACGGGGGAAATGTGGAGGATTTTATTAAGAGTTGGTTAGCTGAGAAAGGCCATACTGACATAATGCCACTGGTTACGCTGAAAGAGGGAGGTCAGCAGTCTCTGATTCAGTGACTGCTGACAGGCAAGAATGCCGGATGACCTTGCTGCAACATGAGGAAAGGGAGGTGAGATTAGTCCTGAATATCTGCAGAATGTAACCAAAGAATAAGCACAAGAATGTGGAAGTAGGTGTAGTTGCTGATATGTAACTAACCAATCCTGAGCTCAACTTTTGCAATATGTATGAAGCTTATTAAGAACTGTATTTAACCTGCCGTATTCGATCAATAAATTGGACTTGGATGAACCAATTGGTGTCTGGGTCTCCTTCCTCCGACAAAAGGCCAATGTTGTGGCCATGCTTCTGGAGAAATATCTTCCCCTGTATCCAATAATCCATAAAGGATTATGCTTTGATGTCCATGGGTAATTTCAACTTTTTGTTTTGGTCTATTTTGTAAATCCACAGTCAAAAGTGTAACACCAGTTAAGCCAAAACCCTTCTCATTCCGTGTTTGCCCTGTAAATGATGGTGTACCCGATGTCATTTGTGATAGCGGTACCAATTGTGCGATGCGTTGTCCTTTTGTTATTTTAATCGGGGGATAAAGGGTGTAAACCATGATTTGTATTTCCCCTGTATAATCCGCATCAATTACACCAGGCAATACAAATAATCCCAGCATGGTTGTTGAAGAACGTCCTAGTAACAATGCTCCACATCTTTGTCCATTTAATATAAGAGGACCCTTTACTCCAGTTGGTATCCTCTCAGGCCGGTTCGTCATTAGCATGATGTCTACTGCTGCTGATAAGTCCAAACCGAGGCTCCCTGCTGTTGCTGGTTGCAGACAGGAGGTGGCAGTGATGTTACGGCAGCAGCTGGTGTCTCTGATGTCACGGCGGCAACTTGTGTCTGGGTGCGTATGTCCCTCATTGCCGCATCGGTAACACTTGATGAATGGTCTCGAGCCTCCTTGCGTGACTGCCAGTGAGCCGCTTCGGAGAGGAGCAAGAGCAGCTAACACCTGATTCTGAGTAGACTCTGCTTGCTTTTGCAACACTAATCCTAATTCCTTTAAAGCTTCTGCTATAAATGCCTGTGAAGCTGTTGGCATTTATGCCATTTGCTCTAATGCCTCCTCAATGGTCCAATTTGCCCATAAAGTAGCTAACACTCTTTGTGTTGCTGGATTAGTCCGCAACACCAGTCCGATCTATGGCAGCAGCTGCCCTATTGATAAAACTTCCAAATGATTCTTCTCTACCCTATTTAATACCCATATAAGCCGGTAACCCTCCTGGCTCTTTAACCATGTCTATTGCAGCACCCACTAATCGCATAGACTCTCTAAGCTTATCTGCTCCCGATATCATCTGTGCCTCTGTACGCAAATATGCCCCTAAGCCCATAAGCTCCTCTACTGTTACTCCATGTAATGGATCTCCCTGAGCTCGCTGTACAGCAACCGACTCATTAACCATAGCTTGCCAATGTGCGTTAAACAATAACTGCTGGTGCTGAGTGAATATTAAACGCACTATTCCTCTTAAATCATTTGGGCATAAGACCTGAGTATTAAAAAGGTAGTCTAGCATTTGCCTAACTGGTTCACTTTTTACTCCAAACTGACTAACTGCAGAACGTAACTGAGCTAACAACTTCCAATCTAAGGGAGTATATTCCGCTATATTATGCGTAAGGTTCCCCTGTGCATCATACTGTGGTGTGTATGTGACCGGACATGCAAGACTAGAAGCTACTTCCACCGCCTCGTCATCCCCCATTTGCATTACTTCTTTTGCCAAAGCAGCCCAAGCTTCCCTCCTCTGTTTAGCAATCTCCGCCCATAGGTCACTGTGTGCCCCTGGGATAGGGTCTGACTCTTTAAGGGTGCTATGCTGCTGGCACTTCAGTACATACACTGAGCTTTCGCGCGGGGGAAGCAGCCCCCCCGCCGAAGCCGGCCTGCTCGGGGGAAGCGGTGGAGGCAAAGCTGGTGGCGGAGGTGAAGCCGGCTTGCTCCCACCCCCACCATCCAACCCGACTGAAGCTGGTGGCGGAGGCAAAGCTGGCTTCCTCTTACCTCCACCATCCAACTCGTCCTCCCCCCCTAACAGGAAGGGTGCAGACGGTTTCACTGTGTCTATAGGAAAATCCTCCACACCACTCTGCTGGGGACTCTTAGGCATAAGTATCTTAGTTACAGAAGGTGCCAGAGGATAATCCTCACGACCATACCCTATATTCCTCCTATGAGCTTCTGTTGCCCTTTCTGCTGCCTTTCTCTCAGAGACATGCTGAAGCGACGTGTTATACACCACATGCCATAAGTTGCCTAATTTCTTTGCTGACTTATCATCATCTAACACTGTATCCCACAGGATATCCCCAAACTTTTTCCACTCTGCTAGCTCATGAACTGTATGTGGGTTAGTGAAAATCCCTTTACATGGTCGTAAGCTAATAACCCTGGTAATTCCTTTTTTAAATCTATCCCTTTTACTCCTTGCCCTTCCAAATACGCGGTGAAAAGATCGTATGCCGCTTGCCTATCCATACCTATTTGTCAGCACGCGCTGTTGCAGCTCTCCAGGCTCCGGCGGCACGTATTGGCTTGAGTCACTGTTGTGAACCTCGAGGGTGATTCAAATTCCGGCACCGTCCCGGCTGCAAGGACCCAAACCCAACTTCCTCAACCGTGGCGTGTTCTCCCCTTTTTCTTTATAATCCGAGAGGGCAAAAGTTCGAGGTCACCATTTTGTCGAAGGAAGGAAACCCAGACACCAATTGGTTCATCACAACTCTTATTTATTGATCGCTACAGCGGGTTAAATGCAGTTCATAATAAGCTTCATACATATTGCAAAAGCTGATCTCAGGATTGGTTAGTTACATATCAGCAACTACGCCTACTTCTGCATTTTTGTGGTTATTCTTTTGATACTTTCTGCATATTTTCAGCAAGAATCTCACTTCCCTATCCTCATGTTGCGGCAAGGGCATCATGTCCTTGCCTGTCATTGGTCACTAACTGCTGACTTCCCTTTCAAGCTTAACCAGTGGCATTTTGTCAACATGGCCTTTCTCAGCTAACCAACTATTAATACAACTCTCCACAATGATCAGAAAAAATCAGAGCTGTATTTATATAAATTTGTCTGGTATTCTATGATTAATCCTGTGGGACAAATAGCGTTAAAGTCCAATTCCAATGTCCAATCTTTTACACCTTTGAGAAAGACTGGAGCTGGGATTGGATCCAGCCACTCCCAGACTCCTCTCTTAGAAGGAATTTTAGAAGTCCAGGGGCCCTGCACAAGTTTGAGGAACCATGGTGGCTGTTGAGTGTCATTTTTCCACCTCACGTCGCAGCAGGAGTTTCTCCAATAAAGAAATAAAGCTTTTGCCTGAAGCTCCCACTGTGCCCATGACAGGAACCCCTGTGAGTGTCTGGGACATCCTGGCCCTTTGGCAGCCTGGGGACTCCTGGGATGTCACCGTGGAGCCCCCGTGAGTGCCTGTGACAGATCGGTGCCTTTGCAGCACAAGGTCCCCTGGGATGTCACCATGGAATGGCTGTGTCTGCCTCTGACCACAGGGCTCTTTACCATCCCCAGAAAGCCCTGGGAGGTCTCCATGGAGCCCCTGTCTGTGCCTGTGACATTCCAGCTCTGGAACAGCCTGGAGACTCCTGGAAAGTCCCCATGGAACCCCTCTGAGGGCCTGTGACAAATCTGATCCTAAGCAGGCAACCATCAGCAGCCTCCTGTTGCTATGGGCAGTTTCCATGGCAACCATCACCAGCTCCCTGTTGCTATGGTCAGTCCCTTGGCGGCTCCATGGAGACCCCATGCCAGGGGTGGTTGTCATGGACACCAGCTCAGGCCTGCAGCCACAGCCCGTTGCCATGGCAACCATTGGCAGCCCCCATCCCCAGGCTCATGGGATCCCAGAACCACAGAATTGGCTGAGCTGGGGGGGACCCATCAGGATCCTCCAGTCCAACTGCTGGCCCTGCACAGGACACCCCAACAATGCCAGCCTGGGCCTGGCAGCACTGTCCAAACGCTGCTGCAGCTCAGAGAGCCCTGGAGCTGGGACCCTTCCCTGGGGAGCCTGGGCAGGGCCCCAGCAGCCTCTGGGCAAAAACCTTTTCCTGACATCCAACCTGAGCCTGCCCCGACTCAGCTGCAGCCGTTCCCTCCACTCCTGTCCCTGGGCACCAGAGGGAAGAGGTTCCCACAGCCCCAGCCAGGGACCCGCTCCCAAGGCTGTTGCCATGGCCACCAGGGCTGGAACCAGCTGGGATGCTCGGTTTCCACAGACAGGGGTGCAGGAATGGGATTCCCCAATTTCCTGCTCTTGCCAAAACCATGCTGCCCTCGCTGCCCTCCCACCTCCCATGGAAAGCACAGAAGGCAAAGATCCTGTGCTGGGAGAAGAACGATTTATTGGGAACAGCAATGAGATAAGGAACAAACGGAACAGAAACAATATTGATAACAGAAAGGATAAATAAAACTGTTTACAGGGAAAACTAGAACACAACTTCCTGGCTCTCCCCAACAACATATATCCCCCATCTGGAAAGGACACCCTTCTCCTCAGGGAGAGAGTCCCTTTCCTGCCTCTGGCAATGCCCTGAGGTGGGAGTGAGCGTAATGACATGGCCATGCCCAGACCCTCATGTTCTTCAGTTCCACACCATGTCATTGACAGGGGAAGGAATAGGGACAGGGGTCTTCCCAGCATGGATCACAGGGAACATGGATCACCCACGCTCTTCCCAACATGGTTTTCTCATGGGGGATGAAGCTGGAGCAGTGCACGAAGCTCCTCCTGCAATTGGGGCATTTCCAGCTTCCCTTACCAGTGCCTCTGTTGGTGTCTGGTCAAGTCAGAGCTGCTGGTGAACCTCTTCCCACATGTGGCGCACTGTTAGGGCCTCACCCCAGTGTGGATGCGTCGGTGGGTGACAAGGTGGGAGTTTCGCTTGAAGCCCTTCCCGCAGTCAGGGCAGTGGAAGGGCCTCCCATCTGTGTGAATCCGCTGGTGCTGGAGGAGATTGGAGCTTCTCAGAAACCTCTTCCCACAGGTGGGGCACTCACAGGGCCTCTCGCCTGTGTGGATGCACCGGTGCTTGATGAGGTTTGAGTTGTTCTTGAAGCCCTTCCCACACTCAGGGCAGCGGAAGGGCCTCTCCTCTGTATGAATCTGCTGGTGCTGGAGGAGATTGGAGCCGGTCTGAAACCTCTTCTGACACTGGGGACACTCGTAGGGCTTCTCCCCAGTGTGGATGCGCCAACGGGTGATGAGGTGGGAGCTGCGCTTGAAGCCCTTCCCGCACTCAGGGCAGAGGAGGGGCCTGTCCCCAGTGTGAATCCGCTGGTGCTGGAGGAGATTGGAGTTTCTCAGAAACTTCTTCTGACACTGGGGACACTCGTAGGGCCTCTCCCGAGTGTGGATGTGTTGGTGGTTGATGGGAGTAGAGCTGCAGCTGAAGCCCTTTCTACTCTCCCCACACTTGTAGGGCCATTCCCCGGTATGGATCCTCTGGTGGCTGATCAGGCAATGGCTCTTCTCTGAGCACTTGCAGGGCTTCTCCCCATCATGAAGCTGCTCCTGGGCCACCAGCTTTGAGCTCTGGAAGGAGCTCTGTCCACCTTCCTGGCACAGGATGAGTCTTTTCTCCTTAGAGCATCCTGGGCTGGGTTTGGAGCCCCTCCTGCTGCAGGATCTCTGGGACTTGTCCTCCCTGTTGGAATTCTGCACTGTGGAGCCACTCAAAAGAGCATCTTCCATGAGGTTCTGCTGTGGGCATTTGTCCTCCCTGGTCTCCATTCTCTTCTTCTTCCCTGGGCAAGGAAGGACAAGGAGAGGATGGGATTTGGCTCCATGCCACTGGGAAGGGGAAGAAGATTCCCCCAGTGCAACCCCAGCAGGACGGCGTTGGCAGCAGGGTTGTCCTGCAGCCGGGGGCCGTGCTGGGCTGGGAGATGGAGCAGGAGAGAGGGGGAAAGGGGCACTGACTTCCTCCTTACCTGCCTGGGGCTCCTGGGGCATCTTCCTCTTCCTCGCAGCTTCCACCTTCATCTTGTGAAGGTTTCAGGATGGAAAATTCTGTTTTGGGTTGAAAACAAGGAATGAGCACACTAAATTTTTTACAGGGTCGAAGGCAAAGCTGGGGGAGAGTCTAAGCCAGAATTACAATTTGATTAGAAAATGACGATCAAGGCAACGATATAGAAACACTGCCTTAAACTGACAGGGTCAGGATATAACCTGACACCCTGTTGTTCAGGGTGGTGGCTGCAGTCACAGTAAATGGTGGCTGCAGTTCTGTTGGAGTGATGAAGGTGATTCTGTCAAAGCAGTGATCCCGTAGAAGGGTCTGGTCTTCCTCTGAAGGTCCAGTGGTGGTTATGGAGTTCTTGTCCTCTGGCAATCCAGTAGGCAAGCTGCTCCTGATGTAGCAAGGCTCAGTTTATATCCAGGTAGGAATGCTTGGATCTTCCCCCTGGGCGGAGCATGCCACAGTGGGAGGATGGAATTTTATCAGTCCTGCAGTGACACTCAATGGCCCATTCACAGGAGATATCTCCCCTGGAGGGCGTTATCAGGGGTGAGTCATGGAAGAACAATGCTCCACCTGTTTATGGCAGTTGCTGAAGGTGGGGATTGAAAACATGCATTTGGTTACATCTTGCATGGCAACCTGAAACAGTGGGGTAATCCCTGCTCAGGGGGTGAACACCACCCCCCTTACCCAAACTGGCTCAGGTGTAAAACCCCCACCCCGGGAAGGCCACACACACACAGGGGACAATGTCACACTTGGCACTGCTCCAGGGGAGGTCTCTGTCCCTTGTCACTCCCTTGCTCTCTCATCTTTTCTCTTTCTTTCCATCTCTCTCTCTACCTCACGTTTACAGTTCAATAAAATCCACCTTGGATTTGGTCTCGTTAGCACCTTAATTGGGGCAGAGACATCTCTCTAACAATTTTCTTAACCATAATGCCCTATTATTTTGGCACAGTGAGTTCAGGGCACTGTTCTCTGTCCCCAAATGCCTTTGACAATAGCATGGTTCCCTCCACTGCAGAGGTTGTTGTTCTTTCTGGAAGAATTCTTGCAAACTTGGACACAGTCCCTCCTTCCTCCTGGGGAGCTTATGGAGCTTATAAAAGCTTTATTTCTTTATGGGAGAAATGATGAGGAAAATGGCTTTTATGGGTGGCCAGTGTAAAGAAAATAATTTGCTGTCTTTCCTTATAAAGTTGTTAAAATCACTGGAGGAAACGGAGCAAATTTTACCAGTGAGACTGACAAGGTTCATTCACCCCATGGTGAGGAACGCAAGGCGGCTGAAAGTCCCGCAAGAAGCCCAGCTCAAGTAGCTAAATTCCCAAATAACTCCTGAATTCCCAGGCTTGGGCGCTTTAGCAAATGTGAGAATCATCATTCTCTTTGTCCCCGTCACCTTTGTGACAGCTACACAGAGCTTTCCCTTCCTTGTCATGATCTGTATTGGGCCGAATTTCCACTTTTCTTTTATTGGAACCAGCCAGCAGCTGAGCTGGAGCTGTGTAGAAACCAATGAATCTTGGGATTGTCACATCTATGCTTGAATTGTCCATTTATTCATGTTGGGATTTGTTTGTGTTTTCATCACATGTGACTTGTGGGAAATCAAATATTCATCAAAGTATTTTATGCAAAGTTTGATTTCTACCAAGTTTATTTTGTCCCGTATCCAGGAGATTCTGAAGGGGTCTGTGTGCCTCTTGCCCTGAGGGATGCTTGGGTGGGGTTTGGAAGGGTTGTCCCTGCCACCCCAGGCCATTCTCCAGGGGGATTGTCCCTGTCCCTGTCACCCCAGTAAATTTCACAGGGGGTCTCCATCATTCTCACCCCAGAGAATGCCTGGGGGGTCTCCCTCCCTCTCACCCCTATGCCAGGGGGTGCTTGGGGCAGTCTCTGTCCCTCTCAGCCCAGGGGATGCTCGAGGCTCTCTGTCCCCTCACCCTGGAGGATGCTCGGGCGTTCTCCATCCCTCTGGTCCCAGGCAATGCCTGTGCAGGGCTGGGGACCAGGGGCTCTGTGTCCCTCTCACCGCTGAGTGTGCTCAGGGCTGGGGGGGCTCTCTGACCTTCTCACCCCTGGGCAGGCCGGGGGGGGTCTCTGTCCCTCTCAGCCCTGCTGTGACCCCACCCAAACATCATCGGGGTCACAGGGACAGAGACACCCCCAAACCCCCAGAAGGGCTGAACCTGGGATTTGGTTTGGGGCTCAGGATTTAGGAAGGGGCTGGAATTGAGGCTGGGATTGGAGTTGGGGCTGAGATTTGGATTAGAGCTGGGATTGGGGTTAAGGCTGGACATGGGATTAACTTTAGGGCTGGGGTTGGGATTGGGTCTAGGGCTAGACAAGTCTGGCACTGGGATGAGATTAAACACAGAACTGTGAGTGTGTCTAAACATGGAGTGAGATTGAGACCAGGATCAGGGTCAGGTTTGGGATTGAGCTCACCCAGAGTGGGACAGGGGGGATGTTATGGTGGGAAGGTTTGGGGGAAATCCTTGATTGGGAAAAACAAGGTGTGAATGCCTTGGGTTGGGGATTCCTCCCACCCAAGTCCATTTCTAGAAGTCACCTGATGTCCAAAAATCAACAGTGAATCAAAAAACCCACCAGGAGTTTCCCATTTCCAGTCTTATCCCTCTTGGGTTATGGTTGGTCCCGCATCTCAGGGCTGCTGGGGATCCCATGGGTCCTGGGGATCCCCCGCTCCAGGGTCCTGCTTTTGGATTCTGGGAGGTTCTGGGGTCCCAAGGTCCCCCTCTCCAGTCTCCCCTCAATCCAGCCACTTGGGGTTCCCCTTTCTTTCCACCACCCTGTCCTGGTTTAGGGCAAAATCGGTTGAAACCCTCCAAAAGGAGTTTCCTCTAGCATGCCGATTCAGCAGCCCCACCCTCAGGCAGTCTGGGAAAATATTTCCGGGGAGAAAAGTGGAAAAAAACCTTTAATCTACAGGCAAAGCATTCACCAGCACAAAAATTGAACAATATTAAGCAATGAAAACTCCTGCTGCTCCAAAATAGATGACAAACTCTGAAAGTCCCTCCTTGGGTTGTAGCTCCGCGCACTCAGTGTCTTATCAGTGCCTTATCAGTGCCTTATCAGTGTCTTATCAGTCTCTTTTCAGTCCCTCCAGCACTGGAAATGCTGTGGCCCAGGCTCAGCCAGGTGGGCCACAGGTGGGAGCTGCCGGTGGTGTTCTGGCTGTTCAGTGCAGAGCAGATTTAAACAGCTCCAAAGAAAAAGAAAAACCACAGTCCAGGAAACTTCTCCGCCTCAGCGAGCTAAAAACTAACTAAAAGCAAAGGAGGGCTCTGTCCTGCTCTCTGTCCATCCAGCAGCCGGAATGTAGAGGAGTGAGTACAGTTTCTGAAAACAAACTGCGGCTTCTTCCTCCTCCTCTTCGCTCTCAGAACCAGCCTTAAAGGCACAGAACTCATTTCTGGGCTAAACAGACCGATGGGGTACGAGCATCATGAAGTCACCCCAGGACACGCCCCTGTCACGGTCAGGGGTTCCCGTCCCCGCCTCATCTCCGGGCTGCCGGGGGTCCCCCAGCTCCGGTATCGCCCCTTCCCCTCTCCCCGCCCCGGGGTGCCCCGTTCCACAGCCCCGGCTCTCACGGGGATCCCCAAAACCAATGTCCCGCCCCGTCGGTACCGGGCCATCCCCACGTGGCCCCCCCGGGACCCTCCCGAGGGGCGATCGCGGCTGCTCTCCCCCCGAAAAAGCTCCTCTTAGGGAGCCCGGAGATATTCGGGGCTGGAGTCTGGGATCTGCCGGCTCCGAACACTTTCCAAAAAATCCTCCTGGAGACCCCTGGCTGGAGCCGGGGCGAGCTCGGCCTCTGCCCTCACCTGCGGCTCGGGGCTGGGGGCGATGCTCCCGGGGCAGGGGCTGCTGCAGGCTCGGCGTGCGGGCGCTGCGAGCGCCGCGATTCTCCCGCTCCCGCTCCTGCTCCTCCTCTCCCTCCTCTTCCTCCCGCATTTCCTCCGCTGCCAGCCCGGACCCCCCTTTCCCACCGCTCTGCCCCGCAGCACCGGCTGCTGGGTGGGGGAGCCCCCGATCGGCCCCAGGGCTGGGCAGGGGGCTCGGGGACCCCCACGGGGCGGATCCGTCCCGCCGGCCCGAGCCCCAAATTCCGCTCCGGGGCCGCCGGGCTCTGCGGATCCGCCTGGCAACCTGTGAGTCATCGGCGGGAAAAGCTCTGGTTGGCTGGAAATTGTTTACCGCGTCCTCTGATTGGCTGGAATTGTGAAAGGCGCTGCTCCCTGCGGGTGACCCTGGGAGCTGTGGAGTCCGAGCCAGAGCCTTTTCCTATTTCTTTCTGTTCTCTGAGACCATTTTCCAATTTCTTTCTGTCCCTCTGAGAGTTCTTCCCGATTTCTTTCTCTTCCTCTCTCCTTCCCGTGTCTCGTTCAGTTCAAGTTCGAGCAGATCCGGAGATTTCGCTCCCATGGTCTCATTCGCTCATTCACTGGGGCAGAGGCGTCTCTCCCTTGCGAAATCTTAACCCATGGGCGGGGTCATTTCCCAGCCCAATCCTTCCAGGATTTTGTTGCGGACTCGCTTCCATTTCCTCCCTCCCTCTACTTCCAGCGGGGAAGGTGCTGGAAAATGCCCGGCAAAGCCACCTTTGCTGTGTGCTCCGGGAGCCCACAGAGCTGCTGGACCTTGTCCCCTGGCCCTGCACAGCTCCTTGGGAGGCACGGCAGGAGCAGCACCCTGGGAGCTTCGGGAATGCCCCTCTGGCATCCATGGCACACACTGCCAGGGGCTGGAATTCCAGTTCCCGGCCAGGTAAAGATGTTCCTGCCCTTGAAGGCAAAGCACTTAAGAAGGTGCCAAAAGCCAAGTGGAGCAAGATCCTACAGTGACATTTCACTGCCAGCCTTCCAAACTTCACCCATGGCTGTTGTAGCCCGTGGATTGGGAATTAAATCATGGCAGGGTCTTTGGTGGGAGCTGCTCTGGGTCAAGGGAGACCCTGAGAGAGAAACAGAGCAGGGAAAGAGAGGCAGGAGAGAAAGGACGGCATAAACACAATCAGCTGAGAAAGTGGCACTCGGAAAACAGACCAGAACTGACTGAAAGTGAATGGGACAGAAAGAAATAATTCTGCGCCTTTCATTTCCTATCAAAATACAATTTCTTCATTTTCTCAAAAACCTCCTCCCAATGTCATTCAGCAGGACTGTCAGAAAGTTCTTTGTTCTCTGTCCATATTCCAGGCTGCAGCCACAAGCAAACAGGGAATGAGGATTTTGCTGCTCCTGGGGAGTTTGACATCGTCAGCTGAGGAGAGGAGGAGGCACCAGGAGAAAAGAGCAGCTGGGCTTCACCCTTCCACAGGAAAAAGAGTGGAGAAAATCTCTCATCCTGTCTGCAGCTGCTCCCACAGGGATGTGAGGGCTGATCCCAGAGCCCCAAGGGTCACAGTCAGGGCTGCCCTCAGGGAATGCTCACCTGGTATTGAGGGGCAGTGTGGGAGCACCTGGATCTTGGGGCACCCAGCTGCCCCTCATGTTTGGAGGTGCCTGAGGAGGGCTGGGATGATGCCAGGGACATCCTGCAGTGACATCCCCCTGTCCTGCTCTGGGTGAGCTCAGTCCCAAACCTGACCCTGATCCTGGTCTCAATCTCACTCCATGTTTAGACACACTCACAGTTCTGTATTTAATCACATCCCAATTCCAAACTTGTCTAGCCCCAGACCCAATCCCAACCCCAGACCTAAAGCCAATCCCATGGCTAGCATTTACCCCAATCCCAGCTCTAATCCAAATCTCAGCCCCAATACCAACCCCAGCCCCAATTCCAGCCCCTTCCTAAATCCTCAGCCCCAAACCAAATCCCAGGTTCAGCCCTTCTGGGGGTTTGGGGGTGTCTCTGTCCCTGTGACCCCGATGATGTTTGGGTGGGGTCACAGCAGGGCTGAGAGGGACAGAGACCCCCCTGGCCTCCCCAGGTGTGAGAAGGTCGGAGAGCCCCCCCAGCCCTGAGCACACTCAGCGGTGAGAGGGACACAGAGCCCCTGGTCCCCAGCCCTGCACAGGCATTGCCTGGGGCCAGAGGGATGGAGATCCCCCGAGAATCCCCCAGGTGAGGGGACATAGACCCCTGAGCATCCCCAGGGAACTGGGCAAAATAAACTAGGCAGAAATCAAACTTAATCCTACATAAAATACTTTGATGAATATTTGATTTTCCCGAGAGTCACATGTGATGGAAATGCAAATAAATCCCAAACAGGAATAAACTGACAATAGAAGAAATTCTGTGGCAATTCCAGGTTTCATTGGTTCCTGCACAGCTCCAGCTCAGCTGCTGGCAGGTTCCAATAAAAGAAAAGTGGAAATTAGGCCCAATACAGATTATTAAAAGGAAGGGGAAACTCTGTGTAGCTGTCACAAAGGTGACAGGGATGAAGAGAATAATGATTCTCACATTTGGCAAAGAACCCAAGCCTGTGAATTCCAGAGTTATTTGGGAATTTAGCTATTTGAATTGTGCTTTTTGTTGGACTTCTAGGAGCCTTGTGTTCCTCACCATGGGGTGAATGAATCTTGTCAGTCTTGCTGGTAACATTTGCTCCCTTTCCTCCAGTGATTTTAACAAACTTTTCAAGGAAGGACAACAAAATATTTTCTTTTTCACTGGCCACCTCTAACAGCCATGTTCCTCATCAGTTCTCCCATAAGGTGCTCAGAGGAAACTGTGTCCAAGTTTCCAAGAGTTCCTCCAGAGAGAACCACAACCTCCTCAGAGGAGGGAACCATGCTGTTGTCAAAGGCACTTGGGGTAAGACAACGGTGCCCTGAACCCACTATGGCAAGATAATGTCGCAATCTGCTTAAGAATATTGTTGGAGAGATTCCTCTGCCCCAATTAAGATACTAACAAGACCAAATTCAAGGTGGATTGTACTGAACAGTAAATGTGAGGTAGAGAGAGAGTTGGAAAGAAAGAGAAAAGCGGGGAGAGTAAAGGCATGACAAGGGACAGAGACCTCACCTGGGGCAGGGCAAGTGTGACATTGTCCCCTGTGTGTGTGTGGCCTTCCCGGGGTGGGGGTTTTACACCTGAGCCAGTTTGGGTAAGGGGAGTAGTGTTCACCCCCTGAGCAGGGATTACCCCGCTGTTTCAGGTTGCAATGCAAGATGTAACCAAATGCATGTTTTCAATCCCCATCTTCATCAACTGCTATAAACAGGTGGGCCAGTGTTCTTTATCTCTTCCATGACTCAGCGCTGATAACGCCCTCCAGGGGAGATATCTTCTGCTAATGGGCCATTGAGTGTCCCTGAAGGACTGATAAAATTCCATCATCCCATTGTGGGGTGCTCCGCCCAGGGGGAGGAGCCAAGAATTCCTACCTGGATATAAGCTGAGGCTGGCAACACCAGCAGCACCTTGCCTACTGGTGCTGAGGACATGAGCTCCATAACCACCACTGGACCTTCAGAGGAAGACCAGACCCTTCTACAGCATCACTTCTTGGACAGAATCACGTTGATCACTCCAACAGGACTGCAGCCACCATTTAATGGGACTGCAGCCACCACCCTGACCAACATGGTGTTAGGTTATATCCTGACTCTGTCAGTTTAAGGCAGTTTTTGTGTATCATTGCCTTGATCTTCATTTTCCTCTTAAATTGTGATTCTGGCTTAGACCCTTTCCCAGGTTTGCCTTCAAACCAGTAAAAAAAACAATGTGCTCATCTGTTGTTTTCTGCTGAAAACAGGATTTCCCATTCCCAAACATTTGCCAGATGGAAGACGAGGCTGTGAGGAAGATGAGGATGCCCCAGGACACCCAGGAGTGAGGAGGAAGTCAGTGCCCCTTTCCTCCTCTATCCTGCTCCATCTCCCAGCCCAGCATGGCCCCCAGCTGCAGGACAACCCTGCTGCCAACACCATCCTACCGGGGATGCACTGGGGGGATCTCCTTCCCCTTCCCTCTGGCACAGAGGCAAATCCCATCCTCTCCTTGTCCTTCCTCCCCCAGACAAGAAGCTGAGGATGGAGACCAGGGAGAAAAAATCCCTGCGGAAAACCCTGGAGGAAGAGGCTGTTATGAGTGACTCCAGGGCACAGGAATTCAAAGGGGAGGAAAATCCCCAGAGATCCCACAGGAGGGGCTGCAAACCAAGCCCAGTGTGCTCTGAGTAGGAAAGATCCTCCCTTAGCCAGGAAGGTGGACAGAGCTTCACCCAGAGCTCAGAGCTGGTGGTCCATGAGCAGCTTAATGATGGGGAGAAGCACTACAAGTACTTGGAGTGTGGGAGGAGCTTCAGGCACAGCAGCACCCTGATCAGCCACCAGATGATCCACAGCGGGGAATGGGCCTATGAGTGTGGGGAATGTGGGAAGGGCTTCAGCTATAGGTCAGAACTCATCAGGCACCAACACATCCACACTGGGGAGAGGCCCTATGAGCGTCCCCAGTGTCAGAAGAGGTTTTGGACCAGCTCCAGTCTCCTCCAGCACCAGCGGATTCACACAGAGCAGAGGCCCTCCCGCTGCCCCGACTGTGGGAAGGGCTTCAAGCAAAACTCCAACCTCATCAGGCACCGGAGCATCCACACTGAGGAGAGGCCCTACAAGTGTCCTCAGTGTGGGAAGACCTTCACCCAGAGCTCTGACTTGACCAGTCACCAATGGAGGCACTGGTAAGGGAAGGCCTCCAATGCCCCAAGTGCAGGAGGATTTTGTGCACTGCCCCAACTCCAGTAATAGGAGTATCCATGTTGGGAAGAGCCCTGATGATCCATGTTCCCCAGGATCCATGCTGGGAAGACACCTGTACCTTTTCCTGTCCCTGCCAATGACATGATGTGGGATAGAAAAACATGAAGGTCTGGCCATGGCCCTGTCATTACATTCACTCCCCCCTCAGGTCATTGCCAGGGGCAGGAAATGGACTCTCTCTCTCCCTGAGGAGAAGGGTGAAATTTCCAGGAAGGGGAAATTGTGGCCAGGAAGACCCAGTGAGTTTTGTTGAGTTTTCCCTGTAAACAGTCCCTTCTGCTATCAATATTGTTTCTGGTTTTGATTGTTCCTTATCTCGTTGCTGTTCCCAATAAATTGTTCTTATCCCAGCACAGGATCTTTGCCTTCTGTTCTTTCCACAGGAGGCAGGAGGGCAGCTAGGGCAGCGCGGTTTTAGTGGGAGCAGGAAATTGGGGAATCCCATTCCTGAACCCTGGCCTGTGGAAACCGAGCATCCCAGCTGGTCCCAGCCCTGGTGGCCATGGCAACAGCCTTGGGAGCGGGTCCCTGGCTGGGGCTGTGGGAACCTCTTCCCTCTGGTGCCCAGGGACAGGAGTGGAGGGAACGGCTGCAGCTGAGTCGGGGCAGGCTCAGGTTGGATGTCAGGAAAAGGTTTTTGCCCAGAGGCTGCTGGGGCCCTGCCCAGGCTCCCCAGGGAAGGGTCCCAGCTCCAGGGCTCTCTGAGCCCCAGCAGCATTTGCACAGCGCTGCCAGGCCCAGGCTGGCATTGTTGGGGTGTCCTGTGCAGGGCCAGCAGTTGGACTGGAGGATCCTGATGGGTCCCCCCCAGCTCAGCCAATTCTGTGGTTCTGGGATCCCATGAGCCTGGGGATGGGGGCTGCCAATGGTTGCCATGGCAACGGGCTGTGGCTGCAGGCCTGAGCTGGTGTCCATGGCAACCACCCCTGGCATGGGGTCTCTGTGGAGCTGCCAAGGGACTGACCATAGCAATAGGGGGCTGGGGATGGTTGCCATGGAAACTGACCATAGCAACAGGGGGCTGGTGATGGTTGCTATGGAAACTGACCATAGCAACAGGGTCCTGGCAATGGTTGCCTGCAAAGAATCAGATTTGTCACAGGCCCTCAGAGGGGTTCCATGGGGACTTTCCAGGAGTCTCCAGGCTGTTCCAGAGCTGGAATGTCACAGGCACAGACAGGGGCTCCATGGAGACCTCCCAGGGCTTTCTGGGGATGGTAAAGAACCCTGTGGTCAGAGGCAGTCACAGCCATTCCATGGTGACATCCCAGGGGACCTTGGGCTGCAAAGGCACCGATCTGTCACAGGCACTCACGGGGGCTCCACGGTGACATCCCAGGAGTCCCCAGGCTGCCAAAGAGCCCTGATGTCCCAGACACTCACAGGGGTTCCTGTCATGGGCACAGTGGGAGCATCAGGCAAAAGCTTTATTTCTTTATTGGAGAAACTCCTGCTGAGACCTGAGATGCAGAAAGTACACCCAACAGCCACCATGGATCCTCAAACCCTTGCAGGGCTCCTAGACTGCTAAAATTTCTTCTAAGAGAGGAGACTGGGAACAGTTGGATCCAATCCCAGACCAAGAATTTTTCAAAGGTTTATGTGTAAAAGATTGGACAGGTGGAATTGAACTTTAACCCAATTTGTCCCACAGGATTAATGATGGAATACCAGATATATTTATATAAATACAGCTCTGATTGATTCTGATCATGATCGGACAGAAAGATTTTAACTCGAGTTATTTACTCCACAGTTCAGGAGCTTTATCAATTATTAGAATATAGTGCTCTAGGAAGCAATTTTGAAGTAAACAGATTTGTCTATGACATCAGAGAGTTTGTTGTGGAAGTCACTGAGCAGCTACAGCAGCATCATAGAGGGGATTCTGTGACATCACAGATCAGGCTGTGGCACCATGACATGGCTGGATGACATCATAGAGCTGGCTGTGAGGTTCAAAGCATGTGCTGTGACATTAAAGAGTGCCAGTATGACATCACAGAAAAGGTCTCGTGGCATCACTGAGGGGTTTGTGACATCACAAAGCTGTCTGTGACATCATAGTGTGAGGCAATAGAGTAGACTGCCATCATCGAGGGTGGCTCTGTGACATCAGAGAGTGGGTTGTGAAATCACTGGGTGGCTGTGTAACATTATAGAGATGGTTGTGACATCACAGAGACTTCTGTGACATCACAAAGCAGATGTAGCACATCATAGGGTGACATCTCATAGTTAGCTGTGTGAGATCACAGGGGCTGTGTGACAACCCAGAGTGGGCTGTGACATCACTGGTGGCTGTGTGACATTGCAAAAGAGCTGTGTGGCATCATAGGGCCTGTGACATCACAGGGGCAGTGTGACATCATGGGGGCTGTGTGAGGTCACTGGGGAGGTCACTCTGCCCCAGCCCCCCTCACAGCTCCCCCCCAAGCAGTCCAACCCTGCTCGTGCACAGTGGGGTCCCCTGTCCCCCCAGGTCCCCCCGCCCCCAGCCCCGCAGCCTCCCCCAGAGGATGTTCCACGAGATCGACCCCAGAGCCTGACACGGGGACGGGGGGCCGGGGCCCTGGGGGTGGCACAGGGGGACAGGGACCTGCCAGCAGCGTCCCCCTGTGCCCCAGGGCCAGAGCCTGGGCCAGGGCTCCTTCACCCTGTTACCAACGAGGGCTTGAGAGCGCTGAAAAATCCCTGGCAAGGGAGCAGCAAAATCCAGATTTAATATTAAGGGACAGCAGCACAAAGTTCCTTGCCAAGAGTCACTCTGCTCCTGACTGGACACTTCAGGCACACCAAAGAAACAAAGCAGCAACAAAACCAAACAGAATCCAGGCAATCAAACAGAAATGAGCTGAGAACTGTCCCAGTGTGTGTGAGACACAAGGACAGTGAGGGCAAGGATAAAATGAATAAAGAAATAAAAGCTTGACAGAGGTCAAACTTAACAGGACTTCACTGATACCTTAACCTTAACTGATACCTTCAACTTCACAATTTAGGAAAAGAACAGAGCTTAACAGCATTTAACCTCACTTACAACCAATGACTTAAGGATTTAATAGTGGAATAACATTAAACAATATTAAACTTAGCTTATAACATAGTAAACTTTGCAAAAAAAGAAACAATACCCTTTTTAACTTATTTGTCATGATGTAACCTTACTTACAGGCCTGACTGACTCAGCTGTCCAAGGCACTCAAGCCCCTCAGAAAGCAGCATTTCTGCAACATTTCTTCAGCACAGGCACTCCTGTGTGCACACAGACACAAAGACTCAGTGCAAGGCACCCATAAGCAACTCCCCTGAGGGCAGGGAATGCTCCCTGTGGATCCTTTGGCATCTCCCCAGCAAAGGGCAAAGGATTGAGCCTGGAGGAGTGGGGGGATCAGCCCAGGCTCCGTCGTTGTTCAGGATCCCCGAGTGCAGCAAACGGGAGAGTTCCCGGCTGGGAGAGGCCCCACTCAGAGGGAGTCGCTGGCCCAGGAGAGCTCCAAGGGCTCCTTTTGGAGCGCTGTTTGTAGGGCCCCAAGAGAGGGGCTTCAGTCACAGCAATGGTTCATCCTGGCCACACTTGGCATCAACAGCTTTCTTTGGCAGTGTGAGAACAGGGATGTTGTGCCACTGAGGGAACAAAAACAGTTCCCAGGCTGCTCCTACAGAAACCAGGAGCTGGTTGGGCAGCAGCAGTGCCTGGAGCAGACAGTGTTTGTGATGAGCTGCAGAGGGGCTGAGCACAGGGGCTGTTGGCCAAGGCCAAGGCCCAAGGAGCATTTCTCAGCTGGCAGGGCGGCCTGAGAAGGGGAGGGGGGAATGCAGCAGCACAGGGCCATGGAACCAAGGGACCACTGTGACACTGTGGGGCCCCATAAAACCTAGGGAGCACAGAACAGCTCTGGCTGGTTTGGCCTCCCATGGACTGCCTGACTGGTCCAGCTGACCTGTGCATGTTGAGGGTCACTTCTCATCTGCTGCTGAAACACTGGGGCTCTGTGCTTTCCTTCCTATGGAAAAGAACTGTCCTTCTGCTCCAGGCACCCGTGGCCAGAATTGGGATTTCACCTCCAAATTTCCTTATATCCAGGGATTGTTCCCATAGGAATATTGCCAGGACAAATCTGACTGAAACGTGGTTTCACAATAGTCACTTCTCATCTGTCCCCAAAACACTGAGGGAGGCTCCATGCTCTCCTTCCCATGGGAAAGAACTGTCCTGCCTCTCCAGGTGCCCATGGCCGAGATTGGGTTTCCAACACCAAAATTCCCTAAATTCAAAGACTGCTCCCAGAAAAAATCTGCCATTCCTGACACATCTGGCTGGCCTAGGCCTACTGAGGTTCTCACCTGCCTTTCAAACCTTGGAGCTCTGTGCTTTCCTTCCTATGGAAAAGAACTGTCCTTCTGAACCAGGTGCCCATGGCCACAAATGGGATTTCACTTCCAGCATTCCCTGTAGTGACAGACTGGAGGAGATTGTTGGCTCGAAACATTTTGTGTGTGGGGGAAGAAGGGGCAGGTCCAGCCTTGCCCTGCCCTGGAACCCCAGCCCAGCCCTGCCCTGGAATCCCAATTCCCCCAGAGCCTCCATCCCAGCCCAGCAGTGTCTGCCAGTCCCTGGCACAGCACAGGCAATGCTCCACAGCCACCTCTACAGCCCCCAGCCCAGCTCCTGAGGGATGAAATGAGCCCAAGGCCCACCTGGGGGAAGGGCCCAGGAAGACCAAGGGGTATTAAAGGCTGACCACAAAGCAAGCGCACATCTTGACCCTACCTCCTCTTGGAATTTCTATCTGAACACTGCAGGAATCCAGGAGTTGGTAGCTGTGTGTGTGCTCCTCTGTATCTTTTTTGTCTTTCTCTCTTTTTAATTCACACTTCTTGTAAAATTTGAGTAACTTAAAATTGATGAAGCTAAGAGTTTGTGAAGGTGAATGGGCCAAGTCAGTGCTTTGAGAATTGGTTTTTGTTGATTCAATGTCATACTAAACCTTTTGCAAAAGTTTCTCTGATTTTTCTAAAGTTCCCAATAAAGGCTGTTTTGTTCTTTTGAGCTCCCAGCCACATTCCACACTCCATTTCCCAGCTGCAGCCCCTGGTGCCTCTGAGTTGTGCTGCCCCAGCCCCAGGGACGCTCTCCTTGTCTGCCCATTCTCCCACGGTCTCTGGGCAGGGATGGCCTCAGTGGGGGCTGCTGACATCCTCAGCAACTTGGAGGCTGCTGCTGAATTTTCCTTCTGCAGAGGCTTGTTCAGCCTTCAGCTCTTGAGTGCAGGAATTCAGTGTCCCAGGGCTCAGTAACATTCAGAACAATTTAACAAGCCAAGCCTCTTGGGATAATTTGATTTCAGTTTTCAAATCTTGTGTGGTTAATTAGGCAGATTTCAGAAGTGCATTCAAACTGAATATATTCTATTTTAAAAAACAGTGAGAAAAGATTTCTTAGGTCCCGTTTAGGTTTTTTTCCCTGTTAATAAATTGATATGTGCAATCTTCAATTGACACTGAATCCAAGCACCTCCTCATGCAGTTTGAATGGATATGAAAATCAAGACCCTTCATGGCTGACAATCAATCAGACTCTGTCCCAACCCCCACCCCACCATTTCCCCCATCCAAGCCCTGGCACTCAGAGCAGCCTTGTGCAAATCTGAGCTCCCTCCAGCCCAGGCTGCACCTGCAGCTTTCAGCTTCTTGGCTCCAGCTCCTACCTGCTTTCCTTGGAGAAGGAGCTGCCCAAGACACAGAGGGATGTTAATTTCTTGTCAGCCAACAATGCCAAGGGAAGGCACTGCTCCATCAAATGCAAAAGTCATTTCTCTGCTGGATATTAAATCCACTTTCCACAGCAGACAGTCTCAGAGCAATGGAAAACACCTTCTGTGCCCAGCACAGATCCCAAGGTCCCCCCAAATGCTCCCTGCCCCAATTCTGCCCAGATTTGCTCTTTGCACACACGAGTCACATGCTGAAGTCAGGAGCTCCCTCCATGCCCAGAGGGAGGAAAAGAGAGGCCCAGAGTGAGGAAAAGAGAGAAAGGGGATGAAGAGCTCTCCTGTGCAGAGCCAAGGTCCACGTGCTCTGGGATGTCCCAGCACCATCTGACATGTCCACCATCCCCCAGAGATTTCCGTACAGCAACAGTTTCAGACAAAGACAAAAGAAAAGGTAATTCTGTGAGATATAAACACAATTATGATGTTGACTAATATGATATTTATTTGAGCTTCGAAAATATTAGGCAATTCTCTGAAGCTCAAAGCATGAAACCAGTCAGCTGAAGGGCACTTGAATGACCAGAAAGCATTGGGAGGAGTGCTGAGGGTTTTTTGCAGGACAATGGACATATGCAACATATGCACAATCCAGCCTTCATAGAAACTGAGTAAGGTCTGTATGCCCTTGAAGGACACAAAAGGAGAAGAACACGCTCAGCAGCAGATGGTTCAGGATGCAAAGGCACACAAGAAAACCTGCAGCAAGATGCCTGAAGAAGAAAGATTAACTAAAATTAACTGAAATGTCAAAATGCGTGCGTAAAAAGGACTTAACCAATCACGTATTAGCTTGAGGTGTGAACAATAGAGAACAGTATAAAGATGGCTTGCTTTTTGTAATAAATTGGCTTCACTTGATCATATTGATCATGGTGTCATGTCCCGCTAATGATCCTCTGCACCTAGGGACCAGAAATGCATGCAAGCCTCCACCCCAAGAGACATTATGAATTCAGAAAACATGGCCATTAACTGCTTGATACCAACACAGAGTAATGGCAACCAAAATACAGTCAGCCAAGGGTTTTTTCCACTCTCTCTCAAGCCCCATGCATTGGGCACCAAATTTTGTCCTGGTTTAGGGCAAATTTGGGAGAAAACTTCCAAAGGGGCCCCTCCAGAAAGGAAACCCACACAGCCCCTCTCCCCAACCGGGTCGGGAAGGATTCCCTAGAGAGAAGTGGAAAGAACCTGTTCATTTAACAGACAAAGCACCGCCAGCACACAAAATGAACAATACCAGGTGACAACACTCTTTCACCACTCTGAAAAAGATGACAAATTCAGAAAGTCTCTCTTGGGAGTGGTCGCTCTGTTATCAGTCCCTCTGGTGCTGGGGCAGCTGCTACAGCCACAAGGTGCAAACTCTCGGTGTTTCCCAGGTCCCAGTCTGGAGCAGGTTTGAGTGGTTCCAAAAAAGGGAAAGGAAAACAGTCCAGGCAAAAATTCAGACTGCTTAGCTAAACTAACTAATAAGCAGAAACAAAAGCAAGAGCAAAGCAAAAAGCCAAGCAAAAAGCAAAAGCAGCACCATGTACTGCCCTGCCTCTGTGTCCTGCCAGCCATGGGGGAGCGGCTGATAACAAAACCAAAACAAAACTTCACTCTTCAGAGTGAGTCTTGAAGGCAAAGAACATAATATCCAGCATAAACAGAACAGACAGCTGGGGATACAAGCGTCCTAATGTCACCCTAGGACAGCACAGTTATTCCAAACTGCCCCCCAGCAGCTCCCTCCTCACCGATGCCATCTGCTGGTGCTGTGCTAGCTTCAGGAGATGCCTCCAGGGCCTGCATTACCTGTGTGAAAAATGCATATTGTATGACTGGCTTTTCACAAATATTAAAATGAATATTATATGTGTTGTGTTAGAAAGTTATGTTGTACTAATTTCCTTAAGTAGTGTGTTACATCTAGTTTTAGGTTATACCATAATGTTGAAATAGAAACTATGCTATGTAAGATACTTTTATAATTAGAGTATTAATAATTTGGACAATTTGAATTAGGACAATATGAGATAATAGAAACAAAGAATTACAGACATCTGGGTAACTTCTTCTGGGCAGCATAAGCCTGAAAAAGGACACACATTAACATAGGGTTAACCCTTAAAAACAATAGCCTGTTGCATATTCATACCCCTCATACATGACGCATAAATTCTATTCAAACACAGGATTCTGTCTTCTTCCTCTGAATCCTGACGGCGTCTTCATAGCTGAGCAGGCAGGAAGAAGTTCGTTTCTTCTGATAAGAGAGCAATAAATTCTCTTTCTCTGAAAGATTTAGGCGTCCTGTGGCCGCTATCTCGTTGCGAGTCCTTTCTTTAAAAAAAGTATTTTACATAGCATAGTTTTTATTTTAACATTATGTTATACCCTAAAACTAGATTTAACACACTACTAAAGAAAATTAATACAGCATAACCTTCTGACACAACACATATAATATTCATTTTAATATTTGCGAAAAGGCAATCATAAATCACGCATTTTTCCCACGGGAGGACTGGTCCCCCCCAGTTATTCCCTGTACCGGCAGGACCCCCCCTTCCCCTCAGAGCTCTCCCGCGCTGAGGGGCCGCTGCCTCTTCCCGCCCTTCGCGCCCGCCCTCAGCGGCCGCTGGGAACTGGGGCCGCCCCGCCCGCCCTTTTATCGGAGCCATGGAGAAGGAAAACCGCTTTAAATTGTTCATGCCGCCGCGCCTGAGCGCTGGGCAGGTGTCTGCGGGCAGATCCCAGGTGAGCGCTCGGCCGCGGGGCCGCTGAGGGCGGCCCATACCACACCCGCCCCCGACCCCGGCCGCCTCCTCGGGCTGTGCTGCTCTGGAGGCCGCGGCTGAGGAGGGGATGGGGGGAAAGCGCAGGGGCCCTTCCCGGGGACACGGGGACAGTGCTGGGCCCGGGGAGTGCCCCGGCAGAGCCCCGAACTGGAGCACACACACACCTGCCCCTTGCCCTGGGCTGGAGCACACACACACCTGCCCCTGCATAGGCCGGGACGGCTCCTGCACTGGACTCATTTCTGTGCGTATGCCTCGAGTGGCACATGCACAGACATCTTCAGTTTGAATTTCAAAGACTTTTGTTGTTGTGTTCTCTCAAAACTGAAGGGAATCATCTTCTGGAGCATCCGCTCTGTGTTGTAAGTCCGCGTTTGCTGTGGGTAATTCAGCCCAGAGAGCGAGCAGGGATCTATCGCTGGCCGGGGTCTGTGTAAAAAATCACCAACGGGACAGGACTGCTGAGGAACTGCCTTGAGCTGTTTTATTTTCCAGCATCAGTCTCATTACGTGGTTATGACAATGGGAAGATGCCAGCAGCTCACATCCCAGGCAGCAGACAAAGAACTTAATGTGACAACTTACTTTAAAAGTTTTTTGACCAATCACACAAAGCAAAAGCATATTGACAGCAGTTCTATCCAACCACTATAAGCACATGTTCCATTGGTTAAAACAATGCTTGCCTTTTTTGAATACAATACCTGCTTGTAAGCCTTGAAACACAATGCACAGAGCTCCATTATTAAGCTTAGAACTTTCTAATATCTTGCTAGATAAACTTTTCTGTAGCTTAGGGAGTTATTCTAGCCAAGCATTAATACACAGACCATTGTTCTATTTGTCATTACTTTTCTACTTTTTGCATAATTTTTCTGCTGACCTATGTCATGGCTACTGCTTGGCACCAATCACAGTTCTGCTGTCTCTGAGGCCTGCCTTTTGCAGCTTTCTGAAACCCCTCTGATTTTATGGATTCCCACAGGCCCCACTCAGATGCTCGCACTGGCATTGGCGTCTTGGTCTCACCAGATCAGGTGTGCAGTGAAAATGTTCTGTCCCCACGCTGAGTTATGAGAATTCAACAAGTTATTTTTTCATGTCAAAGCTCCTTATGAAATATGTTGAGATTCAAACAGGATATTCTGACAGCAGATGAGTTTGCTGTTTACAGGATGAACTTCTGTGACTTAAAAAACTTGTAAAAGGGTATTTTCATACTGAAACATAATCAGATATCATTTAGAAGTGCCCTTGGAAGTAAAGCAAAAAAGAAATATCAATTACTGAAAAGTCTTCAGAAAAGTAATTTTTCTCCTTGAGTCCTTTGCCATGCACCAGTGCCCAGACAGGCAGGAGCTGCTGAGTTCCCTGCATTGAAAGCTCCCCTTTGGCCGCAGTCTATAAATCAAACTGCAGAACACCAACAGTTTGATCAACCACTGGGAAGTAAGAAGTGAGTTCCAAAGCCATTACCAATACCTTGGGCTTTGAAAATTGTAGACAGCTGTTTAATTAATGACACATTTTATTTTCACATCATCTGTAGGGATTTTTTCTGGCTTTTATAATTCTTCTTTGCAAATCTACTCTTAAGGAACTAATTTTTAAATTTGTGCAGGGTATTCACAGACGCTCAGATGATGACTTTAAGCTGCCATTCGATGTGTTGAGCCATGGTGAAATCACTGATTCAGGTACGATTGGAATATTTGCCATGCACCTTCTTTAGATTTTTATATATTGTCAAGTTTTAATTTTCATGAGTAGTCTCACAGTTTCATGTCTGTAACTGTTAAATACAGTTTCGCTGTTACTTTTTTTAGAAATACATTGATCAAAATCTCTTCATGTTTCAGATGCAATTTCACAGCAAGTGAAACTTTGCTCTGGAGTAGATGAAGAGGTCAGCTAAGTATCAACTCTGCACATCTAATTCCTAATTCTAACATCTAATTGGGGTCTTTTGAATTTGTTCCCAAACAGTGCCTAAAGCATTATTCAGTAGATATTTCAGGCCTAAAGGAAGTAGTCAAAAGGGAATAATGTTTTCTGTCTCGTGTTTAAAGCTGAATCACTTAGAGGAGATACTTGTGATTTAGTGAACACACCTGGAAATTAATCTTTAAAAATTAAGGTGATTGCAATATTGTTGTTGTTTTTTTCTTTGTTTGAAGTGTCTGCAAAGTCTATGAGCTTTAATTAGAGTAAGATTTAAACACTTAAGCATCCTTGTTGAACTGCTGCGGAATATTCTGTTGAGGGGCAGAAGGGTTGAAGTCAGAGTATTCTTTGGAAAACTGAAGTAGATTATCCCAATTGCCCTTTCTGGCTTTATTTTATCTGTAAAACAATGAATTCAGTGGTTTCCTCAAGCACTGGATTCCTTTCACAGTGTCTTTACCAGCAGATCTCTGCTTTAGCACAACTCAGTACAGCTCATTTTTTTGCAATAGCTTCTCTACTTTGCAGCTACAAAACACTGTTTGCTACCACAAAATAAAACACATTTCTTGTGCTCTCTCTGCTGTTTTTCATATCCCTGACAACTTTTTAGACTTTTTTAATCCTAAGCTATTAAAGCACCATCAGGACTGTAACAAAACTGTGATGCAGCCAAAACAAGGATGGTGTTTGGGGCTGTTGTAAGTGAACCAAAGGGCCCTTGGGACTCGTGTGTTGCTCTCCCTGCCTCAACCACTGGCCCAGCACTGCTTGTAGGGCACTTTCAAGGTGCTGTAAGGGCACAAGGGTGGTGATTTTCCTTCTTGCTCCATGTGTGAGCAGAGAACTGCTGGGACACTTGGATATTTATAAATCCCTGGTTCCAGATGGGATCCATGCCGGGGTGATGAGGGAGCTGGCAGATGAGCTTGCCAAGCCTCTCTCCATCATTTATCAGGAGTTGTGGCTCACTGTGAGGTTCCAGAGGATTGGACACTGGCCAGTGTGACACCCATGTACAAAAAAAGTAGGAAGGAGGATCCTGGTAATTCCAGGCCAGTCAGCCTGGCCCCAGTGGCAGGTGAGATAATGGAGCAGTTCACACTGAGTGCTATCACACAGCACTCACAGCATGACCAGGCTATCAGACCCAGCCAGCATGGCTTTACCAAGGGTGGCTCATGTCTGACCATCCTGGGCTCCTTCTGTGAGCAGGTGACCGCCTGGTGCATGCAGGAAAGGCTGTGGGTGTTGTGTCTCTGGGCTCCAGCAAGGCCTTTGGCACTGTCTCCCACAGCACACTCCTGGAGAAGCTGCAGCCATGGCTGGGACAGGAGCACTCTGTGCTGGGCTCAGAACTGGCTGGATGGGCCCAGAGAGTGATGGTGAATGGTGCTGCATCCAGCTGGCAGCCAGGCACCAGTGCCGTCCCTCAGGGCTCTGTACTAGGACCAGTCCTGTTTCATATTTTTATAGACAACATGGGTGAGGGCATCGAGTCCTTCATCAATAAATTTGCAGATGACACTAAGCTGGGAGCTTGTGTTGATCTTGTTGTTGAGCTTGTGTTGGGAGGAAGGAGGGCTCTGCAGAGAGACTTAGATCAGTTGGATGGATGGGCAGAGTCCAGCAGCATGAAGTTTAATCAGTCCAAGTGCTGAGTTCCACATTTTGGCCACAAAAATCTCCTACAGCATTCCAAGCTGGGGACAGTGTGGCTGGACAGTGCTCAGGCAGAAAGGGCCCTGGGGTGCTGGTGACAGCCAGTTGAACATGAGCCAGCAGTGTGCCCTGGTGGCCAAGAAGGCCAATGGCTCCTGGCCTGGGTCAGGAATGGTGTGGCCAGCGGGAGCAGGGAGCTCATTCTGCCCCTGTTCTGGGCACTGCTGAGGCTGCACCTTGAGTGCTGTGTCCAGTTCTGGGGCCTCAGTTTAGGAAGGACGTTGAGATGCTGGAGCACATCCAGAGGAGGGCAACAAGGCTGGTGAGGGGTTTGGAGCACAAGCCCCGTGAGGAACGTTTGAAGGAGCTGGGGCTGTTTAGCCGGGAGTAGAGGAGGCTCAGGAGTGACCTTATTGCTCTCTACAGCTTCCTGCAGGGAGGTTGGAGCCAGGTGGGGTCGGTCTCTTCCACCGGGCAGCACTGACAGAACCAGAGGACACAGTCTCCAGGTACAGCAGGGAAGGGATAAGTTGGATATTAGGGAAAAAATTTTCACTAAAAGAATAATGAAGCACTGGAATGCTCTTCCCAGGGAGGTGATAGAATCACCATCTCTGGATGTGTTTAAAAAAAGCCTGGACATGGCACTTGGTGCTGCAGTTGAGGTGTCAGGGCATAGGTTGGTCTCGATGATCTGAGAGGTCTCTTCCAGCCTCATTATTCTGTGATTCTGTGATTCTGTGATTCTGTGATTCTGTGTGTGTCCATGGCAATATCACAGGTACTCCTGGGCAAAGTCTCTGAAGCTGCTTTTACTTAACTCAGCAGTGTCTGTCAGAAGGAGAGGACAGAAATGGGGTGAAGAACCTGCTAGAAGGAATTTTGGCTTCACTGATAATTCTGGCAAAATTTTTGTTGATTTTGGTGGATTGCAGTTATCCATGTCTTTAAGCCCATCTATTTGGTGATGTCTGAAGAGGGTTTGGGATATTTCATTGTATTTGTATCTCCTATGTGCCCTGTAATGCCTTTTGATACATACACAGAGGATGCACAAAGATTTAAACTTGGGCTCCTGATCATATATAAGCTTATATCACCATCTGTGGAAAAAATATTACTCTTGTGATGTTTCTAAGAGATAAATACATTATCTACAACAGTATTAATTAGATATTATATACTATTAATTAGATAGTATTTGAGATTAACTTGTGGAACCTGTTCTAATAGAATCCAGAAACAACGAATGAATTGTTCTCAAAACTCTACAAAGAGGCTGAGAAGATCAAGCAGTGGAAACTGACTGTAGAAACTGAACTAAACCAGAAAGAAAGAAAACTCCAAGAGAATAGAAAGATTATTGAAGCACAGAATAAAGCCATTCAAGAACTGCAGGCCAGTATTGTATAGTGTACATTGAATAGATGAAGTTCAGTGCTTCCTGATTCAGTATGACACTATTATTGATACAATTAAATATTAAAGACTGTTGCAGTTTGGTTTGTGCCTTGAGAAAATGATTATTTTGAGAAGTTGCAGGCACCTGTCCTGTGTGAGGGTGGGTATGAAGAATATACCTCTAAGTGTCTCATTTGCTGGTAAATTATTGTTCATTAATTATTGTCTCTTTCATGCAAAAGATGACTCAGCATGTAATACCAGATAAAACAGACTTCTGTCTACTGATGCCCCAAGTGACTTTTTCATGAGGGATTTGAGAAGTTCAAGTGCATTTCTAATATATTTTTCAATAACAGTGTCTTTTTGCATCTGTTCCCCATGAAATCAGTTTGAAAATGAGAAACTCCATTTGAAACTGGAAGATGAGATATGTGAAAATAAAGATCTCTTGAAAGAGTAAGTAATAGAACCAAGGATATATTTTTGTGGTGGAAATAATCAGTTTCCATGTGGGCAGTTTTATGTAGCTGTTAAATTTTGAAGGTCATTTCCATTGTTACTCCTTAGGTGCACAAAGCACTGTGCACTCCTGTGCAAACATGATATTTTTCCCTCCTTTAGAGCTGCTGCTTCGAGGCATCTGTGTAATCTGCTCAAGGAAACCTGCACTCGCTTCACAGAGAAGACCAGCAAATGTAAATGCTTTTTTAGTTTTTATTTATCAGATAAATGTACTTCTAGCTTGATCTGAATTCACAAACAGAAGCAAGAAGAAGAAATTTCTCGTGCTGTTCAGAAAAGTTCTACAGTTGAGATCGACTGGATGTGGCTCTCAGAATGAGAAGTGAATTTTAAGTGGCTCACAAAATTGGAAGTGAAGCCCCAGGTCTAACAGATTTGTGGTTTGTAATGCTGAATGCAGAGGGCTTTTGAAGGCAGTGAAATTGTTTGCTGCAAGGTTGCCAGCCTGGGAGCTCCTTGGGTGCCCAAACAGTGCTCCAGGTTTGAGGCAGTGCCCACAGCCCCGACTGGCACTGGAGCCACTGCAGGGCAGGGCAGGGCTCCCCAAGGCTGCTCAGCCCATTGAAGCTTTGCAGTCCCAGCCACACTCTGGGAATGGATTCAGACATGAGAAGTGACACTTCATGCCTGTTTTTAGGCAGTAGAATCTACTCTGAATTCCCAGCACTCTGTAACAAATTTCCAGAGCTGACCCTTCCTGTTTTCAGCCATCACACATTTGTGGGGAAAAAAGGTCTGAACCCCAAGGTATAATGAGTAACTGGAATTCTTCTCATGAAACTGAACAAGCCAAGACAGTTGGATAACTTAATGAAGTTTAAATTCTTGAGGTTTTAAAATATGTTATTGATTGGGAATTTTACTTTATATGCAATTTAGAATTGTTATTATAATCATTATAATTTTACTAACTTGATCCTGGATACTTAAGAAGTGTCTATTTCTTTTTAGCCTTAATTCTAGACATCCTTGTATATAGATGTACTGTTCTTTTTTGATAGCTGTTTCTTTTACTGTTCTCTTTTTAATTGTTTTCTTAGGAAAAAATAGTATCAATTACAAAAGTGAAAGGAAAGAAGGAAAATATGGACATGGAGTGTTGCAATTTTATAATGACAGTTCAGATGCTCTATCAGCATCTGCTGATAGGAAGAAATTAGGTGCTAAACCCTAGATTACAGTTTATAAATACTAACAGTTTTGATGCGTTATTATTCAACAGCATTAATACTATAATAATTAATATGGTCGCATAAACTGATCCAGAACTACACTTTTCACAGAAAAAAATATCTTAGGAAGGAAATTTAAAAGCTGAGCTTGCTTAATGTTTCAATGAAATACACATTTTCCCTAGATTCTGTAACTTTTAGCACCATGTTTCATAATGACTTATTTAGTAAGAATGGAGCTGATAATTCCTTTGTTAATTCATTATGCTGATTAAAAATTATGACTTGGGCAGCTGGCATTCTTGTTCAAAAGAAAAACTTTCTTATATGTTCTTGCTTTGATAGATGAACAGGAAAAGGAAGCAACAATAGAATTGTATGAGGAACTTCACAGCAACGTAGAAGTAAGCGAGCAAGCTTGATGAAAGGAATGTAAGTTATGTGAGCTGAGCTGAGTTCCATGTTTATGTTGGGATACTGTTTGTGTCCATCATGTGTGGGTATCATGTCATGTGTGATGCATGAAGTTGGGTTTTCAATCCCTTTTCAAGAGTGATTTTTGTGTTCTATAAAGCACATTCAATGGAGAAGGTGCAGCAGTGTGTGGGATGTAGATCCCTGTGATCTGGGTGATGTGTGCTTAGTGCTGGGTCACTGCCACAGCTTCTGGCTTCTTTCTGGGCTCTGTTTCACCTCCCTGCTGGTTCCTCAGAATGGCTGAGGTGGGCAGCAGCCCCTGGAGAAGTTCCAGGGTTTCCAGTATTGAACTTCAAATATTAAATTTTGTTTTTAGAGAATGACGGTGGCAATTGAAGAGCTTCGTGTGCAAGCAGAGAACGACAGATTGGAAATGAGTTTCAAATGTGAGAATTCTGTTTATTGAGTTTATGCAGCTGGCTCAGTTTTGTACTTCATAGCTTGTGTTACACATGCAGTGTCAGGGCAGAGAGATGTGAAGTGCTGGAATGGTGAGCAGCTCACACTGAGACACTGGGACCCTTCTTTTATTCATGCTGCCTTTGGTCACTGCCTGGCCCCTTCTGTTGCTGTTCCACTGGGCCAAAGCTGGAACTTTATTTCTCAAATAGTCACTCAAAATTGAAGTTTTGTCTGTGAAGTACAGTCTAGAGATCAATACTTACTTCCCATAGTTTGTTTATTTAAATGATAATGCACGAGTGTATAGCTACAGAAACTTTAGCTAAATGCTCTCTCTCTGTATGTATAGCCTGCTATGTTCCTGTTTCATTCTCACATGCTCTCTTCTGTTTGTATTTTCATTATAAAATCAAACATTGCCTCAGCAATTACTCTTGGGAAACAAATGGTACAGCTGTACAATTCCAGGCAACCTTAAACTGGAAGTTGTATTGAGCTTGGAGTTTATTTAAGCTAGAATGTTAACTATGGATGTTACTGTATCTCCAAAGTAAAAGAAGAAGCAGAAAAAGTGGACAAGTTTGAAAAAGAATGCAGACTGGAAGTCAGTCAAAAGGAAAAGCAGGTTTGCTCATTTTACCATCTAAGATGTAGAGCTTTATTTGGAACTAATGGGGCAATGCAAGAGCCAAGAAGTGTTTCTGGGTATTAGTAAAAAAGACAAAATAACATCTGAAGCTGCATTTAAGTCAAATTCTTCTAAGTTTAGTGGTGTTTCAGTCCCTTTAGTCTACTGGAATTTATGGTTTGATTTTGAATTGGAGAACTTTTTTGTTTAGAGTAATGTGACTTGATCAATATTTGGCTAAGATTATATCTAGACAAATATCTATCTATCTATCTGTCTGTCTATCTATCAATCTATCTATCTTGAATGACAGCAAAATGTCTGCTTATCATACCTGGGTACAAATGAAAATTAATATCTGTCCCTTCTCCAGACTTCATGGTGATATTTCTTGCATTTTTCTACATTTCAGCTCTTACCATACAGAGAGATGAAAAAGATGATGTCATAAAAGACATCAAGGCTCAGCTGCAGACATCACAAAATAAGATTGCTGACTTAATGGAAGCAAAATGTAAGAGTTCTGCCTGCTGTGTTTAAATGTAATTGTTTATAGAATTTAAATGTAATTGTTTATGAATCTTTATTTATTATATGTAATTGTTTATAGAAGCATAGGAAACAGGGCCATGATAGTCTTATTCTGTTGCTGGTTGGCAGCAGAATTTTGGGGCCTTGAAGGCCTTATTTTTGTTTGGAACAGGAGCTGCTCATGTGGGAGCAGGACTGGCAGGGCAGTTTTTAGGGTGAGTCAAGCATTGAGAGCTCTTGAAAATTGCAAGGGGAAAATATGTTGCTTCAGTTTTGCAAATGTACAGTCAGGCAGATGTCACTGAGGAAACTTACTTTTCAGAACTTGATTTTCAATATTTTTAAGCCATCTTTATTTTAATTTCATCTATTATTTTATAGTATATGATGTCAGTACCATTGGTCTTTGTTACATTCTTTAAATGTATGTAATTTTCCATTTTTAGCAGCATTTTTTAGTAAATAATCCTATTTTTAAAAATATAAACATCTTTTTTTGTTTAGTACATAATGAAGAAATGTTAAAGGAATCCCAGGGCAGTAAAGAACATTTGAGGGCAGAGCTGGAAGAGGCTAAAATTTCATTGAAAAAGGCAGAGGTATCCCTTGCTTATAGTTTTACAGTAGAAATAGACTAGATGAGTATTTGCATAAGTAATTATGGATACTTTAGACATGAAACAGCTGTAGCTCTTTGTTGCAAAACATGTTTAGAAATGATATCATGTCTTGAAGGTTACTCAAAAGAACTTGGAAACTGAATTCCAGACTACAGTGAAAACATTAATTCAGGTCACTGGAGAAAAGGAAGAGCAGGAGGAAGAATGTAAAAAAATGAAGGCTTTGCTTGCAGCCCTGACAGAGGAGTTTGAGACTTCTGTTGCCAATTTGAAAAGCTTGCTGCAAGAAGAACAAAATAGGTAAATTAATGAGTTTAAATTCCAAGAGTGATCTTACAGGTTGCAGTCTATGACGAAATCAATAACAATTGGAAATGAAGCTGAAATTTTTTTCACACAGTGGTCTAAATGCAGAGAATTTAATGTATTTTTTTTTGTTTGTGATAGTTGATACTGTATAAAAAGTAATCTTTTGCCCCCTCCAACTTTCATAATTCTGTCTTTAAGAAATACAGATTTCTGTAGGTATATATTTGTTTACTTTTATGTCTACTGTTCTGAGTTTTTAAAAGTGAAATTTGATGTGTGTTGCAGGCAGATCTATCACCTGCCTGTTGAAAGATAAATGTTCTTAAAGTGCTTGTGCTAAGACTTTGTCTTATTGTCCTGTAAGTTTCAAATGCAGTGCTTTGTACCCTACATTTGGGATTTTTAATTTACCATTTCCTTAGATTAAAGAAATCTGAAGATGATTCAAAGCTGCTTACCTTTGAGCTCCAGAATAAATCTGCTGAACTGGGTAAGGCTTGTAGAAAGGCAGAAAATGAGCTAGGCAGTAATAAAAATGTTTTCTGCTCTTTTCTGGAAATGGACTGTCTCTGGTAGCTGGAGAAATGATTTTACAGTACCTGTACCTGTCAGGAATGCCTGGATTTATTTTTACTCAGCTGATCCCTTTTCTTTGGGGGTCATTGGTGCTGGCAGCAGCCAAAGGGCAGTGCTGTGCACAGCTCCAATAGTCAGACCATTCATGCATGAATTCTTCTGGAGGTCATTTTGGTTTGCAGCTCAGAGCAGCAGCACTGCAGGTGCCAGTAGTGATTTGTGCAGCAGAGACAAAACCTCCCATGGAGGTTTCTGTGACCCTCCCCATGCTGGAACTGGAATGATGCTGGCAGGGGTTGTCTTTAAATATCATCAATTTGATATCCTGTGGTTTCTAGGGATGTGCTCCTTAGTCCCCGGAATAAGAGCTCTGCCTTGCTGTTGAGTACTTGCAAAAAATACCAGAATTGTGAATGTGCACATAGAAACCATTTGGAAGTTAGTAACAACTGGTTTCCTTTCTCAGCATATCCATGTGATACCATATCCAGCAGTTCAGATTTTTTTTCTGGAACAATGCAGGTGCATCAATACTTGGACAATACTCTAGTCTTACAGTCCATGGTTTATTTGAAGTTGTAATTGTGGAAAACATAATAGGCTCTAAATTTTTTTGAAGATAATATTTAGTTTCTCTTCAGATATAGATTTGCTAATGTCTGAATCATTTTTTCAAGTCTACATTTAGATTAAGTCATAAATGAGCTTTTCAGTTTTTTAACTTAATCCAACAAGTTTTGAGAACTGGGTATTGCAAAAGGGGAAATGTTTTAGACTGCCTGCTAAATATGAAAAATCATTTCTGTTCCATTAATTTTACATTCCATGTGCTGTAGAAGAGATGACAAAAGTAAAATGTGATAAAGAAGTGCAACTTGAAGAGCTGTCAGAAACTCTGGTAAATGTTCATTTTATTAATCTCATGGCATTTGCTCTTCATATGAAATTCCTCTTGCTTTGTAAGTATCTTAAATGTCATAAGTAAATTCCATCTGGTCTACCTTAACATTTCTACTAAACTTTCTCACACACAATTTCAGTGTTTTCTTTGAAGAACTTCTCTATTGCCTCTGTTTTTCTTGTCTCCTGTGCTTTTGGTTTTTCTTGTCTCCCATGGTTTTGGTTTTCCTTCTCAAGGTTTTTGGTTATTTCCTTCTTTGTTCATGCCCATTCAAATGCCACTCCCTCTGGATATAAAGTTTTCCCATTTTTTCTTCCTTCCAGGAAGGTAATTAGCTCTGGCCTCTGTGAACCCTGCTGTGCTGTGACACAGGCCCATTTTCTGTCACAGAAGTCTAAGCCATAGGAAATACACTCTTAACAGAGGTTTATTTTCATTATGATTTTATATTTACAAGTCTAACAAGAATCCATATAAACTAAAGTTAAGATAGTGTGAAATAAGGTGTGCATTTTACTGTGTCTGCTTGTTGTTATAATCTGTGCATTGAGTGTTCTGAACTGAGTTTCACTCATTTTCTAAAATGGGTAAATTGGAGCACTTTTACTGAAGAAGGATCTTGAGGCTAGTTCAGAAAATTTGCAGATAGAGAAACATTTGGAGAGAGAAATGAAAATGCTCTCCAAATGAGAGAGGTCTGAAGAAAGGCAACAGTTACATGTTTTTAGAAATAGTGAAGTTGCACATTATGACTTGGATTCAAGTTTATACATAAGAAACAGCACCCAGAGCAGGGTCCCACCCGAATTTTGCAGCCCAGGTAATGAAACTCACAGCAGGGGACAGACATGAACAGCACTGGTGTCACATTTCACTATATCACACCACTTCCAGATCCCAGCAGAGACTGGAAAGATCCAATCTTGATATTCCATGGCATGGATGTTGTTTGGTTCTTCTGAAAGCCTTGTGCTCTTAGTTCATGTCTGATAACCTCCAGCAGTTGGAGTTTGCGCATGGGAACTCAAAACTCTTCCTTTTCATTTTGCAGAAAGAATTCCATGGTTTGAAAGCACAGCTGACAAGAACAGCTAAGAAGGAACAAGATTATTTAAAGCAGCTTGTGACTCTGAAAACAGATCTTGAACAAGAGGCGTATGACCATTTTGAAAATGGGATATTTCATTAGTTTTGGTGTAATATAGAAGTTGCTTTAATCCACAGTGAAATGAACTATGATTGTTTTCTAATGGAAATTTTGAACCACATATATGCCATTAATTATATACTTACATTTCTAAATTCCACTTTCTCTATTTATGTGTATTCTATGGCATATGTAGTTGTTCTTTCACTTATTTAACAAGAAGAGAAAGTTTCTGAATTCATTGTTAATCTTGCTGTAAAATACATAATCTTCACTAACCATTATATATATATAAAAGTTGACTCTGATTTTCTTTCCTTCTTCTGTCACCTTCGTACATCTCTCTGACTCTGCTGCAAAGCTTATATTTGTAGATAAAGGCCTGGACTTCTTTCAGCATGGAATAACACTTGATAATGGGTATTTTTAATTTAAAAGGAGATTTCAAAATGCATCTTCTTATTCCTCTTGGCCATTTGTTTTAAATTAGGTTAAAGAATGAACAGCTAACAGTGTATCTCAGTAAGCTTTCACTAGAGAAAGAACAAACAGCACAAGAGAAAAATGCTGTGGCTCCAGAACTCCAGAAGCTGCAAGAACAACAAGAGGCAAGTTGCAAACTTCCAGCTTTCTTGAAAGGACAATACTCAATTTGGCAAATGACTCAGTTTCACAAATTAGATGATGAGCTGCAACATGACTTGGATCTGAGCAATTTTTTTTGTGTTTGAATTGGAAAGGAAGTGTATTTACACTTGTGAACAAGGCAGATCTGTGTGCTTTGGATGGCTTTGAATTTTTTAAGAAGTCACTTTGAATTTTTTTTCTTTGCTGACACATGGGTCTTTATTTAGGATAGTAAGAAAAAAGAAGACAATACAAAGCAGTTAGTTGAAAATCTAGAAGAGGCAAATAGCCAGCTAAGGCAAGTAAAACCAAATATTAATAACTGATATTGTTAAAGGAAGTAGACTCAAATAGTTAGTTGTCTTCAAATGTTGCTTTCTGGGATTTTTTGATTAATGTTTTTTTAGATTATATAGCTAAACAGAAACTATTCAGAACTGCTGTTGGCCAAGTAGAAATTTTCTCAGATAGAAATACCAATTGCTGCAGGAACAATGTTTGCCATCATTTTGTATTACACAGTAGGAGCTGTCTTGTTTTGCATTAGACATCTCAGGTGTGAAGGAAATTCAAATGGAAGCTGAAGGTTATGGATGAAATGTGACAAGGCAAAACTGGATCAGAGTTACTCTCTGTATCCCCAGTTCAACAGACAGGCAGCTCCCATGTTTCACAGCTGCATTGCAATAGTCCAGGTCAGGATGTATTTTCTTTGGGTTCCTGGAACATCTTTTCCTACTTACAAGAAGTATGGACAGTTCACATATTGACTTACTGGGCCTGTTGCTGCATTTTAAGAACATTTTCATTGAGCAGCTTATGTGAAGTTCCCATCAACATTAGCAACTCTTTTCAGAAAATAAAATATGGGTTTATTAGAAGTACTGAAAATAAGTTAAAGGCAATAAGGAAATATTTACTAATGCTTGTTAATTTGGCACTTAGAAATGAACTGGAGTCTTTGAAGGAGAAAATGGCAAAGACAGGTGAAGAGATGAAAAGTATACTGGATGAAAGAGAAGAAAATGTATGTCCTGTGTCATGAAAATATCTTACAGAACCTGCAGGACAGCATTCAATGTAAAATCTTTGTTGGGTTTTTTTTCTGCAGAGCTCTGCCTGGGGGATGTGATCTCTGCCAGAGGTTTCTTCTTTCCCAGCTGCTGCCAGCTGTGCCATTGTGTGTCCCCATGTGAGCCCTGGTATTTCAAAAGACAAGCACAGTAACTGGGATGTTCACTCTTTGCTGGAAGTTTAATATTAAAGATTTGTTTGTTTTCAGGCAAACAGAGAACCTGCTTTTCTGTTTTTCATATACCCACTCAGTGATGGATGGGCTCTGGATTAGCTTTTTATATGTAGTGTGAGTTTGAGCTGAAATAGATTCAAACATTTTTACTTTTCTTTCTATTGGTTAAAAGCAACCTGGGGTTTTTAGCAAATTTCAAAATTTCATTGTAAAAGTCAAAGATTTACAATTTAATTTCAGGTTAAGAGAACTGAAAATGAAATTTCAAGAAAGGAAAAGCCATTGAAGATTGTAGAAAATAATTGGGAAAATTCATTTTTTCATGGATGTAGGGAACTTCATACAAGTGCATTTTTTAAATTGTGAAAATGCTGGGGGTTTTTTTCTTCTTCTTTCTTAACTCCATAACCACTAAGGAACTGGTTCACTGCTGTTAATTAACATCTTGTGGTACTTCATGGCTAAAACTCTGATTATTCTGACATGGCAGCTGGTGTGTCAGTCCCATTGGAACAAACCAGACTGGTGCAAGGGCAGGTTTGAGAACATCTAGAGGAATTGCTCACATAGGGAGTCATTTGTAGAACTTACTAATTCATGTCTGAAATATCTCTTTCAGATGAATAATTTAAAGAAACAGATGGAAAATAAAACCAAATGCATTGAAGAGTTGCAGCAGGAGGTGTGTAGAGATTTTAAATGTCACAAATACATAAACACATTGTATTTTGGGTTGCCTTTTCAGCAGGTTTTTGTCTGCTGTGATGTCTTTAGATACACCTATGTAACTTAAACATTTTCCTTTCTTATCCTAACCCTGAGCAAATTAGAGAGTCATCTTAGGGATCACTTGATTTGTTAAATGAGCCTTAATTTGAAAAGAGCAATTACAAAAATAATATCTTTAATAAACTTGTACTCTTTTTCATTTAGTGCATAGTGTTATTTATGTACGTGTATGAGTATCTCAGTTACCACTAGTAGAAAAGAATTCGGCACTGGCACAAACTGTAGTAACTTCACTGTAAAAATAAATAACTTGTATTTTTGGTCATGACATCTTCACACCTTCTGTCAGCAGCATCTTAGTTTTAATTTCCATTCTGCACCTCATTTGTTATTCCCTGCTGCTGCTCAGGAGGATCCTTTCTGAAGGTCATGAAGAAACAGTAATTATCACAGAAATTAGCTGAACATTCATTTGTTTGAAGAATTCTTCTGGAACCTGAGCTGCACAACAAAGAGTTATTTGCCTGATGAAAGCTGGAATATCTTGATGCAGTTAAACCATGACATAATTCTATTGACTTATTCAGGTACAGTGCTTGTTTTGTTTTATTTCAACAGAATAAGGTGCTGAAAAAGAAAATTACTGCAGAAAGCAAGAAAAGCAATACTTATGAAGGGAAGGTAGGTTTAAATAACATCGTGTAGAAGATGAGGTGAGTGTTTTTAACTTCCAGTGTAGGTAATGATAATACTTGTTAAATACATTCTGAACTGGTTTTTGGATCTGGGATACAGACTTTGCAGGAATGAGCTCATAGTTTTTAGAAGATGATTACATTTTTAATCATTGGGCTCTGACTATTGGACATTTAAGAGATGGATTCACATTGCAATTAATGATGTTTCCAATGTGTTCCTTTTTTTTTTTCTTTTGTTGATAGTGGACTGAACAGGGTTCAGCAACCTCATTGTAACAGAAAAGCATTTAAAAGAAATATATATATATAAATATATTACTCTTTTTAGGCTGTTCTTTAAATGTGTTCTTCAGTGGCAATCCCTCTGATGGGAATATTGTGTCCAGCTTTGGGTACTGCACTTGAAGAAAAGTGGACTTTTTTGAGGATATTCATATGAAAAACTTAAAAGGAAAAGCTGTAATCAAAATGCACAGCTGGGAGAAAATGTACCATAAAACCTGTGAAAATCTGATACAGATTTACAAGAGAGGGAATAAAATCTCCATCTGTATTTGTTTTTTTTCCAAGGCATTCACAGCATTTAGGGTGACTGCTTAGGGCAGTCTTCCCCATTGTGCTGTTGCCATTGTTCCTTTGAATATTTTCTAACTCACTTCAGGCCAAAGTTCAACTCTTTATTAAAAAAAACCCTGAACTTTTAAATAGGAACAACTTGAATCATATACCTGAAAAGTAACAGAGTGTTTGTGCTCAAAAATAAGAGGTAAGAAAAAATAATCAACATAGTAATTCCTAAACAAATAACAGCAGCAATTCTGCTTTCTCCAAAGGTGAATAAATTGCGGTTAGAGATGGAAAATATGAACAAGCAACATAAGGAAGAAGTTGACATCTATCAAAAAGACATACAAACAAGAAAAGTAAATGAAAATAAACTTCGTGAAGAGGTGAGAGGTGTTAATTTTTACTGCAATTTATTTTTTTTAGTTTAAAATGTTGTTCTGAAGCTTTAATATCCAGAGTCCTTGCTCATATTTCAGTCTTATCAACATAAATGGAACTTGTTTTGTATGCCTGTGAGCAAAGCTTTAGTACATTAGGTGCTTAGGTTGAAATATTTGAATATGTCTTTGACAATGAGAACTCCATTAAAAATTCCTTCTTTCAAGATATAGTTTAAAGAAATTCCACCCTTGGTATAAAGTCAGCCCAATTAAATTAGATTATAACTTCTCCCATATTAGGATTTTTCCGCCCACACTTTTTTTATGGCAATGCTAAGAAATGTTAGGGCAGAGTGCTTGAAATGGCCTTTTGGTTTGCAGTGAGCTTGCCTGCCATGGCTGTACCTTTGATCTTGCCCATTTTAACAATGTGCAGAAAAGATGAGGGATTTGAAAGGGATCTTAAAAGCAAATAAAGGCCAAGTGGGACTGCAAACTTTGCACCCACAGGGGGAAGAAGAAATTGAGATTTAAAAGAAATATATTGTTATGTTGATGAATGAAATGCAATTTATTACTGACAGGTAGAAAAGATGAGGTTGCTTTGTGATGAAACTGCAATGATACAGAGAGAAACTGATGCCAGATGTCAGCACAAGATAACTGAGATAATGGCACTGATGGAAAAGGACAAGGTCAGAGATTTTCCTGCTTGCTGTGGTTTGCAATGGGTGATACCATGTCAATACCATGTTTATAACTTGTGACACCACGTTAATGACCTTTCAAAAGCAGAAACAGGCCTGAGTCTGGGAAAAGGAAGCTGAACACATGCTGGACTTTGCATCATCTAAAATCAAATTAATTTGAAGAATATGAACACATTCCTATGGGCAGATACATTCCATTCATCTAAACTTTTGGGATTTTTAGATTTTTTTTTCAATTCAGGCTTCCTTTGATACCATCTGAATGCAATATTTTTCAGTATCAGTTTGGCCTCTTTCTCAGAGGTTACCTAGTGACTGTCAGCAGTTTAGCCTGACACATTTTAGTTTACCTTTCTATTCCTCATTTTGCAATATCTTTAGCAGTTACATTAATAAAGATGGCACAGCTGGCTCTTAGTGCTGAGCACATATTGCTGCACAGAAATAAAGCACTCTCTGCCAGTCCACAAAATAATACTTGAATTGAGCATTTCCTGTTTTACAGTTTCTGCAGAAGCATCAATGAATCTTTTCTTTATGAATCTTAAGAGCCTGGTTTGAAAAAATGATGTTTTAAGACTGGATAACTCTATATTGCAACATTTAGTCACATGTTTTGAGTTTGTTGTTGGTTTGGTTTTTTTACCACAGAATGAATATGATAAAATGGTTGAAGAAAAAGATGCAGAGTTAAAAATATATAAAATGAAACAGCAAAAGCAGTTCTCATCAGAAAGGGCACTGGTAAGGAGCACTTTGCAATGGTCAATAATTCAGTGAAGGGGCTGATGTCCTTGTGCAGTGGTTTTATACTGGCTAAGTGCCAGGCACACACAAAAAAACATTCACTCATTTTTCTCTGCTATTGTTGAGCAGAGGAGGGGAAAGAAAAATTCAAGGACTGAGTTGAGATAAAGATTAGGAGAAAAACACTTTGAGGGTAAAGCAGATTCAAACTTAAATAGTGTAAAAAAATTATTATTAATAGAATTAAAAGTGAGTAATGATAATTAAACGAAACCCTTAAAACACCTTTTTTCCCAATCCCTCCCTCTTGCCCACCAACAGCACAGAGAGACAAAAGATGTGATCTTCGGTCAGTTTGTGACTTCTAAAAATCTTTTTTCCGTTTGCTTAGAGAGTTTCTTTTTTCTGCTGTGCTCTGGGGTCTTTCCTACCAGAAACATTCTCTGGGAACTCTTCCAATGTGCTTTTAATTTTTACCCGCAGCAGTCCCACCCAACGTGCTGCAACAGATCTTATTCTGGGCGCTAAAAACTCCAGATGTTTCTAAAAATAAATTGGAGTGTCAGTGTGTTTGTGTCTGCTCCTCCAGGTAGTGGGTCGTGTTCTGACTTCCCACTTTGAATAGATAACTTTTGTTTTAAATATTTAGATTGTGCCCTCTCACCCCTGTTCTATTGTGCCCTCTCACCCCTGCTCTCCCAAGGGTTTTAAGGTATTACCTTGAACACTTCTGATCAAGTACCTGTTTCTTACAGTGCTTCAGTCTTTGTTAAACAAGCTAAAGCAAAGCTTCAAGTATAGGGCTGAAAAGCAAATAGAATTATCTTGTGTATCTAATGAGTGTCCCTGTTAATTACTGCCTCACTTGGCACTGTTTTCCTTCTTCTGGGCTGTGCAGAGTTAACCCTGCCCTTTATGTAATGGTTTGCAGGAAAATGAGCTGTCATGTTTGAAAAGGGAACTGTCCTCCCTTAAGGAACAGCTGAGAGCAGAAATGGAAGAAAAGGTGGAGTTTTTTATTCCCTGAGCAGTGGGGGTGAGAGGTGTGGCCTGGGCTTGTGCTGTGGGAGGAGTTGGGTAAGAAATGAAACTGAACAGAAAAACAGTGACTTTGGAATGCTGGGGTTGTGCTAAATCTGGTCATGTATTTGTGTGAACGTTGTAACAGTCTGTGATTATAGATTACATATAAATAAACAAACAACAAAACAAAACTCTCCTTTATTTTAGTTAATTTTAACTAGCTAAAGCAAAAAAGTTCCCTAAACTGAAGGGGTTTTTCAGTGACTTTTGAATGCTGGGGTTGTACCAAACCTGGTCATATTTTTGTGTGAACTTTGTAGCAGTCTGTGATTATAGACTGTGCTCTGTAATTAGACCAAGAAGATTTTTTAACAACTGAATCTAAATCAATATTTCCTTCCTGTCACATAACTCTTTTGTAGGAGAATCTTGTAAAAGAGCACTCTGGCAGTGTGATTCCTGAAAGTGAAAAGAAACACAAGGTAACTTTAACTTTTTTATTGCTTTTAGAATTTGGTAGTATTTATATGTGTAGAATCAATTGAAGTGCCATGATAATTTATTTCCATTCAACAAAAGACATTAGAATGCTTTAGACTTAAAATTTTAAATTATAGAAAATACAAATTGATGTTCCTGGGACTCCTAAACCTTGTTTAGATCTATGCAGTGAATCTATTCATGTAAAAAATAGAAACTCTCCAAATTATATTCCTAGGGGAAAAAAAAAAAAAAAGTCTTCTTCAGTACAGGAAGCCCCTTGGGCAGTCCAACATTGAAGTTTTTGTAACTCCTAACAGTGAATTTTTCTTGTTGCATTTTTCTGCCTGTATTTCTTACTTCTCTGTAGATGATTTTTTTTTTCCTCCTGGGATAAGAAGGGATTTTAAAGGGTCACACCATTCCATGGAGATATTAGACAGCAGTTTCTGGAAGGCTCCCAGTGTGTAATTTTTCTTGCTCAGTTGTTGATTTTTTTATGTCTCTAGAATTATTTTACATAGTCTTAAAAGTGTCCATTTGTAAAGGCACTTTTCCTCTATGGAAGAGAAAAAAGCTGATATAGCTGTAAAAATGGTCAAAGTATCAAAGTAGTCCTGACTGCAGAACTGACCCTTCTTCTGTGTCAGGAGTTCACTTGTGGTTTTCACATTGGAACAATGGAATCCAGCACCATTTTGATGTTATCTGTCTAAAAAAGGACTGCACTGGACCATTCAATGCTTCTCAGTTTCACTTCTAGTGAAAAGACTATTTTAAGAAACACCAATCTTGATGTAGCTACCAATCTTTCTTTGAAAGCCTTTTCCTGCAGTTTTGTTTGTTCCCATTTTCTTTGATGTTTGATAGAGTTCAATGTAGTCGCTAAAGTTGAGAATAACCTGAATTTCTGCAGATAAGCACGGAGAACTTAAATACAATGTGCCATGAAACTCAGCTCTTCCATAGCTTCCCCTTCATTCTCCTCATTTGGCAACAAAAATAATATAAAAAATGATATTTCCACCCCACCCCACTTTGTTTGGGTCTTTGCTCCATCTTTGGATGGAAAGATCAGAGTTCCACCATTTCTCTCAGGTGAATTCTTGGACACTCAGACTGTAAACTGAGTCCTGAGTTTGGCTTTAGATTCCATACTTACCCCATAAAATATAATCTAAAAATAGAAACATTTTCTTTCCCAGACATATGTTATAAAGACTCCTCCAAGGGATAAAATGCAGAGTGGAAGAAGCACTAACCTGCCTGCAGAGCAGAGCAGCAGGAAAAAGCAGAAAGTGCTTGTGCAGCTGGACACTCAGTCAGACAGCTCTGAGCACACTGGCCTCCTGGTAAGAGCCAGAGAACAAATCATGGGCTGAGCAGCTCTTTGTGCTCACTGCTGGGGCTGAGATTGGAAATAAAGAGTTTGGGCTTCCACATTCAAGCCAATATTTATGTATATTTTTAATTTATTGGTTCTTTCTGGAATTGTAGTTGTATGTACATAATTAACATTCTTTTTATTGAACTGTTATGCCTCATAATGACAACTTTTCTTTTTCATAATTTATTATCCTTAGGCGGAGAGAAAAAGTAATTTTAATATAGTGTGACTAAGTAACTTTTAATTTAACTTTCAACTTTTAATCATATAGAGCATAGTCTCGGAAGAAGAAACATTTAAAAATTTGTACAAAGATTATCCACAAGCTTCACAGTTACATTCCACAGCACCAAAAAAGGTATGTTAGCCTTTCCTAAGATTAAAGCAAGCAGTTAATCAGATTGTTTACAGAAACTAAAGGATGGCTTTATTTTCCTTCCCAGAGCCCAGCTCCATGCAGTGTGAAATCTCCAGGCTCTGCTCTGAAACTCAAAACCATGAGGAGGATGCGCGAGGCGGGCTGGACTGCGCTCTCCACAATGGACAGGAAAAGGAAAATTAAAGATGCTGTAAAGCTCTTTGCTTAAAATGCAGAAATGCCCAGTGCTGTGGCATTGCTTGCACGATTGTTCTTCTCTCAGAGTTAGGAATTTGTTGCTTTTTTCTGTCATACTCAGTGTGTTTAATACTTCAAAATGTTGGGACAAAAATGAGCCAATTTTAAATTTTGAAATAAATAGAACTACATGGAAAGTTGTTTCAAAGCTGTTTCTGGCATTATAAACTCTGGTTTAAAAACTTCTGTTCTTTTACATTTGCTCTGTTTTTCTTAACACATAAATACTTAGTGGAAGAAATGTAGCTGTTAAATGAATGTTCTTTTACCTAAAGTCCTCTTGCTTTTTCCTGCATTTTAATGGCTGTTAGACCTGTCTTTTTAGACTGTTTTGTTTTCAGTATGTTAAAATGGTTTTGAAACTTTTAAAATTTCAGTAGAATTACTTGTATTTAAAAAGATTTCAGCTTCACAAGGAGTAAAATATGCACATTATAAGATTGTGAAAGCAATGTTAAGATGCCATTAAATTCTTTATCTGAAATATAAAGTGTGGGACTATTTGTTGTTGCTTTAAATATTTGAACACAGACAGAAATCACCCACCAGCCTTCCTAGGACCAGCAGAAGTGCAAGGATAGATTAGAACATCTATTTCTGTATTAATCCCTGATTAATCTTTGTCAGGGTCTCTGGCTGGTCAGAGTGACCCTGAGAAAAGTTCCAAAGTCTCTTTTCCCAGCCCAGCGCTTGAAGAAGGAGTCAGGGCTCTTCATTTCTCAGTCTCAAGGTTGTTTCATTTATCTTATCTGTAAAAAATTTTCTCATTTATCTTATCTGTAAAAAATTTTCTCCTGCCCTGCCAAGATCAACTTAGCAGGACAGTCTGAGGCATTCTGCCTCCCCCGGGGCAGTGTTATGTCTTCATACTACAAACTACATGTACAATGTTTACAATTACTTTCCAATACCTATCATCTATGTTAGACAGTGAGCTTCTACTCTAAACCAATCTGTAAGTGCCACCATCACAGCAGAAGAAGAAGGAGAAAGCTGGACGCACACAGTTCCCTCCATCTTGCCCCCTGAACCCCCATACCAGAAACCCCAAAATCTACTTTTTTACCCCGTAATAGCTTCACTAATATGCTACCTAAACTGTTGTGGCTTGCTGATCTTCATAGAAGGTTGGTAACTTGCTCCATGGGTCATAATCAAAACCACAGGGGCATTCTGGGCTCTGTGCCAGGGTCTCTGAGCCCCCTGGCAGGGGTCTGGGCTGCTCAGGACAGCCAGAGGGATGTCCTGGGTCCTGACAAATCTTGGTTCCACAACAATGACAAACCCTCATTCAGAGCCCAGACATAACAAGAAAACTACAAGTACATCTTAATCCCCGAGCCCCCTGCCCATCGCTGGGGGCTCTGGGGGTTTCTCCCCCTGCCCCAGTGTAGGATTGATGGGGGTAGCATGATCAGGACACATGGAGATGAGAGATCTCTGCAGCCAGGTCGTGGAACTTGGGGTTTATTGCAAAGGGCGTGGGTGCAGGGAGCCACAGCTGGGAGCTGCAGCCACAGCTCGGAGCAGGCCTAAGAGAAGAGAGGGGGAGAGAAGATGAGAAGGTAAGAGAGTAAAAGCATAAGAGAGTAAAGGGGTAAGAGCATCAAAGGCAAGAGCTAAGAGACAAGAGGTAAGAGCAAGAGTAAGAGAGGTAAGAGCTAAGACAGCGAAGTTCCCGTTACAATACAATAAATCTTCTTCTGTGTTGAATATTCTGATTCTCACTAACCAATCTAGTACAATATAGAAATCCTACAGCATTTCCATACCACCTATAAGAATCATTACATTACCATACAGTGCTACATGTTAAACCCTAAAAACTCCTTTTTGGACCCCTTCAGTAGGGGCTGCTCTGACCCTGGGACCTGCCTGCAAGCAGAAGGAATTGTTCCATCAAAAGGGAGTTACTTTCAGCGGCCACACCGTTGTTTTCCTGTTGTTCAGTAACTAAGGGATCTCATAGCTTGCTTTCATTTCAATCTCGCTTATAGTTTCCATATTCTCAAAATCTTTTGCCAGACAATCATATTTGTAAGGCTTTCCTGTTTCATCTTCCCCAACACCCCAGAGCCGGCGCTGCTGCGGCCGTGGGGCAGAGGGGGTGCGAAAGGGGGATCCGGGCTTGGAGCGGGAGGAAGGGGAGGGAGAGGAGAAGGGGAGGAGCAGGAACAGGAGCAGCACGGAGGGAGCAGCCCGAGGAGGAGCAGCAGCCGGGCAAGGAGCATTGCGGGGTTCCACGGTGAGCCCGCAGCTCGGCTGGGCCCGGCAGCATCGCATTGCCCCGCGTCCCGCAGGTGAGCGCCGAGGGGAAGCGGCAGCTCCGGGAGGGTTTTTTGGGGGAAGAGGGGGATTCTGCTGCGGTTTGGACCTTGCCGATTCCGGAGTTGTGAAAAGTCCGTATTGTATGGCTCTATGCAGATATTTACTGTGGGAATCCATAGAATCAGAGGCTTTTGGGAAAGCTGCAAAAGGCAGGCCTCAGAGACAGCAGAACTGTGAGTAGAGCGCAGCCATGAGATAGGTCAGCAGAAAAATTATTTAAACTGTAGAAAAAGCAAGGGCAAATAGAACAATGGCCTGTGTATTAACGCTTGTCTGAATAGCTCTCTAAGCTGCAGAAAGTTTATTTAGCAAGATATTAGGAAAGTTGAAGCTTAAGAATGGAGCTCTGTGCGTTGTGTTTTAAGGCTTACAAGCAGGTATTGTATTCGAAATAAGCAAGCATTGTTTTAAGCAAACATGGTGTGTGAAAAACGGCAATCACTTGTTTTTAAAATTTTAAAAGTTTAATAGTAATAAAATAGTTCTGCAAATAGTAATACAATTAGAGTAATAATAATTTGGACAATTTGAATTAGGACAATATGAGACAACAAATATAAAGAGTTACGGACATCTGGGTACCTTTTTCTGGGCAGCACGAGCGTGAAAAAGGACACCCGTTAGCAAGGGATTAACCCTTAAAAACAATAACCCGTTGCATATTCATGCACCTCATAGATGATGCATAAATTCCATTCAAACACAGGATTCTGTCTGGCCATCATCAACCTCTTCCCTCTAATCCTAACAGCCCCTTTGAGGTGGGAAGAAGTTCATTTCTTCTGATAAGAGAGCAATAAATTCTTTTCTCTGAAAGATTTAGGTGTCCTGTGGCTGCTATCTTGCTGCACAGGAGTTGAGTCCCAAATATATTTTGGTGTCGCTGAGAGAGGTATTTTTAATTCATTTGATGAGGGGATATTTTTGGATCTCTCAGAAATGCAAAGGGCAGCAGGGGAAGCATTGAGTGCCTGGAGTGGAGGGATGCTGGGGAAAGGGGACCCTGGAACACCTGATATAAAATTTCAATGGTCAATCCAAATTTTACTTCTATACCTTTTATTTTAAAGCAAGCAAGCGGCGCTGGGTGGCCGGGGAGTCACTGCTCCACTCACAGCACACATAGTTCAGTAAAGTATATATACTGTTTTTAAGCCTACAAAGCAGTTTCTAATGTGCTTGGTTAGTCCAAATTAGCAAATATCAATAAGCTGGGAGCAATAATTTCATAATATTTCTAGGTTGTCCTTGATTCCTATCCTTGTGGTTGTCTGGAGGGAGGCCTTACACTGGTGTCTGCTACATGATTTTGTCAAGCGCATCAAGCTTTTTATTATACATAAGCTTTTAATTGCTTTGTTGCAATATCTCTTAGCTTTACCCCAACTTCCTCTAATTTATTCTAAGCATCAGCCATCTTGCTACCTCATCTCTTTTGCTCTACTATACTTCTTTGATTTTGATGCTTTTTTTGGCTGTTTGGTCAGAAAGTTTCAAAACCTTTCTTTGTGTCTATTTTGTACACAGCAGATAGAAGCATTTGCTGATTCCATTGCCAATTGGCACAAATCACAAAAAAAATTTCCACAGAATCAGGGGAGGGTGAGCCCTGGGACCCCCCCAAAACCCTCTCATCATGTCTGAGCAGGACCTGGGAGACGGGGGGATGCCCAGGACCCACGGGCCCCCCAGCAGCTCTGAGAGGAGGGACCCCCATAACCCCAAAGTGAGGACACTGGAAACAGGGAACTCCTGGGAGAGGTTTTTGGACTCCTTGATTTTTGGAGTTATTTCTGGCCACCAGACACGCGGTGACTTCTGGAGATGGACTTGGCCAGTGGCACCATCAAAGGCAGTGCACTCACATCTTGTTTTTTCCCCAAACCAGGATTTCCCATTCCCAAACCTCATCTGGATGGAGAAGGCTGTGAAGAAGAGGAAGATGCCCCAGGGCACTGAGGCAGGTGAGGAGGAAGTCAGTGCCCCTTTTCCCCTCTGTCCTGCTCCATCTCCCAGCCCAGCACGGCCCCAGCTGCAGCACAGCCCCACTGCTGATGCTGTCCAGCCAGGGGTGCACTGGGGGAATCTCCTTCCCCTTCCCTCTGGCATGGAGGCAAATCCCATCCTGTCCTTGTCCTTCCTCCCCCAGGGAAGGAGCTGAGGATGGAGACCAGGGAGGACAAATCCCCACAGCAGAACCTAGTGGAAGAGGCCGTTTTGAGTGGCTCCAGGGCACAGGAATCCACCAGGGAGGAAAAGCCCCGGAGATTCCTCAGGAGGAGGGGCTGCAAACCCAGCCCAGGGTGCTCCGAGGAGGAAAGACTCAGCCTGTTCCAGGAAGGCAGCCAGAGATGTGGCCAGAGCGCTGAGGTGGTGGTCCATGAGCAGCTTGATGATGGCAAGAAGCCCCACCAGTGCTTGGAATGTGGGAAGAGTTTCGGCAGGAGCGACCATCTGCTCATCCACCAGAGGACCCACACTGGGGAACGGCCCTATGAGTGTGGGGAATGTGGGAAGAGCTTCAAGTTCAGCTCCCACCTGATCGTCCACCAGAGGATCCACACCAATGAATGGCCTTATAAATGTGGAGAATGTGGGAAAGGCTTCAGGAGGAGCTCCAGCCTGAAACTCCACCAGATGATCCACACTGGGATATGACCCTTTGTGTGTGGGGAGTGTGGGAAGGGCTTCCGTGACAGCTCCCGCCTGATCATCCACCAGACAATGCATACTGGGGAGTGCCCCTACACGTGCTCAGAGTGTGGGAAGAGCTTCATTGAGAACTCCGGCCTGATTCTGCACCAGAGAATCCACACTGGGGAGAGGCCCTACAAGTGCAGGGAATGTGGGAAAAGCTTTAGGCAGAGCTGCCATCTGAATGCCCACCAGAGGATCCACACTGGGGAGAGGCCCTATAAGTGCTGGGAATGTGGGAAAAGCTTCATTGACCCCTCCGGCCTGAGTGTCCACCAGAGGATCCACACTGGGGAGAGGCCCTACAAGTGCAGGGAATGTGGGAAAAGCTTCAGTCAGAGCACTAGGCTGATTCTGCACCAGATGATCCACACTGGGGAGAGGCCTTACAGGTATGGCGAATGTGGGAAATGCTTCAGGCAGAACTCTAAGCTGATTGCCCACCCGAGAATCCACACTGGGGAGAGACCCTATGAGTGTTCTGGGTGTGGGGAGAGGTTTCAGAGCCGATACCATCTCCTCAAGCATCAGTGGATTCACACAGAATAGAGGCCCTTCTGGTGCCCTGACTGCAGGAAGGGCTTTTAGAAAAACTCCACCCTCGTCACCCACCAGTGGATCCACACTGGGGAGAGGCCCTGACAGTGTCCCAAGTGTGGGAAGAGCTTCTCCCAGAACTCTGCCGTGACCCAACACCAAGGGAGGCAGCAGTAAGGGATGCCCAACAAGTGCCCTGTGTGCAGGAAGAGTGTTACCTTGATTTTTAAAGATTTTCTGAGCCTTCTAATGTTTACATTCTTGTAGCAAACTTTCTCAAACACTTTCTGTAAATAACTTCTCGTTTGGCATTCTTTTATAGAAGAAGAAAAATTTGATGGACTGTTGGTTTGTCCAGTGTCATTGGAGAGGTGGCACTTTCACCCTCCAATCCACGGTCGCTTTTAGAAAACTATAAATGTTGGAGTCAGGAAATAAACTTCCCTTTTCTTCCCCTTGAGAGCAGCAGTGTGTGCACTCGTGTTGTTTTGTGTCCTACAGTGACAGGAAGAGCTTTGAGCGCTGCTTCAACTCCATCCCCCATTGGGGACCCCCACTGGATGGTCCACAGTGATCCTCGCTGGGCAGAGACTTGGTCATCCATGATCCTGGTGATCCATGTTGGGAAGACACCTGGCTGGTGGTCTCCACGTCTTCCTGGCTCCCCTTGGGCACTTGGACACGGCCAGAGAAAAATCCATTGGGATGCAAACAGACATCAGAATTTCATAGTGGACAGCACAGTTTTTTACTTTTGACACCAAAAAAGTCTCACCTTTTGCATCCAATCATTGCTTCAAGTGGCATCCAGAATTCCAAATGGTGTTGGAGGTCTTTTCCAACCTGAATCATTCCATGATTCTAATTCTCTCTGGCCCACCAGCATCTTCCACAGCCAAATGGTGATTGACTGGGGCAAAACTCAGGATTTTGGAGACAATGGAGTGGAAATCTTTCTAGAAAAGGTCCTTTCTACCCGCCCAGGCACACGGATACTCAGCCAGCATGGACATGTAAATGCTTTTATTTTGGCCTTTATTTTCTTTAATTTTTCATTATCCTTCACCCAACATTGGGGTAAATATAAAGACATTTAACTCACATACACATGGTGACATTGTGGGACATGGGTGGGGACATGGTAGGGATGGGGACAAGGACGTGGGTGGGGACATGGTGGGGATGGGGACAAGGACCTGGGTGGGGATGTGGTGGGGATGGGGACAAGGACATGGCTGTGGATGGTGATATTGGGCATGGGGGGTGTCACAGATAGAGATGGTGACATGGGGCTCTATGGCCATGGATGAGGAAATGGGGCACATGGCCATGGATGGTGACACAAGTGGCCTAGAGACAAGTCCATGGGTTGACATGTCCATGCCATGGGGTGTCCCATGGCCAAGGACAACACATCCTCACCACCACCATGATACTGTCCCTTTCATGCTACCATTTATTCCCTGCTCCTCCCCATTGTCACCCCACTGTGAACCCAGCCAGGGACAGGGGTGGCATTTGGGGACACTCCTGTCCCCACTTCAGCACATGCCTGGGGCCAGCAGAGAAGGGGATGAAGGACGACGGGGACCATTCCTTGCTGTTCTCCAGACTGAACCTTAGAGGACTGAACACCTGGGGTGACACCGACACAGTCACACCGAGGGGACACAGCTGTCACCACCATGGTGACAGGGACACCTCATAGGGTGGCCCTACCTCAGGCTTGGGCCAGAGGTCTGGGTTGTGGTGGGTCCTGTAGATGCTCATCAGGCAGATGACCCCTGGTGGGATGGGAATGGCCACTTTAGGGACAGCAGATGAGGGTGGGTGGTGACACTGGGGACACCCTGGCCATGCCATACCCTTGGGGATGACACAGCCATCACACAGGGGGATGTCTTCGGTGCAGCGCCGGGACACAGCAGTGACAGGAGGGTGCAGCCGCAGGCTCTCTTTGATGCACATGGTGGTGAAGGGCAGCTGGGACAGGTCGTCCCTGGGGACAAGCGGGGGTGGCACCGTGTCCCCGAGCCACATGACTGGGGTGGCCCTGGGGACATCTCACCATTCAATGTCTGCAGTGTCCTGGCCAGCCAGGAGCTCCTGGACCTCCTGGCGGCATTGCTCTTGGTGCTCAGGATGGCCAGCCAGGTTGTAGAAGAGCCATGCCAGGCCACTGGCCGTGGTGTCATGGCCTGTGGGGACACTGGGTGAGTGAGGGGACGCTGGAGTGGCTCTTCCCCAATGGCACCTGTGAGCTCATGCTCACCCTCAAACATGAAGGTGTCAGCCTCAGCCGTGATGTCCTCGTCCGATAGGGTGTGGCCATTCTCGTCCTGCAGGGGCAAGATGAGCCACAGGCCACTGGGGCCACCAGTCTGTGACCACCTGGGGCCAAATCCCATCCATGGCCACCACCCTATGGCACCACCATCCCACTGGCCACCAGCTCTATGGTCAATGCTGCCCATGGCCACCACTGTTCTCCTGTGGCCACCAGTCTATGTCCAAGCCTCCCATGGCCACCAGCATCCTACTGGCCTCTGTGGCCAATCCTTCCATGGGCACCACCACTCTCTTGACCACTTTCATGCCCCATGGCCACCACCCCAGCCCCACCTTGGTGAGCAGCAGGATGTACTCGCTGGGCCGTCTGCACCAGGGACAATGGGGGGACACTGTGGCCACCAGCATGGATGATAGCAGGACCATTGGGGCCACCAGAATGGCCAACAGGGACAGTGATTGGACAGGATGGCCAGTGGGGACCATGGCAGAGCCAGCACAGCCACCAGGATGACCAGCAGGGATAATGGTAGGGTCACCAGGGCCACCAGGATGGTGTCATGATCCGCTCGTACAAGCGGGGATCATGATGGTTTGTTAACTGATCTCAGAGTGCAAAAGCAACACGGAAGGGGATTTTGGTATTAATCAAAACAAATGCACCTTTAATTGAGTGCCCACAGCAGATGTGATGGAAGGATTAGAAAGGAGAATAAAGGATAGAGAGAGAGAGAGAGAGAGAAAGAGGGGAGGAATAGCTGCCAATGGAGAGATGAAACCCTCGTGGTCTAGCCAATAGATCCGTCTTGTCACGTCAGGGAGAATCTCAAAGTCTTGGTTCTATTGTAGTCCTCCACCAAGGGGGGAACAAGTAAGTCTATTGAAACCACCAAGAGGGAACAGGTAAGTTTACAGACAGTCCATGTTCTCAGCAGTGAGCGAGACCAATTGTTTTCTTGGTCCAGGGAACACACCTGCAGGCAACACTTGGCAAAGATCTCGCTTCAGTCCGGCCAGCCCCCTGTGTTAGAGTTATAGGGGTGTCAGTCTCAGCCCTTGGGAGGGGGCTTCAGTCTCCGTCCATCACAGTGGTCGTGAGGCAGCTGAGGGAAACCTCAGAATGTCTCTTACAGATGATCAGTGGGGACAGGTGACAATCACTCCTGGCAGTGGCTCTCGTGGCGGAAGATGCACTTCTGGAGTGTGTCCAGGGTGAGGAGGCTCAGGGGCTGCAGCTCCTCCAACTCCACCGGCCCCCACCAGCTGCCACTGCTGCTGCCCCCCACTTGTGGGCAAGGACTGGGTTGGGGAGGGAACAGGGAGGGGATCAGGGACAGGGGATAAGTTTGGGGGTGGGACAGGGGTGGGAGAGGGGGAGGAGTTGAAGAGAGGGTGTGGAACAGGAATGTGGTGATGAATGAGGGGTGGGGTTGGGGTTTGGGGGCAGCTTTGAGTTTGGGGTATGGGACAGTACAGAATTTGGGTACAGGACGGGGCTCGGGGTGCAGGACAGGACTCAGGATGCAGCAGTGGGTGCAGAACAGAATTTTGGGTGCAGGACTGTCCTACGGTGACGTTATGATGCTTGTATCCCCATCTATGTGTTCTGTTTATGCTGGATATTATGTTCTGTGCCTTCAAGACTGGCTCTAAAGAGTGAATGTTTTGTTTTGGTTTTGTTATCAGCCGCTCCCCCACGGCTGGTGGGACAAACAGACAGGGCAGTACATGGTGCTGCTTTTGCTTTTTGCTTGGCTTTTTGCTTTGCTCTTGCTTTTGTTTCTGCTTATTAGTTAGTTTAGCTAAGCACTCTGAATTTTTCCCTGGACTGTTTTTCTTTTCCCTTTTTTGGAACCACTCAAACCTGCTCTGGACTGGGACCTGGGAAACACTGAGAGTTTGCACCTTGTGGCTGTAGCAGCTGCCCCAGCACCGGAGGGACTGATAACAGAGCGACCACCCCAAAAGAGACTTTCTGAATTTGTCATCTTTTTCAGAGTGGTGAAAGAGTGGTGTCACCTGGTATTGTTCATTTTGTGTGCTGGGGGGGCTGTGCCTGTTAAATAAACGGGTTCTTTCCACTTCTCTCCAGGGAATTTTTCCTGACCCAGTTGTGGGGAGGGGCAATGTGCGTTTGCTTTCTGGAGGAGCCCCTTTGGAGGTTTTCTCCCAAATTTGCCCTAAACCAGGACAAAATTTGGTGCCCAATGTGTGGGGCTTGAGAGAGAGTGGAAAAAACCCTGTTCTGACTGCATTTTGGTTGCCATTACTCTGTGTTGGTATCAAGCAGTTAATGGCCATGTTTTCTGAATTCATAATATCTCTTGGGGTGGAGGCTTGCATGCATTTCTGGTCCCTAGGTGCAGAGGATCATTAACAGGACATCACACCATGATCAATATGATCAAGTGAAGCCAATTTATTACAAAAAGCAAGCCATCTTTATACTGTTCTCTATTGTTCACACCTCAAGCTAATACATGATTGGTTAAATCCTTTTTACGCACGCATTTTGATATTTCAGTTAAATTTAGTCAGTCTTTCTTCTTCATGCATCTCGCTGTGGTTTTCTTGTGTTCCTTTGCATCCTGAACCATCTGCTGCTGAGCATGTTCTTCTTTTGTGTCCTTCAAGGGCATGTTGACCTTACTCAGGTTCTATGAAGGCTGGATTGTGAACATGTTGCATATGTCCATTGTCCTGCAAAAAACCCTCAACACTCCTCCCAATGCTTTTTGGTCATTCAAGTGCCCTTTAGCTGAGTGGTTTCATGCTTTGAGCTTCAGGGAATTGCCCAATCTTTCTGAAGTTCAAATAAATATCATATTAGTCAACATCTTAATTGTGTTTATATCTCACAGAATTGCCTTTTCTTTTGCCTTTGTCTAAAACTGCTCCTGTACAGAAATATCTGGGGCATGGTAGACATGTCAGATGCTGCTGGGACATCCCAGAGCACTTGAACCTTGGCTCAGCACAGGAGAGCTCTTCATCCCCTTTCTCTCTTTTCCCCCCTCTGGGCATGGAGGGAGCTCCTGACTTCAGCCTGTGACTCGTGTGTGCAAAGAGCAATTCTGGGCAGAATCAGGGCAGGGATGGTTTGGGGGGACCTTGGGATATGTACTGGGCACAGAAGGTGTTTTCCATTGCTCTGAGGCTGTCTGCTTTGCAAAGTGGATTTAATATCCAGCAGAGGAATGACTTTTGCATTTGATGGAGCTGTGCCTTCCCTTGGCTTTGCTGGCTGAAAAGATACAGAGAAGCACACACACAGCTACCAGCTCCTGGATTCCAGCAGTGTTCAGATAGAAATTCCAACAGGAGGTAGGGTCAAGATGTGTTCTTGCCTTGTGGTCAGCCTTCAATACCCCTTGGTCTTGCTGGGCCCTTCTGCCAGGTGGGGCTTGGGCTCATTTGGTCCCTCAGGAGGTGGGCTGGGGGCTGCAGAGGGGGCTGTGGAGCATTGCCTGTGCTGTGCCAGGGACTGGCAGCCACTGCTGGGCTGGGATAGAGGCTCTGGGGGGATTGGGGTCACAGGGCAGGGCAAGGCTGGACCTGCCCCCTCCTCCCTCACACACGAAATGTTTCTAGCCAACAATCTCCTCCAGTCTGTCACTACAGGGAATGCTGGAAGTGAAATCCCAATTGTGGCCATGGGCACCTGGCTGAGAAGGACAGTTCTTTTCCATAGGAAGGAAAGCACAGAGCCTCAGTGTTTGGAAGCCAGGTGAGAGTCTCACTAGGCAAGGCCAGCCAGACTTTTCAGAAATGGCAGATTTTTGTCTGGGAGCAGTCTTTGGATATAGGGAATTCTGGAGGTGGAACCCAATCTCAGCCATGCATGCCTGGAGAAGTAGGACAGTTCTTTCTCATAGGGAGGAAAGCACAGAGCCTTCCCCAGTGTTTTGGGGACAGATGGGAGGTGACTCTCCTGAAACCACTGCCTGCCACACTTGTCCTGGCAATATTCCTATGGGAAAAATTTGGAGTTGAAATCCCAGTTCTGACCATGTGTACTTAGAAGAGATTGACAGTTCTTTTCCAAAGACTGCATCCCAACATCAGCCAGAGCTGTCCGGTGGCCCCTGGGAGGCCAAGCAAGCCAGGCCTGTTCCATGTTCCCTCAGTTCCATGGGAGCCAATGGTCCCTTGCTTCCATGTGTCCCTGAGGTGCCATAATGCTCCCTTGCAACGAGGCCCTGAAGGGTCCCAATGGTCTCCATGGTTCCATCAGGCCCCACAGAGCCATAATGGTCTCTGGATTCCATGAAGCTCCGATGTGTCACCAAGGCCCCTTGGCTCCATGGGCTCCAGTGGTGCCACAATGATCCCCTTGGTTCCATGAGGTTCCCTAGTGTCACCACGGTGTCCTTGGACCCTCTGGGACTCTCAGTGTGTTCCCAGTCACCCCCAGTATGGTTACAGACACTCCCAGTATATCCCAGTTGCCCTCAGCACACTCACAGTCATTCCCAGTCACATCCACTTGGCCCAGTAAGGCTCCACTTTCCACCAGTATGATCCCAGTCACTCCCAGTGAAGGGAGGGGACCGGGACAGACTGGGACAGGCTGGGATGGACTGGGACACTGGGATACACCAGGATAAACTGGGATACACTGGGATACACCGGGACACACCGGGATATACTGGGATACACCGGGACATACCAAGACACACCAGGATACTCCAGGATACACCAGGACACTCTGGGATTCACTGTGCTCAGCACTGGAACCCACTGGGAGCAGGATCAGAGCACACTGGGACTCAGCAGGGCCAGAACTGGGGCAACAGGGATCATAGTGGGACCAACTGGGATATACTGGGAGTGACTGTAACCATACTAGGGGTGACTGGGAACACACTGAGAGCGACTGGAGTAACTGAGTCTACACTGGGGGCAACTGGGATTGACTGGGACTATGCTGGGGAAGACTGGGATCACAGTGGCTTCCGACTGGGGTCATACTGGGAGTGACTGGGTCTGTGCTAGGGTGTCGTGGTTTTGGTTTGCTAATTTAAGATCTCTTTAATTTTGAGATTTTTTTGGCTAATGCACTAAAGAATGTGGTGGGTTTGGTGTTGGTTAATTACTAATACACTTATTTTTGGTTGTGAGATAGGATTAGGAGAAAGGTAAAGCAGGCTCAAAACTTTAAAAGGGTAGAAAGAAAAATTTTAATAATAGTAAGTAAAAAGAAAAAAAAAGGTAGTAAGAATCAAAGCAAACTTTTTAGAATACTTCTCCCCACAACTTTTTCTTTCTCACTGACAATGTAAAGAAACTAAACTTAAGATTTCTAGTCAGTTTATTACCTCTCAAAGAGTCTTTTTTTAGTTCAGTTAGGGAGAGAAGTCCCTCTTATTAAAGTTATGGAGACTTTTCTACAAAAGGAAAAAACAGTTTTCTCATAATTCTCAATTTTGTCATGAATAACAACTGCCAGGGGAACCTTGCTATCATAAAATCTTTCTTATTTCTACCTTATTTCTACCTTCCCACAGCTTGGAGATGGGCTATGTTGATTGATGGGGTATTGTTTTAAAGATGAGCTGTTCAAAGGCAAAAGTTCTCATTATGTATCTCTAAAATCATTTTCATCTCTGGGAGCAGAGATCTTCATTTTTAGAAGCACAAGACTGCGCTCTTTCTTTGTGCAAACTTCTCATGAGATTACAGCTATTTCAACATCTGCTTACTTTAACATAGAAGCCTTTACCTAATATCAATTCAAACACTTTCATTTCCTTATAGTTTTATGTGTTATAAGGGAAAAGAGTAGTTTCTTTATAGCTTACAAGAGGATTTCAGCTCTAAAAACAAAGCATCTTCTCACCCCTCCCATCTGGGACTTACTTACCTTCTTTATTACCTTTAATGTCTTCATCTTGTTTTTAATATACTTGCATGTTGTTCTTTTCTCTCACTCAAAAGAAGATTGAAGCACTGAAAAAGTTAACATCACACCTGAAGCCTACCCACCAATAACTTGTAACAGAAAGCTGTGGCTCAGTTGTGTTCAGATCAGCTTTATAATTAGTGTTTAGTTTTCTACACCAGCCACAGAAGTCTCTGGTCTCAGCCACGCTAAGAAGAAGAAGCAGCAGCCTGACAGCGAGATCTTCACAGCCACAGCCAGCCCTGCTCTGCCTAAAGCTCCGCAGCCTTCCCTGTCACCTTGCCCAGCAGCTGCTGAAGCCCAGCCTGGCCAAACCAGAGCCCATGGAGAGAGAAGCCAGCAAGCAGCCCAGAAAATAGAAAAGAAGCCCAGCCTGCAGCAAGACTGCCCAGCCTAGCCCAGCCCAGCCCAGCCCAGCCCAGCCCAGCCCAGACACAGAGCAGAAGCCAAAACCCAGCAGCTCCCTGCTGACCAACAAAGAAAAAAAAGTTTCTGAATTTTTTGGTCTTTACCATATGTGTTTCGCAAAAGCATGTCTTAGCTTTTCAGCAGCTCAACAGACTGTCAGATACACAAAAAACTTTGCATCACTTCCCTAAATTTCCTCCCATTCCAAAACATAACACAGGGGCCACTGGGAGCAACTGGGATCAGACTGGGAGGAAATGGGAACAACTAGGACGAAGCTGGGAGCAACTGGGAGCAGCTAGGACCAAGCTGGGAGCAACTGTGATCATCATGGCATCAGAGTAGGATCATACTGGGAGGGACTGGGTCTGTGCTAGAGCCAACTGGGATCATACTGGGAGGAAATGGAACTATGCTGGGATAAATAGGATCATACTGGGAGCAACTGGCACCACACTGAGGGTGACTGGGATCCTTCTGGAATCATACTGGAAGTGACCAGGGGTAGGCTGAGGGCAACTGGGACCATGGTGGAGCAACTGGGATATACAGGAAGTGACTGGAATCATGCTGGAGGTGACTGGGAGTGGCTGTGAGCAAATGGAATCATACTGGAAGCTACTGGGAGCAACTGGGAGTGAGTGGAAACACATTAGGGACAACTGGGATGTACTGGAAGAGACCAGGAATGACTGGAATCACAAAAGAACCATAAAGGAAGTTACTGGAATAATACTGGGAGTATCTGGGAGTGACTGGAATCATACTGGGTGACTTGGAGTGACTGGGACCATCCTGGGGGCAAATGGCACCGTACTGAGAGTGACTGGGTTCATCTTGGAATCATACTGGGAAGGACTTGAACCATACTGGGAGTGCCTGGAACTATAGTAGGGGTGAATGGGAACACCTCGGATCATACTGGGATCATGCTGGGATCATGCTGGGAGTGACTGGGATAATACTGGGAACACACTGAGTGTAACTGGAAGTGACTGGGAGCATCCTGGGGGTGACTGGGAGCCACAGGGCCCATGCTAGGAGTGACCTGGGGGGAACTGGGGGAACTGGCACAGCTGGGGCTCAGGGTTGTTCTCCCCCAGGGCTGCCCCGGGTCCTGCTGCTGTCCCTGGCCCCACAGAGCCGAGGGACAGGGGACAGCTGAGGGACAGGAGACAGGGGCAGGGACGTGGAGAGGTAGAAGGGAGTTCCAGGGGGTCCTTGAGCCCAGGAAATGGGAGTCCAGGGTTTCCCAAAAAGGGGGGACCAGGGTGGGGACACTCAGAATGTTCAGGAAGGGGCAGTTCAGGGGGTCTCTGGTTTTGCACAAAGCTGGGGCTGGGGGCTGGGAAAGGCAAGAATGGGGGTCCAAGGCATTCCAGGGCGTCCCAGGGTCAAGCCAATGGCCAGTCTGGAGGCTGGGAGCCGTGGGACGGTCAGGAAAAGGGGAGCAGGGGGTCCTCATGTCCAGAAATGGGGTGTGAAAAATGCATGTATTTTATGATTGGCTTTTCGCAAATATTAAAATGAATATTATATGTGTTGTGTTAGAAAATAATGCTGTATTAATTTTCTTCAGTACTGTGTTAAATATATTTTTAGGTTATAAAAAGTGTTAAAATAGAAACGATGCTATGTAAGATGCTTTGTTTAAAAGAAAGGACTTGCAGCAAGATAGCAGCCACAGGACACCTAGATCTTTCAGAGAAAAAGAATTTTTGGCCTTCTTATTGGAAGAAACAAACTTCTTCCCACCTTGGAGGCACTATTAGGATTAGAGGGAAGAAGTTGACATTGATCAGACAGAATCCTGTGTTTGAATGGAATTTATGCATCATGTAAGAAGTGTATGAATATGCAACGGGCTATTGTTCTTAAGGGTTAATCCTTTGTTACTGGGGGTCCTTTTTCAGGCCCATGATGCCCAGAAAAAGGTACCTGGACGTCCGTAACTCTTTGTTTTTATTGTCTCATATTGTCTTAATTCAATTTGTCCAAATTGTTATTACTCTAATTGTGTTACTATATAACCATCTTATTACTATTAAACTTTAAAAAATTTAAAAACAAGTTATTGGCGTTTTTCACAATTTGGTAGCAGAGGATGGTTACTAACACCTCGCTGCCGGTGCTTTAGGAGAGTCAGACTGGGGAAGGTGCGCCCTGCCCCATTTGGCAGCCTCACTCTATTTCCCTTGGGGTGACCGGCAGACACAGGTTACGATCTGTGGACAAAAGGAGGCAATAAAACAAAGAGAAGGAAAAAGGCTCCCTACAACCGGGGTAATTGGCCCTCTAAGACTAGTAGTGTGCACGAAGAACCCAGGAAGGAAAAAGGATTGGTAAGTACTTCTCGGAGGGCAGGTATGGGGGGATGAATCTGTGTGAATGAGAGGTGGGCTGGTTGTCCCAGACCTGCCAAGTGAGTGCTGGAGTCTCCCATGCTGTGTTTTCGTCTTTTCGCAAGAAAAGCAGCCAGTAAAGAGACGAAGCGATTCATAAGAGAGTGAAAGAATCCCCCAGGGTAACTGGGACTGGGTCTCAGGGAGGGGTTGGACCCCTCGGAGGTAGGGAGCAAGGTTTCCTAGCCCAATCCACTAGAAAACGGGACAGGAGGGGCCCCTAAAACCTGCTGGGTTGAGGGATTTCTATTCCAAGAGCATCCAAGAGCAGGGTTGAGCAGAATTCTGTCGGAGTGAGGATATGCCCAAGAACACTCAGGGTGGGACAACACAGCTAGATTGGGGGGATGAAAATTTTGCCCAACAGCATCCGGGGTTGGACAACACAGCTAGATTGAGGGATGAAAATTTTGCCTAACAGTATCCAGGGCTGGACAACACAGCTACATTGAGGGAAAAATTTTTGCCTAACAAGATCCAGGGTTGAACAACACAGCCGGATTGAGGGATAAAAAAATGCCCAAGAACATCCAGGGTTGGACAACACAGCAAAACAAATTAAATGCCCAAGAGCATCTGTAGTTGTACCACACCGCTGGGTTGAGGGACAGAAAATGCCCAAGAGCATCTGGGGTTGAACAGCACAGCTGGATTGAGGGATATCCAGTAGCACCGGGACTGGCCAGTAACACCTAAACTTGTAATAGGTGATGTGAAAGTGAAAGGTACCTTATTGTTGTTTTGTGGTGTGTGAGAGTGAGACACACACAAAGTCAGCCTCAGTTTCCTGGGCAGGTGGGAAGGGGGAGGCAGTGGAAAGAGGAGTGAGTGACCTGCACACCAGGCTGTAGCTCCTGGGTAGGTGGCAGCTTCTGGGCCAAAGGGTGTGAGTTACCTACGCACCAGGCTGTAGCTCCTGGGTAGGTGGGGACTTCTGGGCCGAAGAGGAGTGAGTGACCTGCGAATCAAGCCAGTGTTCCCTGGGTGTGTGAGGGGCTGTAGCTGAAGAGTGTGAAAGACACGCAGACAGCCTCACAGGGGAATGGACACCAGAGGCAGCCAGAGTCAGGGCCCTTCTAGGGGGCCTGGTGACACTGAGACCTGGAGGTAAACCCCAAAGCGAAAGAGGGAACCACAAGGAGCCATGATTTTCTAGCAATAAGGATCCACTTTGTGTCTTGGGAGTGTGAAGGAATATGTGAAAGTGAATGAGAAATAAAAGTGAGTGAATGTAGATGAATGAAAGTATAGGTCCTGTCGATTGTGCATTTTAAGCCTTACCATATCTCCTTGGAGGGAGGTGGATTGTATTGAAAAGCAGTGTGAGAAAAAAAGATTTTTGGGTGTAAGTAGTTGAAAGAAAACTGGTATTTAAGTTGTTAGTAAAAAGTGAAAAATGGAAGCAGGGGAGGAATAGATAGAATATTGAAAAATGAGACAAAAATCCAGTAAGGTGGATACAGGAAAGAAAAGCAGGAGAAAAAAAAATTACCAACAGAAATACTCCAAGATAGCACTTTGGGAGTTATGTTAACAAACAGAAATACAACTCCTTGCAAAATACAGGGTATGCAGAAGTTGATGAGAAAAAACATGCAAACTTGTGAATTATATACTTAAAAAGAGCATTAGAAAATTTAACACAAAAGGAAGGAGTTATATATTGACTGAAGGTATGCCTTTGGAGTAGGACATACCTTAAGAAAAATTTTAAAAGGGAGATTACTTAATTAAAGAAGAAAAAGATTAGTACATGAGAAACTTATTTTCGAGGTTTTAGAGGCATTAAAATTATCTCAGAGAGATCGTAATAATACACATTAAAGGACACCAAAAGGTAAAAACCCAGAAATAAGAAAAAATAATTGGCAGATCAAGAAGCTAAAGATGCAGCAGAAAATAGAGCTGAAAGAGTTAATATTAACTCCAAATGAAGAAAAATTGGAAATTCCCAAGTTTAGAGAAGAAAAAAAAAAGGAGGAATTAAAACAAGATAGGTGGCGAACAAGAGAAATCGGGGAAATAGAAACATCTTGATGGAAGACAATTAGATAATAAAACCCTTACTAGGGAATAGCAGAGGACATGTTTCAAAAAGCCCGGTGGGATACTCAGGCTTTGGGTGATCATTTTTTTAAAAGAATTATGGGTGCACTGAGACTTTAAGAGTAGAAAAACAAGTACCTGAAACATGTATAATTTGTCAAAAGATAAATTAAAGGGTGATGAGAAAACCAATATGAGAAGGTCGTGAGTTAGCTCGTCAACCATTTCAAAGCATCCAAGCAGAAGTTTAGATTTAAGTTAAGTTAAGCTCTGGATTTATTTGTAAAAACCGATTAATCCAGAAGAAAAAGAGAAAACCACAGACTGGGGAGGGGGGAGGCTGTAAGAAAATAACATTTTTGAAAGGCAAAAAAAGCAAAACGGGGAAAGTATAAAGCTGAAAACAAATTACCTCATCCATTCCCGTTCGTTCCCCCACTCGTTGGCAGCTGCACCACCCCTCCCAGCCCCTGTGCCAGCTCCGGCAGAGTCCGTCTGTCCCGGTCCGTCTGTCCCGGTCCGTCTGCCCGGGTCCGTCTGTCCCAGTCCGGCCTCCTGGCCCGTGGTCTCTCCGCTGGCCGTGCCGGGGCTAGGGGTCTGTCCTGCCGTGTGCACCGCGGTTACCGCGCTGACCGCACCGAGGGGGGTCCCGTCTGTCCCGTCTGTCCCATCCCCGGCTGCCCTGACTCTGTCGGCTCCCACCGCTGCAGCTGGGGTCAGTCCCGGCTTTGTCTCTGCCGGATCAGCCACCGTGAGCCGCGTGGGGGCGATCCCCGCTCCAGCTCGGCCTGCACCGGAACGGCCCCGCGGGCTATCCCGGCTGCAGACCCCGTCTTTGGAGCACCCAGACCCTGAGCTGTGCCGATCCCCCCGGGCCATCCCGGCTGCAGACCCCGCCTTTGGAGCACCCAGACCCTGAGCTGTGCCGATCCCCTCGGGCCATCCCGGCTGCAGACCCCGCCTTTGGAGCACCCAGACCCTGAGCTGTTCCGAGTTCTCCCGTCCTGCCCTGAGCTCCCTTCTCTCGGTAACCACAGCTCCGGCTGCTCAGGGAAACTCTCTAAAGGAAGCACTTTATCGAAACACTAAAAGTTCAGTTAGAAGAAAGCCCTCTCCTGATTCTTCCTAAAAATACGGGAGAAAGGCTATAGAAGATAAAAATCCAAAAAGAATGGGATAAAGAGATTGGTCTATTTCCATTACGAAAGGTTCTCATAGGAGGGGATGGATCAGAGTTTGTAAATGCTCCTTTGACTTTGTCTGAGGTCTGAAATTTTAAGAAATAAATACAAGGGATATTTGGAGAATCCCATAGGCATAGCTGAACAATTAGACCAACTTTTAAGTCCAAACATTTATACTTGAGAAGAGATGTGGTCGGTAATGAAAATAATATTTTTCTTAGGAAGAAAAGCAATTAATCAGAGCAATTGAAATAAAAGCTTAAGAAAAAGATAATCCGCAGGGACCCCCAGAGAAGACAAAACGCCAGCTGCACCTCCTGAGTGGGGTTAAAATAATGAGGAGGGGAGTAAACACATGAATAATGATCGTAATTGCATAACCAAGAGAATAAATGAGACAGCATATCAAAGGCGAAATGCGAAAACAAAAGGTTCTTAAGGGACAGCGTTTAGAGGGGAAAGAAGAAACTCCAACTAAATAGATGAAAAAACTTGAGACTAAAAAGGAAAATGGTCCTAAGTAAGCAGAAGATCTGAAAATCTTTAAAGAAATGAGCACATAAAAAAATAAAAAAGTCATAGGCTCTAATTTTTTGGGGGGGACAAACACCATCTAGAGCCTGTGATAACTTTAAAAATGGGTCCCCGAGAAGAAGAATTGGAATTTGTAATAGACACAGGGGGAGAGAGAACCTGCCTGTTAAATGTTCCAAAAGGTTATTGTGTGAGCAAACATATAGTGAAAGTAACAGGGGAAAAAGAGAAAGTTTTACATTTCTAGTCATTAAACATGTGGTAATTGAGGGAAGAAACTAATATTTAGATGGGAGATGTGTTATTGGTCCCAGGGCAGGTAGCAATTTATTAGGAAGAGTCTTACAAGTGCAATTAAGAATAAGAGTTATATCAGAAAATGGGAAAATGACAGCTAGAGTGTTGAAATTAGGCCAAGAAGATGAAGAAAAAAAAAATCAACAAAGAAGTTTGGGTCAGAGAAGGAAATAGGGGAGGATTAAATAGCGACCCCATAAGGGTTACAATTGAGAGAGAAGAAAGAGAGAAGTTGAAGTAGAGAGGTAGTTAGGAAACTCTAAGATGTTGGAATGTGAAGTGATGACATCTTGGTGCTAGAAGAGAGCAGAAGTGTGAATGGAGTTTTTTGCATGAAAGGCAGGGAAGTGTCTTAACACATGGTTGTTAGGAGGTTATTCAATGCCACACTGGGGTCCAGAAAGGATTTAGCAGAACAGGCCCTGCTTGAAGAGAAAAGAGGATAAGTTGACTAGAGAAAGAAAAAGAATGTCAGGAGCACCCGGGGACGCCAAGTTTGGGGTTGTCAAGGTTGGGAGGTGTCTGAGCGCTCCCTACGAGCGGCGGGGTCTCGGGGGCTGCGGCAGGGACCGATCCATGGAGGTGACCAGCAGCGGTGCTGGCAGCAGAAGACACTGGTTTGCAGCCAGGAGCGGGCTGGCTCCGTGGCAGAACTGCCGGGGGGGGTCCCAGACTGTCGGGGTCCCGAGTCCAGGATGGCAGCGTCGGCCCGGGAAGGGGCCGAGAGAGAGAAGGGGAGAGAGAGAGAGAGAGAGAAGAAGAGAAAGAGAGAGAGGGAGAGAGGGAGAGAGGGAGAGAGGGAGAGAGGGAGAGAGAGAGAGAGAGAGAGAGAGAGAGAGAGAGAGAGAGAGAGAGAGAGAGGAGAGAGAAGGAAAGAGGAATAGAGAGAAGAAGAGAGAGAGAGACAGGGGGCAAGACAGACCCAGGGTAGCCCCAGGAGCCCCAGGGTCCCCATGCCCGTGCTTCCTCTCCCCTGCTCCGGCCCTGCAGCCAAGGGGCAGCACCAGGGGAAGGACGAAGAACAGCACTGACAGCAAGGCTGTGAAAAGAGGGGCAGAGGGGCCAGCACTAAACTCAGGCCGCAGGAGCTGGGAAAGAGAGAACTTTTGGAGCAAAGGAATGCTGCTAAAATAGCCCCAGCTGAATGCAGTGGATATAATCATGGAATCACAGAATCCTTTCCGTTGGAAAAGCCCTCTGAGCTCACCCAGTGCAGCCGCTCACCCAGCAGTGCCAAGCCCAGCACTAAACCACGTCCCTGAAGTGCCAAGGCCTGGACACCAGCCCTGAGTGAGGCCTGGACAGCAGGCCCTGAGCCAAAGGTGGCCTCTGGATGAACCGTCCAAGCAAAGGTTATCTGTGTATCTGCTCCATAATGAAATATGCATGGTCATTATCAGTGTGATAGATGTAGCCACTCATTAGTGAAACATGTATTGACCTTTGTGTATTTAGAAGCCAGACAAGGCCATGAAATCTGACATCTGGCCTTGTTTGGGGCTGTATGGTCAAAGTCAGCTCCCTTGGTTCCTCCTTGAGCCCTGGCCAGGCTTTGGGAGGGACCCAAGAGGAGGATGAAAGCAGATGTTGCCACACTAGCAGTGCTGTCAGTTTGTTCATTCAGCACTGTCAGAGCTGGGCCCTCTCCCAGCGGGGTTGGAGCCTCACCTGTGGCTGGAGGCACCTGCAGGAATTCCCAGTGTCCAGGAGTGGCTCTGCAGCCCTTGGCTGTGACAGCTTGCCCAGCTGCTGTGTGGGTCTGGGGGATGGTAAAGGCTGAGGGTAATTGCTGCTGGATCTTTCTTAATCACTTCTGCAATCTTTGGTGGGGATGGTTGGGTGCATTGCTGAGCTGCTCCTGTTGTGATTCTTTGCTGCTCTGAATTGCAGGAAATGACACTGTTTCCTCCAGTTGGTGTCTGTGGCTTTGGTGTTGACCCTGCCCACTGGTAAAACAAAACTGGCACAGTCTGGCCAGATCCCAACAAAATGTCACTTGTTCAGTGTCAGTGTGAGGAATCAGTCTCATCAGAAATTCCCAGCTGGGAAGCCCTTCCCTGGAGTTTCTTGGCTCCGGAGTGGGCTGAGGTGGGAGCCCTGTGGCAGCAGTGGGGCAGTTGGGTAAAAGAAGCTGCACCCCTGGATGGCTTCAAATGCATCCAAAAATTGCACATGGAAAAGGAAAAGACCTTGTGGGTTTGGGCAGACAAAGATGAATTTGTTGAGAGTACATAGGAAACAGCACCTTCAGAAGGAACAATTATTGTTGGAATTCTCCCACTGGAGCAAGAGAAGAAGGTTTTAATCTTGAGCTCAGATGCATTTGTGCAAGTGAAATATCTATATACATAATAATATATATGTATTTATAGTATGATAAGACCTCAATATATCTATTTATATATGTCTGTATCTACCTTTATCTGTATTTCTATATCACTATCTACGTAAAAAATTATAATAATAATGTGAAATAGTGCTGACAATACTAATTTGGTAGCTTTGGCTGCTCAGGGATGTAACACTAAATACCCTACAGAACAGGATTGGCCAGGACCCTAATGTCAGTGGTCAACTTTGTGAGGTTGTATACAATGCAAATGGAGGAAGGGAGGAAATTGGCTATTTTTACAGGGTGTGCTGATACTGTGATGCAGAGTGCTTTGTCTCTTCCTGTGAAAAATACAGTGGTCTTGCCTGCAGTGTTTTTCATGTACCAGACTATCCACAAGCTGCAGGATTGGCTGTGTGGGTGAAGGGGTTGTTAAAAGAGCAGTTTGAAAAATGAGGAGATGGGAACCTTTGCCCATGGAGAACCCATCTCCCAGATGTGCTCCATGCCCTTAGCAATGGCCCACAGGGGAAATGAAACCCCCTGGCTGTGCACGGCTGCCCGCAATTTGCAAATCCAGCCATGGGCAGTGAGACTTGGGCTGCGTGGGAAATTGTTCTGGCTGTGATGGCCCCTGGCAGGGCCAGCCCAGAGGCTGCAGGGCTGGGCCTTCATGCATTGGAATTGATTAGGAGAAATTCAGAGCAAATGACAGCTATCAATTCTGAAACAGGAATTCAGATTCCTCCAGGACGCTTTGCTTTGGTAACTGCTCCCTTGGAGCTTGGCCTTGCCAAGTGTTCCTGTCATGGCTGGAGGAATTGATGCAGAATATCCAGGAGAAATTACAGTAATTCTGTTAAACAATAATGAACAAGATTGGATTATTCAACCCCATGACAGGGTAGCACAATTATTGATCTTGCAATTTTAAGAACAGTTGTGAAAAAAGGAGATCCACCTCCAGTCAACACCATTTGTGGAGATAAAGGGTTTGGATGCAGCAGCCCTAATAATGGAACCAGAGTGTGGGTCCAGAGGCGAAAAGGCCCTCCTGAGGCAGCTGAAGGGGCAGATCCTAGGAAAGACAACTCTGAGTCCTGAAACCTGGGCAGGAACAATGGGAATGTGTCCCTGCAGCCAAGGATTCTGTGTGAGAACAAGTAGATCTGACAGGATACTGTTTTACACATCCTGCCAGACCAGATCTCCCTGTTTGCCCCAAGGGCCCCTTTGGAAAATGCTCTGATCCACTGGGCTCCATGTGAAGGCTACTGTGACACTGAGGGACTTGCACAGGAATTCCATCCAGGAGCCTGGGTGCCCCTCAGGGACTGGGACCCGGCCCCTTCCAGCCAGAGGGGAAAGGGCCCCCCAAGCCCTGTTAGCCACAGACAGCATGGTAAAGCTGAACAGCAAAGGGCCTGGGGGCATTTTTCTGGAATTAAAAAGGTGCCAGCTCCAGGCACAACAGAATTCTTGTTCCTAATTGGAATGAGATTGAGAAAAAAGAATGAAGGACGGTGTCACTAAAGTATTACTGATGTCTGTAAGGTCTACCTTGATAGTGAACCAGAATTTTTGTCTGCCACAAACACCTCTGGTGTTTCACCAAGGGATTGGTCATCAAAATGTAATGATGGGTTATGATTGATTGCTGAGCTTTTTTTGTAATTCTTTGCTAATGATGATGTGCTTTGCTGAGCTTATCCTTTTGTAAATCTTTGAGCTGTGCATGATATAAATGACACAATTCCTTAAGTTGGTGTCTGTGTCTTTGGTAGCGACCCTGCCCGCTGGTGAAACAGGGCCCCCTCTTGCCCAAGTGTTCCCTGGGAAGGCAAAAGCCCTCCCTCCAAAATTCCCCCCTTCCTGTTCACCCCTTCATACCCTGAGCATGATGTCCTCTGGTCTGGGGTAGGCCTAGGGTCAGTTGGGCTCCCCTGTCCCGGCTGTGTCCCCTGCCCAGCTCCCCCGCAGCCCCAGCCCCTCCCCAGCGTGGCTGGACGAGGGGCAGGACAGGCCTTGGCTGTGCTGTAGCTCAGCAAGAACAAAACCATTTCTGCGTGCTCAGCCCTGTGCTCAGCACCCAGCCCAGCAGTGTCTCAGTGCCAGGGGCTGTGCCCTCAGTCCCTGCCAGGGGTTTCCATGGCAACTGCCAGGCCAGGTGACCCAGGTGTCCCCCCCAGTGCTGGTTGCCATGGAAACAGTGCCCAGCCCTGCCCCTTTCTGTCTGGCTGACCTGGCCTTTGGCCCTGGCAGTGCCGTTGGCTGCTGGTTCCTGGTGCCTGAGTGGCCAGCACGGCACAGGGCAGGTGGCCATGACACAGCCCCCAGCAAGGGATCCCCTCTGGCTCTGGGCACTGACACCAGCCCTGAGCAAGGGGCCAGAGCACCTTCCCATGGCCACCAACCACCACAACGGCTCCGGGCATTGGTTGCCATGGCACCAAACCAAGGACTGGTCCCTGTGGCCATTGCCATGGCACCTGGTGGCACCAATGAGTGTCACTGCAATTGTACCTGGAACAGCCCTGGCACCACTTTGTCCTGAGGGTTGCCATGGCAGCTAAGGGCAGCAACAGCTGGTGCTCTGCAAGGGCCCTGGGGCAGACGGGAAGGAGCAGCAGAGCAGAGACTGATCCATCCCCAGTGCACTGGACAGCCCAGGGCAGCGTCCCAGAGCATCCTGATGGAGCTGCCAACAACATCCCCCCTTTGCAGCCCTGGCCTCTCCCCAGCTCACACAGGTGCCCCATCCTTGCAGGCACAGACACAGCAGCACTGGCTCAGCAGCCCCTGTTTGCATTGCACAGAGCAGGGGGAGCACCCCCATGCTGTTGGTGTGGGGACATGAACGTGAGGGAGCACAAATGCCATCAGCTCCTGGGGCCAGCAAGGGCTGGGGCACACCAGGGAAACCATTCATCTTTGTCTTGGCCTCTGCAGTCAGCCAGAAAGTTTTTTCCCCTGAGCTGGGTGTTTCCTGTCCCACTGCAGACACTGTTGCTCAGAGCCAGGGCTGCCCAGCACCCACCCCCAAACTGCCCGGAGCATTTCCTTGGCTTCACCTTTGCTTTCTTTACTCTTCCTGATACAAATTTCTTCCCATTGCCGACCCCTGTTCCCTCCCCTGCAAACAGCCCATTCCTGTTTGCCCTTTCCTCTCTGGCTCCACTCCCCATTGCAGTTCCTGACTTGGCCCAATGGGAACGTCCCTTGGGGAGCAGGATCATCCTACAAGTGCTGCAGGAATTGTCTGCAGGCTCCTGCAGTGCCTGGTGCTGCTCCCTTGACAGAGGTACCCCAGGCCAGGGGGGCACATCTGGGCTGCTGTGTCTGGCTCTGGGGCTCCCTGTTCTGGGAAGTGAGGAGGAGCTGCAGAGGCTCTGCAGGACTGACAGGATGGGCTTTGGGGCTGGCAGGAGAAGCTGAGGGACCTGGGTTGCTGGAGCTCCTGAAGAGGAGGCCCAGGGCTCATCCTGCAACTGCTCCAAGGGTGGTTCCAGAGAATCCCAGAATCAGCAAGGGTGGAACAGGCCATGGAGATCAAGTCCAACCTGTGCCCTGACACCACCTTGTCTCCTCTGAGCCTCCTCCAAGATAAGCAACCCCAGCTCCCTCAGCTGCTCCTCAAAGCTCTTGTGCTCCTACCCCAGTCTTGTTGCCCATCTCTGGACATGCTCCAGCCCCCCAGCGTCCTTCCTAAATTGGGGGCCCCAGAACTGCAAACAGCATTCGAGGTGCTGCCCAAGCAGTGCTGAGCATAGGGGAAGAATTCCTGCTCTGCTCCTGTGGGCCATACCATTCCTGATCCAGGCCAGGAGCCATTGGCCTTCTCCACCACCTGGACACACTGCTGGCTCATGTCCAGCCGGCTGTCCATCAGCCCCTGCAGGTCCCTTTGTGCCTGGCTGCTGTCCAGCCCCTCTGTCCCCAGCCTGTATTGCTGCAGGGGTTGTTGTGGCCAAAGTGCAGGACCCAGCACTTGGACTTGTTAAACCTCACCTTGTTGGATTTGGGCCCTGGATCCAGCCTGTCCAGGGACCTGTGCAGAGCCCTCCTACCCTCCAGGAGATCCACACTCACACCCAGCTTGGTGTCATCTGCAAATTTGGTGATTTTCTATTCTTTTTCACACATTTGATAATCATTTCCTCAAAAATCATTAACACATTTCCCCTCCCCTTTACCCATGTGTTCTTCTGTCCCGGGGGTCTCTCTGGTGGTCCATGGTGCTCGTGGACCCCAATGTTCCCGTGGGCCTAGCTGAGCTGGGAGGACACTGAGGCTGCTGAACTTCCAGTCCCCTTTCTCACACAATGGGCATTGTGGGGTTTCCATGGGCCTGGGGGTGTGGAGAACAAGATCCAGGTGTCAGCTCAGCTGGTGGGGACAATTCATCATCTGGTAACATGAGGTCACAGAGTGGGCTGTGACATCACAGAGTGCATGATGTGAGGTCATCAAGCAGCCGTGGCATCATAGACTGCCTCTGTGACATCAGAGATCCAGCTGTGAAATCACAGAGCAGAGGTCTGACATCACAGTGCAGACTATGACAGCACAGAGTTGGCTGTGACATCAGAGACCAGCTGTGTGACATTAGAGAATAGGATGTGAGATCACAGAGCAGGCTGTGACATCCCAGAGGGGCTGTGTGACATCCCAGCAGGGCTGTGTCAGGTCACTGGGTTGGTCACTCCGCCCCAGCTCCCCCTCACAGTTTCTCCCAACAAGTCCAATGCTGTTCATGCCCAGCAGGGTCCCTGTCCCCCAGGATCCCCCAAGCCCACCTGGAGCCACAGCCTCCACCAAAGGATGTTCCACAGAATCCACCCCAGAGACTGACATGGGGACAAGGGACCAGGGCTGTGTGACCAGGACATCAAGGATGTGGATTATCCAGGTCACTGTGGCCTGAGTTGGGTTCCCCAGGGCCGGAAAGATGCCTGGCAGCTGGAGCAGGGTCTGGGAAGGGCCTCCAAGGTGGGGCTGGAGCCCTTGGGCTGTGAGCAGAGGCTGAGGGAGCTGGGCTGGTCCAGCCTGGAGCAGGGAAGGCTGAGGGGCTCCTCATGCCAGCCTGGCAGTGCCAGCAAGGAGGGGATGGAGAACACAGAGCCAGGCTCTTCACAGGGGGCCTGGGGGGAGACAAAAGCCAATGGGTGGAAGGGGAAAGAGGGGAGATTAGCCAGAGCATGAGGAGATGAAATGAGTCAGGCTGCTTTCAGCATTTCCTCAACACCAAAAGCAGCCTGACCTCCCTTCTCCATCCACCACTGGCAGCTTTGCAAATCAGGAATTGTTTGTGCTGTTTTGCCCCCACTCCAGGAGGAGCATGCTGATGCTGATACAAGAACTTAATTGTGTTTATATCTACTACCACATTTGTCTAAAATGAATTTTAGTATGGAAATGTCTTGTGGAGGGTGCACTCATCATACACTGCTGGGACATCACACATAGCTCAGTGAAGAACGTAATTGTTATTAAATTGCGTCCTGTTCAACTGTGGTCTGCTGGCCATGAAGAGAAACTTTCTGTGCCTCTGAGTGTCACCAGTTCCTGACCCCCAAAGGACACTAACCTGGTGAGTTCTGGTTCCCACTCCAGTGGTGGCACTTGCATCTCCCTCCATAGCCAGAGCAGAGCTCCCTTGTCCCAGAAAGTCCCTGGCAATGCAGGGATGAAGGAATCAGGACAGGCTGTGGGGGTCAGGGGCAGGGCACAGCCAGGGATTTGGGGTAGTTGTGAGCCCAGGGCAGGACCTGGCCCTTGGCCTTGGTGAACCTCATCCCATTGTCCTGGGCCCATGGCTCCAGCCTGGCCAGATCCCTCTGCAGAGCTTCCTGCCCTCCAGCACAGCCACACTCCCACCCAGCTTGGGCTCACCTGGGAACTGACTGAGGGTGCCCTCGATGGCCTCGTCCAGATGAGCAATAAAGATATTTCACTGACCTAGCCCCAGTCCTGAGCCCTGGGGACACCCCTGGATGTGACTCCATTCCTCAGCTGCTCTGAGTGCCAGGGTTGGATGAGGGAAATGGTGGGGAGGGGGTGGGGACAAAGTGTGACTGATTGTCAGCCACGAAGGGTCTTGATTTTCATATCTGTTCAGTCTGCATGAGGAGGTGCTGGGGATCAATATACACTGGGGATTGCTAATAGCAATCTATAAACAGGAAAAGAACACTTAACAGGACAAAATAATTATCTCTTCATTGTTTTCAGTATCGTAGATTCACTTTGAATACACTTCTGAAATTTGTCTAATTAACCACAGAAGAATTCAAGATTTGATTTATTCCCATGGGCTTATTTTTTTGGGTGTTTTGAACAAATGTTTATGAGCCTTTTTCACTGAATTTCTGAAATGAGAAGTTCAAGAAAGAAGAGGCCTCTGGAAAAGTAAAATTCATCACCAACCTGCAAGTGGCTGAAGATCTATCCTGATCAGAGCAGGGATGAACAGAAATGGGCACAGCTTTGTGGCTGCCCCAGCTTTGGCATGGGCCCTGGGCCTGGAGCAGGAGCAGCTCTTGAGGGCCCCAAGGCCAGGGCTCTTGTGCTGCCCTGGGCAGATGGGATGGCAGCAGGGGCTGCAGAGCTCTCAGCACCTCAGGCAGAAGGGTGCAGGGCAGCCAGGGAGCCTCCTTTGGCCTTGGCCAAGCACCTTCCCCCATGGCTGGGGCTGAGTCCTGTGGCAGCTGCAGCTGCTGCTGTGCCCTTGCCAGGGGCTGAGGCCGTGGGGCAGTGCCCAGAGCAGCCTGGCCTGAGCAGAGCTGTGAGGCTGGGCTGGGCTGGGGAGAGGCCCTTGGTGCTGCCCAGAGCTCAGGGCAGCTGGCAGAGCTTGCAGGGAGCTGGGCTGGGCTCAGAGAGCCTGGCCCAGAAACCATCAGTGTCCATCTCAGCCTGGCTGAGCGTGCAGGGGCAGGACTCAGGCCAGGCCTTGTGGGGCAGGGCCAGCACCTGTGCAAGGCATTGCAAACAGGCAAGTGGCCCAGAGAGGAGGCTGCTCTGTGCCCTTGGTGGCATGGACAGAGCAGGGAGGGGGCCCAGGACATTTGTCAGCGCCAGCCTCTGTCCCCATGTGTTGGCAGCCCTGGCTGCTGAGCCCAGCTTTGGTCTGGACTGAGTTTGGCTGTGGCCCAGCTCCATCCTCCTCCGGGGCTCAGGGCATGTTCCCAGCCATGGCCAGCCCTGGCCGGCCACTCTGCTGGCCCAGAGGCCGGCAGAGCCCGGGGCAGGGCTGTCTGTGCAGCCCCACATGTGCCAGGGTCTCTGCAGGAGCTGGCAGAGACTGCCCAGCAGGGAGGCCATGGGGCACAGAGCCCCAAGGCTGCTGTGGGCACCACGGCACAAGGGCCGTTCCCAGCTGCAATGCTCCTGGCCTGGGCTGGGCCTGCACAGGGGCTGGGCCACCATGGCTGGGCCAGCACAGGGCCACACAGGGGCCACGCAGCCGCTGCCGGGGCTGACAGCAAGGCCAGGCACACACAAGCAATTGCTGAGCATGGCCTGCGCTGGCCAGGCCTGACTGTGCCAAAGGCAGAGCTCAGCTGCCCTTGGGGGCTGCAGGAACAGTCCAGAGCCCAAAGAGCCTCCATGGCTGTGCTGGAGACCAAGGCTGCAGGAGGGAAATGCAGGGCTGCTGCGGGACAGGGAGGACATTGAATTCCAGCACACACCTCAGCTGTCTGATGATCCCGGCACCATGCTGGGCCCTGTATCAGACTGGAGCAGAGCAGATGTTGATGGGACAGGAGCCCTGTGGGGCTGTCAGGGACCTGCAGCTTGCAAGGTGCTCTGCTCTCCCTCAGGTGCTCTCTGAGGGATCCAATCCCAGCTGGGCACCTCAGGGTACAAGTGTCACTGCCTTTTCATGGGCACACAGCTGATGTCTGCCTGGAAAAGGGGCATAGGTATATATATTTACAATACTTGTGCATTTCATAATATGGAAGCACATTTTTATTATCTGAGCCACTTGAGTGCTTTTAAGAAATGGCGAAGTTTTCTCACCAGGAATAGGAATTTCCCTAAGTGTACTGATGGCAGAAGGAGAAATACTGATCTTCCTGTCTATTTCTGTCACCATTATTTAATCAATTATTTCCTCTCCCTCTTCCTTCAGGAGTTTCCAGCTCTCCTGTTTAAATGGCCATGGCTAAGGACATCTCTTCACTAGACCAGATGGATCTATGCCTTTCCCATTGCTCTCAGAATTCTTCTTCCAGATGCTCTCTGGTCATTCAAGTGCCTCTCAACTGACTGGTTTCATGCTTTGAGCAGCAGGGAGTTGCCAGATCTTTCTGATGTTCAAATAAATACCACATTAGTCAACATCTTAATTGTGTTTATCACAGAATTGATGATCATATGTCTTTGTCTATAACTGCTCCTGTCTGGAAATCTCTCTGGGATGGTGGGCATGTCAGATGCTGCTGGGACATCCCAGAGAGCTCAGGGAAGAGCTGTGATGGTTATTAAACTGATCAAATGTACAACTTGTGTTTGTTGGCAAGAAACCTTTCTGTGCCTCTGAGTGTCACCAGGCCCTGAGCCCAAAGGACACAAACCTGATGAGTTGTGGTTCCCATGGCAGGGGCTGCACTTGGACCTTGGCTCTGCACAGGAGAGCTCTTCATCCCCTTTCTCTCTTTTCCCCCCTCTGGGAATGGAGGGAGCTCCTGACTTCAGCCTGTGACTTGTGTGTGCAAAGAGCAAACCTGGGCAGAATTGGGGCAGGGAGGGTTTGGGGGGACCTTGGGATATGTACTGGGCACAGAAGGTGTTTTCCATTGCTCTGAGACTGTCTGCTGTGGAAAATGGTTTTAATATCCTGCAGAGGAATGGCTTTAGCATTTGATAGAGCCGTGCCTTCCCTTGGCTTTGTTGGCAGACGAGATACGAACATCCCTCTGTGTCTTGGGCAGCTCCTTCTCCAAGGAAAGCAGGTGGGAGTTGGAGCCAAGGAGCTGAAAGCTGCAGGTGCAGCCTGGGCTGGAGGGAGCTCAGATTTGCACAAGGCTGCTCTGAGTGCCAGGGCTTGGATGGGGGAAATGGTGGGGTGGGGGTAGGGACAGATCTGATTGATTGTCAGCCATGAAGGGTCTTGATTTTCATATGTATTCAAACTGCATGAGGAGGTACCTGGATTCAGTGTCAGCTGGAGATTGCACCTATCAATAAATTAACAGGGAGAAGAAACCTAAATTGGACCTAAGAAATCTTTTCTCACTGTCTCTTTAAATAGAATCTATTCAACTTGAATACACTACTGGAATTCGTCTAATTAACCACAAAAGATTTGAAAATTAAATCAAATTACCCCCAGAGGCTTGGCTTGTTAAGGTGTTCTCAATGTTAATGAGCCCTGGGACACTGAATTCCTGCACTCAAGAGCTGAAGGCTGAACAAGCCTCTGGAGCAGGAAAATTCAGCAGCAGCCTCCAAGTTGCTGAGGATGTCAGCAGCCCCCACTGAGGCCATCCCTGCCCAGAGACCGTGGGGGAATGGGCAAACAAGGAGAGCGTCCCTGGGGCTGGGGCAGCACAACTCAGAGGCACCAGGGGCTGCAGCTGGGAAATGGAGTGTGGAATGTGGCTGGGAAAGCCCTGCCTGGGCTGTGCCAAGCAGGACACACAAGCCCTGACTCCCATACCCCAAACAATTCTCTCAAGGAGACATTTAAAAGGAATTACCATTGTTTGTGTGCTCTGATTTGGACTCCCTGAAGAAATACCAACAAGAGATTCTCAGGAGCCCAAACCAACCAAACAGCCTTTACTGGCAGCTTTAGAAAATCAGAGAAACTTTGGCAAAGGGTTAATGATAACATGATAACATTGTAGTGGTTTTGTTTTGTTAATTTAAGATTTTTCCCATCTTGAGATTTCTTAATTAATGGATTGATGAGTGTGATCGGTTTTAGTGTCGGTTAATTATTTATGTGTTCATTTTGTTGTGAGATAGGATTACCAGAAAGGTAAAGTAGACTTAAAATTTTAAAAGGGTATAAAGAAAATTTTATTAAAAGCAAATAAAAGAAAAAACATAGTATGAATTAAAATAAATTCTTTAGAACACTTTTTTTTCTTTACAAATTTTTTTTAACCTGACAATATAAAGAAACTAAACTTAAAATTTCTAGTGGTTTACTATTTCTAGAATTGTCTTTTTTTCAGTTTTTGGGTGATAAGTTTTTCTTGCTAAGATTATGGAGGTTTTTTACAGGAGGAAATTTTTTTTTTTGTGGTACTTAATTTTGTCATGGATAACAGTTTTCTGGGGAACTTCGCTATTGTGAAGTTGTCTTTATAGCTACAAGCTTTTTTACAGCTTGTTGATGGGCCATGTTGACTTGTGGGGTATTGTTTTAAAGATGAGTTATAATAAAGTTTTTATTATTTACTTTAAAAATTATTTTTATTTCTGGGAATAGAGATCTTCTCTTGGGGATACTGGATTACTTTTTTTTTTCCTGTTTAAACTTTTCATGAAATTGCAGGTTTTTAACATTTGTTTATTTTAGCATGGAGGTTTTTGTTTGATACAAATTTGAATTTTTAAAATAGTTTTGTGAAGAAGAAGAGTTGTTTCTTTATAGCTTATAGGAGGATTTTAGTTTTAAGATTAAGGTATTTTTTTCTTTCTTTTAAATTAGGATTTCATTTCTTCTTTACTGACTTTGATGGTTTTATGTTTTTTTTATATGCTTGCATTTTGTTTTTTCTTTAACTCGAGGGAGGATTGAAGTATTGAAAGGGTTAATATCTGACCTGCCAGTAACTTGTGGTGGAAGTCGTGGTTGTGTTGTGCTACAATTGGTTTTATGGTTGGTTTTTGGCTTTTTTTATGTTTAAGTTTTTATTTGTAAGGTTATTTTGTATGGGTTGTAGGTTGTAGGGGTTTTTTGTTTTAGTTGTGTTGGGGGGAGGGGACTTGGTAAGATTTCAATAGCTGTGCCTTGCTTTGTTCTGGTTGGGGTTTTGTAGCCTCTTTTGTTTTCCTGTTTGGTAGTTGTTGGGGTTTGGTTTGGTTAGAATGGGGCCAATGTGGAGAGAGGCAGCCTGGGGAGGGGAGAAGGGGCTCAGCCCACGGCAGGGTTCCTTGGTTTGGTTTGGTTTGGTTTGGTTTGGTTTGGTTTGGTTTGGTTGAGATGGGGGCCAGGGCCAGGGCCCACTGCTTCTTTGTTGACTGGAAAAGAAAGAAGAGGTTCCTGGACTTTTTCATCTTTAACATTTGTGATTCACAGAGACGTGTTCAGTATCTCAGTGGTTTTACAGATTGTCACTTACACAAAGAGTTTTGTATTACTTTTTAAAATTCTTCTCATCTCAAATTACAACAGACATCCAATCAACAAAAAACACTTCTCAAAGCATTGACTTGGCCCACTCAACTTCACAAACTCTCAGCCTGTTCAATTTAATGTTAATCAAAATTTCCAGGAGCACAGAAATAGAAGAAGACACAGAAAGAGAGCAAGGCAAAAAAGATACAGAGAAGCACACACAGCTACCAACTCCTGGATTCCAGCAGTGTTCAGATGGAAATTCCAACAGGAGGTAGGGCCAAGATGTGTGCTTGCCTTGTGGTCAGCCACCAATACCCCTTGATCTTCCTGGGCCCTTCCCCCAGGTGGGCCTTGGGCTCATTTGGTCCCTCAGGAGCTGGGCTGGGGGCTGCAGAGGTGGCTGTGGAGCATTGCCTGTGCTGTGCCAGGGACTGGCAGCCACTGCTGGGCTGGGATAGAGGCTCTGGGGGGATTGGGCTTACAGGGCAGGGCAAGCCTGGAGACTGCCTTTCTTCCCCCACACAAAATATTTTTAGCCAGCAATCTCCTCCAGTTTGTCACAATAGGCAATGTTGGAGGTGGAACACAAATTTGCCCATGGGCACCTGGAGAAGCAGGACAATTCCTCTCCATAGGAAGGAAACCACAAAGCCTTTGCCAGAGTTTTGTGGACAGATGAGAGATGACCTCTGTGAAACCACTGCCAGCCAGACTTGTCCTGGCAATATTCCTATGGGAACAATCCCTGGATATAAGGGAATTTGGTGGTGAAATCACAGTTCTGGCCATGGGTGCCTGGAGCAGAAGGACAGTTCTTTTCCATAGGAAGGAAAGCACAGAGCCCCAGTGTTTCATTTGCAGATGAGAAGCGACATTCAACATGCCAAGATCAGTTGGACCAGTCAGGCAGTCCATGGGAGGCCAAACCAGTCAGACATGCTCTGTGTCTCCTTGTTTTTAAGTGGCCCCATAATGTCACAATGGTGCCTTGATTCCATGGGGTCCAGCAGTGTCATAATGGACCCTTGGTTCAGTGGAGTCACACAATGTCAAAGTGGCCCCCAGGTTCCAGAAGGCCCCAAGTGTCAGAATGGTCCAAATGATTCCATGAGTCCTTGCAGTGTCACAATGGTCTCTGTGGTTCCCCAGGCCCCACAATAACATGTGACTCTTCTGTTCCATGAGCCCTGAATGTCACAATGGACCTTGGGGGTTTGCGGAGTCACAATGGTCTCCTTTGGCTCCACAGTGTCTCAATGGACAATTGATGAAAGGAGGCCCCTCTGTGTCATCGTGGAGCTTTGATTCCATGCAGCCCTGCAGTGTCACAAAAGCCTCTTGGTTTCATGAGGCCCCACAGTATCACCATGGTCCTCTTGGTTCTGTGGGGACCCCCAGGGCCACAATGGTCTCACTGGTTCCATGAGTCCTCTCAGTTTCACAATGGTCTCCATGATTCCATGAGTCTCCTCAATGTTACAATGATCTCCTTGGTTCCATGGTGCCCAACGATGTCACAATGGCCCCTTGGTTCCATGAGGCTGTGAAGTGTCTTAATGGTCTCTCCATGGTTCCATGAGGCCTTGAAACATCACAATGGACCTTTGACTCCATTGAGTCTTGCAGTGTCACAATGGCCCCTTGGTTCCATGACGCCCCAAAGCATCACAATGGTCTCCATGCCTCCATGAGGCCCCGTGGTGTCACAATGGACCCCTGGTTTGATGGGGCCTCTCAGTATCACAATGATTCCTACACTCCATGGAGCCACACAGTGTCAGTACAGCCCGCTCAGTTCCATGAAGCCCAGAAATGTCACAGTGGTCTCCATGGATTCCATGAGATACCACATTGTCAGATTGGTCCCTTGGTGTCACAGGGCCCCACAGTGTCACAATGGTCCCTTGGTCTCACAGGGCCCCACAGTGTCGCAATGGTCCCTTGGTTCCATGGCTCCTGCGCTGCTGCATTCCCCCCTCCCCTTCTCAGGCTGCCCTGCCAGCTGAGAAATGCTCCTTGGGCCTCGGCCTTGGCCAACAGCCCCTGGGCTCAGCTCCTCTGCAGCTCATCACAAACACTGTCTGCTCCAGGCACTGCTGCTGCCCAACCAGCTCCTGGTTTCTGTAGGAGCAGCCTGGGAACTGTTTTTGTTCCCTCAGTGGCACAACATCCCTGTTCTCACACTGCCAAAGAAAGCTGTTGGTGCCAAGTGCGGTCAGGATGAACCATTGCTGGGACTGAAGCCCCTCTCTTGGGGCCCTGCACACAGCGCTCCAAAAGGAGCCCTTGGAGCTCTCCCGGGCCAGCGACTCCCTCTGAGTGGGGCCTCTCCCAGCCGGGAACTCTTCCGTTTGCTGCACTCGGGGATCCTGAACAACGACAGAGCCTGGGCCAATCCCCCCACTCCTCCAGGCTCAGCCCTTGGCCTGCTGGGAAGATGCCAAAGGATCCACAGGGAGCATTGCCTGTCCTCAGGTGAATTTCTCCCAAGTGCCTTGCACTGACTATTGGTGTCTGTGTGTACACAGGAGTTCCTGTGCTGGGGAAATGTGGCAGAAATGCTCCTTTCTGAGTGGTTGGAGGGCCTTGAATAGCTGAGTCAGTCTGGCCTGTAGGTAAGGTAAAGTCATGAAGTCTCAGCTAAGTCAAATGCTGCTAAGAGTTGTTCTTTTGCTAAGTTGTTATGTTTAATGTAACTTATAAGCTAAGTTGAATATTGTTAAGTGTTATTCCTCTGTTAAATTTCTGACATAGGTTTTCAGTTAGGTTAAATACTGTTAAGTGCTTTTCTTTTGCTAAATTGTGAACTTGACTGTATCAGTTAAATATAAGGTATAAGTCCTGTTAAGTTTGAGGTCTGTTAAACTTTTAAGCCATATTCCTTTTATCCTTGCCCTTACTGTCCTTGTGTCACACACACAGACAGGGACAGTTCTCAGTTCATTTCTGGTTTGATTGCCTGGATTATGTTTGGTTTTGTTGTTGCTTTGTTTCTTTGATGTGCCTGAAGTGTCCAGTCAGGAGTAGAGTGACTCTTGCCAAGGAACTTTGTGCTGCTGTCACTTAATATTAAATCTGGTTATTGCTGATCGCTTGCTGGGGATTTTTTCAGTGCTTTCAAGGCCTTGTTCGTAATAGGGTAAAGGAGCCGTGGCCCAGGCTCTGGCCCCGGGGGACATGGGGACACTGCTGGGGGGTCCCTGTCCCCCTTTGCCACCCCCAGGGCCCTGGTCCCCATCCCCGTGTCAGGCTCTGGGGTCGATCTCGGGGAACATCCTCTGGGGGAGGCTGCGGGGCTGGGGGTGGGGGGACCCGGGGGGACAGGGGACCCCGCTGTGCACGAGCAGGGTTGGACTGCTCTGTGGAGAACTGTGAGGGGGCCAGGGCAGAGTGACCTCCCCTGTGACCTCACATGGCCCCTGTGATGTCACACTGCCCCTGTGATGTCACACAGCCCCTGTGATGTCATAGAACAACCTGTCATGTCACACAGCCTCCTGGGATGTCACATAGCTATCTCTGTGATATCATACTACCCCTGTGACATCACAACGCCCACCTTGATGTCACATGGACATCTCTATGATGTCATACTGCCCCTTTGATGTCGCAAAGCCTCCAGAGGTGACACAAAGCCCATGTGATGTCACAGAGCCAACTCTATGATGTCACCCTGTGATGTCATACAGCAGTGCTGCAATGTCACAGAAGACTTCTATGTCACAAAGTTACACTGTGATATCACAGTCTGATCTGTGATGTCACAGCCTCCTCTATGATATTAAGCAGCCACCTGGTGATGTTACAGCCCACTATCTGATGCCACAGAGCCACACTCTATGATGGCAGAGTCTGCTCTATGGCATTTCACCCTACTCTGTGACATCACAGCCAGTTCTGTGATCTCATAGAAGACTCAAGAACTCAGTGACATTGAAACACTGAAGTTTCTTGTACTTTGAAGAGATCGCTTTCAGGGACACAACTGAGAAAGTGTCCCCTGGTTCCAGGTAGAGCAGAACACTGGAGGCAGTGATGGCAGCTGGGGACAAGTAAGACAAAGGGGTCTCTGATGCTGAGCAAAACCTGGCTGTGTTTCAGGAATGCAAAGGGCCAAGGCCTGAGCCCCAGCCCCTGGCCAGGCAGATCCTGTCCCTCCCTCCTTGCTCAGGGCTCTTCCCAGGATGGGCACTGGCATGTGGGGATGTGCAATGCCAAGGGCAGGAGCATGGGGCGGCCCCTGCCGGGCTGCTGAGCAGGGACAAGGAGGCAATGAGGCCCCAGGCCTGCAAGGGTCACTTGTCCCCTCGTGGCCTCAAGCCCAGGGCCAGCAGCCATGGCCAAAGTGCTGCCCAAGTTGGCTCTGGCAGGGCTGTCTTGCAGCTGCTGCCCATCCCTGTGCCCTGTGCAGCCCATGCTGTCCCACGGTGTCCCTGCCCTGCGCCTCTGTCCCTGCAGGCTGTCGGCATCCCCTGGCTGCCCCACCTGGCTGGGCCCTTCCTTTGCTGACAGCTCTGCCTCCTGCCTGCCTCTGCCTGCCCACACAGAGCCTTGAGCTGCTCCAGGTTCCTGCTGGGGATGTGGGGCACCACAGTCCTGCCCTGGCAGGGAAATTCCTTTCTCCTGGTGTCCAGTCTGGGCCTCCCTATGTTCCTTTGGTGCCACTGTTTCCTTTTCATGCTTATATCCTCCATGAAGAAAATCTCCAGAATCTGTGGAACCACCCTTCCCTTCCTCCCAGGCTACTTCTGTTCTGTCCTCATTCTCCACACCACTGAGCCCAGAGCCCTCAGCCTCTCCCTGATGCTTATGTGATGAGGCCTCCAAACCCCATCTTGAGAGATTTTTGTGTCCTCTCCCAGGTCTGTGAAAATGGAGAAGCAGTGGTTAAAGGTATTTTCTCTCAAATCTTGCCAAGACAGAAAAAGGGTCAATATCTTTAAACTGAATGAGCATGGATTTACATTTGTTAGAAGGAGGAAATATTTTACAAGTATGAGAAAGTGTATTTCCAGAGAAGTGGATGTCCAATCCCAGGAATTGTCCAAGAGCAGGACTTTTGTGCAACCTGACCCACTGAAACCCTCTTATCCCTAAGGACAGAATTCCCGTTCTCTGTGTTCTCTGATGTGCTGGGTGCCCTCACAGCGCTTCTGGCCAGAATGTCTGCTGAGGGCAACCAGGCTGCTGCAGGGGCAGTGACCTCACAGCCATCACCATGGCAGCCCTGTCCCCTGGGCCTGGCTCTCCCCTTTCCTCTGCCCCTGCCTTGGCTCTGCTGCCATTAAGAGTTTTGTCATTAATATCTCTTCCCCAAGGTGCTGGGGCCAATGGCTTCCCAGTCAGGCTCCTGGAGCAGAAGTGGCTTTTCAGAGCCCAGCCAGGAATGAGCCCTGAGGCAGCAGCTCTGCAGTGGTGGCCACCAGGCCAGGCTGCCAAGAGAGGCTTCTGGCCATAGCCTGCAAGCAGCTGCTGCTGCCAAGGTGCCTTTGGTGCCCCAGGCTCTCCCTGGCAAAGCTCCTAGCAAGGCACTCTGCCCCCTTGTGCTGGGTCTGGTCTGGTGCTTTTCCTGCAGTGGGACCTGCCCTGCTCATGGCACAGGAAAGGCAGTTCCTGCTGGAGCAGGAGGCTCTGCTTGCAATGGGCTCCAACAACTCCAGCAGGGCCCTGTTGACTTCAAAACTGCTTCCTAGAGCACTTTATTCTAATATTAGTTATAGCTCCTGAACTGCGGAGTAAGTAACTCTAGTAAAGATCTTTCTGTCCAATCATGATCAGAATCAGCTAGAGCCATATTTATATAAATTTAACTGGGATTCCATTAATAATCCTGTGGGACAAACTGGGTTAAAGTTCAATTCCACCTGTCCAATATTTTACATATAAACCTTTGACAAAGCCTGGGGCTGGGATTGGATCCAGCCACTTACAGTCTCTTCTCTTAGAAGGAATTGTAGAAGTCTAGGGGCCCTACAGGGTTTGAGGATCCATGGTGGCTGTTGAGTGTCATTTCTCCACATCATGATTTAGCCGGAGTTTCTCCAATAAAGAAATAAAGCTTTTGCCTGAAGCTCCCATTGTGCCCATGACAGGAACCCCTGTGAGTGTCTGAGCCATCCCGGCTCTCTGGCTGCCTGGGGACTCCTGAGATGTCACCAAAAAGCCCCCGTGAGTGCCTGTGACAGATCGGTGCCTTTGCAGCCCAAGGTCCCCTGGGATGTCACCATGGAATGGCTGTGACTGCCTCTGACCTCAGGGCTCTTTACCATCCCAGAAAGCCCTGGGAGGTCTCCATGAGGCCCTGTGTCTGCCTGTGACATTCCAGCTCTGGAACAGCCTGGAGACTCTTGGAAAGTCCCCATGGAACCCCTCTGAGGGCCTCTGACAAATCCAACCCTTTGCAGGCAACCATCACCATGACGCTGTTGTTATGGTCAGTTTCCATGGCAACCATCACCAGCCCCCTATTGCTATGGTCAGTTTCCATGGCAACCGTCCCCAGCCCCCTGTTGCTATGGTGAGTTTCCATGGCAACCATCCCCAGCCCTGTGTTGCTATGGTCAGTTTCCATGGCAGCTCCATGGAGACCCCATACCAGGGGTGGTTGCCATGGACACCAGCTCAGGCCTGCAGCCAGAGCCCGTTGCCATGGCAACCATTTGCAGCCCCATCCCCAGGCTCATGGGATCCCAGAACCACAGAATTGGCTGAGCTGGGAGGGACCCATCAGGATCCTCCAGTCCAACTGCTGGCCCTGCACAGGACACCCCAACAATGCCAGCCTGGGCCTGGCAGTGCTGTCCAAATGCTGCTGCAGCTCAGAGAGCCCTGGAGCTGGGACCCTTCCCTGGGGAGCCTGGGCAGGGCCCCAGCAGCCTCTGGGCAAAAACCTTTTCCTGACATCCAGCCTAAGCCTGCCCTGACTCAGCTGCAGCCGTTCCCTCCACTCCTGTTCCTGGGCACCAGAGGGAAGAGGTTCCCACAGCCCCAGCCAGGGACCTGCTCCCAAGGCTGTTGCCATGGCCACCAGGGCTGGAACCAGCTGGGATGCTCGGTTTCCACGGGCAGGGTTTCAGCAATGGGATTCCCCAAATTCCTGCTCCTGCTAAAACCGCGCTGCCCTCGCTGCCCTTCTGCCTCCCATGGAAAGCACGAAAGGCAAAGATCCTGGGCTGGAATAAGAACAATTTATTGGGAACAGCAACGAGATAAGGAACAAACACAAACAGAAACAATATTGATAACAGGAGGGATAAGAAAAAGGACTTACAGGGAAAACTACTACACAACTGCCTGGCTCTTCCCAGCAATGTATTTCTTCCTGCCTGGAAAAGACACCCTTCTCCTCAGGGAGAGAGAGAGTCCCTTTCCTGCCCCTGGCAATGATCTGAGGTGGGAGTGAATGTAATGACAGGGCCATGGCCAGGCCCGCACGTGCTTCAGTCCCACCTCATGTCATTGATAGGGACAGGAAAATGGACATGTGTCTTCCCAGCATGGATCACAGGGAATATCCATCACCAGGGCTCTTCCCAATGTGGGTCTTCCAATGGTGGATGAAGCCAGAGCAGTGCACGAAGCTCTTCCTGCACTCGCAGGGCTTCCCTTACCCATGCCTCCACTGGTGTATGGTCAAGGCATAGTTGTGGTTGAAGCTCTTCCCACACTGGGGAAGCTTGCAGGGCCTCTCCCTAGTGTGGATGTGCTGCTGGGTCATGAGGTTGGAGTTGCAGTTGAAGCCCTTCCCGCACTCAGGGCAGTGGAATGGCCTCACCTCCGTGTGAATCCGCTGGTGCGGGAGGAGATTGGAGCTAGTGTGAAACCACTTCCCACACTTGGGACACTCATAGGGCCTCTTCCCAGTGTGGATCTTTTGATGCCTGATGAATTCTGAGCTGCAGTTGAAGCCCTTCCCACACTCCCCACACTCATAGGGTCTTTCCCCAGTGTGGATCATCTGGTGGCTGATCAGGTGGTTGCTCCTGCTAGAGCTCTTCCCACACTCCAAGCACTTGTAGCACTTCTCCCCATCATTAAGCTGCTTATGGGCCACCAGCCCTGAGCTCTGGCTGAAACTCTTCCCACCGTCCTGGCTCAGGATGGGTCTTTCTTCCTCAGAGGACCCTGAGCTGTGTTTGCAGCCCCTCCTCCTGTGGGATCTCCATGGTATTTCCTCCATGTTGTATTCCTGTGCCATGGAGTTGCTCAAAACAGCCTCTTCCACGAGGTTCTGCCATGGAGATTTTTCCTCCCTGGTCTCCATCCTCAGCTCCTTGTCTAGGGGAGGAAGGACAAGGACAGAATGGGATTTTCTTCCATGCCAGAGAGAAGGGGAAAGAGATCCCTCCAGGGATTTCCCAGCAGGATGGCATTGACCCCAGGTTTATCCTGCAACCAGGGGCAGTGCTGGGCTGGGAGATAGAGCAGGAGAGAGGGGGAAAGGGGCACTGACTTCCTCCTCACCTGACTGGGTGTTCCGGGGCTCCTTCCTTTTCGTCACAGCCTCCTCTTCCATCTGGAACAGTTCTGGGCATTGGCAATTCTGGTTTTGGAGGAAAACAAGGAATGAGTACATTAAATTTTGCAGTGGTTTTAAGATAAACCTGGAAGCCTCTAAACCAGAATTAAAATTTAAAAGAAAATGAAGATCAAGGCAACGATACAGAAACACCATCTTAAACTGTCAGAGTCAGAATATAACCTGACAGCCTGTTGGTCAGGGTGGTGGCAGCAGTCCCATTAAATGGTGACTGCAGTCCTGTTGGAGTGATTACCATGATTATGTCGAGGCAGTGATCCTATAGAAGGGTCTGGTCTTCCTCTGAAGTTATGGAGCTCTTGTCCTCTGGCAATCCAGTAGGCAAGCTGCTCCTGGTCTTTCATACCTCAGCTTATATCCAGGTAGGAATGCTTGGTTCCTCCCCCTGGGCAGAGCATCCCACAATGGGATGATGGAATTTTATCAGTCCTGCAGTGACACTCAATGGCCCATTCACAGAAGATATCTCCCCTGGAGGGCATTATCAGGGGTGAGTCATGGAAGAGACAAAGAACATTGCCCCACCTGTTTTTACCAGTTGATGAAGATGGGGATTGAAAACCTGCATTTGGTTACATCTTACATTGCAACCTGAAACAGTGGGGTAATCCCTGCTCAAGGGGGTGAACACCACCCCCCTTACCCAAACTGGCTCAGATGTAAAACTCCCACTCCAGGAAGGCCACACACACAAGGGACAATGTCACACTTGGCCCCCTCCAGAGGAGGTCTCTGTCCCTGTCACTTTGCTCTTCCCCCTTTACTCTTTCTTTCCATCTCTCTCTCTACCTCACATTTACTGTTCAATAAATTCCATTTTGGATTTGGTCTCGTTAGCACTGTAACTGGGGCAGAGGCATCTCTCTAACAATTTTCTTAACCAGATTGTGACATTATTTTGGCACAGTAAATTTAGGCACTTTTCTCTGACCCCAAGTGCCTTTGACAACAGCATGGTTCCCTCCTCTGAGGAGGTTGTGGTTCTCTCTGGAGGAACTCTTGGAAAATTGGACACAGCTTCCTCTGAGCAACTTATGGGAGAACTGATGAGGAAAATGGCTGTTGTGGGCCCAGAATGTACACAAAATATTTTGTTGTCTTTGCTTGAAAAGTTTGTTTAAATCACTGGAGGAAAGGGAGCAAACGTTACCAGCGAGACTGATAAGGTTCATTCACCCCATGGTGAGGAACCCAAGGCTGCTAAAAGTCCTACAGGAAGCCCAGCTCAAGTATGTAGATTCCTGAATAACAACTGAATTCCCAGGTTTGGGTTCTTTGACAAATGTGAGAATCATTATTCTCTTCGTCACTGTCACCTTTGTGACAGCTACTAAGGGCTTCTCCTTCCTTTTAATAATATGTATTGTGCCAAATTTACACTTTTCTTTTATTGGAACCTGCCAGCAGCTGAGCTGGAGCTGTGCAGGAACCGATGAATCTTGGAATTGCCACAGAATTGCTTCTATTGTTGGTGTATTAATATTTGGGATTTGTTTGCGTTTTCATCACATGACTTGTGGGAAAAGCAAACGTTCATCAAAGTATTTTATGCAGAGTTAAGTTTGATTTCTGCCAAGTTTATTTTGTCCAGTTCCCAGAGGATGCTCAACGGGTCTCTGTCCCTCTTGCCCTGGGGGATGCTTGAGAGGGGCTTGGGAGGGTTGTCCCAGTCCCTGTCACCCCAGGCCATTCCCCAGGGGGTGTCCCTGTCACCCCAGGCCATTCCCCAGGGGTGTCCCTGTCTCTGTCACCCAAGGCCATTCCCCAGGGGGTCTTCATCATTCCCACCCCAGGGAATGCCTGGGGGGTCTCCCTCCCACTCCTCCCTGTGCCAGGGGGTGCTCAGGGCAGTCTCTGTCCCCTCGTCCTGAGGGATGCTTGGGGGGTCTCCATCCCTCTGGCCTCAGGGAATGCCTGTGCAGGGCTGGGGACCAGGGGCTCTGTGTCCCTCTCGCCACTGAGGGTGCTCGGGGCTGGGGGGGCTCTCCGACCTTCTCACACCTGGGGAAACCGGGGGGGGGGGGGTCTCTGTCCCTCTCAGCCCTGCTGTGACCCCACCCAAACATTCTCGGGGTCAGAGGGACAGAGACACCCCCAAAGCCCCAGAAGGGCTGAACCTGGGATTTGGTTTGGGGCTGAGGACTTAGGAAGGGACTGGAATTGGGGCTGGGCTTGGACTTGGGGCAGAGATTTAGATTAGAGCTGGGATTGGGGTTAAGACTAGACATGGGATTGGCTTTATGGCTGGGGTTGGGATTTGGTCTGGGGCTAGACAAGTCTGGGACTGGGATGAGGTTAAATACAGAACTGGGAGTGTGCCTAAACATGGAGTGAGATTGAGACCAGGATCAAGGTCAGGTTTGGGACTGAGCTCACCCAGAACTGGACAGGGGGGATGTCACTGCAGGATGTCCCTGGCATCATCCCAGCCCTCCTCAGGCACCTCCAAACATGGGGGGCAGTTGGGTGCTCCAATATCCAGGTGCTCCCATGCTGCCCCTCAATACCAGGTGAGCATTCCCTGAGGGCAGCCCTGACTGTGACCCTTGGGGCTCTGGGATCAGCCCTCACATCCCTGTGGGAGCATCTAGAGGCAGGGCGAGAGATTTCTGCCCCCCCGTCTTCCCTGTGGAAGGATGAAGCCCAGCTGCCCTTTTCTTCTGGTGCATCCTCCTCTCCTTTGGCATAGATATCCAGGAACAGGAGTGGAGGGAACGGCTGCAGCTGAGTCAGGGCAGGCTTAGGCTGGATGTCAGGAAAAGGTTTTTGCCCAGAGGCTGCTGGGGCCCTGCCCAGGCTCCCCAGGGAAGGGTCCCAGCTCCACGGCTTTCGGAGCTCCAGCAGCATTTGGACAGCACTGCCAGGCCCAGGCTGGCATTGTTGGGGTGTCCTGTGCAGGGCCAGCAGTTGGACTGGAGGATCCTGATGGGTCCCTCCAGCTCAGCCAATTCTGTGGTTCTGGGATCCCATGAGCCTGGGGATGGGGCTGCCAATGGTTGCTGTGGCAACGGGCTCTGGCTGCAGGCCTGAGCTGGTGTCCATGGCAACCACCCCTGGTATGGGGTCTCCATGGAGCGGCCATGGAAACTGACCATAGCAACACAGGGCTGGGGATGGTTGCCATGGAAACTCACCATAGCAACAGGGGGCTGGTGATGATTGCCATGGAAACTGACCATAGCAACAGGGTCCTGGTGATGGTTGCCTGCGAAGGGTCAGATTTGTCAGAGGCCCTCAGAAGGGTTCCATGGGGACTTTCCAAGAGTCTCCAGGCTGTTCCAGAGCTGGAATGTCACAGGCAGAGAGAGGGGCTCCATGGAGACCTCCCAGGCATTTCTGGGGACTGTAAAAGGCCGTGTGGTCAGAAGCAGTCACAGCCATTCCATGGTGACATCCCAGGACACCTTGGGCTGCAAAGGCACCAATCTGTCACAGGCACTCACGGGGACTCTATGGTGACATCCCAGGAGTCCCCAGGCTGCCAAAGAGCCAGGATGTCTCAGACACTCACAGGGGTTCCTGTCATGGGCACAGTGAGACCTTCAGGCAAAATTTATTAGGGAAAATCCTGTTGGGTCACAATGTGCAGAAAGGATTCCCAATAGCCCCCATAGATGCCCAAATGTCACCATTGAATCAGAGATGACACAGACTCACATCAGAAGGCTAAGGGCTAAAACCTACCCATTTATTCAATCATCTACTTTTACATCTTGGTTTGCTACAGGTGGACCTTACTGGTCCTTTAATCAACACATTTCACATGATTGGCCAATTAAGACAACACCCTTCAGTAAACAATTTTATGGAAAAAAAGCAAACTTATTCCAAACATTGTCAGCCAAGTGTTTCCTTAAAAATCCACTCAGATAACACCATTTATAGATGTTTGTTTTATGTTGGGCCTTTCTGGGGGGTCCCTGGATGGGGGAATCCCTCCTGTAGCAGTTCTATACCAGGTAAAAAGGAGATGCACGGGACTTTTTCTATCTTCAGCTTCTTGTTTATTGTTATCTTATCTAAAGTTTTGCATTGCTGTCCACACCAGGCTCAGTGCACTGGAAAAGCACTGCAAAATGGCCCCAAAACGTACAGTTTCAAGCTCTTTTAACATTGTCTCATCCAATAAACACTTGAAAGGTGCACTATTTCTACTTATCTACCAATAACTCATCCCTTGACTGTCCACATAACCTCTACACTGTGCTTTCCTTGACCAATCACCCTGTGCTACCAACAGTGCAGAAAATAGAGCAGATGAAGAAGACAGGGACTACACCCCAATTCCTCCATCTTGCTTCCTATCTACACCACACTAATAACCCCAAAACCTAAATTTTTCACCCAAGGAACATAGTATAGTACTCTCTATTATCTGTTTAACACTTTGGTAAATTTTAATCTATCTCAAAGTCTTGGAAGTCCTCTCCATGGGTGAAGTTGAAAGGCAGTGTTTCTCTGGGGGTCAGGACCCCTCAGAGCAGACAGAGAAATATTCCCTGTGCCTTGGATTCCCACACATTTAACCAAAAATCCTTTAACCCTTAATACGTGAAGTTGCCCAAAAATGTTCCAGGTAAGTAGGATTAGGAGGAGAAAGAGAGAACAACAGAAAGACAGAAGATCCATAGAACAACACGCACATAGGTACCAACTGCAAGGGTTCCAGCATCGCGAAGAGAGGAACCACAGGAGAAGGCAGGATCCAGACCCTAGACTGCCCTCGTGCCCCGGCTTTTAACCTCCTGGGCCTTCATGGGCCCGCCCCTGGGGTGGGACTGCCACTTGCATGTCCAATCAGAGCCATGGTAGGCACCAGCAGCTGGTGTGTGATTGATTGACAGCTCAACCAATCAGAACTATCAGTTAGCACTGCCCGTACTGTGTGATTGAAAGCTCTGCCAGGCCAGGGTTGGGGGCAGGGCTCTGTCCCACCACAAACCAAGGCCTGACCCCGCCCTGGCCCCACATGGGCATTCCGAGCATCCCAAGGTGTCTCGGGACATCGATCTCATACAGCCTCTGACAGCAACCACAATGACAGTACAGAACCTCATGGAATCAAGGGTCAGTTGTGACCTCATGGTGCCTCATGGAATCAAGGAGACCATTGTGCAACTCAGGGGCAGTATGGATGCAAGGGTCAAAAATCAAACACTGGGGCCCATAGAAACAAGGAACCATTGTGACACAGCGGGGCCACGTGGAGCCAAGGGAACCCTGTGATTCTGTTGGGGCTCATGAAACCAAGAAGCCATTGTGACACTGCAAGACTTCATGGAATCAAGGACAGTGTGGGGACCCATGAAATCAAAGAACCATGGAACAGGTCTGCCTGTTTTGACCTCCTGGGGACTGTCTGACAGGTCCCACTGAATTTGACATGTCAAGGGCCATTTCTCATCTGACCGTGAAGCACTGGGGCTCTGGGCTTTTCTTCCTATGGAAAAGAGCTCTCTTTCTTGTCTAGGCTTCTATGCCTGAAATTAGGATTCCACCTCTAAAATTCCCTATATGCAAGGGTTTCTCCCAAACAAAATCTGCCAATACAGTCAAGTGTGGCAAGACTCGGCCTCTGGTGTCTGCCTCTCATCTGCCCTGGTGCTCGGTTGTTTCCTTCCTATGGAGACTATTGTGACAATGTGGGGGGTTGTGAAGCCAAAGGTCATTGTTACACTGTAGGAACTTGTGGAACCAATGCAATCATTGTGACACTGTGAGTACCATGGATCCAAGGGGCCATTATGACTCTGTGGAGTCTTGAGGAACTATGAGGGCCATTGTGACACTTTGGGGTCTTCTGAAATACAGGGAACATTGTGACACTGCAGAGTACCAAGGATCCAAGTCACCATTGTTACACTGTGGAGCCTCATGGAACCAAGGACATCACTGTGGTTCTGTTGGGCCGCATGGTCTCAAGGGGCCAATGTGAAGCCATGGGACTTTGTGGAACCAAGAGACAATTGTAGCATTTCAGGGCCTCATGGAGCCAAAGGGCCATTGTGATCCTGCAGGGCACCGTGGATCCGTGGAGAAAATTGTGGCATTGCAAGTCCCCATGGAATCATGGAGACCATTGTGACACTGCAGGGCCTCACAGAACCAAAGGGCCATTGTAACCCTGTAGGGCCTCATGGAGGGAAGGGGCCATTGTGACACTATGGGAACTTGTGGAGCCAAGGGGATCATTGTGGTACCACTAGAGCCCATGGAACCAAGGGACCATGGTGACACAGAGGAGCTTCATGGAACCAATAGATCATTATGATAGCCTGGGCTTTTGGAACCATGGAGACCATTTAGATCCTTAAAGACTTGTGTAACCAAGGTGCCATTATGACAGCCGAGGGCATCATGGAAGCAAGAGAACCATTGTGACACTGCAGGGCCCTGTGGAACCAAGGCAACATGAAATAGGTGTGGCTGCCTTGGACTCCCAGGGTTCACCTGACAGGTCTGGCCGACCTTGGAATGTGGAAGGCCACTCCCCTGAAACACTGGGGCTCTGGACTTTCCTTTGTATAGAAAAGAACTGCCCATCTTTTCCAGGTATCTATGCCTAAAATTTGGATTCCACCTCCAAATTTCTGTGTATCCAAGGAATACTGCCTGAGAAAAGTTGCCAGGACAGACAGGTCTGGCTGGTCTTTGATTCCTGAGTGCCAGCACTTACCTGTTTTGCAAACACTGGAAAGGGCTCTGTGCTTTTCTTTTTATGGAAGAAAAACATCCGTCTTCTCCAGGCACAAATTAAGTCTGAAATTAAGTCTGAAAAGACTTCTCCAGTCTGAAATTAAGATTCCACATTCATAATTTCAAATATCCAAGGGTTGGTCCAAGCAAACCCGCCAGGACAGACAGGTCAGGCTTGCCTTGGCCTCTGGTGGTTGCCACTCATCAGCTGCTGAAACATGGGGGCTCCGTGGTTTCCTTCCTATGGAGACCAATGTGACATTTCAGAGCCTTGTGAAATGAAGGGGCCATTGTGACACTGCAGAGCACCATGGATCAAAGGGACATTGTGACACTGTGGAGCCTCGTGGAACCAAGGACATCATTGTGGCTCTGTTGGGCTGCATGGTCCCAAGGGACCATTGCAAATCAGCAATGTGAGAGTCAGCCCAGCTGTAACTCAGAGTCAACCAGATTTTACCCCAGAAGAACTGGGCGTGAGTTTCAAGTCCTAGGAGTCATTCTTTTAACTTAGGCTGAGCTTGAGAAGTCCCCCATAAGCCTTCAGTGTTGTTATGCTAAGTTGTCCAAGTTCTCCTCCCCTGTTGGTTTATTGGTTACTTATTTCTTCTATATGTTATTGTTCTAGTTTTCTAGCCCCAAGTATCTATGTTGTTGCTTCCCCCTTGACTCAGGTTTTAGGATCCTACCCTTCATACTGTTCTTGATGTCTCCATGTTTATTGTTTTTCACCCTGTTATTAAAGTTCCTTTTAAACAACTCCATTGATCCTGCTCCTTTTCATTTTCACCACCCTTGCCCTGAAGTCAGGGAACCAGAGAGGTTTATTGCAGCCACTCTCATTGGGACATTTGGTGCCCGAACAGGGACCATGACATTCAGGGCTCCCTGTGTCAGTCATGTCAGCTGGGGTTAGCTGATGGATAGGTCAGTGCTCCCTGGGATTTTGGATTGTGCCAGGCTCAGCAGATTCATCACTGCTTCAAGGGACCTTGCCCAGGATCAGCAGGGACAATGACGGTTTCACCTGCATAGGATAGCAGGTGGGTTTGGGGAAATGCAAGACATTTATTGCCCATTTAGTCACTGTGTTTTTACAGTATTCACCCATGTCCCATAATTAATTTGGAGTGTTCCAGTGGCTCTTCCCTGTTGGGGATTTAGCTGACTAGAGACTGGAAAAGTACAAAGCCGTGGCTAATTCTAAGTACACCTGCAAGATAGTGTGTCTTTGGGCCTAGCTGTAATATGATAACAAATAGTGAAAGAGACATGAGAAAAGAGAGATGTAACCCCTAAGGAATGGGGAAGAGCTGATGTTGTGGTGTGGCCAATGGACGGTGTAAATTACAGAATATTCATGAGCTTATTATTTGCTGTATAAGTGTTTGATGCTTTCTTCAATAAACTGGACCTGTGGTGAACCAGCTGGTGTCCTGGTCCCCTTCCTTCGACAAATGGTGACCTCGAACGTTAACCCCCTCTTCTCGCACTAAAAGAAAAAGGGGGAGAACACGCCACGTTCCAGGAAGTTGGAGTTGGGTCCTATTTGCAGCCAGGACGGTGCCGGAATTTTGAAGCACCCTAGGGGTTCAAATCAGTGACTTGAGCCATACGTGTCTACCGAAGCCTGGAAAGCTGCAAAGAGCACGCTCACGAATACGTATGAATAGGCAAGCAGCACATAATTTATTCGCCACGTATTTAGAAAGGCGAGGGGTAAAGGGGATAGATTCAAAAAAGGAGCTACCAGGGTTATTAGCCTACGGATACGCTAAGGGGGTTTTCCTTAACCCACATACAGTCCATGAACTCTCAGAATGGAGAAAATTTGGGGATATACTATGGGAAGTGGTGTTAGAAGATGATAAGACAGCAAAGAAATCGAGCAAGCCATGGCGGGTGATGCACAATAGACTGCTTCAGCTCGTCTCTGAGCGCAAGGCAGCAGCTGCGGCTCGGGGCACCTGCAGGGCTGTGCCACTCCGAACTTGGCATGGGCGCTGCACCATGGAGAGCATCTGCGGGGGGAACGGAGCTGCCATGGGGGGAGCGACCTGCGCCGCCACAGCTGCAGCGCTGGGTGCGGCGCACGCTGCCGGCAAGTCTCGCGAAACAAGGAGCCCAGCACGGGGGGGTCACCCACTCCGACACAAGCGGCGCAGGACCAGAGCGCTTTTCCAGCGCCAGCGTTTCTCCCTCCGCCCCGCGGCCGGCAAAAAGCTTCAGTTTTAGACCTAACAGCCATAATAAATGTGACTCTTGTCAACAAAAGAAAAGATCCCTACTGCAATTAAGAAACCAGTGATAATAAACAAGCGACACCAAAGACCATTACTATCAAGACGTTCCTCACCTAAATTAAAAAGACTTTTTGTTCTTCCTGGCAGAGACTGTGAAAGAGAAATCAGCGTAGTGAATGCGTGGGTCAAATTTCGGCCAATTTGGCTTAGCATCCGTTATGCTGTCAAAATCACCTGTATTAACACAGACTTTAAACACCAGAAGCCTAAATAACTCAGTCGGTGGAACATTAAACTCTGAAATTGTATTTTAAAAAATTTAAAAATGTTAAAGATGTGTTAAAGTCATTGTATAAGTAAGATGTAATAAGTAAGTTATAGTAAATGCTATATTCTATTTCTATAGTAATTTTTATTTGTTACTAAGTAGTTTAAGTTAAATTATCTATTAAGTGCCGTTAAATGTTAAATACTGTTAAAGTTAAGTTTTGTTAAGTTTATCTCCTGTTAAGTTTAGGTGCTGTTCAGTTTAATTTTTGTTAAGTTTAAGTGTTATTAAGTTCAAGTAAAGTTAGATTCTGTTAAGTTTAAATTATATTAGGTTTAAGTTATGTAAAATTTAAAATCAGTTAAGTTTTGTTAAAGTAAAGTTTTGTTAGATTTAAGTGATTTTACATGTAAGTTCTGTTGATTTAAAAATCTGTTAAGTTTAAGTTCAGTTAAGGTTAAGTTTTGTTAAAGTTAAGGTTTGTTAAACTTAAGTTCTGCTGAGTTAAAGTTTTGTTGAGTTTAATTTCTGTTAAGTTTAAGTAAAGATAAGTTTAAGTGATGTTAAGTTCTGTTAAGTTTAAATATTTTAAGTATTTTAAGTCTAAGTGCTATTAAGTTTAAGTGATGTTAGATAGATTTATGCTTTTATGTTAGGCGTTTATTTTATTTTATTTTGTGTGCAAAGTGTTGTCGTGAACATCAGAGAAACTCTAGTTAAAAGGGACAATTAGAAGCATTTATAAGTAGAGCCGTTTCTGTTTGAAGTATATCTGCTGTTTGAAAATAGAAAGCACACTTACCAGACAATCGTTGCAGATGAAACCTGTGCACATGTTACTACTTTAGCTTATTTTTGTAAGTTGTATTAGCACACCTGAGTTTTGTTTGAGCCTTGTAGCACATAGAATCCTTTTTGTATCTGTCGTATAGCATATCCTATAAATAGTGATAGCCTTTTCGATTTGTTTCCCTGGCTTAGATCCCTTATAAGAGAGAAACCTTGCTAGCTGAGAATACTGTTTATAATATAATAGTTGTTAGAATTTCCTATTTTTGTGTTGCAAAGAGTGTGACACAGTTAGCCCATAGAACTTTGCTTTTTTTTAAAAAAAAAAAAAACAAAACAGGGGAAATGTTGGGAATTTAGCTGACTAGAGACTGGAAAAGTACAAAGCCGTGGCTAATTCTAAGTCCTGCACCTGCAAGATAGTGTGTCCTTGGGCCTAGCTGTAGTATGATAACAAATAGTGAAAAAGACATGAGAAAAGAGAGATGTAACCCCTAAGGAATGGGGAAGAGCTGATGTTGTGGTGTGGCCAATGGACGGTGTAAATTACAGAATATTCACGAGCTTATTATTTGCTGTATAAGTGTTTGATGCTTTCTTCAATAAACCTGTGATGAACCAGCTGGTGTCCTGGACCCCTTCCTTCGACACTTCCCCATAAGGCAGAGAAAGAGAAAAATGGGCAGCCAGATGTTCAAAGTAGAAAGGAGCATATATGGATGCTGTCATTCTCACTGATCATGACAAATATTTTCAAAGAACAAATTAAAATCAATCATGAGGTGGATCATTAACAATTTTCCAGATGCCTCTGCTGATGGAAGCCATACCACTGAATTTTAGGTCTCAGTGGGAGTTAAACTGTACAATTTTTGATCAAAAGGGACCCCATCGCACCCTGCGTGCTCTCCATCTTCCACACCACAATTGACCAGCAAGCAGTGTGTTGAAAACTCAATCCGTTGATAACTCCTAACTCGGGAACTCTCCTCAAACCTGCCTTTCTCAAACCTTTAATGATGGTCCAAGATGGCAATGGCCATGCTGTCTTGGAGCATCATGCCCTGGAGACTCAAGACAGAACGAGTCAAAATATGGCTCAGGAGCCTGACCACCCTCCCTCCATCTTGGCTCCTCCACTTCCTGCTACCACAACTTTCGCCTCTGCCCTGAAAAAAGCTCCAGACTCCACCCCCACAACTGCGGGTCCTGCTCTCACTGTAAATCATTCCCTCTCCACCCTGGACCATGTCTCCAGTTAAGGAAGGAGACTGGCAAATAGCCTCAAAATTCCTCATTGCCCTGTTATGTTATGAAAAAAGGGGGCAGAATCCAAGGTATCAGCCACTGGTTTGCAGGGAAATCAAGGATCTTTGTATCTAAAGACCATAGGAAGGACTTACCTTGCTTTAATGACCTAATGAGGGCCATGTTTACAGCACATGTCTCAACCACATATGATTTAAAATATATTATGTTGTTGTCACCTACAGAATACACCCGGTGGGAAGAGGGATGGAAGTGTTTATTATGCTAATAGCAATGACTATGCTAATAATGAGGCAAGGGCGGAATTGACAATCAACCATCTAGCTGGAGAAGGACAACACAGCCTACCAGATGATCAAGCAGTAGGTATCGCCAGAGAAGTATTGAATGATATCAAAGAGATGGCTTTGAAAGCTTTAATCCAGGTATCAGATGGTTGCACCCTCAATTTGAAATACTTTGGGTGGCTGCAGCTAAAGCTTTAGGACCATTAGACCATGTTGGGTGCCTGTTAAGTAAGCAAACCAATGCTACCTCCCTATATTGAGTGGCCTGCTCTCAGACATAGAGACCATCAGACATGCCACCTTGCAGAACAGCGATAGAGTTTTTACTCTGGGCACATGGGAATGGCTGTGTAGACTCTGAGGGCATGTGTTGCATGAACCTCTCCATCCACAGCGAGTTAATCCACAAGAGCATTCAGGTACTGAAGGAAGGGTTCAAGAAGCTTCAAGTGTGTCGTAGGAAGGAGACCAGGACACCAGATGGTTCATCACAGGTCCAGTTTATTAAAGAAAGCATCAAACACTTGTACAGCAAATAATAAGCTCATGAATATTCTGTAAGCCAAGCAATCTATTGGTTAAACTATACCATTAACTCATCCACATTCCTTTGGGCCTACGTTCTCTACTTCTCACACCTCGCTGTCCATTTCTTTATCATCCTCCGCTAGGCCCAAGGACACGTTATCTTTGCAGGTGCAAGATTTGGAATTAACCACTGTCTTGTACTTTTCCATTCTTTAGCCTGCTACTTTCTAAACAGGCACACTGCCTGCAAAAAGGCCTCTGCCCAAGTTAGGACATCTTTACCAAATCAATTCGGCTGTGTCCTCTCTCCTCAAGCCACTCTTTGAAAAACTCTCCACACTTCCCCCGTTTTGTTCTTGGGCAAGAAGGCTAGTCTGCCAGGTTCTTTCTATCATTTGGCTAACCATATTTTGAATACAATTAAAAATACAAGGCAAAATAAGCAAAAGCAGCAAAATCACACCCAGTAACCCTATAGCATATATCACAAGGTTTCTCAGCCACGGTCCAAGTCCTAAGCTTTTAAGCCATTTGTCAATTCCTAAACCCTCTTCTTCTTTGAGATTGTAAAGTCCCTGCTGTAATTCTTTTATCTTCGCATGAATAGACACAGAGTGATCAGACAAATTCATGCAACACATTCCCTCAAACTCTTCACATCCATGACCTTGTGCTAAAAGCAAAAAATCTATAGCAGCTCTATTTTGCAAAACAGCATGATTAACACTTTGCACATCTGCAGTTAGCATATCTAAAATTTGTGACATCTTGTCTAGCTCATCCCTGGCCCAGCATCCCAACTGCTTTGCTAAGTTCATAGCTTTTATTTTCAGCTCCTCCTGGCAAAATAGTTGAGACTACCACTTGTTTAAACTCACTCCAAAACCGTGGGCCTCCTATCCGGCTGCAGTCTAAGTTATGCAGGCTACGTCTCCTCCTGCTTGAATTTTGACTGAGTTGCATTAATGAAGACACACTGGGGTGAAACAATGACAATTTCCCCAAATAGCAAGGTCCACCCTGTGGTCTGACTGGTATACCATTCCAAGCTCTGTCTCCACAGATTAGAAATATCCCTGCGGGTAATTTCCTCGGTGCCCTAATGTTAGTGCCTTTACATTGGCTATAAACATGTTTGGATACTGTATCCAAACTGAGGGATGAATCCAGGGTAGCCCATATGTCTCTAGGCCGATGTAAATTCTGTGGATCTAAGGGCTCAAAACTGAACCATCCGCCATTTGACGTGTTAGTTATACTGGCGTTTGCACTTCCAAAGAGATCTAGTTCCTCTGGAGGAGAATGCAGGGTAGTATTAAGCGATAAGATTATTAAGCATTGGCGGTAACCGTCACTTTGACCTGCGGTGTAACCTGGCGTGGGTGGTTTAATGTTTGTCATATTACGCATGCATAGAATTTGATTATTGATCAGACTGCAAAATTCCTGAGGAGACCATATTGGAAGACCCACCAAGCATGTTCGAAATGGATAAGTAACCCCCCCAAGGCTAAGACAAAGCCAAGATTGGTTAGTTTGATTAGCAAGCGTTATCCATATGTTATCTCTTGGCTGATTAAAGCAGGTTACTTCTACTGCCCCATCCGCCACAGCACTGAGCAGTATAACAAAAGTAAGCCTCATTTTTCTGGTTTCTTTCTCGCTCTCTTTTTCTTATCTGTTTTTAACCTCACCGATCCTAACTCTTGCAATCCAAATTCATGAAGACTCTCAATGCAGGAGTCCAATGCCTCATCGGGATCTCCTTTAATGGGTCCTATTACAGAATGCTGTGTTAAAGGCACCAATTTTCTACACCTGACAGAAGCTATGTATGACTTACTTTGAGCCTTAACCCTTCTCACAATACACTGTACCTCCCACCGGTAGTAGGCCAAGATTTTCTGCTCAGGAGACTCATAAAGATTTAAAGCTAGAGCCGTACCTAGCCCCGTCTGTCTCCTTAGTTCCCTTTGCCAGTCTTCCCCCCATGTGTAGTCATACTTGCAGGTGTTACACCATAAACCCCAGATCCCGGACTGTTCTAACCAAAAGGTTTTACCACAACCCCCACAATATAAAGCTACCCACGCAGCACAACAGGGGCTGCGACACTCAAGGCAGCGTTCCCTCGCTGGTCCTTTTATGTGGAAGGCTGATAGTGCTTCAACCATGTCAATCAGCTCCCTGGCTGTCTGGTAGCTGCGTGTCATTGCTCTGTCCACTGCTTTCGAGTGTCCCCTCAGTTGCAGCAATAAGGGTTGTAAGATCAGTGGCAGCTTCTTCTTCAGGCGCTCCTTGTCCCCCTCCGTAAGGTTGTTCACCAGATGCTGCATTAAAGACAGGTTTAGTCCACTTGGCAGGCACCCACAGAGGCCCTGTTGGTGAGGAAACACAAAGATATCCCCAACCCCAATATAACATTTTTGCGGGTTTTTCCCATATCCCTGTGCTTGGGTTCTTATACTTCACCCAGGCCTCTGTTTCCTTAATAGTTTCCTGACTTGATCTCGGGTGATGTTTAACTGCAGGGGGGGCATCGTCCTCCCCAAAGACACATAAATGACTGATCACATACAAAACCTTAGTCAGGCATGCTTGTGGGTCCTTTAAATCCTGGTGTTTGTCAATATATTGTTTGAGGGTACCATTTGCTCTTTCTACTATCGCCTGTCCTGTGGGGGAATGTGGAATACTTGTCACATGCTTCACAGACCATTGGTCCAAAAACTTTCGGACCCTAGCACTTGTGTAAGCTGGACCATTATCCGTTTTGATACCTTTTGGGACTCCCATGACAGCAAAGCAGCTCAATAAGTGCCTGATCACATGTATTGCTTTCTCTCCTCCCTGAGCTGTAGCCCATATGTAGTGGCTATATGTATCTATAGTAATATGCACATATTTGAGCCTACCAAACCTAGCTACATGTGTGACATCCATTTGCCATTTCTCATTCATTTCTAAACCTCGAGGATTAACTCCGCAGCCCAGACCTATTCCCCCATTATGATAGCTGCATATTGGACAAGCCCTGACAATGGCCTTGGCTTCTGATAAGCCCAAATCAAAGTTCCTCGCCAACCCTTTTGCATTTTGATGATATCTACTATGGGCTTCTCTTGCTAAGGTATGCTTATCAACAGGACAAGAGTTATCAATGGGTAAGGTAACCAATTTATCTGCACGCTCATTCCCTTCTCCTAGGCCCTCGGACCACTTATGGCTCCTGATATGGATTACAGAGTACACCGCACTTGTATCCCGGAGAGCTTTCCTTAATTGAACCAGTAACTCATACAGCCATTTGTTATTCACTTCCTTAATTGCTGCTCCTTCTATACGTCTGGCTACTCCCGCGACATACATAGAGTCTGTGACCACATTCAAGGGCTCATGCAGGTTGGACAATGCCCATACTACTGCTAACAATTCTAAGGTTTGTAGGCTGTCTGCAGGGTCTGCTGTAAGAAGTTGATGCTTCCATTGTCCTTTTTCTTGCCAAGTAATAGCAGCACATCTCGATTTCTTCCCTGCATCTGTAAAGGCTGTGGTGGCTCCTTCTATGGGTCGGTCTCTTCTCAGTGGCCGAGTGATCCAGTCCCATTCTGTCATCCATTGCAGGACCCTGGGCACTAACTTGCTTGTCTCCACCTTTGCAGATGATGTCAATAATGCTTCCTGTAAGTCCACTGAATTAACCAGGTACCAGTCCAGCGTCTCTTTTTCCATGGGTAGCCTAATGGTGGCAGGTTCTCGACCGTCCACTTCAGTAATTCTGAGACGGCCTTTTTTAATCAACGCAGCCAATTGTTCAATTTTTGAAAATATTGTTCTTTTATGTTGTAATGGTGGTGACAGCCATTCCAACACCCGTATCTCCCCCGTTTTGTTCTCATATTGGGAGAGAGCACCAAGCAGGTGACAAGGACTATTCCAAACGGTGAGATCAATAGGGCAATCTAGCTGTCGACGGGACACATATCCTTGTTGTACACAATTACTGATTTGCTGTAGGGCAGTATGCTGTTCCTTCGTGAGGCATACAGGGGTAGTGGGATCAGTACCCTTTAACAAGGGTCGTAGGGTCTCCAACAAGTGATTTGGTACTCCCACAATGGGTTTACGCCACTGTAAGTCTCCTAGCAACTTTTGAGCATCATGTAAAGTCTTAATGTCCAAGTGCAGTTCTAATTTTTGGAGTACCACTGTTTGGTCCATTACAGTCCATCCCAAATACTTCCATGGCTTCGTGGTCTGAATTTTCTCTGTGGCAATAACAAGTGAAGATGCTGCAAGAGTGTCGCTGATGTTGTCAACCTGTAAAGGGGAAAATGGCTGTTGCTACGCAAAAAAAATATCATCCATGTAATGATATATTATGGTAGCTGGCCACTGCTGACATAATGGCTGTAATGCAGCGTCAACGTAAAGCTGGCACAACGTGGGGGAGTTCCGCGTGCCCTGCGGAAGTGTCGTCCATTCAAATCTTTTGTCTGGTTCCCCACGATTTATTGCTGGTAGGGTAAAGGCAAACCTCTTCATGTCATCGGGATGCAGTCAAATAGTGAAAAAACAATCCTTTAAATCGATGATTAAAAGCGGCCAATCTTGAGGGATCAGGGCTGGATTCGGAAGACCAGGTTGCAAGGCCCCCATCGGTTCCATTCTGGTCATTCACAGCTCGTAGATCGTGTACCAGGCGGTATTTCCCTGACTTCTTCTTGATCACAAAAATGGGCGTGTTCCACGGACTCGTTGAGAGTCGTAAATGTCCTTGCTCGTATTGTTCCTTCACCAATTCATGGGCATGCATAAGACTCTCCCCTTTCAAGGGCCATTGCTTAACCATCACCGGTGTATCTGTTTTCCAGGTGAGTGGAATGGGGAAAGTCCAAGCAATGGCAATTACCCCAAAGGGTGGTGATTGGTCAACACCACCCCCAGCTGTGTTAAAACATCCCTGCCAATCAGGCAAGAGACTGTAGGGGGCAACTGAACAACTGAAAACACAACAGACACTTGTTGCCCATCACTGCGCACCGACAGGAGTGGTGTTTTGCTTGCCAAAGTGTGTCCTCCTACTCCCGTGAGCATGTTTGTTGATGGGAGCAGGGGCCAATGCTGTGGCCATGCTTCTGGCGATATGATGCTGGTGTCTGCTCCCGTATCCAATAATCCATAAAGGGTTATGGTCTGATGTCCATGGGTAATTTCAACTTTTTGTTTTGGCCTCTCTTGAAGATCTACAGTCAGGAGTGTAACACCAGTAGAGCCAAAACCCTTTCCATCCCGCTTCTGTCCAGTAAATGATGGTATACCCGATGTCATCTGTGGTAGTGGTACCAATTGTGCGATGCGTTGTCCTTTGGTTATCTTTATCAGGGGATAAGGCGCGTAAGCCATGATTTGTATTTCTCCAGTATAGTCCGCATCTATGACCCCAGGTAATACAAATAGTCCCAGCATGGATGTTGAGGAGCATCCCAGCAATAAGGCTCCACATTTTTGCCCTTGTAGCGAGAGAGGACCGTTTAGTCCAGTTGGTATCCTTTCAGGCCGGTTCATCATTAACATGACATCTACTGCTGCTGATATGTCCAAGCTGAGGCTCCCTGCTGTTGCTGGCTGCAGACAGGAGGTGGCGCTGATGTCATGGCGGCAACTTGTGTCTGGGCGAGGCCGACAATCACGCTCCGCCGTTCGTTTCCCGATCGGCGCCGGCAAGCCGAGGTGTTGTGGTAGCTGGATTGGCAGTTTTGGCACCACAAGCCAGTCGCTCTGCATTCTCGGCTCATGTGTCCCCCACTGCCACATCGGTAACATTTGGGGTATGTTCTCAAGCCTCCCTGCGTGACTGCCATTGAGCCATTTCGGAGAGGAGCAAGAGCGGCTAACACCTGATTTTGAGTGGATTCTGCTTGTTTTTGCAGCCCTACTCCTAATTCCTTTATTGCATCTACCAAGAATACTTGTGAGGCTGCTGGCTGTAATGCCATTCGCTCTAGCACTTCCTCAATGGTCCAATTTGCTCCCAGAGTGGCTAGCACCCTTTGCGTGGCCGGATTGCTATTCTGTAAGGCACACTGCTTCAATAGCGCCCCCTTCATATATTCTGCAATGCCAGCCCGGTCTATAGCCGCAGCTGCTTTGTCAATAAAACTCCCGAACAATTCCTCTCTGCCTTGTTTTATGCCCATGTACGCCGGCAGCCCTCCTGGCTCTTTAACTCTTTCTGTGGCTGTACGCACCAACCGCATGGCTTCTCTAAGCTTATCTGCTCCTGATATCAACTGTGCCTCCGTGCGAAAGTATGCCCCCAAGCCCATGAGCTCATCCATTGTCACTCCATGCAGTGGGTCCCCCTGAGCTCGCTGTGTCGCGACTCATTAACCAAAGCTTGCCAATGTGCATTAAACAACAACTGTTGATGCTGAGTAAATACTAGCCGCACTATTCCCCTCAAATCATTCGGGCACAAAATTTGCGTATTAAAGAGGTAATCTAGCATCTGCCTAACAGGTTCGCTTTTCACCCTGAACTGACTAACCGTGGACCGCAACTGGGATAACAACTTCCAGTCTAAAGGAGTGTACTCCGCCAGATTCTGTGTGTGGTTACCCTGAGCATCATACTGTGGCGTGTATGTAACCGGACAGGCCAGAGCAGAAGCGGCCTCCATTGCCTCATGATCCCCCATTTGCATTGCCTCTTTTGCCAGAGCAGCCCAAGCCTCTCTCCTTTGTTTAGCCATCTCCCACCATGGGTCACTGAGTGCCCCTGGGATAGGATCTGACTCTCGGAGAGTTTTGCGCTGTTGCCGTCTCTGCGCGGGCCGTTCGGATGGGGGAGGTGGCAAGCTCGGCTCACGCTCTCTGCGGGGAGGCGGCAAGCTCGGCTCACGTTTTCTGCGGGGGGGCGGCTGGCTTAGCCCGCGTTCCCTGCGGGGGGACAGTGGGCTCGGCTTGCTCTCTCTGCTGGGGGGCAGTGGGCTTTGTCTGCGCTCTCTTCTATCCTCCAGCTCGTCCTCCTCCTCCGACAGAGGAGGTGCAGACGGCCCACCCGCGCCTGTAACAGGATCCTCCATCCCAGACTGTTGTGAACCCATCGGTATTAACACCTTGCTTACCAAAGGCACGAGAGGATCGTCCTCGCGACCGTACCCTATATTTTTCTTATGAGCTTCTGTCGCCCTTTCTGCCGCCTTACGCTCAGAGACATGTTGAAGTAGTGCGTTGTGAACCACGTGCCATAGTTTGCCCAATTTCTTTGCTGTTTATCATCTTCTAACACCACCTCCCACAATATATCCCCAAACTTTCTCCGTTCAGTAAGTTCATGAACTTTATGTGGGTTAAGGAAAACGCCTTTAGCATAACCGTATGCTAGCAACCCTGGGAGTTCCTTTTTTAAATCTATCCCCTTTACCCCTTGCCTTTCTAAATATGCAGCGAAGAGTTTGTATGCTGCTTGCCTGTCCATACCGCTTTTTTCGTGAGCGCTCTTGCAGCTTTCCAGGCTCCGGCAGCACGTGAATGGCTTGAGTCACCGATGTGAACCCCAAGGGTGCTTCAAAACTCCGGCACCGTCCCGGCTGCAAACAGGATCCAGCTCCAACTTCCTCGACCATGGGACGTTCTCTCCCCCTTTCTCTTTTAGTCGAGACGAGGGGTTAGCATTATGGGTCACCATGTGTCATAGGAAGGAGACCAGGACACTAGATGGTTCATCACAGGTCCAGTTTATTAAAGAAAGCATCAAACACTTGTACAGCAAATAATAAGCTCATGAATATTCTGTAAGCCAAGCAATCTATTGGTTAAACTATACCATTAACTCATCCACATTCCTTTGGGCCTATGTTCTCTACTTCTCACACCTCGCTGTCCATTTCTTTATCATCCTCCGCTAGGCCCAAGGACACGTTATCTTTGCAGGTGCAAGATTTAGAATTAACCACTGTCTTGTACTTTTCCATTCTTTAGCCTGCTACTTTCTAAACAGGCACACTGCCTGCAAAAAGGCCTCTGCCCAAGTTAGGACATCTTTACCAAATCAATTCGGCTGTGTCCTCTCTCCTCAAGCCACTCTTTGACAAAACTCTCCACACAAGTGGAAAACAATGACTGGTTCAATGAACTCTTCCAATTCAAGGGACTAAAGGGTTGAATGATGTCTAGCTAAAACAGGACTATTCATTCTGTTAGTGGTTGTTGCTGTATTGTTAATTGTCCCATGTTTGTTTGGATGCTTTTACAAAGTCTTACAAAATTCTTTCAGTTCCATCTTTGTTGTAAAACAGAAAGGGGGAAGATACCCAACACAGGATCCTCATGGACACCTTGGACAAGAGAATTGGAGGCCAGGATTGCACAAAAACCTCTCAGACACTCAATTTTGGAAGGAAATTCCTAAAAGTACCTAAAAGTATACTTAAATCCATAAAGTACCTTAAAAACCTTGAGTATCTCAAGGCATTAATGAGCCCCACTGAGTGTCAGTACAAAGCTCTCCAGGGACTCTATAAAGCAGATAACTGGGGCCATGATTGCACAAACCTCTCAGACAGTGTGTATCAAAAGTGAAACACCAAGTACCTTAAAATAACTGAAGTACCCTCTAGTATTAATGAGCCCCACTGAGTGTTATTACTGACAAAGCCTCTCCAGGGACTAATTGCAGCAGATAATAGAAGACCATGATTGCACAAACCTCTCAGAGACTCCAAGGCAAAAGCCAAACCCAAAGTCCTTTCAAAAACCTGCAGTCCCTGGGAGCATTCAGGAGCCCCCAGGGCCATTGATTGCTGAGCAAGGCTCCCCAGGGACTCCTTCTAGCAGATCCTTGAGGCCCCTGGGATGTGGGCTAGAGGGGGATGCTGAGGGCAGGACAAGGGGCTGACAAGCCTGCCCCACAGGAGGCCCCAGGGCCTCAGGACAAGGTGGCTCATCACAGCCCTTGGAGGCACAGACCCTGCTGCTGTGCCCCAGGGCACCAAGACTTTGCTTCTCTTTGTCCCCTCCTGCCATCACTGCCTGCAGTTCTCTGCTCTGCCTGGGGCCTGGGGACACTTTCTCAGTCATTAACCTCAGTGGGACTCATTAAATGTCCAAGAAATTTTGGAGTGTGATTCTGACTTATATTTCTGGAGAGGTTTCTTCAGCTCCCTCTCAGGGACTGATGCTCAGGGCCTGAGCACAAAGCCCCAGAGGCTCATTAAAGTCTTTGTGCTGTGTCTGTGCTGCTGAGCTGGCCTGGGCTCCAGGCACAGAGGCAGCTCCTCGTAACCAAGAAGAGCTTCAAAAGCACATTTCTCTCAATGAGCAGCTCTTCTGCCAGCCCAGCAGGGCTGGGGCACTGCCTGCAGCCATCCCGGGCACAGCACAGAGGCACAGAGAGCTTCAATCAGTCAGGGCTGGGAAGGTGCTGAGAAGTGCCTGGGGCAGAATCACTGCCAGCCCTTGGCACAGGAACCTCTGGCTGCAGGACAATGCAGCTGCAGCTCCTGGAGCCATCTCCGAAAACTGGAACATCCCAATGCCTACAGACTCTCTGAGTACAATTCTGGGTATTTCTGGTGCAGGGGAGGTAAAATGCTCATGAAGCTCTGACATGCAGAGGGGTTCTGCTAAGTCATAGAATATTTCCAAGAGGGATTTTTTGACAAAAATGCGGAAATGTCCTAAGACTTTGTATTCAGGTTCCCACTATTGGAGACTAACAGGACGGGAGGATTAAATATTAAAGATAGTATGTGTTATAAGTTATGAATTTGGACAAGTGCCTAAGACATCTGAACTGTTCCTCTTAGTGATCAATAGGTTCACAGGAGATCCCTAATTTGCTTTCAGCCACTCTGCCCATGGAAAGCACCAGCATCACCTTTGCTCTTAACCATCAGGCTCAGTCTGAGCTGTCCTTTCTCCAAGCTGCAAACAGAACCTGCCCCCAGCAAGCGCCCTGCAAACAGACAGGGTTCTGTCAGTCCAAGGAGAGTGCACAGAGATTTGGGGTCTGTGAGTGCTAGCAGGGAGAGATCAGGCACAGGCAAACACCTGCGGGAGGGAAAATCTGCAGGAAGCAGAGAGAAGATCAGGCAATGAGAGAAAACAAAACCCAGCAATGCTGTGGCAGGGAGAGTTTAGAGATGTCCACAGGATCCCCTCCAGTGCAGCCCCTCCCTCTGAACAAGCCCCCTCTCTCCTGTGCCCCAGCCAAGCCTCTGCCCTCAGAGCCGGGGCTGCAAGGCGTGCAGCCCCTCCTCTGAAGGCAGAGCTGCAGCAGAGCCGTGGGGCAGATCTGCAGCCCTGGGCCCCAGTTCCCTCTGCAGAGCACAGGGCTGGGAGCAGCTGCCCGGCACTGGGGGCTCTGGCAGGGGGCACAGCTGCCTCAGGGTGATGCTGTCCCCAGTGCCCGGCTCTGGGCAATGCTGTCAGTGCAGCCAGGGAAGGAGCTGCATCTCCCTTCATCCAATGTCATCATAAGGACACTTGCAAGTCCCTCTGAGATTTCAGTCCAGGCTGGGAGCTTCAACCCAGAATGCAAACCTGTCCTAGAACATCTCAGAGTTTTAAGATTGATGGGGAAAGACAGAGGTGTTGTGACACTGAAAATGCTGCTGGGTTGGTGGAATGAGCAACGTGAGTCCTTTGCTACAAAAATGGAGCTGGGCTATGGTGGATCTATCTGCTCTCAGAAGTGCCTGGGGGTTTTTAAGAGAAACAAGGGAGTGTGAACATCCTCCACCCGAGAAAAGTGAGAGCCCAGAGAAACTGCAGAGTATGAAGTGACAGATCATCTGCTCCCAGTTTCCACTCATTATCTTGACTCAGGGAAATCACTCTGTTCTATCAGCTCCTGCACTTCTGCCTCTTGCTGGGCATCTCCCTGGCTGCCCTCCTGGCCAACGGCCTCATCATCAGCGCCGTAGCCTGCGGCCACCACCTGCACACGCCCATGTTCTTCTTCCTGCTCAACCTGGCCCTCACTGACCTGGGCTCCATCTGCACCACTGTCCCCAAAGCCATGCACAATTGCATCTGGGATCTCAGGACCATCTCCTACAAAGGATGTGCTGCTCAGCTATTTCTGCTCATCTTCTTTCTTTGGATCAGAGTATTTCCTCCTGACCATCATGTGCTATGACCACTACGTGTCCATCTGCAAACCCCTGCACTACGGGACCCTCCTGGGCGGCAGAGCTTGTGTCCACATGGCAGCAGCTGCCTGGGCCAGTGCCTTCCTCAATGCTCTCATGCTCTCATGTACACGGCCAATACATTTTCCCTCCCTCTTTGCAAGGGCAATGCCCTGGGCCATTTGTTCTGTGAAATCCCTCGGATCCTCAAGCTCTCCTTTGCCAAACCATATCTTAGGGTACTTCAGCTTCTTGCTGTTAGTGCCTGTTTATTTTCTGGATGTTTTATGTTCGTTGTTTTATCCTATGTACAGATCTTCAGGGCTGTGCTGAGGATCCCATCTGAGCAGGGACTGCACAAAGCCTTTTCCACCTGCCTCCCTCACCTGGCAGTGGTCTCTTTGTTCATCACCACTGCAGTGTTTTCTCACTCGAAACCCCCTTCGATCTCCTCCCCATCCCTGGATGTGACCCTGTCAGTTCTCTTCTCAGTGGTGCCTCCATCCCTGAATCCCCTCATCTACAGCCTGAGAAACCAGGAGCTCCAGGCTGCAGTGTGGAAACTCATGACTGGATGGTTTCAGAAACAATAAACTGCTGGCCAATTTCTGCAAATCACTTGAAATAAAAGTCATCTTTGATCCTTCTTGTTGTTTTCATTTTGGAGGTTCTTTCTCTTTTTATTTTACTTTTTAAATCTTCTCCACTAATAAATATAATTGCTTTTGCCATTTCTCATTTTGTTTCTCTCCACCTTCCCTGTGGCCATAGACTGTGTCAATGAGATCTTGGTGACTTTAAATTAACTAAAGGATCTCCCAGCAGAGTTTTCTGCAGAGATGCCCTTTTGTTCCTTCTCTGGAGCTGCAGCAGCAATGGCTGTGTGCAGAGCTGGGGGCAGATCAGTGCTGGTCCAGCAGCTGTGCCCAGCAGCAGCAGCACTTGGTGTTGCCAGTACTGCTGCCATGGCCATGTCCTGCTGCCCTGGTGGCCCTGGTGTTCCTCTAGGGCCTGAGTGCTCTCAGGGCTGGACACAGCCCTGGGGGTGGCAGTGCCAGGGCTGCAGCAGGGACAGGCCATGGGCACTGCTGGGGCAGCGCTGACGCCTCAGCCCAGGGCCTGGGGGCTCCAAGCTCCTTGCCCAGGCTCTCTCAAGAACACACCCAGGCCAATGCTCAGCACAGAAAAGCCCCATGAGCAGCCCCAGGCTGGCCGTGGGCAGGCTGGGGGCAAACAGCATGGCTGGGGCTCTGCAAGGGCCCTGGGACAGACGCGAAGGAGCAGCAGAGCAGGGGTTGATCCATCCCCAGTGCACTGGACAGCCTAGGGCAGCGTCCCAGAGCGTCCTCATGGAGCAGCCAACAACATCCCCCCTCTGCAGCCCTGGCCTCTCCCCCAGCTCACACAGGTGCCCCATCCTTGCAGGCACAGACACAGCAGCACTGGCTCAGCAGCCCCTGTTTGCATTGCACAGAGCAGGGGGAGCACCCCCATGCTGTTGGTGTGGGGACATGAACGTGAGGGAGCACAAATGCCATCGGCCCCTGGGGCCAGCAAGGGCTGGGGACACGAAGGAAACCACTCAGCCTTGTCCTGGCCTCTGCAGTCATTCAGAAAGTTTGTTCCCATCAGCTGGGGGTTTCCTGTCCCACTGCAGAAACTGTTGCTCAGAGCCAGGGCTCCCTGGCAGCCACCCCTAATCTGCCCGGAGCATTTTCTTTGCTTCATCTTTGCTTTTTTACCCTTTCCTGCTACAAATTTCTTCCTCTTTCACACCCCAGGGGGCCCAGAACTGCACACATTACTTGAGGTGTTGCACAACCAGTGCTGAGCACAGGGGAAGAATCACTGCCCTGGTCCTGCTGGCCACACCATTCCTGATCCAGGCCAGGAGACATTGGCCTTGTTTGCCACTTGGGCACACTGCTAGCTCATGTCCAGTCTGCTGTCCATCAGTGCCCCCAGGTCCCTTTCTGCCTGGCTGCTGTCCAGCCACTCTGTCCCCAGCCTGTAGTGTTGCAGGGGTTGTTGTGGCCAAAGTGTAGGACCTGGCACTTGGACTTGTTAAACCTCACCTTGTTGGATTTGGGCCCTGGATCCAGCCTGTCCAGGGCCCCATGCAGAGCCCTTCTACCTCCTGCAGATCAACACTCACACCCAGCTTGGTGTCACCATGCTTCCATAAGGCCCCAGAGTGTCACAATGGTCTCCATGATTCCATGAGGCCTACCAGTGTCACAATGTCCCTTTGGTTCCATGGGACCCCTTGGTGTCACAAAGTCCCTTGGATCCTTGGGCCCTGCAGTGTCACAATGGCACCGTGGTCCCCCAAGGCCCTGCAGTGTCACAATGGATCCTTGGTTCCATGAGTTCTGACAGTGCAGCAATACTCTCCTTGGTTCCACAGTGTCACAATGGCCTCTTGGACCCAAGGGCCATTATGGTGTCAAACATGTTTCCTTCATTCCAGGAGCCCCTGAGGAACAGCACTGGCCCCTTTGTTCCATGGGGCCCTGCAGTGTCACCATGGCTGTTGCCTTCTCAAGGCGTGGCGACCTGGTTCTTAGTCCGGCACGGTGGCCCAAACCCCAGGGTCACTCGGTCCATATGCTCCTGACACCAATGTGGTGGACAGCAAATGGTGTTTATTGAGGGGTCACAAGGGTTTTTATAGCTTGGGCAGTCAGTGTCATTTCCTTCTGCTCACGTCTGGCTGGGTGCGACCAGGTACGGGGCAAAGGTCTGACTGCAGGGAGGGGGGGATGTCCTGACTGACCGTACAGCCAGATTTCTTCCGCACACAGATCCCTGACTCTACACATTTGCCCCCTCCCTCATGATTAGTAAAAATCATATAAAAATATGAAATCTGGAGGTTACAAAATTTCATGGATTAGTAAAATTAGTATAAAATTGTAAGTGTGTTAGTAACTGGCACGCCTTAAAGTAATTGTCGGCGCTCGACAAACATAATGTTAACTGTTTCTAAATGCTTTTTAACTAATAGCACCAGTTTGTTTAATATGCAAGGCCCGAAGATTAGGGTTAGTAAGATTATAGTGAGTGGGCCTATTAGGGTAGAAATCAGGGTGGTGAGCCATGGGGACCGGTTGAACCACAACTCGAACCAGCCCTGTTGAGCTTCTCAGGTGATGTCGGGTTGCTTGGTGGTCTCTCTCTCTTTCCTGGTAGTGGGGCGTATGGGTTGCGGGGGCGTCCGATGATCCAGTCCTGCAAACAAAGTAGCACAATTCTCATGAGTTTCACTCTGAAGGGCTGGTTTAATAGATTTGAGTGGACACCATTTAATGTCCCCATCTTTTTTAACGGCCGCATACCCCTGCCCGTGAGCACTAGTCTCCAACCTTGTTCCCACTCCCCTAGCTCATTTTTGATCACAACCCGTGGGCCTTCCTCTAGTGCTCGAGTGGCCCAGTGTCTCTGGGCTGGACTGTTTGTTTCATCCCCCCTAGGGAATTGATTTAACGCTAGCAGTGCAGTTGCTAGTATGCGCGCCTGGTCACTCAGGGGAATGGCATTGGTGAAGCCTTCTGTCTTTGTGAGTACTTCCAGTTTAGTTTTCAGAGCCTGGTTTGCTCTTTCGACGATGGCTTGTCCGGTGCTGTTGTATGGGATGCCATGTACCAAGGCGATGTTCCATTTTGAGACGAATGCTTGGACCGTCTTTGAGATGAAGTTTGAGCCGTTGTCTGTTTTGATTTGTTTTGGAACTCCAAGCCATGCCATGGCTGTTAGCCAATGTTGGATGGTCGCTTTGGAATCGGTCTTGAGATGCTGTGTGGCCACAATCATACCGCTGTACGTATCTACGGTAACTGCAAGCCACGCTCGGGGTTTCAACAGCTGGCATTGTGTAAAGTCTGTTTGCCATATTTCTGAGGCTTTGAGGCCTCTGGGGTTGACGCCACTTGACCACAGCGGTGACTTCTGGCAGTGGGGCACGTGGCGACAACATGCTTTGCGTCCGCAGTAGAAATCCTGCACTTTTTCGCAAGTGCTTTAGCTCCGATGTGAAGGGATTCGTGCAACTGACGAGCTTCTTTCAGTGTCCATATGCCTTTTGCGGCAGCGTCAGCCTTGTCATTGCCAATTTGGTAGAATCCTTTGATCGGGTCATGGCTGTTGACATGGATGATTGATATGGTGCCTTTCCATGAATAGAGTGCTTCCTCCAACATCGTTGCCACTGTGGACACTGACACACCTGTTCCGGACATGGCTAGGCAGAGCTTGGCCACAAATATGGAGTCAGGTGATCCCTGAACCCCGGGCGGTGATCATTTCCCGAGGTTTCAGCACCAGATGTTGCCTTCTCAAGGCGTGGCGACCTGGTTCTTAGTCTGGCACGGTGGCCCAAACCCCAGGGTCACTCGGTCCATATGCTCCTGACACCAACGTGGTGGACAGCAAATGGTGTTTATTGAGGGGTCACAAGGGTTTTTATAGCTTGGGCAGTCAGTGTCATTTCCTTCTGCTCACGTCTGTCTGGGTGCGACCAGGTACGGGGCAAAGGTCTGACTGCAGGGGAAGGGATGTCCTGACTGACCGTACAGCACGATTTCTTCCGCACGCATATCCCTAACTCTCCACAAAGGGCTAAGTTACAATTTGCTGAAGAGGAAGTGAAATATCTAGGTCACTGGCTAAATAAAGGAACAAAGAAACTGGATCCTGAGAGAATATCGGGAATACTGAGTCTGCCTTCCCCTAATACCAAAAGGGAAGCACCACCACTCTTAGGGTTATTGGGATATTGTAGACAATGCATAGATAGATATAGTTAAAATGTGAAATTTTTGTATGAAAAACTAACAGTCAATACAGTGAAATGGAACCAGGAGGATGAAAAACAATTTAAGAGTTTGAAAGATGCTCTAATTCAAGCCCCAGTACTCAGCCTACCTAACTTAGGTAAACCTTTTCAATAATTTCTAAATACTGCTGAGCAAACTGCTTATAGAGTTCTTACCCAGCACTGGGGAGGACACAAAAAGCCGGTGGGGTATTATTCAAAGTTACAGGGCCCTGTTAGTTGCGGATTGCCAATATGTCTACAAGCTTTAGTAGCAACAGCTCTTCTGGTAGAAGAAGCAAAGAAAGTTACATTTGGAGCTCCTTTAGTAATATACACCCCCCACAACGTTAGAAGCATACTGCATCAAAAAGCAGAGAAGTGGCTCACTGATAGCCGGATTTTAAAGTATGAAGCTATCTTGATACATTCCTCTGAACTGGAACTTAGAGTCACTCCAGCTCAGAACCCTGCTCAATTTCTCTATGGGGAGCCAGCTGAAGAGCTTGTTCATAACTGTGTGGAATTAATTGAATTACAAACAAAAGTGAGACCAGATTTAAGTGAGATGGAGATATCTAGTGGGGAAAAATATTTTATCGATGGCTCGTCAAGGGTGATAGGAGGGAAAAGAAATTCAGGATAAGCTGTCGTAGGAAGGGGACCAGGACACCAGCTGGTTCATCACAGGTCCAGTTTATTGAAGAAAGCATCAAACACTTATACAGCAAATAATAAGCTTATGAATATTCTGTAAGCCAAGCAATCTATTGGTTAAACTATACCATGAACTCTTCCTCATTCCTTAGGGGTTACATCTCTCTTTTCTCATGTCTCTTTCACCACTTGTTATCATACTACAGCTAGGCCCAAGGACACACTATCTTGCAGGTGCAGGACTTAGAATTAGCCACGGCTTTGTACTTTTCCAGTCTCTAGTCAGCTAAATTCCCAACATTTCCCCTGTTTTGTTTTTTTTTTTTTTAAAAAAAAGCAAAGTTCTATGGGCTAACTGTGTCACACTCTTTGCAACACAAAAATAGGCAATTCTAACAACTATTATATTATAAACAGTATTCTCAGCTAGCAAGGTTTCTCTCTTATAAGGGATCTAAGCCAGGGAAACAAACCGAAAAGGCTATCACTATTTATAGGATATGCTATATGACAGATACAAAAAGGATTCTATGTGCTACAAGGCTCAAACGAAACTCAGGTGTGCTAATACAACCTACAACAATAAGCTAAAGGAGTAACATGTGCACAGGTTTCATCTGCGTAACTAAAGTTTCTCTGATGTTCACAACAACACTTTGCACACACGTCATAAAATAAACACCTATCATAAAAGTATAAATCTATCTAACATCACTTAACTTAATAACACTTATACTTAAAATACTTTAACTTAAAATATTTAAACTTAACAAAACTTAACAGTATCTAACATTTAACGGCACTTAATAGATAATTTAACTTAAACTACTTAATAACAAATAAAACTTACTATAGAGATAGAATATAGCATTTACTATAACTTACTTACAGGCCTGATTCTAAAATACTAAACGAAAACAAGTTTCTTCACATATTTGCTGCAGCATTTTTATCCTTGAATGCACTTAAACATAAGAAGTTTATTCATGGTATACCTGTGGAAAAATTCTTTTGAATTCAATGCTTGCTTTTACATATATCACATCCAAACAAATCTAAAAGAATACAAAAAGCATACTCATTACATCTTACTTATACAATCTTTTTAACACATCTTTAACATTTTTAAATTTTTCAAAATATAATTTTAGAGTCTGATGCTTCACCGACTGAGTTATTTATGCTTCTGATGTTTAAAGTCCATGTTCTTTCACAGTCTCTGCCAGGAAAAACAAAAGGTCTTTTTAACTTAGGTGAGAAACGTCTCTTGATAGTAATGGTCCTTGGTGTGGCTTGTTTATTATCACTGGTTTCTAAATTGCAGTAGGGGTCTTTTCTTTTGTTGACAAAATCACATTTATTACGGCTATCTAAAACTGAAGCTTCGGAGCAGGCGAACCGCCCCACGCTGGGCTCTTTGTTTCGCGAAACCCCCCCGCAGGCTGAATCACTGCGTGCGCTGCACCTGTGGCTCCCCCCACGGCTGCCGTCGCTACCGCCGCTGCGCCCATGCCGAGTTCGGAGCGGCAAAGCCCCGCAGCCGCTGTGAGCCGCGGCTGCTGCTTTGCATTCAGAGACATACTGAAGCAGTGTATTGTATATCACCCGCCATGGCTTGCTCGGTTTCTTTGCTGACTTATAATCTTCTAACACTGCTTCCCACAGTATATCCCCAACTTTTCTCCATTCCAAAAGTTCATGTGGGTTAAGGAAAGTCCCCTTTACTCCTCGCCTTTCTAAACACGCAGCGAATAAATTATATGCTGCTTGCCTTTTCATACCTCTTTCGTGAGCACTCTTGCAGCTTTCCAGGCTCCGGCAGCACGTAAATGGCTTGAGTCACTGATGTGAACCCCAAGGGTGCTTCAAAATTCCGGCACCATCCCGGCTGCAAAGAGGACCCAGCTCCAACTTCCTCGACCGTGGCATGTTCTCCCCTTTTTTTCTTTTAGATGAGACAAGCGGTCAACGTTCGAGGTCACCATGTGTCGTAGGAAGGGGACCAGGACACCAGCTGGTTCATCACAGGTCCAGTTTAATGAAGAAAGCATCAAACACTTATACAGCAAATAATAAGCTTATGAATATTCTGTAAGCCAAGCAATCTATTGGTTAAACTATACCATGAACTCTTCCTCATTCCTTAGGGGTTACATCTCTCTTTTCTCATGTCTCTTTCACCACTTGTTATCATACTACAGCTAGGCCCAAGGACACACTATCTTGCAGGTGTAGGATTTGGAATTAGCCATGGCTTTGTACTTTTCCAGTCTCTAACCACTTAAATTTCCCAACAATAAGCTATTGTAGAAGGAGAAAATATGTCTGTAATAGAACGAGGAAAAATAAGTGCAAGCTGGTCAGCTCAGGCTTGTGAATTATTTGCCTTATACTGAGCTTTTAAAAGATAAGGTGGGCACTATTTACACAGACTCAAAATATGCCTTTGGAATTGTACACACATTTGGAAAAATCTGGATGGAAATAGGTTTGATAAACACTCAAAGGAAGAAACCAATCCATCAGGAGTTAGTAATCAGAGTGCTTGAAGCCCGGAAAGAACCTAAGAGAATAGCTGTAGTACATGTAAGAGGTCATCAACAAGGGTCAAGCTACTTAGCAAGAGGAAACAACACAGCTGACCAAGCTGCAAAGGAGGTAGTATGTAAATTAAAAGAAACTATCCAGCTGAACACTATAGCGGAAATTCAAGAGGAGCTGCCAAAAAGCTATAGTACTCAAGAGGAAGAAAAAGCTATAAAGAGATTAGAAGCTAAGAAAGAGCTGGGAAAATGGGTACTGCCAGATGGGAGAGAGATTTTACCTAAGGCTTACGCTAGAAGGATTCTAAGCCAGTTACACCAACATACTCATTGGGGGAAAAGACCCTTATGTGATCATTTTTTAAAATATTATGGATGTATTGGAATTTTTGAGCTAGCAAAACAAATAACACAGGGGTATTTGACTTGTCAAAGAGTTAGCAAAAAGGTAATGAGACAAGCTTCAACTGGCGGTAGAAAAATAGCCTACGGACCATTTAAAGGGTTCAGGTAAAAGATACTGAATTACCAAGGGTGGGCAGATGGAAATACTTGTTAGTATTAGTAGGTCCACTAACTCATTGAGTGGAGGCCTACCCGGCTGTCTGAGCCACAGCGAAGTTTGTAGTTAAAATATTGTTGGATCAAATCATTCCTCAATTTAATGTTATCAGGGCCAATGATTCTGATCAGGACTCCCACTTTACTTCCAGCATCATAAAAGGAGTATAACAGGCCATGGGTATTTCCTGGGAATATCACACCCCTTGGCACCCCCAGAGCTCTGGGAGGGTGAAAAGAATGAACCAAACTATAAAACAGCAGTTAACAAAATTAATGATTGAGACCCAAATGTCATGGGCAAAATGTTTATATTTAGGATTGCTTAATATAAGGGCACTTCCAAATGCAGATACGGGACTTTCTGCATGTGAGATGCTTTATGGGATGCCTTATTCCCTGGAAGTACCCCAAACATCAGTAATCATAGCCGATATGACTATTCAAAAATATACATCCAGAAGATGGGACAACATGTCCTAGAACTAAGGGAGAAAGGGGTAATTGCTCAATCAGCCCCTCTCGGATTTAGCATACATCAAATAAAACCAGGTGACTGGGTGCTGATTAAAAGCTGGAAAGAAGAAAGTTTGTCCCCTAGGTGGGAAGGTCCATATTTAACTCTGCTGACCACTGATACAGCTGTCTGAACTGTGGAAAAAGGCTGGACCAAGGTGTCGCAGGTCAAAGGACCAGGGGAACCACCGACAGAGACGGAACCACCGACAGAGATGCCTGCTGAGTCCCAGTGGAGAATTGCATCTACCCCTGGAGAACTGAAAATCAAGTTAAAAAAAGACTGATGTATGTCACGAAAATGCTCCTATTTTAAGCTGCAAAACCAATTGTACTCACGAGAGGTAGAATGTACTACTCCAAACTGTAAGTGTTATCCATGGGGTTGTTTTAAGTGTATAGAGTGTGAAGAATTTTGGTATACAAACCTACCAAGGGGACAGATCCCTAATGCTCTCTGCTGTAATTGTATGAAAGAAATAGAGAAAGAAACTGATAAAACTTTGTGGGGTGCAGTAAGGAAAGGATATATTGAAACAGGAGATAAAGATTGGTAGAGAACTTGGGTACACAGAACAAGAGCAGGAATTGATTTGCAGGAAGTACCAAAGGCCAAATTAGAAAAAGTAGAGTGACAAGGGCAATTGGATACCGGATGAATATCAAATTAAAGCAAAAGAGTGGCAAGAAGCCAAGTATCGCTGGAAGAGGGGGAGGCACATACACCAACCCTATTGTAGTCGCACATCCCCCGAACTCAGGGGCCAATTGGCCTGAATTAAAAAGACTCAGACCACAACCACGATAAATAGAGATCTGAAGGCTCATGAGGTGAAAGGCAAAAATGAAACAAAAGATATCAGTGACTAAATCCCAAGGTATAAACTCTGCTACCCAGAAGATCTACATCTCGGCCCTTGGATGCAACCCAAGGGGCCTTGAGAGAGGTAGTGAGTTAAACTCCTTGAGGATTATTCTCACTGTATTAATCATTGCATCCCAGGCAATGGGCATTAATAGCCTCACTCCTGAACTCCACAAAATCCACGAGCAAGCTGCAGGATCAGAGCCTATGGCTCCAGCTGTCTGTGACAAATGCAATCACACTGTCTGGTTCGGGGGAAAAATGGAATCAATGTTCATGGCACATTCCCATGTTAGTGAAGTGCGCTATGACCACAACCAATTAAAGATGTGCACTATGGGTGGAAAATTATACTGGGTTGGAGAAAATTTAAAACATGCCAAGATTTCTATCAAGGATGGACCTGTGTTGACCAATCTTCTCAAAGATGATGATGAACGAATTTGTCTGCGATATGCCAAATTCTTTTGTTTAGCAAGGGACAGAGAAGGAAGAGACCCAGAGAGTAAAAAAAACCAAATGACTCAAAAATTACAAAAGCAAGAATTAGTAGCAAAAAAGAAATGGGCAGAACAAGAAAGGCTAAAGAAATTGAGTGAAAAATACAAACAGTTAGAACAGCAATATGGTGATTGGGGTTTTCTGACTTCAAATAAGAACCTTTTTGTAGATCTAATGCAAGAAATTGACACAGAATTAGAGTTATCCAACTGTTGGATTTGTGGGAGATTAAAATCAGCTGAAAAATGGCCATGGAGAGGTGAGAGTCTAGCTCCAGAGCAATTTCTAAAATACAACCATACTCAAATTTCCAAAACATTGAAACGGCCTTAGAAATGGATTTTAAATCATCGAATAATTGGGACAGTTTGCATCAGCAGGGAGGGGAGAAAATATACTGAAGTGGTGGGGTATACTCCCTGCACATCTACTTTAGCTGTAAATTCAAACAATAATGCTAGAACTCGGCAGCCGACACCTCCTGCTAGATACTGGAGCTTAAATAAAGAGAAAATTTGCGAATGGAACAACAAAACGTAGTTGTGCTGGCATAAAAGTCCTGGAGCTAACCCTTACCAATCTCTGGAGACCCTAAGAATATACTGAGAAAAACCTGAGGCTGTAAATGACCCATGGAAAGCCCCAAATGGTATATATTCGATTTGTGGGCAAAAAGCTTACAGTGAACTGCCCTGTAGATGGAAAGGATCCTGTACTTTGGGGATTATACAACCCTCCTTCTTTGTACTGCCAAAGTCCAAGAGTAACCTGTTAGGAGCACCCTTATATGAAAACCTGAACAGGGAAAAAAGAGAATTGAAACTTGAGTTTCCAAGGGCAGGAGGGGACCAAAAATGGGGAGAAGAAGAGTGGCCAGCAGAAAGAATAATTATGGGCCAGCCACTTGGGCTCAAGATGGAAGCTGGGGATATGGGACTCCAATTTACCTGTTGAATAGGTTGATTAGACTGCAAGCAGTGGTAGAGGTAGTCTCGAACCACTCCTCAGAGGCCCTGGACTTGTTAAGCCGGCGGCACATTCAGGTGCGGGCTTTTCTGTATCAGAATTTAATAGCCTTGGACTATTTGCTGGCCGAAGAAGGGAGAGTGTGCAGGAAATTCGATGAGTCAGAATGCTGTGTTGAGATTCATGATTACAGAGAAACCATCCGGGGTTTGGCAGCAGAGATCAAAAGGGTAGCTCATGTCCCTGTCCAAAAATGAAAATCCATTCTTCAAGCCTCATGGTGGGACCAGATGCTTGAAGGGGGAACTTGGTGGAAGAAAATAGGGTTCCTGATATTGTGCTCATTAGCTGGATTATTGTTTCTACCTTGCCTTATTCCATGTTTTATCCGACTAATCCACTCAGTCATTCAAAGCGTGCAGATTGCAGTAACCGACTCGGAATTGGCTACCGGAGAAGATAGTCAATTTGAGAAAACACCTAAGATAACCAAAATAATGAAATTAAAGAAAAGAGACCAAAAAGAGAAAGCTTCCAAAGTTTTGGCCAGATTTGAAGCCCAGACAAGAATGAGTAAGATAAATGAAAATTTATACAAGCAGAATAGGGACTGTGAGATGCAAAGCTGTGTTTCGTATCAGGTACAAACAGGCGACGTGTGTATTTGTAATTGCGATATGTGTAGAGACCAACAATGGGATAGTTGTGAATTCTAATAATAACTGAGGAAAAAAAAAAGCATAGAGAAAGGCCTTTGGACCTATCTTTTGTTTGCAATTAACCCTGATTCATTGAGGATCATTGGAATTAAGGTGTTAAAGATGTTGCTTTTTGTTTGCATTTAATCCATAAAAAAGCTCTGCAATAATAACCTTTTGAAGTATAATTTTAGACTATTACTTGTATCCTTGAAACTATAGTTTTGGAATACATATAAAGGAAATATACTTATCTCATGCCTTATTGAAGCAGAGAAAAACAGCTTGAGAAAGGAAGATGAACATCACCTCAAAGGTTTGTGGTTTTGACCAAAGGGAAGCTGGACATCACTGTTATGAGATTTATAGTCTCTGCAATTAAAAGGTGGACACATCTGGGGAGCTGGACTCCGCCAGATGGGATTTGTCTTTATTCTTTCGGAAACCGAACCGTCACCATCTGGGGATACTCCTTTGTGATACATCCTGAGAAATTAAAATCAAAACAGTGTAGAGAATTGTGATGTAATATTTTGGAATAAAAATTGCTGATGAGTAAAAAATTGGAAATAGAAACAGCTGAAAAAAAGCTGATGAGTACCCCTATAAATACCTGTAACCATCAATTATCGGTGTGCAGTTGGAGAGGAAACTTGCCCCACTGTACCCAGCGCTGTATTGCTCATACTTTACCATATTAAATATTAAATTGATTGCTGCTTGAATATTGGCTAGTCAAGCTTCTTATTCATAACACACAGCAGGAGCACGGCACGAGAAATCAGAGGCAAAGGAAACAAGGAAGGATCACTTGTCTGAGTTTCCAAGGAGGCTTTGTCTGAATTTCCAAGGAGGCTTTATTCCTGAAAGGGGTCAGCTGCAAATCACAAAGAAAGTGGGTCCGACAAGCATTTTTCAAGAGGGGATGGTCCAAGGGGTAGATACAACTCTCACCCAAGGAGGGGATCTTAGGGGAGGAACACATCACTTCGCAACTCCAATAAGGATCATTCAGGGGAGGGAAGAAGCCTCACAAACCAATCAACCATCAAGACATAGCTGACTGACACAGAACATTCGAGAATACAAGGGGAGTGACTACAGAGACTGACAAGAATAAGGGTAGTACAAGTGAGATTGATAAGGGCTTACAAGGGAATGAGGGGAGGAGCAGGGAGACTGACACACTGATGGGCAGACAAGTGGTGGGAAAACTTTGTGGTAAACAACATAGGAAGAGCCATCAGGGAGAACAGAATGGGGTACATGGGAGAAATCATTAGGGTACATGGGAGAAACCATTATAACTGACTAACATAGGAAATCTAACTTTTATGTTAAAACACCTGTAAAACACCAACTACCACAGGTAGGGTCTGAGGGCTGGAGGGAGGGAGCTGTCAACAGGGAGGGAGAAGGCAGGAGCTATGGGAGCTTCCCACAGGCTCAGCTGTGCCAATCATCAGCTGGGCCTGGAGCTCCAGCTGGTCTCCTCTGATCTCCAGGAGGTCTCACCTTCCAAGGGATCTGGAGGTCTTAAAGAGACACTGGTTCTTGTGAGTCAGCAGATGAAAGTAATTCTGCAGGTCTTCCCTCAAGCATCACCTGAACAAATGTACTTATGTGGAAAGGGCTGTTGTCTTCACTCAGGGCTTGAAGGGCTCGAAGAGAGAGGAACAGAGCCATGGTCAGAACCTGGATCTGCAGGAATCCAAGGAGACCTTTTTGCCAGGGCCATCCCACCCAGTTCTTTCCGTGGCCACAAGAGAGGAGGGGCCAAGGGGATCAGCTGCAAGGTGCTGGCCATGAATCCCTTCACCCATGTCCCTGAAACCTCTGTGTGCTCTGCCCACGCCACGCCTCGTCCACACAAGGATCAAAGCCCACCGCAGCCGGGGCAGGGATTGCAACTCCCTGCTCAGGCATTGCAGCTCACCCAGCCAGCCCCCACTGACAGCCCGCTGCCCTCATCACCCTCACAGAGGGCCTGGATCTCTTCCTTCTGCCCCATCAGGAGCACCCCAGCCATCCCTGGGAACACAGGCTAACCATAACTAAGGCTGCTGTGGCTATTATCCAGTTTGCTTTATGGCTTAATGAGGTGAGGGATTCATGGATTTTTAACTTCCCCTGGAAGGCAGGCACATGGATTCAGAGCTATCACACACTAACTGTGTGGTTTTGGGCTTACTTTAATAATGGTACTTACTTTGAGGAAATAACACCGGTGGACATTTTCTCCCAACCCTTCACCCAGCTCTTTGGGCCTGCCCCACCAGTTTTCAAAGGGTTCAGATCCACTCTAAATGCTAATGATATCGTACAGTGATTGGTGTTGCTGATAGGCCTGTTCTATTTAGCATTCAGAGATGAGGGAAAATTAACCTGGATGAAACCACGCTGACACCAACCCCAGAGACAAGGGATGCTGCTGCCCCAGAGCCTGACCCTGTCCCACAGCCCACCTCAGAAATGAACCACCCAGACTGGGTGGTGGTTCTGGTGAAGGAGATGGGCCAGATGCTGAAGGAGCACATTTCCCCAGCTGGTGAGAAACCCTCCCCCTGCCTCAAAGAGAGAGAGTCTGAGGGTACAGCAGTGGAACCCACAGATGTTACAACTGTCCAGGTTCCAGCTGAACTGCAAAGGCAGACACAGCCAGCAGCAGTCGCTCCTGTGGAAACAAGGAGATCTAAAATGAAATCAGAGCACCCAGGCAAGGATAAGAAAGGAGGGCCTTCACAACCCACAGGGGAGCCAATGGTTGAGATCATCACCAAGTCCCTGATGTACAAAAGTCCCTGTAATCTGCACAAAGACACTGTACGATGGGGACGTGAGGCTTATACAACCTGGTTACTCTGGGTCTGCGACCTCATGGGTACAGGCCTGCGACTGGATGGTGGTGAGGCAAGGAATTTGGGGCCCTTGACCCAGGATTCAGGTGAGAATCAGATTTTTGTAAGGGAGTAAGGGTCCCTTTCCCTCTGGGAGCAGCTTTTAATGAATGTCAGAGAGAGGTTTGTCCAGAGGGAGAGAATGCAGGAGCACCACCATAGAATGTGCTGGAAGGCCCTCGAGGAAGGGATCCAGCAGCTGAGAGAAGTGGCAGTATTGGAGGTACTCTTTGGGAGGGATGGACAGCATGATAATGACCCTGACAAGGTCAGGTGCACAGGGCAAATGTTGTGGAGTCTAGCAAATCTGGGGCCATCCCAATATACTCCCTTCATTGCAACAATTAATGCTGATAACAAACGCGAGACAGTGGGTTCTGTCACCAACAAGCTTAGATATTGTGAGAGTATGATCAATGGCCCCATGCAGGCTCATGTCTCTACTGTGATCAAGGACCTCAAAGAGGAGATAAGGGAGATGAAGGAGGAGGTGAGGAAGATACATGTGGCACCCGGGCGAGTCACAGGCCCCAAAGTCAGAGCCCAACATCCCCCAGCCAGAGAGAGAGGGTACACCCCATGGGCTGACCTGTGGTTCTTCCTGCATGACCATGGGGAAGACATGGGAAGGTGGGTTGAGAAACCCACTTCTGTCCTAGCAGCATGGGTGCATCAACTCAAGGAGGGAAACACTAACTGAGGGAGTTCCACCCAAATGAAAGTAGCCTCAGCCTCCCACGATTGAGCTTGTGGACACTACAGAAGGGAGGACGATCTGTTGGATTACCTTGAAGGAAACTCGACCATGTATGCCCAGGAAAGAAATAATAGCCAGGGCTAGAGGAGACCTGCCTCTAGTCAGGAAGAGGCATGGGACAGTGTTGATCCGATGGCCTGGCACATCAGAACCACAAAAATATGAAGCCTTAGTTGATACTGGTGCGCAGTGTACCCTGTAACCATCAGGAAATGTGGGGGCAGAACCTGTTTCCATTGCTGGGGTGATGGGGGGATCACAGCAATTGACCCTGTTGGGAGCCCAGGTGAGCCTGACTGGGAAGGAGTGGCAGAAACATCCTATTGTGACTGGCCCAGAGGCCCCATGGATTCTGGGCATAGACTTCCTCTGGAACAGCTTTACAAAGACCCAGAGGGACTCAGGTGAGCTTTTGGAATAGCTGCTGTAGAGGCAGAGAACATTAGGCAGTTGAACACCTTGCCTGGACTATCAGAAAGCCCATCTGCAGTACGACTCCTGAGGGTGGAAGAGCAGGAAGTGCCAATTGTCACCTTGACTGTGCACCGCTGGCGATACTGAACAAATTGAAGTGCCGTGATCCCCATTCACAAAATGATCCGTGAGCTGGAGAGCCAAGGGGTGGTCAGCAAAACCCACTCACCCTTCAACATCCCCATCTGGCCTGTGCACAAGTCTGACAGAGAATGGAGATTGACTGTGGACTATTGTGGCTTGAATGAAGTGACTCCACCGCTGAGTGCTCCCGTGCCGGACATGCTGGAACTCCAGTACGAGCTGGAGTCCAAGGCAGCAAAGAGGTACACCACTATAGACATTGCCAATGCATTTTTCTCCATTCCTCTGGCTGCAGAATGCAGGCCTCAGTTTGCTTTCACATGGAGAGACATGCAGTACACCTGGAACTGACTGCCCCAGGGGTGGAAGCACAGCCCCACCATCTGCCATGGACTGATCCAGGCTGCACTGGCAAAGGGTGAAGCTCCAGAACATCTGCAGTACATCGAGGACATAATTGTGTGGGGGAACATGGCAATCGAAGTGTTTGAGAAAGGAGAGAGGATCATCCAGATTCTGCTGGAAACCCACCTCACCATCAAGAAGAGCAAAATGAAAGGACCTGCCCGAGAGATCCAGTTCCTGGGAGTGAAGTGGCAAGATGGATGGTGTCAGATTCCCACTGAGGTCATCAATAAGATCACCACGATGTCTCCATCAACCAGCAAAAAGGAAACACAAGCTTTCTTAGGTGCCATAGGCTTTTGGGGAATGCACATTCCCGAGTACAGCCAGATTGTGAACCCTCTATACCTGGTCACCCGCAAGAAGAACGATTTCCACTGGGGCCATGAACAGCAAGAAGCCTTTGCCCAGATCAAGCAGGAGATCACTCATGCAGTAGCCCTTGGCCCAGTCAGGACAGGACCAGAGGTGAAGAACGTGCTCTACTCTGCAGCCGGGAACCACGGCTTGTCCTGGAGCCTTTGGCAGAAGGTGCCTGGGGAGACTCGGGGTCGACCACTGGGATTCTGTAGCCAAAGCTACAGAGGTTCTGAAGCCAACTACACTCCCACAGAGAAGGAAATCTTGGCCACCTATGAAGTAGTTCAAGGGGGCTTAGAGTTGACTGGTACAGAAGCACAACTCCTCCCTGGCACCCTGAATACCAGTGCTGGGGTGAATGTTTAAAGGAAAGGTTCCCACTACTGACCACGCCACTGACCCCACATGGAGCAAATGGATTGCCCTCATCACACAGCATGCCTGCATTGGGAACCTGAACCACCCTGGGGTTTTAGAGATAATTACAAACTGGCCCAAAGGTGAGAACTTTGGTCTCACTGATGAAGAGAAACAAGTGACAAGGCTAAAGAAGCTCCACCATACAATTAGCTACCAGCAGAGGAAGTGCACCATGCTCTTTTCACTGACGGTTCCTGTCGTATTGTAGGGATGAGCCAGGAATGAAAAGCAGCCGTATGGAGCCCCACACAACATTTGCACAAGCTACTGAAGGAGGAGGTGGATCAAGTCAACTTACTGAACTCAAGGCCGTTCAGCTGTCCCTGGACATTGCTGAGAGAGAGAAGTGGCCAAAGCTCTACCTTTATACTGATTTGTGGATGGTAGCCAATGCTCTGTCAGGTTGGCTGGAAAGGTGGAAAAAGGCCAGCTGGCAGAGTAGAGGAAAACCAATCTGGGCTGCTGATGAGTGCAAAGACATTGCCTCTTGGGTAGAAAATCTAGCTCTGAATGTCCACCATGTAGATGCCCATGTCCCCAAGAGTAGAGCCAATGAGGAGCACCAAAACAATGAGCAGGTAGGTCAAGCTGCAAAGATAGAGGTGCCAAATATAGACCTAGACTGAGAGCATAAGGGGGAGTTGTTCCTAGCTCAATGGGCCCATCATGCCTCAGGTCATCAAGGCAGGGATGCCACCTATAAGTGGGCATGAGACGAGGGGTGGTTTTAACCATGGACAGTATTTCTCAGGTTATCCATGACTGTGAGATGTGTGCTGCCATCAAGCAGGCCAAGTGAGTGAAGCCCCTATGGTACGGTGGGCGATGGTCCAAGTACAAGTATGGGGAGGCCTGGCAGATTGACTCCATCACAATGCCTCAGACACGCCAAGGCAAGCGCTATGTGCTGACCATGGTGGAAGCCACCACTGGATGGCTGGAGACCTACCCTGTGCCTCACACCACTGCCCTTAACACCATCCTGGGCCTGGAAAAGCAAATCCTGTGGAGACCTGGTGTGGGAGGATCGTCGTCTATTTGTCCCAGGTGTCCACAGGGTTGGGTTTCTTACCTAGGTACGAGCAGTCATTTGGTGACAGGGGGACTCCCACCAGGCATGTTGAGAGCAGATCATCTACGCTTCCCATGACCATACAAAGATTGGCTTTAATGACTTCACCAAAGTGACCCAGATGTTTTGTTTTGGCTGAGGGACGATCCAGCTGGTGGTCATTTGGATACGGATGAGGGCGCTGATAAAGACAATGGCAACGGTGGCACTGCTGCGGGGTGCCCTGGAAGGTATCGCAGAAAGAATCATAGTTCTTCTTTCCCACTGGGTAGTTTTCACTTGTGGATGGTAAAAACACACATTAGTTGACTTATTTTAAGTCCTTCCTAAATATTTTTAAGTTTTCCCTATAGTTCTTACCAACTCCTCCCAATTATTCCCTTCTCTTTTTTTGAGGGAAGTTTGAGGCAGGGAAAAAGGAGTAGTTTCAAGAGGGGAAAGAGGGAGGGAGTAGGGATAAAGGGTCACTGGTAGAGAGATGGTGGAAAAGGCAGGAGTATGTCTGCATTTCAGATTGACATGGACATTATCAGTGGGATATATCTACATGTGATGAGTGTCCTTGCCACAATGTTTGGATATGTGAATTTCTTTTTTCTTCATCTCCAAGAGAAAGCTGCTTCTGTGGCATGGTGGGAGAGGGAGCTGACTTCCTGTTCATTTGAGGGGTTGTCTTCAGATCTGTGGTCTACGTAGGGACTGATAAATCTTCTGGGAATCCACCGGGGTCCTGTATCTGTAGAAACACAAGCATATTCTGTCCCCCACATAATGAGAGGCTATGGCCCTTCAACAATTTTAGATTCATGATTCTGATCAAGTACTGGAGGTCTTTCTTTGAGGTGTGTGTACATGTTGTTCTGAAAGTGCCTTAAGACAGGGGGGTTTGATTCATTTTTGAGAGCAATTATTGAAATATATATGATATTAGAATTCATGAAATTCGAATAATGAAAAGTACTTTGCACAGTCTCTCTTGTATAGAGAAAGCCAGGGGCTATGTACAAATCACAAACAGGAAGGAACTGCTGTGGAATGTGCCTCGAGCTGTTTAATTTTTCAGCATCAGTCTCATTACATGGTTATGACAATGGGAAGATGCCAGCAGCTCATATCCTGAGCGGCAGACCAAGAACTTAATGTTACAACTTACTTTATAAGTTTTTTGACCAATCACACAAAGCAAAAGCACATTGACAGCAGTTCTATCCAACCACTATAAGCACAAGTACCTTTGGTAAAAACAATGCTTGCTTATTTCTTATGCAATACCTGCTTGTAAGCCTTAAAACACAATGCACAGAGCTCCATTATTAAGCTTCAAACTTCCTAATATCTTGCTAGAAAAACTTTTCTGTATCTTAGGGGGTTATTCTAGACAAGCGTTAATACACCAACCATTTTTGTATTTGTCCTTGCTTTTCTACTTTTTAAATAATTTTTCTGCTGACCTATCTCATGGCTACTGCTTAGCTCTAATCACAGTTCTGCTGTCTCTGAGGCCTGCCTTTTGCAGCTTCCCCAAAACCCTCTGATTTTGTGGATTCCCTCACTGAACACAAGTTCAGCTATTTTAAATCAAATTCTCACTGATGTAGATAGTATTAGACATGGCACACTGCAAAATGGAGCTGCTATAGATTTTTTGCTGTTAGCACATGGGCACAAGTGTGAGAGTTCTGAAGGAATGTGTTTTATGAATCTCTCTTTCATTCACAGTAAACTGAAACAACTACAAGACAACATGAAGAAATTGACTGTGAACAATTTGGGCTTGGATGAATGGTTTGAGGGATGGGGAATACTTGGATGATTGAAAGATATCTTAAAGGGAGCTTTGTTATTACTAGTAGTTATTATTGTATTGCTTTGTGCTATTCCATGCATAGTGAAATTGGTGACCCGCTTGGTAGAAAATACAGTGAAAAGGTTTTGGCGGGTGCAAGAAGAAGGGGGAATTGTAGCAATGTATATGAACAACTTAGGCCACACTGTGCACCAGCCATATTGCTTGTAGTTGTTCCTATCAGATCCCTCTAGAATTCATCAAGGTTACTAACACATAAACTGTGCTACATGAAGAAAGAAAAGGCTGAGAAACAGAATACCAAGACCACAAGAACTTGTTAACAGAGGGCTGAGAACCACCTGAACTGTAACCAGTCACATACTCTGAGAAGTGCATGCAGAAAACAAGGACAACAGAGAGGCATCAATGAAGAGATGTGTGATCAGTGTATGCAGTAGAGTTAGAATGTATAAATAAGTATATTTATGCAGATGTATATATATAAAAATGTATAAATAAGTGCATAATGTAAGCAATAAATGGCTTCTGCTTGATCATACTAGTTAGTTGTATGGGAGTCCTGTTTCCCACAATGGGTGCCTGGGAAAGAGGGATGGTTCTTTTCCATAAAAGGAAAGCATTGAGCCAGGAGCAGGAGACAAGTGACCCTTGCAGGCCTGGGGCGTCATTGCCTCCTTGTCCCTGCTCAGCAGCCTGGCAGGGGCCGCCCCATGCTCCTGCCCTTGGCATTGCACATCCCCACATGCCAGTGCCCATCCCGGCAAGAGTCCTGAGCAAGGAGGGAGGGACAGGATCTGCCTGGCCAGGGGCTGGGGCTCAGGCCTTGGCCCTTTGCATTCCTCAAACACACCCAGCTTTGCTCAGCACCAGAGACACCTTTGCCTTGCTTGTCCCCAGCTGTCATCACTGCCTCCAGTGTTCTGCTCTAACTGGAAACTGGGGACACTTTCCCAGTTGTGTTCCTCAGTGGAACCCATTAAAACTTTAAGAAAGTTTAGAATTTAAATTTAATTTTGAGTTCTTGAGAAGTTTTTTCAAGACACTCTCAGGGACTGGGTCTGATGCAAACAACACTAAATCCCCAAGGAGGCTCATTAAGGTCCTTGTGCTGTGTCTGTGCTTCTGAGCTTTAAAGGAACAGCTCTTCCCAGGACCAGCTCCTCTCCCAGCCCAGTAGGGCTGAGGGCTCTGCCTGCAGGCACTGAGGGGACAGGAGCCAGGCAGAGACAGGCTGAAGGCAATCAGGATTGGGAAGACATTGAGCTGAGACTTCACTTGGGGAAAGATCTTCACTGCCCTGTGCATGGTGAGTCTGTGGGTGCAGGGCAATGTCCCCTGTGCTCCTGGAGGGATCTCCTGAAGCCAGCACACCCCACAGCCTGGGGGATGTGTCAGGAGGACTCTCCCAGGTTCTCTGTGGCACAGGAGGAGCAGAAGGAGGATGTGCTGCAGAGCGGGGCTGCCCTGGGCACCGTCAGAGGGACAGGGCAGGACGGCTCCTGCTGCCAGGGACGGTGCCGGGAGTGAAGCTGGGGCTGCAGCCAGGGCTGCCCAGGGCTGTCCTGCAGAGCAGCTCCTGCAGCCCTCAGGGCTCTTGGCCAGCCCAGGGCATGTGCCACCTGCCAGGGGCAGCTCTCAGCTTGCCTGGCAGCTCCCCATGGATGCTGCAGGGGAGAAGTTGGAGGTGGAAGGAGCCACCCCCATCAGGGCAGATTCCTCCTGCTGTGGAGATGGTGCTGCATGGCCAGGGCTGCTCTCAACTTTCTCCTAAAGGGAAGGGAAAGGGGCTGTCAGCTTTGGCTGTGTCACTGAGACTCCTGCACTGTCGCCCTGGGCATCCGCAGATGGGCCTCAGATCTCCCTCAGAAAGTGCCTCCTCAGCCTCCACTCCCTACAGACAGCAGCAGCAGCATCTTGGTTTGCAACATCTCTGTTCTGGCCTGCCCTTAAGACCCTGCTGCCAGGGAGATGCCCATGGGCAGTGCCCTGTGCTGGGAGGGGTCTGCAGGGCAGAGCTGAGCCCCCAAGGCTGGGCTGGGCTCTGGCAGCAATGGCAGGGAAAAGGCTTGGATAGATTGAAACAGCTCCCAGCAGGCACAACTCCGGGCAGCAGAGAGCCAGGCCAACCCTTTGCATCCCTCCACGTTAAGGTGCACAGGGAAAGAGCTAAGGGTTTCAAGAAAATATTTTTAAAACAGGAGCATTCCAAAAGTCCACTTTGTTTTCAAGCACATTTAAAGCGTGATTACCCTCAGCTAGCCGGAGGTGTAATGATCAAAGACCCCTCTGAGGGGACCTGCATGTCTGACCACACTGGGGGGCGCAGGGAGCCCTGTTCTCCTTGTTTTGTCCCAGTGTTCACCCAGGGAGCGTAGCTGAAGAGGAATCAGTAACTCAGCCGCAAAAACACCCATTCAAAAAACCCTAGCAAAGTCCCCCCTCAGGAAGGCAAGTAATTTTTAGGAGATTCCATGCAAAATCCATAGGACTGATGCAAGAAGTTGGACCCAGCTTGTCAATGTCTTCTTTCAGTAGTCCACGATGCCCAGAGTGAAGAAATGTCCAACAGCAGCTCCATCAGCCACTTCCTCCTGCTGGCATTGGCAGACACCCGGCAGCTCCAGCTCCTGCACTTCTGCCTCTTGCTGGGCATCTCCCTGGCTGCCCTCCTGGGCAACGGCCTCATCATCAGCACAGTAGCCTGCAGCCACCACCTGCACACGCCCACATTCTTCTTCCTGCTCAACCTGGCCCTCACTGACCTGGGCTCCATCTGCACCACTGTCCCCAAAGCCATGCACAATTCCCTCTGGGACACCAGGGACATCTCCTTCTCAGGATGTGCTGCTCAGGTTTTCTTCTTTCTTTTCTTTATCACAACAGAGTTTTCCCTTCTCACATTCATGTGCTACGACCGCTACATGTCCATCTGCAAACCCCTGCACTATGGGACCCTCCTGGGCAGCAGAGCTTGTGCCCACATGGCAGCAGCTGCCTGGGCCAGTGGCTTTCTCAGTGCTCTGCTGCACACAGCCAATACATTTTCCCTGCCCCTGTGCCATGGCAATGCCCTGGGCCAGTTCTTCTGTGAAATCCCACACATCCTCAAGCTCTCCTGCTCCCACTCCAAACTCAGAGAAATTTGGCTCATTTTGCTAAGTGCTCTTCTATATTTTGGTTGTTTTGTGTTCATGGTTTTCTCCTATGTGCAGATCTTCAGGGCTGTGCTGAGGGTCCCCTCTGAGCAAGGATGGCAGAAAGCCTTTTCCACCTGCCTCCCTCACCTGGCTGTAGTCTCCCTGTTTATCAGCACTGGCACATTTTCCTACCTGAAGCCTCTCTCCATCTCCTCCCCATCCCTGGATCTGTCCCTTTCAGTTCTGTACTCAGTGGTGCCTCCAGCCCTGAACCCCCTCATCTACAGCCTGAGGAACCAGGAGCTCAAGGATGCTTTGGGAAAACTGGTGCCTGCATCTTCAGAAGGAATAAATTCTTTTTTCTGCTACAGAGCCTTCAGTATATAACTCTTTACAATCTCAGCCTTTTTTCTCTTATTCGTCTATTTTTTACTATGGTAACTTTTCCTATTGTTGTAGTGTTTCCTACAAAATATTGTAGTATTACTCTTAGCATTTCTACATGAATAGCTACCTTTCTTTTGAAACAGAAAGACTTGCAAGAGGCTTCTTCCCTTGGCATTTAAATAAAAAACAAGTGCCTGCCCTGACTTGTCTGTCCAAGGCATTTCCTCACCCCTTCTCTGTCCCTGCAGGGGCAGTGCCTGTGAGCAGAGGTGGAGGGAAGAGACTCCCACCACAGCAGCACAGCCAGGGACAATGGCCTTGGCTCTTCCCACATCTGCTCTGTCCAACTGCACCCCGTCCTTGCCAGCCCTGCTGTGGCTGTAAGGCCGGAGTGCTCTGGCAGCTTGGCGACTGTCCTGCTGTGTGTCCCTGCTGTGGCCACAGGCAGTGCCAGGCCATGGGCACTGCTGGGACACAGCTGGGCTCCAGCACAGCAGCTCCAGCAGCAAAGGGCATCTCCTGAGGGCAGGGCAGGGAGGCTTTGCTCCCCTCCAGAGCTGCTTTCAGCAATGTGCTCCAGGAATGCCCTGGCACAGCAAAGCCCAGTGCCTGGGGCAGGGGGGAGTGTGCAGGGGGGGCTCACAGCAGTGTCCTGGCACAGCCAGAGCTCCTGGCATGGACCTGAGGCAGCAGCAGAGCAGGGCCTGGGCTGTGTCTCTGTTTTGGGACAGCCTGGGAAGGTGGCCCAGGGCAATTGTCCCACACCAGCCCCTGCAACCACCACTGCCAGCACTGGCCTCTCCCCACCTGCAGGAGGTTGTTTGTCCCTGCACGGAGGGACACCAAGTGACCAGGCCAGCAGGCCATGTTTTCTCTGCACTGAGGAGATCTCAGCAGTGCATCGTGTGTGTGTGGGGAGATGAACCCCAGTGAGCACAAACACCATCAGCACACCCGGGGCTGGCACAATTCCAGTGGCACAAACAGGGCCTTGAGGCCACTTCACCCTGAGAGTAACGTCCTCTGGGAAAACACCTGAATTCTTTGTGGGGTTGTGGTTAGGACTGCATGGAGACAAATATCATTGGCAGGGCGGCTCCAGGAAAAAATGCTCAGGGCAGCCATGGACTGCACAGAGAGACATTGGATAGAGTGAGGGTCTGTGGGGAGAAATCAGAGCTGCCTCCCTTCTGAACCAGCCCGAGGACCTGGACAGGGCTGTGCTGTGTTCTGGGCACTGACCTGGAACTGAGGAATGTGGAAAAGGCCTTTGGTGTCAGGGCTGTTTAGAAGGCTGGGCAGCATCACTGTGGGACCTCTCTCAAACCCCATTGGAAAGGCCAGAGCCATCCCAGAGGGTCCTGGGAACTTGGGAAGGGCAGACATGGAACCAGTCTGCACACAGGGCAGAGAGGGGGACTGGGACAGTCACAGCCTGGTCAGGCTCAGCAGGGAAGGGGATGTGGCAAATCCTCCTGCAGCCATTCCAGGCACTGGCAGGACAGGGCAGGGACTGCAGAACCCATGTGGGAGGGAAAAGAAGGGGATGTTGTGTGCCCAGACTTCAGCCAGGCCTGGGACAGGGTCTGCTCTGGTCTCCTCAGAGCCAGACTGGAGAGAGCCGGGCTGAAGGAGTGGAACATGGGCTGGGTGGGAGTTTAGCTGAACAATGAGGGTCAAATGTCATCCATGGTACAGAGTCCTCTTGGCAGCCATGCCCTAGTGACATCCCTCAGTGGCCAGCCCTTGGCCGCCACAGTGGAATATTTCTATTGTCTCTAAAATGGCATGAGATGTACTTTCAATTCCTTGATGGATGCTGAAAAATTTCAGGGAGTCTGTGACTGAACTCATCTAGTTAATGGTGACTGCAAAATGCAAGATGACTGAGTTGGGGAAATTTGTCTTGCCATCAGGTGCCAAGCAAGCCACAAGAAAGGGCAGAAAAACTTATGCACCAGAAGAAAGACAGTTCAATAGGGAAAAATTGAAATTCAACCAAAAAGAAACCCCAAAGCCAACCAATAAACCCAAAGCAAGATCCACCCACAACAACACAAAACCCCCACAAACAAACCAACCACGAAAAGAAAAGACCACAAACAGAAGAAAAACCAAATAAGCAGGAAATCTCCCATCAGTGGGAAATAATTAACCACCTTGTGGCAGGAGAAAATTCTGTATGTGTTGGTGCTGTTTTGAAAGAAAAATATCTGAAAAAATAAATTAATCCCCTACCCTCCTTGCCCCCCCCGCTTCTCTCAGATGATTTCTGATCATGGTGTGACATGGAATGGAACATCCCTTGGGTCAGTCCCGCCCAGCTGTCCCATCCCTGTTCCCCAGGAACACTTACCCACCCCAGGCCCATAGGTTGTGGGGGTTGCCGACGCCTCATGCAGGGCGAGCACTGACACAAGGACAGGAGAACAGAACAACATTTACTCTTGTCAAGGACAGTAGAACAGAACAGCTCAGCCTTGGAGAAACTAATTGAGGATGTACCTATGGCAAACAGAAGTCCCAAGAAATGCAAGCAGGATGCCAGCTCTGCTCTGACAAAACAGAAGTTATGCAGAACAATAATATTGCCCTTACTCAAAAGGAGGGGTCAAGGAACAGCCACCTAAAAAGGACACTGGATGTTGAAGACAAAATCCAAAGAACCATGAAAGGATTTGTGATAAGGGGTGCAACTATGTCAAATAAACTCAAAGGAACTGGGGATAGCTAATGGATACATCATCAGTGTGTGTGATAAAAACTCTGTTCATTTGATCCTCAGTGCACTCCAATGGAGGAAGGATGGCCTAAGTGACCACCATACTGTAAAAAAGAATACCTGCTTTCAAATACTCCAAACTGTTCAGAAGTTTCTATCCAGTGGATTTCAGTATCAGTGGTGTCCTTGACTCCATTATGCCCCACAGTTTCACAATGGCGCCTTGGTTCCATGAGGCCCTGCTGTAGAACAATGGACCCTTGGTTCCATTGGGTTCTGTACTGTCAAAATGGCCTCTTTGGTTCTACACTGCCACAGTGCTCTCCTTGGTTCCACCAGGCCTTGGAGTGTCACAACAGCCCCTTGGTTCAGTCAACTGCCATAGTGTCACCCTGGTCTCTTGGATCTGCAGTGTCACAATGGACAATTGGTCACAAGCAGCCCGGCTGTGACACCATGATAATTTGGTTCCATGGGGCCCCAGAGTGTCACAATGGCCCCATGGTGCCACGAGGTTCCCCTGCATCACCATGGTGTCCTTGGATCTGCAGTATCTCCGTGGACCATTGGTTCCATGTGGCCCTGCTGTGTCACAGTGGTTCCTTGGTTCCACTGCATAACAATGGAATCTTGTTCCTGTGTGGTTCTGTACTGTCACAATGGTCTCCTTGGTTCTGGACTGTAACAATGGACCCTTGGTTCCATGACGTTCCATGATGTCACAATGGTCTCCTTGGTTCCACAAGGCTTTGCTGTGTCACAGTTGACCCATTGTTCCATAAGCTTCCATGGTGTCACCATGGTCTCCTCAGATCCACATTGTCACAATGGACAATTGGCTCCATGGCCCCTGCTGTGTCACAATAAACCCTCAGTGCCATGACGTTCTGTGGTGTCACAATGGTCTGCCTGGTTCAATGAGGCCCTGGAGTGTCACAATGGTTGCTTGATTCCATGAGCTTCCATAGCATCAACGGTGGTCTCCTTGTTTCTGCAGTTTCACAATGGACTCTGGTTCCATGAGGTCCCTAAATGTCACTGGTCTCCTGGGTTCCATGTGGCCCTGCTGCGTCACCACAGCCCCTTGGTTCCATGAGTTGCTGTACTGTCAGCAATGGTTCCTTTGTTCCAATGAGGCCCTGTGTGTCACAATGGACCATGGGTTCCATGAAGTTCTTCAGTGTCACAATGGCCCCTTGGATCCATGATGTCCCACAGTGTCACCATGGTGTCCTTGGATTCACGCTGCCATAATGGGCCATTGTTGCAGCCGGAATAGCTGCTAATAAAATCCAGGGCAGGGAAGCAAAAAGGGCCTTTGCATGGTATCCACAGATGTTTCATTCAGCTGTGCAGTGAGATGTTCAGGGTCACAAGGCAGGACTTCTGGGGGGAGTCCAGGTTTCTGTATCTCCAAAGGAAGGGACTGATCAGTGGCATGGGGGCAGTGAAAAGATGGAGCCAATGGGGGAATGGGGAGGGAGTGGCTGAGGGACACAGAACAAGGGGAAGGAGCCGATGGGATCGAACAGCTTTTCAGGGAAGCTTCTTGTGTCTCCCTAACCCAGAGAATGCCTCTCAGGGTCTCCACAGCTGCAGAGTGTCAAAATGGCCCCTTGGTTCTTTTGGCTTCCTCAGGATCCCAGTGGTTCTTGGCTGCATGAGGCCCAGCTGTGTCACACTGGCCCCTTGCTTCCATGGGGCCCCACAGCATCACAATTGTGCCCTCTTAGTTCCATGAGGCCCCTCAATTTCAAAATGGACCTTTGGTTCCATGAGCCCCACATTGTTCCAGGAATCCTTAGTTCCATGGGGCACTGTAGTGTCACAATGGCCCCTTGGTTCCATGAGGCCCCTCAGTATAACAGTGGACCATTGGTTCCATTGGGTTCTGTACTGTCAAAATGGCCTCCTTGGTTCCATGAGGCCCCTCAGTATAACAGTGGACCATTGGTTCCATTGGGTTCTGTACTGTCAAAATGGCCTCCTTGGTTCTGCACTGCCACAGGGCTCTCCTTGGTTCCACCAGGCCTTGGTGTGTCACAACAGCCCCTTGGTTCCATCAGTTTCACCCTGGTCTCTTGGATCTGCAGTGTCACAATGGACAATTGGTCACAAGCAGCCCCGCTGTGTCACCATGAATATTTGGTTCCATGGGCCCCCCACAGTGTCACAATGGCCCCTTGGTTCCACGAGGTTCCCCTGCATCACCATGGTGTCCTTGGATCCGCAGTATCTCCATGGACCATTGGTTCCATGTGGCCCTGCTGTGTCACAGTGGTTCCTTGGTTCCACTGCATAACAATGGAATCTTGGTCCCTTAAGGTTCTGTACTGTCACAATGGTCACCTTGGTTCTGGACTTTAACAATGGACCCTTGGTTCCATGAGTTTCCATGATGTCACAATGGTCTCCTTGGTTCCACAACGCCTTGCCTTGCCACTATGGACCCATGACTCCGTGAGCCGGTGTCAGAATGGCCCCTTTGTCCCATAGAGCCCCACAGTGTCACTATTCTCTCGCCTTGGTTCATTGAGGCCTTGCTGTGTCACAATGCTCCTTTGTTTCCACGAGGCCCCATGTGTCATAATGGTCTCCCATGGTTCCACGAGGCCCAGCTGTATCACAATGGCCCCTCTGTCCCATGGAGCCCCACAGTATCACAATTGTCCTCCCTTAATTCCATGAGGCCCTGCAAAGTCACAATGGACCTTTGATTCCATGAGTCCAACATTGTTCCAAGAATCCTTAGGTCCATGGGGCCCTGTAGTGTCACAATGGTCCCTTGGTTCCATGGTTCCACACAGTGTGACAATTGCCCTTTGGCCCAACAGGGCCTCATAGTGTCACAATGGACTCCTCGGTTCCATGCAGACACAAGGTGCCACAATGGCCCTTTGGTTTCTCAAGGCCTCAAAGTGTGAAAATGTCCTCCATGGTTCCATGAAGTCCTCCTGTGTAAAAATGGCCTTTGGTTCCATGATGCCTCATAGTGTCACAATGGTCTCATTGGTTCTGCACTTTAAGAATCCCCCCTTGGTCCCTTGGAGCCCCACAGTGTCACTATTGTCCCCTTGGTTCCATGAGGCTTTGCTGTGTCACAATGCTCTTTTGGTTCCATGAGGTCCCCTGTGTCACAATGGTCCGTGGCTTCCATGAGGCCTGGCAGTGTCACAGGGGTCTCCTTGGTGCTGCAGTGTCACAATGGACCCTTGGTTCCATGGGGACTCACAATGTCAGAAGGGTCTCCTTGGTTCCATGAGGCCCTGCAGAGCCCCTTGATTCAACAAGGCCTCCAAATGTCATCATGGCCTCCAGGATTCCATGAGGCTCCGCAAAGTCCCAATGGACTTTAGTTCCATGGGGTCCTGCACTGTTTTATGAATCCTTCTTTCCATGGGGCCCTGGAGTGTCACAATGGACTCCTTGGTTCCATGGTGCCGCTCAGTGTGACAACTGCCCCTTGACCTGCCATGACCCCACAGTGTCACAATGGTTCCTTGCTTCCATGAGGCCTTGCAGTGTCACAATGGTCTCCATGATCCCATAAGGCCTTGCAGTGTCACCACAGACCATTGGTTTCATGGAGCCCCACAGTGTCACTATAGTCCTCTTGGCTTCACAAGGCTCTGAAGTGCCACAATGGTCCTTTGGTTCCACAAGGCCTCCGAGTGTAAAAATTGCCTCCATGGTTCCATGAGGCCCTGCTGTGTCACAATGGACATTGGTTCCATGATGCCCCAGAATGTCACAATGGTATCCTTGGTCCCACGGTGTCAGAATGGACCCTTCATCCCATGGACACCCACAGTGTTCCCTGCAGTCCCCTTGATTCCACCAGGCCCTGCCATGCTCTAATGGCCCCTTGGTTCCAGTGGGTCCCAAAGCGTCAGAACAGTCTCCATTATTCCAAAAGGCCCCACAATGTCCCTGTGCTGCCCTTGGTTCCACAGGGCCCTACAGTGGAACAAAGGATTCTTGGTTCCATGAGGTTCCTCAGTCCCAATGGTCTCCTTGGATCCTCAGTGTCACAGTGGCCCCTTGGCTCCGTGTGGCCACGCTATGTCACAATGGCTCGTGGTTCCATGAGGCCACACAGTTTAACAAGGGACCCTTGGCTCCATGAGGCCTTGCTGTGTCATAATGGACTTGTGGTTCCATGAGCTCTCACACTGCCAGCAGCAGTCTCCTTGGTTCTGCAGTGTCACCATGGACCCTTTGTTCCATGAGGTTCCGCAGTAGAACACGGTCACCTTGGTTCCGTGAGGTTCTGCAGTTTAACAACGGACCCATGGTTCCACCAGGCCGTGCTGTGTCACAATGGCCCCTTGGTTCCAAGAGGTTTCTCAGGGTCACAATGGTCTCCTTGGATCCCCAGTATCACAACAGGCCATTGGTTCAATGTGGCCCCAATGTGCCAAAATGGATTTTGGTTCCATGGGGTTCTGCAGTGTCACAATGGACCCTTTGTTCCATGAGTTTGCTCAGTGTCACAGTTGACTCCTTGTTCTGTGAGGCCTCGCCATCACCAAATCTCCAAAATATCAGAATAAGACCCGTTAACACTAATTTGCTTGTTAAGAGGGGATCATTTATTCAGGCCTGAGGTCTAGTGAGGGATAACTTCTAACCTTATGTGGGCATGTTATTCTACCAGCATCAGTAAGTGTGTATTACAATTTACTCACTTCCATAAAACTCACCCAAAGTTCCCAGATTCAGTCCTTTGATTTTCTGTCACTACATTTTTGAGCCAGATGTCTTCTCTTCCAACCATCCTTGCTGGGAAAGCAGCCCCTGCATGCCTTGTTCCTGTGCTGAAAGTTCACAGGCACAGTAAAAATTGAATTAATCCTTTTGATATCAAGGCCAAGGCTTTGTGTGGCGAGGCAGAGGCAGGCAGGAGGCAGAGCTGGGTGCAAAGGAAGGGCCCAGCCAGGTGGGGCAGCCGGGGGATGCCGACAGCCTGCAGGGGCAGAGGCACAGGGCAGGGACACCGTGGGACAGCCTGGGCTGCACAGGGCACAGGGGTGGGCAGCAGCTGCAAGACAGCCCTGCCAGAGCCAACTTGGGCAGCACTTTGGCCATGGCTGCTGGGCTTGGGCCTGAGGCCACGAAGGGACAAGTGACCCTTGCAGGGCTGGGGCCTCATTGCCTCCTTGTCCCTGCTCAGCAGCCTGGCAGGGGCCGCCCCATGCTCCTGCCCTTGGCATTCCACATCCCCACATGCCAGTGCCCATCCCAGGAAGGGCCCTGAGCAAGGAGGGAGGGACAGGATCTGCCTGGCCAGGGGCTGGGGCTCAGGCCTTGGCCCTTTGCATTCCTCAAACACATCCAGGTGTGCTCAGCACCAGAGACACCTTTGCCTTGCTTGTCCCCAGCTGTCATCACTGCTTCCAGTGTTCTGCTCTAACTGGAACCTGAGGACACTTTGTCAGTCTTGTGCCTCACAGGGATCTATTTAAAGCACAAGGATCTTCAGTGTTTCAATCTCACTTAGAGTTCTTGAAAAAATTTTTGAGCCCTCTCTGAGGGACTGGGTCTGATGCAAAGAGCACCAAAGCCCCAGAGGCTCATTAAAGTCCCTGTGCTGTGTCTGTACTGCTAAGCTGGGCTGGGCTCCTGGCTCAGAGGCAGCTCCTGGCAAGGGCAGCACTGCAGAGAGACAGCTCTGGCCAGGAGCAGCTCCTGTGCACAGCCCAGCAGGGCTGGGGCACTGCCAGGGCTCCTCAGGGACACCAGCAGGGCACAGACAGAGCTCACAGGGGCTCAGCACTGGCAGGGGCTGTGGGATGTCCCAGAGGGGGCTGTGTCACAGCAGCACCTCTGTGGCTGTGTCACAGAGGCACAGAGCAGCTGTGATGTCAGCAAGGGGTTGTGTGACAGCACAGAGTAGGCTGTGAGATCATGGTATGACTGTGTGACAATAAAGAGTGGGCTTTGAGGTCAAAGTGTGTGCTGTGACATTACAGAGTGGCAGTATGACATCACAGAGAGGCTTTTGTGGCATCACTGAGAGGGTTGTGACATGACAAAGTTGGCTGTGACATCATAGAGTAGGGTGTGAGGCCATAGAGCAGATCCTACCATTATGGAGGGTGTCTCTGTGACATCAGAGAGTGGGTTGTGACATCACTGGGTAGCTGTGTAAAATCATAGAACAGGCTGTGACATCACAGAAAAGACAGTGACATCACATTGTGATTTTTTGACATCAATGTCTTCTGTGTCATCACAGGATGCTGTGTGACATCACAGGGGCTGTGTGACATCACAGGGGCTGTGTGAGGTCACGGGGAGGTCACTCTGCCCTGGCCCCCTCACAGCTCCCCCCAGAGCAGTCCAACCCTGCTTGTGCACAGCAGAGTCCCCTGTCCCCCCGGGTCCCCCTGCCCCCAGCCCCGCAGCCTCCCGCAGAGGATGTTCCACGAGATCGATCCCAGAGCCTGACATGGGGATGGGGGGCCGGAGCCCTGGGGGTGGCTCAGGGGGACAGGGACCCCCCGGCAGCGTTCCTGTATCCCCCAGGGCCAGAGCCTGGGCCAGGGCTCCTTCACCCTGTTATGAACGAGGCCTTGAGAGTGCTATGAAAAATCCTCAGCAAGGGATCAGCAAAAACCAGAGTTTATATTAAGGGACAGCAATACAAAGTTCCTTGGCAAGAGTCACTCTGCTCCTGACTGGGCACTTCAGGCACAGCAAGGAAACAAAGCATTAACAAAACCAAACAAAATCCAGGCAATCAAACCAGAAATGAACCAAGAACTGTCCCTGTGTGTGTGTGTAACACAAAGACAGTGAGGGCAAGGATAAAAGCAATATGGCCTAAAAGCTCAAATTTAATAGGACTTAACATAACCTTGACTGATACTTTAAACTTGACAATTTAACAAAAGAACAGCACTTAACACTATTTAACCTAACTTATAACCTATGACTTAGCAATTTAACAGAGGAATTACATTTAACAGTATTTAACTTAGCTAATAACCTAAACTTAACAACTTAGCAAAATAACAACTCTAAGCAGCATTTAACTTTGCTTAGACCTCCTGACTTAACCTTACCTACACGCCTGACTGACTCAGCTATCCAAGGCACTCAAGCACCTCAGAGAGCAGCATTTCTGCCACGTTTCCCCAGCACAGGCACTCCTGTGCGCACACAGACACAAAGAGTCAGTGCAAGGCACCGGTGAGAAATTCCCCTGAGGGCAGGAAATGCTCACTCTGGATCTTTTGGCATCTCCCCACTGGGTGAAGGGCTGAGCCTGGAGGAGTGGGGGGATCGGCCCAGGCTCCATCGTTGTTCGGGATCCCCAAGTGCAGCAAATGGGAGAGTTCCCGTCTGGGAGAGGGCCCACTCAGAGGCAGTTGCTGGCCCAGGAGTGTCACTCTAGGACACGAAAGAACACAAGCTCACATCGTTGTTCTCATGGTGAAGAAAAAAGGGGAAGTTTATTTTCTAACTCCAACATTTACAGTTTTTCAAAAGTGACAGTGGAGTGGAGGGTGACAGTGCCACCTCTCCAATGACACTGGACAAACCAACAGTCCATCAACTGTCTCCTCCTCCAGAAAGGAATGCAAAGAAATGAGTTATTTACAGTAAGTGTGTGAGAAAGTTCACTACAAGAATGTCAACATCAGAAGGCTTAGAAAATCTTAAAAAACCAGGGTGACATCTCACTCTTTTCTGTTTAAAAAAGAAAAAATGTAAATGAACAATATGAAAAAAGAGAACATGAACACTCCTCAGCGTCCACTTTTGGAGGTATCATCAGAGTGATCACTCTCATCATCTGCATCTGAGTCATCACTCAACGATTCACCCGTTTGATGTCTTTCAGGTTGTTCACGATTTCCATCTTGCCCGTCGGCCGGATTCTGTCACAGGTCAGGGCAAACACACTTCGAAGGTACCCAGCGTACCCCAGTGTGTGTGGATACACAAGCATACCCGCGCCCCAAAGCGATAAGGTCATAGGGACCTTCCCACTGTTTGGTGACTAAATTCTGTACCCAAACATTCGCTCGAGGCTGATGTGCCTCATCCGCTGCCTGCAACGAGAGATGGTGATTCAAAATGACGGAATGATTTGAGCTCTGTGGCACAGTGAGATGACTGATTGTGCACAAAGCTTTTGCCAACTGACTGTGTGGGGTTTCACCCTTCATTCCCCGTTTTTGTTTTTGAAGAACCCGCTCCAGAGTACCGTGAGCGCATTCTACAATATCTTGACCAGTCGGAGAATGAGGGATATCAAACTTGTGCGAGACACCCCACAACTGCAGGAACTGCCACACCTTTTGCAATGCATAAGCAGGACCATTGTTGGTTTTCAAAGCAGAAGGTATGCCCAGAACGGTAAAGGCCTGCCTCCAGTGGGCAAGGACATCACGGGCCTTCTCCCGAATGTGTGAGCCAAAGCCCACATCGCAGAGGAGAAAGTGTCCACCGTGACAGGCACATATTTGAGCCAGCCAAACTTGGCAATCTGGGTGACATCGGTCTGCCAAAGCTCCAAGGCCCCAAGGCCTCTGGGGTTTACCCCTACCGGCAAAGGCGGAGCAAGTGCGTGGCAGTCATCACATGACTCAAACATGTCACGAGCCTCAGTTGGCGTCAGCTGAAACTGCATCCGCAAGGTATGTGCATTTTGGTGGAAAAACCCATGTGATGCCTTGGCCTGCATGAGTGTATCAGGCTGAGGCACTACCCACGCTGGGTTAGCCAACTTGTCAGCCCTCGTGTTACCTTCCACTATAAAGCCTGGCAAATTGGTGTGACTCCTCACATGCAGAACATAGAATGGATGAACCCAGGCCTGAATGGCACACCACAAGGTCTTCAGTAAATGAAACAAGGCAGGATTACTGACCTCCTTCAAAATGGAATGACCCAACCTCTGTGTGGTATTGGCCACATAGGTGGAATCCATGACCAAGTTGAATGTTTCCTGGGAAAATTTCTCAAATGCCATGACAGCAGTCCTCAGTTACAACCAATTGGGCTGACCCATTGTCATGAGCTTCCAGAACCTGCCACTCAGATCCATCCCTCCAGGTAACAATGGCCTTTCATGTTTTCCCTGAACCGTCAGTGAAGACGGTGGGTCCTTGAACGGGTTCCTGGCTGGTTTTGGGCCGCAAAGAGATTTGTGTGAATTTTGCCATATGCAGTAGCCTATGGCTATGATGGTGATAAATGACCTGTCCTGAAAAGTATTCCAGAGCACTCTGCAGGGACACAGAGTGCTTTGTTTGCAAAGCTCCAGTCAAAATCCTCCCGTTTCACCGGGAGTATGATCTTTGCAGGATCCACACCCATCAATTGCAAACACCGTTGCCAGCATTTGATTATCAAGCGAGCAATCAGCTCAAACAATGCAGTTGCTGTCTTCAGCGGCTGATGAGGCAGAAAAACCCATTCCAACACATGCAAGGAATCGGGCCATTTGTCACTCCATTGGCCAATGATGCCCATGGGATACAAATCTGGAGTGGTGATGAACACAGTGACATCAACAGAGAGATCAATGCAATGAACTTGGCAAGCCGAAACAGCTCACTGAACCACCTACAACACCTTACATGCCTCAGGGGTCAGTGTGTGAGGTGACTTTAGATCAGAGTCTCCTTTCAACAAATCATACAGAGGAGACAGCTGTGCATCGGTTAGTCCCAAGTATGGACGTAAGCGAGTGATGAATTCTACCAATTTCTGTAGGTGTCGTTCAGTGTCTTCACAGAATGCACAAATTGCACCTCCTGGTGACTGATCGTCCATTCTAGAATTTTGACCCCCAAGTAATTCCAAGGTGGTTGTTGAACCTTTTCTTGAGCCACCTGCAGTCCATGAGCATGCAAAGCATCGAGCAACCGAGGCTGAATCCTCAGCAGCTCATCCTGGGGGGGCATGCCCACCAGAATGTTGTCCATATAATGATACAAACGTGCATCAGAAAACTGCTTGTGAACTCCAGACAAGGCAGGAGAATTCTGCATGCCCTGGGGCAATGTCCTCCATTGATACCTCTGTGCGGGCTCAGCCTTGTTAATCGCTGGCACTGAGAAGGCAAACATCGGTCTGTCATGAGGATGCAAAGGAATCGTAAAGAAACAATCCTTCAGATCCACAATGAGGACGGGCCAGTCTGGGGGAAGCATGGTAGGCGATGGCATGCCCGCCTGCAATGTCCCCATGCTTTCGATCACGGCATTAACCTTTCAAAGGTCTTGCAACAACCTCTACTTCCCAGATTTCTTTTTGATGCAGAAGACAGGAGTGTTCCAGAGACTGGTAGAAGGCTCCAGATGACCCTGTGTGGGAATCCACAAAATTAGAGGATTTTGGGAAAGCTTCAAGATGCAGGCCTCAGAGACAGCAGAACTGTGAGCAGAGCTATGCAGCAGCCATGAGATAGGTCAGCAGAAAAATTATTTAAACTGTAGAAAAGCAAGGGCAAATAGAACAATGGTCTGTGTATTAACACTTGTCTAGAATAGCTCTCTAAGCTACAGAAAGTTTATCTAGCAAGATATTAGGAAGTTTGAAGCTTAATAATGGAGCTCTGTGCATTGTGTTTTAAGGCTTACAAGCAGGTATTGTATTCGAAATAAGCAAGCATTGTTTTAACCAAAGGTACTTGTGCTTATGGTGATTGGATAGAACTACTGTCAATGTGCTTTTTCTTTGTGTGATTGGTCAAGAAAATTATAAAGTAAGTTGTAACATTAAGTTCCTGGTCTGCCGCTCAGAAATGTGAGCGGATGGCATCTTCCCATTGTCATAATTATGTAATGAGACTGATGCTGAAAATTAAAGCAGCTCGAGGCACATTCTACAGCAGCCCTGTCTGCTTTGTGGTTTGTACAAAGCCCCCCTGCCGGCTTCACCCTGGTCCAACTGCTCCTGCACCAGATTCTGAAGGGTGACCAATTTATCTTGAGGGAGGGGCCACTGCTTCTCCCAGACAGATTTGTCCACCAGACACCGAATAGGAGGCATAAGACACTCTGCGCCCTTCATCGCAGTGGCCCCCATCAAAAATCCGTCCCGATGCACACCCCCCAGACAGACAGAACACCCCTCCCCCAGAGGTTGGGCGGAGTAGAAGTAACATGAGGCCTAACCCAGGCTGTCTGTCCCTCTGTGTTCGCAACCAGCACGGGCCACTGGCTCACGTAGCATTGTGCCATCCCTCCCAGGCCCGTGACAGATGTCCCCACCGGGTCCAGGGGCCACTCTGGGGGCCAGGCAGCAAGGGAGAGAGCCGTGGCATCAGCACCGCTGTTGAGAAGTCCATGGAGGCAGATTTCTGATGGCGTCGCACCAGGAACAGACAGGGTACACAGCATCTCGGGATGGTCCTTGGTCAGGACAGCAGTCCAGTGAACTTGAGGCAGCCCAGTGGATCCAAAGCCACCAGCTCCACGTGACTGGTCAGCTGTCCTGCAAACAGAGGACTTAAACGGCACAAGTTGAGCAAGTCGCGTCTCTTTCGTGATCGTGACGGGAGGGGGTGGGTGTGGAGACCATGGCACAAATCTGCCCTGTGAAATCTGCATCAATGAGCCCCAGGTGCACAATGATGCCCTGAATGGCGGCACTAGATCTCCCCATCAGGAGAGCACTCATGCCCCCACCCAAGGGACCGAAGGCATCCCGGGGAACCTTGTGTATTTTACAAGATTCTAAGATAACTGTTGCTGTGGTGCAGACATCCACACCTGCTGATCCGCGGGTGCTGGCTGCAAGCCGGCAAAGGAGGCCTCCATTGGTTCCTGGGTATGGAGAGAAGCTTGTGTCTAGGTGCGTCCCTTCTGAGCGCTTCGCTTCACGTTTCCCAAGCCTGGTAAAGCCTGGCCATTAACATGAACAGTCGCCTTGCAGATATTGGACATGTGATTCGGCCTACCAAACCAACCACATAAGAACATCGGGAATTTGACCTTCTGTGCTTTCTTCCCCTGCTTCTTGCCAGCATGCACAGTCCCCTGCTGTGGCCACCTGCCCTGCGGTGCTGCCCAGACTGGCTGCACAGCGGCAGCCACAGCAGCCAACTTCTGACCCGAGGGGATAATGTCTGCACAGGCCTCCACCATATGGGAGACAATAGGAAAACCAGGCAGAGCCACTATGACCTTCCTACAAGCATCATTTCAATTACACCTCGCAAGGTTTGCAATCACAATCCTCTTTGCCACAGGATCAGGGCACCTGCCTCTCCACAGACGCAGTCAGCCTTGCTGCAAATTCCACGAAGGACTCATCAAATCAACCCCCTGGACAATTGTTGCAAACGGCTGCCTCGGAGCAGCCATTTCCAGGGTCTGAACAATCGCTGCCATGCCCAGCGTGTGGCACTGGTGAAGCACAAGGGGATCGAATCCAGCCTGTGCCTGAACATTGGCATAAAGCGCCGTGCCCAACAGCACGTCAGTGACAACCCCATGCCGGGGGTCCTGTGGCGCCAATGCAGCATTCTGCACCACCGCGTGGGCTGCCAAACGAGCCTGCTTGGTCTCAAAAACATCAAACTGCACAGGGTCAAAAAGAGAATGTGCCACACGATCGAAGTCATGAGGCGTCAGCACGTCCGTAGCAACCCTCCCGAGAGTCTACATAACCTCAGCAGACCCCAAACCATGCTGAGCAACCGCATCATGGACTTCCCTCTCCAGCTTATACAAAAGTGGTTCATGAGTGTTGTGAGTAACACCCCTGAGCATAGGGAAAGCCTGGGAACCCCCTGGCAAAGCCACAGCACCTGCTGTGTCCTGGTACTTGGGCCCCACAGGGACAAGAGGGGATGACTGACTGGGAGCCAGGTCAACACCACTCACCCCCGCGCCCCCTGCAGCACCGGCAGAGCCAGAGGAGCCTGCTCCGCAACCCAGCAGATGTCGCAATGAGGCAGGCTCAGACATCTCGTTAGTGTTAGTTTTGGCTTCTCGCCAGAAACGCTCGGGGTCCCTTGGACATACAGTCACCTGGCATGAGGGAAGCGTCCACAAATTCGACGAGGAGACGCCATGGCCCCGGGAACCCACTCGCCTTCCACCGGCCGTGTTGGCATTCGCACTAAAGGTAAATACCTCAGCGCCCTGTTGTGCTGCAGCCCTGGCAGGGGGCGCCTTGGCGGGCACAGGTGCCAGCACTGCTTGCAAACCCGATGTGGGCTGGCACATGTGACCATGGTCACAGGGGTTTTCAGGATGAGAGAGAGACAAGAATGTTGACTCCATGATTAGAAGGCTTGATTTATTATTTTATTATATATACACTACATTGTAACTATACTAAAAAGAAATAGAAAGGAAAAGGTTTCTCAGGAGGCTAAGCTAAAAATAAAATTGAAAAGAATGAATAACAAACATCTGTGTCTCGGCGGAGAGCAAGAGCAGCTCTGCCGTGAGTGGTGAGTAAATCCAAACATCCACAGGAGACCAATCACGGATCCACCTGTTGCGTTCCACAACAGCAGATAACCATTGTTTACACTTCGTTGCTGAAAGGTCTCAGCTTCAGCAGGAAAAATCCTAATGAAAGGATTTTAATGAAAAGATGTCTGCAACAGGACGAGACCGGCGCGGAGCTCTGTCCCTGACATGGAGGAGGGGAGGGGTGCCAAGAGAGGTGCAGCCCGTGGAGCCGCATCACTGCAGAGCGGCACAAGGGAGCCTGGCCCAGCCAAATCCACCCTGGGGGAACCATCGCCATCCCCCGAGTTGGACCCGTCCCCCACCACATCGTCCCAGGGCGGGGGAGAGAGCTCCACATCACACAGAAACTCAAACTCCCCTTTGTCCACGTCAGAGACAGAAGGGGTCCACTGGGAACCCTGAGGGGTACAAGAACCAGACCCCCGCCAAAGATCCTCACACTTTTTCCACTGCACCAGCAGTGATCCCATGTCTACGGTGCAATCATCAAAGAGGGCCTCCATGAGGCGGACCCCCACAAGAGAACACTCCTCCTTGGAGAACGGCTTTGCAGAGTCCGAAAAGAGCCCTCGCTCTCGGACCCACAGAAACAATCGCTCAAAATCATACCAGGAAATAGAAACCTGTTTCCACTCCAGGACCCCTCCTCCAGAGATCCAAAATGAGGGAACCCTCCTTGAAACCCACAGCGGTTGCCATTACCCCAAGAACAGCAGGCAAAGCGCCAAAGACGGGGGACAATAAAACCTCACCGGCAATCCAGACTCTGTCTCAGCCTAGGCTGCAGTACACGTTGGCAGTCACCTGATGTCACTAGAGGACAGGAAAGAACAGAAGCACACATCGCTGTTCTCAAGGCGAAGAAAAAATGTGAAGTTTATATTCTGACTCCAGCATTTATAGTTTTCCAAAAGTGACAGCAGATTGGAGGGTGACAGTGCCACCTCTTCAATGACACTGATCAAACCACCAGCCCTTCAACTCTCTCCTCCTCCATAAAAGGAATGCGAAACAATGAGTTATTTACAGAAAGTGTGTGAGAAAGTTCACTACAAGAATGTCAACATCTAACATGTTTAACATTTGTTAACATTAGAAAATGTTAAAAAACCAGGATGACACAAGTTGGGCTAAACCTGGCTTCTGGTGACTGCTTCTCTGGTGACTGCCCCTGCACCAGTGGGGCTCACTTGTTTCCTTCCTATGGAGACCATTGTGACACTGCGGAGCATTCTGGAACCAATGGGCCATGGTGACACTTAGGGACTTGTGGAACCAAGAGGAACATTGTAACCCCGCAGGGTACCATGGATCCCAGGGGCCACTGTGACACTCTGTGGCCTCGTGGAACCAAGAACATCTTTCTGTTCTCTTTGAACCAAGAACATGTGGCCCAGTTGGGCCTCACCGTCCCAAGGGGCCAGTGTGAAGCAGCAGGGCTTTGTGGAACCAAGAGGCTATTGCTGCATTTCAGGGCCTTGTGGAGCCAAAGGGCCATTAAGATCCTGCAGGGCACTTTGGATCCATGGAGAGCATTGCGGCATTGCAAGGCCCCATGGAATCAGGGAGACGATTGTCACCCTGCAGGGTCTCATGGAAGGAAGGGGCCATTGTGACACTATGGGAAGTTGTGGAACCAAGGGAATCATTGTTGCACTACTGGGCCCCAATGGAACCAAGGGGCCATTGGACACAGCGGGACTTCATGGAACCAATAGACCATTATGGCACTGTAGGGCCTTGTGGAACCATGGAGACCATTAAGATCCTTAAGGACTTGTGTAATCAAGTGACCGTTATGACGCCTGAGGGCACCATGGAAGAAAGGAGCCATTGTGACACTGCAGGGCCCTGTGGAACCAAGGGAACATGAAATAGGTGTGGCTGCCTTGGCTTCCCAGGGGTCACCTGACAGGTCTGCCTGACCTTGGAATGCTGAAGGCCATTCCCATCTGCCCCTGAAACATTGGGGCTCTGGGCTTTTCTTTTTATGGAAAAGAACTGTCCATTTTTCCAGGCATGCATGGCCAAAATTATGATTCCACCTCCAAATATCTGTGTATTCAAGGATTGCTGCCCGACTAAACTTGCCAGGACAGACAAGTCTGGCTGGTTATTGACTCCTGAGTGGCAGCACTCATCTATTTTCCAAACACTGGAAAGGGCTCTGTGCTTTTTTTTGTATGGAAAAAAAAATCCCTCTTTTCCAGGCACAAATGTTCTAAATTAGGACTCCGCATTTGTAATTTCAAATATCCAAGGGTTGCTCCAAGCAAACCTGCCAGGACAGACAGGTCAGGCTTGCCTTGGCCGCTGATGGCTGCCGTTCATCAGCTCCTGAAACATTGGGGCTCTGTGGTTTCCTTCCTATGGAGACCAATGAGACATTTGAGAGCCTTGTGAAATGAAAGGGCCATTGTGACACTGCAGAGCCTTGTGGAACCAAGGACAGCATTGTGGCTCTCTTTGGCCACATGGTCCCAAGGGGCCAGTGCAAAGCAGCAATGTGAGAGTTAGCCCAGCTATAACTCAGAGTCAGACAGATTTTACCCTGGAAGAACTGCACGTGAGTTTCAAGTTCTAGGAATCACTCGATTTACTTAGGGTAAGCTTGAGACTTTTCCTATAAGCCTTTAGTGTTGTTATGCTAAGTTGTCCAAGTTCTACTCCTGTATTGGTTTATTGGTTACTTGTTTCTTCTTTATGGTTATTGTTCTAGTTTTCTAGACCCAAGTATCTATGTTGTGACTTCCTCTTTGTCTCAGGTTTTAGGATACTGCCCCTCGTACCGTGCTCGACTTCTCCATGTTTATTGTTTTTCACCCTGTAATTAAAGTTCTTTGTGGGAAACTCCATCGAACCCACTCCTTTTCATTTTTTCCACCCTTGCCCTGCTGAAGTCAGGGACTCAGAGAGGTTTGTCACAGCCACCCTCATTGTGACATCTGGCACCCGAACAGGGACCATGACATTCAGGGCTCCTTGTGTCAGTCACGTCAGCTGGGGTTAGCTGATGGATAGGTCAGTGCTCCCCGGGATTTTGGATTTTGCAGGCCTGGCGGATTCATTGCTGCTTCGAGGGACCTAGGCCCGGGATCGGCAGGGGCAAAAACGGTTTCACCTGCATAGGATAGCAGGTGGGTTTGGGGAAATGCTAGACATTTATTGCCCATTTTGCCACTGTGTTTTTACAATATGCACCCAAGTCCCATTATTTATTTGGTGTGCTCTGGTGGCTGTTGCCCCTAAGGTGGAGAAGGAGAAAAATGGGCAGCTAGATGTCCAAAGTAGAAAGGAGCATATATGGATGCTTTAAGTTAATTCTAACAGATCGTGACAAAATATTTTCAAAGAATAAATTAAAATCAATCATGAGGTGGATCATTAAAACTTTTCCAGATGCCTCTGCTGATGAAATCCATACCATTGAATTTTAGGACTCAGTGGGACTTAAACTGTAAAACCTTTCAATCAAAAGGGAGCCCATTGCAGCCCACATGCTCCCCATCTTCCCTACCATCCTTGAGACCCTTCACCAGCAAGCAATGTCTCAAAAACTCAATCCGTTGGTCACTCCTAACTCAGGACCTCCCCTCAAACGTGCCTTTCTCACACCTTCCACAATGGTCCAAGATGGCAATGGCCACGTGGTCTTGGAGCATCATGCCCTGGAGACTCAAGATGGAAGGAGCCTGAATGTGGCTTGGGAGCCGGATCATCCTCCCTCCATCTTGGCTCCTCCACTTCCTGCTACCACAACCTTCTCTTCCGCCCTGAACAAACCTCCAGACTCCATCCCCACAACTGTAGGTCATGTCACCACTGTCAATCATTCCACTTTCACCCTGGGCAATGCCTCCAGAACTCTACCCAGGAAGTCCACCATTGTAAATCAAGGCCCTTCCTCCCCAACACCTGACAAAATGGCAGTGCCCTTTGCCTCATCCTCCAGCAATAATATAACCCCATGGTCACAGATACTAAGTCCAACTGTCACACTATTTCTAATCCAAATGTTTCTCCTCCAAGTTATTCTTCCTCCCCGGAAGACAGTTTGGATTCCCCAGAGCCACTTTTCCCCTCAACCCCAGAAGATCCCCAGGAAAGGATCCAGAAAGAAGCAGTTAAGGAAGGACACTGTCAAAGAGTCTCAAAACCCCTCATTGCCCCTGTATGTTATGAAAGAAGGGGGCAGAATCCTAGCTATCAGCCATTGGTTTACAGGGAAATCAAGGATCTGTGTAGGGCAGCTAAAGACCATAGGATGGACTTACTTGTTTTAATGGCCTAATGAGGGCCATGTTTACAGCACATCATAACTCCCTATGATTTAAAATGTATTAGGACCATGTTGTTGTCGCCTACAGAATACAACCTGTGGGAAGGGGGATGGAAGTGTTTACTAAATCAATTAAGAGCAGACTATGCTAATAATGAGGCAAGGGCAGAATTGACAATCAACCATCTAGCTGGAGAAGGACAGCAAAGCCGACTAGATGATCAAGCAGCAGGTATCCCCAGAGAAGTATTGGATGATATCAAAGAGATGACTTTGTAAGCTTTAATCCAGGTATCGCATCATAGTACCCCCATTTTGGACTACCTTGGGTGGCTGCAGCTAAATCTTTAGGACAATCAGACCATCTTGGGTGCCTGTTAAGTAAGCAAACCAATGCTACTCCCTCACACTGAGTGGCCTGCTCTCAGACATAGAGACCATCAGACATGCCACCTTGCAGAACAGCGATAGAATTTTTATTCTGGGCACATGGGCATGGCTGTGTAGACTCTGAGGGCATGTGTTGCCTGAACCTCTCCAGCCAGAGCAAGTCAATCCACAAGAGCATTCAAGTACTGAATGAAGAGTTCAAGAAGCTTCAAGTGGAAAACAAAGACTGGGTCAATGAACTCTTCCAATTCAAGGGACTAAAGGGTTGAATGATGTCTAGCTAAAACAGGACATTTAATTTTCTTAGCTGTTGTTGTATTGTTAATTGTCTGATGTTTGTTTGAAAGCTTTTAGAAGGTCTTACAAAATTCTTTCAGTGCCATCTTCGTTGTAAAACAGAAAGAGGGAAGATACCCAACACAGGCTCCTCATGGACTCCTTGGAGGAGAGAACTGGAGGTCAGGATGGCACAAAAACCTCTCAGAGACTCAGTGTGGGCAAGGAAATCCTTAAAAGTACCTAAAAGTATTCTTAAATCCATAAAGTACATTAAAAACCTTAAGTATCTAAAGCCATTAATGAGCCCCACTGAGTGTCAGTACAAAGCTCTCCAGGGACTCGTTAAAACAGAGAATTGGGGCCATGATTGCACAAACCTCTCACAGAGTCAGTATCAAAAGGGAAACAACAAGTACCTTAAAATAACTGAAGTAGCCTGAAGTACTAATGAGCCCCAATGAGTGTTGTTACTGAAAAGCCTCTCCAGGGATTAATTACAGCAGATAATTGGAGGCCATGATTGCACAAACCTCTCAGAGACTCCAAGGCAAAAGCCAAACCCAAAGTCCTTTGAAAAACCTGCAGTCCCTACAAGGAGCATTAAGGATTCCCCAGGGCCATCGCTGAGCAAGGCTCCCCAGGGACTCCTTCCAGCAGATCCTTGAGGCCCCTGGGATTTGGGCTAGAGGGGGATGCTGAGGGCAGGACAAGGGGCTGACAGTGCCCAGCCTGGCTGGGGCTGTGCCAGGAGGCCTCAGTGCCTCAGGACAAGGTGTCTCCTCACAGCCCTTGGTGGCACCGACACTGCTGTTCTCCAGGGCACAAAGACTTGCCTTCTCTTTGTCCCCACCTGTTATCACTTCCTCCAGTTCTCTGCTCTGCCTGGGACCTGGGGACACTTTCTCAGTCGTGTCCCTCAGTGGGACCCATTACAAGTCCAAGAAACTTTGGAGTTGGATTCTGACTTGGAGTTCTGGAGAGGTTTCTTCAGCTCCCTCTCAGGGACTGATGTTCAGGGCCTGAGCACAAAGCCCCAGAGGCTCATTAAAGTTCTTGTGCTGTGTCTGTGCTGCTGAGCTGGGCTGGGCTCCTGGCACAGAGGCAGCTCCTGGTAACCAAGAAGAGCTTCAAAAGCACATTTCTCTTGATGAGCAGCTCTTCTGCCAGCCCAGCAGGGCTGGGGCACTGCCTGCAGCCATCCCGGGCACAGCACAGAGGCACAGAGAGCTTCAATCAGTCAGGGCTGGGAAGGTGCTGAGAAGTGCCTGGGGCAGAATCACTGCCAGCCCTTGGCACAGGAACCTCTGGCTGCAAGACAATGCAGCTGCAGCTCCTGGAGCCATCTCCCAAAGCTGGAACATCCCAATGCCTACAGACCCTGTGAGTACATTCTCTGATTGTCTCTTGTGCAGAGCAGCCAGGGGTGCCCAGGGCTGTCCTGCAGAGCAGGGTCCTGCAGCCCAGGGTGCTGTGCTGGGGCAGGGACTCTGCTGCCTGCCAGGGACAGCTCTCAGCAGCCCTGGCAGCTGCTTCCAGCACTGGGGGACAAGGTTTGGGTGGGAGGAGACAGCTGGTAAGGCTTGAAAGTGTTCTCCTTGTGTGGTGATGATGCTGCATTGTTCAGGACTGCTCCCAGCATGACATTTAACTGTAGAATATTTCCAAGTAGATTATACAGGAAGCAGAGCAAGGCTGGGGCTGCATAATTTGGAAAATCCTGCTTTTTAAATCTACTGCTTTCTGTTGCCAGGATGAAAAATTGCACATTGATATTAATCTCTTAGTTAAGGTTCAGAAAAAGAAAATAGCTTTTTCTCAGATCTTACTAAGCCAGGCAGTGACAGAAACCTGCACAGGGCCCCCTAGAAGATGCATCAGTTTTGCTTTTTCAGCCTCCTCAGTGTTTTTCTGACAGAGCCATCAGAGCCTGGAGAGCCAGAGCTGCCCCTGGGCAGTGCCTGAGCTGGGAGGGTTCTGCAGGGCAGAGCTGAGCCCCCAGGGCTGGGCTGGGCTCTGGCAGCACTGGCAGGGCCCAGCCCTGGGCACAGGGAAGCAGCTGCTGGCAGGGACAGGTCCAGGCAGCAGAGCCCTGGGCAGGCAGGGGGGGGAAAGTGCCCCCAGGCTGTGCTGGGATATTTAAAGTCCTCTCCAAACCCAAGTATTCCATGAGTACTTTTCTTACAGATCCCCATGCCAAGATACCATAGGAAATGTCCAACTGCAGCTCCATCAGGCAATTCCTCCTGCTGGCATTGGCAGACACACGGCAGTTGCAGCTCCTGCACTTCTGCCTCTTGCTGGGCATCTCCCTGGCTGCCCTCCTGGGCAACGGCCTCATCATCAGTACAGTAGCCTGCGGCCACCACCTGCACACGCCCATGTTCTTCTTCCTGCTCAACCTGGCCCTCACTGAACTGGGCTCCATCTGCACCACTGTCCCCAAAGCCATGCACAATTGCCTCTGGGACACCAGGAACATCTCCTACAAAGGATGTGCTGCACAGCTCTTTTTCTTTGTGTTCTTCATCTCAGCAGAGCTTTCCTTTCTGACCGTCATGTGCTATGACTGCTACATGTCCATCTGTAAACCCCTGCACTGTGGGACCCTCCTGGGCAGCAGAGCTTGTGCCCACATGGCAGCAGCTGCCTGGTCCAGTGGCTTTCCCAATGCCCTCATGCACACGGCCAATACATTTTCCCTGCCCCTGTGCCAGGGCAATGTCCTGGGCCAGTTCTTCTGTGAAATCCCCCAGATCCTCAAGCTCTCCTGCTCCAAATCCTACCTCAGGGAAGTTGGGCTCATTGCAGTTAGTGTCTGTTTGGTATTTGGTTGTTTTGTGTTCATTGTGTTCTCTTATGTGCAGATCTTCAGGGCTGTGCTGAGGATCCCCTCTGAGGAGGGACGGTACAAAGCTTTTTCCACCTGCCTCCCTCACTTGGCTATTGTTTCCCTGTTTTTCAGCACTTCCACATTTGCTTACCTGAAGCCCCCCTCCATCTCCTCCCCACCCCTCAATCTGGCCCTGTCAGTTCTATACTCAGTGATGCCTCCAGCCCTGAACCCGCTCATCTACAGCCTGAGGAACCAGGAGCTCAAGGCTGAAGTGTGGAGACTGATGACTGGATGCTTTCAGGAACATTAATTAAATTGATGGCCAATTGCTGCAAACCACTTGTAACAGAAGTCATCTTACTGTTGGTTTGATTGTATGGGGTTTTTTTCCTTTATATTTGTTTTCTCATATTGTCCACAAATAAATGTTTTTGTTTGTGCCATTTCTCATTTTTTTTCTCTCCAACTTCCCTAAGGCCACAGACTTTGTCAATGAGGGGTTGCGCTCTGGGTGACTTTAAAGGAAATAAAGGATGTCCCAGCCAAGTTTTCTGCAGAGATGCCCTTGTGTTGCTTTCTCTGGAGCTGCAGCAGCAATGTCTGTGTGCAGAGCTGAGGACAGATCAGGGCTGGCCCAGCAGCTGTGCCCAGCAGCAGCAGCACTTGGTGTTGCCAGTGCTGCTGCCATGGCCCTGCCCCACTGCCCTGGTAGCCCTGGTGTTGCTGTAGGGCCTGAGTGCTCTCGGGGCCTGGCACAGCCCTGGAGGTGGCAGTGCCAGGGCTGCAGCAGAGACAGGCCAAGTAATATAAATAATTTGTAATATAAATCATCTTGGATAGTTCTTTTGGATTTGTCCTTTTTTTCCCTGTGTTTTAGTTTTTTATTATTGTCCACAAAGTAAAACCATTGTTTGTGCCATTTCTCATTTTGTTTCTCTGCACCATCCCTGTGTCCACAGACTGTGTCAATGAGGGGCTGTGTTCTTGGTGTCTTTAAAGGAGCTAAATGATCTCCCAGCAAAGTTTTCTGCAGTGATCCCCTTGTGTTCCCTATTCTGGAGCTGCAGCAGCACTGTCTGAGTGCAGAGCATGGGCCAGATCAGTGCTGAGTCCATCAGCTCTGATCCTGCTGGCCACACCATTCCTGATCCAGGCCAGGAGCCACTGGCCTTCTTGCCCACCTGGGCACACTGCTGCCTCATGTCCAGCCTGCTGTCCAACAGTGCCCCAGGTCTCCTTCTGTCTGGCTGCTGTCCAGCCACTCTGTCCCCAGCCTGTAGCACTGCAGGGGTTATTGTGGCCGAAGTGCAGGACCCGGCACTTGGACTTGTAAAACCTCACCTTGTGGGATTTGGGCCCTGGATCCAGCCTGTCCCAGGCACTGTGCAGAGCCCTCCTACCCTCCAGCAGATCAACATTCACACCCAGCTTAGTGCCATCTGCAAGTTTGCTGATGCTGGACTCAATCCCCTCATCCAGACCATTCCATGCAGACATTGGAATCCACACTGGCTGGCTCTGATCCCTCGGCCATCCTGTGGGTGCCCTGTGATGGCACTCAAGGTGATCTGTTCCATAACCTTGCCGGGCACCCAGGTCAGGCTGAAAGGCCTGGAGTTCCCCAGCTCCTCCTTCCAGCCCTTCTTGGGGATGGGCTCACATTGGCACCTCCAGTCCCCTGGGACCTCCCTGCTGAGCCAGCACTGATGGTAAATGATGGAGAGCAGCTTGGGGAGCTCATCCACCAGCTCCCTTATCCCCCTAGGATGGATCCCATCTAGTCCCAGAGACACCTGTGAGCATCTGAGTGGCTCAGATGGTCCCCAGCTGCTTCCTTCTGGATTACAGGGGCTGTTCTGCTCCCTGTGCCCATCTGCCAGCTCAGGAGAACACTTGTCCTGAGGAAAACCTGTGCTAATATCGAAAATTGAGAGAAACAAGGTGTTAAGTAGCTTAGCCTTTTCTTTATCTTTAGTTACTCTATTTCCACTGCATCCAAAAAAAAAGAAGATGTTCTCCTCATCCCATGTTTTGCTATTAATTTATTTGTAATAACATTTTTTATTATTTTTTACAGAAGTGGCCAGGTAATGCTCTAATTGAGCTTTCGCTTCTCAACTTTTCTTTCTGCATCACCAAATAACATTCTTAAACACTTTCTAAGTTTCATGACCTTCTGTCAAAAGTTGCGTCCTCTTTTTTCCCCTGAGTTCCCATAAAAGCTCCATGGGCAGCCAGGCCAGTCATTTTCCTCACCATCTCATCTTCTGCCACACTGGGACAGGCTTCTCCTTCCCCCTTAAGATTACTTTCTTGACATGAGTCCATGTTCCCAGTCCCCTTTGTTTTTAAGGGCTGTTTCTCTTTCAGAAAATCAGTACTTATTTGGTACTCCCCAAATCTGCATCCTAAATAGGCCAAAGTCTGCCCTTCCTAATTCCAGTGTGGAAGTTTGGTAGCTGCCCCTCCTTCTTTCACCGAACATTGAAAGCTTGATTATTCATGGTCACAGGCAGCCTCTGAGCCCCACATCTGCCACCAGCCCTTCTCTGTTTGTGAACAGCAGGAGATAGAGCTTTCCTTGGCAGTGGGAATGTTACCAAAAATTCAGTAAAACAGAAAACTCCTTAACACCAATGCAGCATTAAGAAGTAGCATTCTTTATTCAGCTGGAGGCACTGGTGATAGCTCCTCCCAAAGCCCTGCATGCTGAGCACAGGAAAGTTTCTGTTTATTTTCTGTATTTTGCTCACATATTCTTTGATTTTCCTGGACTAAACACACATATGATAGTCATTTCCCCAAAATCATTAACACATTTTCCCTCCAGTTTTGCATGCATTCTTCTTTCCTGGGGGTCTCTCTGGTGGTCTGGTGGTTGTGGAGCCCAGTGTTCCAGTGGCCCTGGCTGAGCTGGCAGGACACTGAGGCTGCTGAATTTCCAGTTCCTTTCTCACACAATGGGCATTGTGTGGCTTCCATAGGCCTGGGGTTGTGGAGAACAAGCTCCAGGGGTGAGCTCACCTGGTGTAGACAATTTATCATCTGTGATCCATGAGATCACAGAGTAGGCTATGACATCACAGAGTGGGGTATGTGAGGTCATTGAGAGCTATGACATCATAAACTGCCTCTTAGACATAACAGAGCCAGCTGTGACATCACAGGGCAGAGGTCTGACATCACAGAGAAGACTATGATATCACAGAGCAGACTATTACATCACAGAGTTCACAGTAACAGCAGAGACCAGCTGTGTGACATTAGAGGATGGGCTGTGACATCACAGAGCAGGCTGTGACATCCCAGAGGGGCTGTTTGACATCCCAGCAGGGCTGTGTGAGGTCACTGGGTTGGTCACTCCGCCCCAGCTCCCCCTCACAGTTTCTCCCAACAAGTCCAATGCTGTTCATGTCCAGCAGGGTCCCCCCCGGGATACCCCCGGCCCACCTGGAGCCACAGCCTCCACCAAAGGATGTTCCACAGGATCCACCCCAAAGCTTGACAGGGGACAAGGGGCCAGGGCTGTATGACCAGGACATCAAGGATGTTGTTATCTTATTGTATTCCGTATTTCTAGAGTCCCATACTGTTGCAATCATATATAAAGTCCATACCTTCTTGCTGGTTTTCTACCATGCAGTTCTTCTCTGTAGCACAGTTCCTCATGGTTTCACAGGGGCTCCTCCTGGGCTCTTGACCGACCCCTTGTATCCCAGCTATCTTTATGAACCACAGCTGCTGCCCAACTATGGACTTTGCAGCAGTGACTCATTTAGAATAGCTAGGACCCACTTGTCTAATACATAGGACTCTCACTACATTTCAGTTGTTGTATTCTTATTGCTGTTATAGCAATACATATATTCAGGCCCCCACACAAGAACCTGGATTATCCAGGTCACTGTGGCCTGGGTGGGGTTCCCCAGGGCAGGAAAGATGTCTGGCAGCTGTAGCAGGGTCTGGGAAGGGCCTCCAAGGTGGGGCTGGAGCCCTTGGGCTGTGAGCAGAGGCTGAGGGAGCTGGGCTTGTCCAGCCTGGAGCAGGGAAGGCTGAGGGGCTCCTCATCCCAGCCTGGCAGTGCCAGCGAGGAGGGGATGGAGAACACAGAGCCAGGCTCTTCACAGGGGGCCTGGGGGGAGACAAAAGCCAATGGGTGGAAGGGGAAAGAGGGGACATCAGCCAGGGCATGAGGAGATGAAATGAGTCAGGCTGGTTTCAGCATTTCCTCAACACCAAGAGCAGCCTGACTTCCCTTCTCCATCCACCACTGACAGCTTTCCAAATCAGGAATTGTTTGAGCTGTTTTGCTCCCACTCCAGGACAAGCATCCTGATACAAGAACTCATTTGTGTGTATATCTATCACAGAACCACGTTTGTCTAAAATTACTTTTAGTATGGAAATCACTTGTGTTTGGAGGACTCATCAGACACTGCTGGGACATTGCACATAGCTCAGGGAAGAGCAAGATTGTTATTAAATTATGTCTTCTTCAAGTGTGGTCTGTTGGCCATGAAGAGAAATTTTCTTTGCCTCTGAGTCTTACCAGTTCCTAGTCCTCAAAGGACCCAAATCTGATGAGTGGTGGTTCCCACTCCAGTGATGGCACTTCCTCATCCCTCCATGCACAGAGCAGAGCTCCCTTGTCCCAAAAAGTCCCTGGCAATGCAGGGATGAAGGAAACAGGACAGGCTGTGGGGATCAGGGGCAGGGCAGGGCCAGGGATTTGGGCCCTTGAGCTCTCAGCACCGCAGGCAGAGGGGAGCAGGGCAGCCAGGGAGCCTCCTTTGGCCTTGGCCCAGCACATTCCCCCATGGTGGGGCTGAGTCCTGTGGCAGCTGCAGCTGCTGCTGTGCCCTTGCCAGGGGCTGAGGCCGTGGGGCAGTGCCCAGAGCAGCCTGGCCTGAGCAGAGCTGTGGGGGCAGAGCTGGCTGGGCTGGGCTGGGGAAAGGCCCTTGGTGCTGCCCAGAGCTCAGGGCAGCTGGCAGAGCTTGCAGGGAGCTGGGCTGGGGTCAGAGAGCCTGGCCCAGAAACCATCAGTGTCCATCTCAGCCTGGCTGAGTGTGCAGGGGCAGGACTCAGGCCAGGCCTTGTGGGGCAGGGCCAGCACCTGTGCAAGGCATTGCAAACAGGCAAGTGGCCCAGAGAGGAGGCTGCTCTGTGTCCTTGGTGGCATGGACAGAGCAGGGAGGGGGCCCAGAACATTTGTCAGTGCCAGCCTCTGTGCCCAGCCCTTGGCAGCCCTGGTTGCTGAGCCCAGCTTTGGCCTGGGCTGAGTTTGGCTGTGGCCCAGCTCCATCCTCCTCCGGGGCTCAGGGCCTGTTCCCAGCCATGGCCAGCCCTGGCTGCCTCTCTGCTGGCCCAGAGGCTGGCAGAGCCTGGGGCAGGGCTGTCTGTGCAGCCCCACAGGTGCCAGGGGCTCTGCAGGAGCTGGCAGAGGCTGCCCAGCAAGGAGGCCATGGGACACAGAGCCCCAAGGCTGCCGTGGGCACCACGGCACAGGGGCCGTTCCCAGCCGCAATGCTCCTGGCCTGGGCTGGGCCTGCACAGGGGCTGGGCCACCATGGCTGGGCCAGCACAGGGCCACAAAGGGGCCACGCAGCTTCTGCCGGGGCTGACAGCAATGCCAGGCACATACAAGCAATTGCTGAGCATGGCCTGCACTGGCCAGGCCTGACTGTGCCAAAGGCAGAGCTCAGCTGCCCTTGGGGGCTGCAGCAACATTCCAGAGCCCAAAGAGTCTCCATGGCTGTGCTGGAGACCAAGGCTGCAGCAGGGAAATGCAGGGCAGCTGTGAGATGGGGAGGGCATTGAATTCCAGCACACATCTCAGCTCTCTGACGATCCCGGCACCGTGCTGGGCCCTGTTTCAGACTGGAACAGAGCAGATGTTGATGGACCAGGAGCCCTGCGGGGCTGTCAGGGACCTGCAGCTTGCAAGGTGCTCTGCTCTCCCTCAGGTGCTCTCTGAGGGATCCAATCCCAGCTGGGCACCTCAGGGCACAAGTGGCCCTGCCTTTTCATGGGCACACAGCTGATGTCTGCCTGGAAAGGGGCACAGGTTTTAATACCTGTTAGTTTCATCATATACAGGCAAAACTTTATCACCTGGGTCATTTGAGTACTGTTAAGAAATGGCAAAGTTTTCCCACCAGGAACAGGGTTTTCCTGGAGGTGTACAGATGGCAGGAGAAGAAATACTGATCTTGCCTTCTACTGGTGTCACCATTATTCATTCTATTATATAAATCTCTCGTTTCCATTTGGGGTTTCAAGCTCTCCTATTGAAATGGCCATGTCTAAGGACATCTCTTCACTAGACGAGCTGGATATTTATGCTTCCCATTGCTCCCAGATTTCCTCCTCCAGATGCTCTCTGGTCATTCAAGTGCCTCTCAACTGACTGGCTTCATGCTTTGAGCTGCAGGAAGTTGCCCAATCATTCCGAAGTGCAAATAAATATATCAATAATCAATATCTTTATTGTGTTTATGTCTATCACAGAACTGCCTTTTCTTATGTCTTTGTCTAAAACTGTTCCTGTACAGAAATCCCTTGGGGATGGTGGACATGTCAGATGCTGCTGGGACATCATGGAGAACTCTGTTTGCTGCAATGTTAAACTGTATCCTGTTCAAATTGTGTTTTTTGGCAAGAAACCCTTCTGTTCCTCTGAGTGTCACCAGTTCCTGAGCCCAAAGGACACAAACCTGATAAGTTGTGGTTCCCATGGCAGGGGCTGCACTTGGACCTTGGCTCTGCACAGGAGAGCTCTTCATCCCCTTTCATTTTTTTCCTCCCTCTGGGCATGGAGGGAGCTCCTGACTTCAGCCTGTGACTTGTGTGTGCAAAGAGCAAATCTGGGCAGAATCGGGGCAGGGAGGGTATGGGGGGACCTTGAGATCTGTGCTGGGCACAGAAGGTGTTTTCTATTGCTCTGAGACTGTCTGCTGGGGAAAGTGGATTTAATATCCGGCAGAGGAATGACTTTTGCATTTGATGGAGCTGTGCCTTCCCTTGGCTTTGTTGGCTGACAATAAATGAACATCCCTCTGTGTCTCGGGCAGCTCCTTCTCCAAGGAAAGCAGGTGGGATTTGGAGTCAAGGAGCTGAAAGCTGCAGGTGCAGCCTGGGCTGGAGGCAGCTCAGATTTGCACAAGGCTGCTCTGAGTGCCAGGGCTTAAATGGAGGAAATGGTGGGGTGGGAGTAGGGACAGAGTCTGATTGATTGTCAGCCATGAAGGGTCTTGATTTTCATATCCATTCAAACTGCATGAGGAGGTACTTGGATTCAGTGTCAGCTGGAGATTGCACCTATCAATAAATTGACAGGGAAAAAACCCCTAAATTTGGCCTAAGTAATCGTTTCTCACTGTCTTTTAAAATAGAATCGATTCACCTTGAATAGACTCCTGGAATTAATCTGATTAACCACAAAAGATTTGAAAATTAAATTAAATTATTCCCTGAGGCTTGGCTTGTTAAGGTGTTCTCAATGTTAATGAGCCCTGGGACACTGAATTCCTGCACTCAGGAGCTGAAGGCTGAACAAGCCTCTGGAGCAGGAAAATTCAGCAGCAGCCTCCAAGGTACTGAGGATGTCAGCAGCCCCCACTGAGGCCATCCCTGCCCAGAGACCGTGGGGGAATGGGCAGACAAGGAGAGCATCCCTGGGGCTGGGGCAGCACAACTCAGAGGCACTGGTGGATCCAGCTGGGAAATGGAGTGTGGAATGTGGCTGGGAAAGCCCTGCCTGGGCTTTGCCAAGCAGAACACAGAAGCCCTGACTCCCATTCCCCAAAAAACTCTCTCAAGGAGACATTTAAAAGGAATTACAATTGTTTGTGTCCTCTGAGTAGGAGGTACTGGAGAAATACCAGCAAGAGATTTTCAGGACCCCAAAAGAACAAAACAGACTTTGCTGGCAACTTTACAAAATGAGAGAAATTTTAGCAACTGGTTTAAAACGACATTCAATCAACACAGAACACTTCTTAAAGCACTGACTTGGTCCATTCAACTTCACAAACCCTAAGCTATTTGAATTTTACATTACTCAAATTTACAAAAGGACAGAAATAGAAAGAAATGACAGAAAGAGGGAAAGGCAAAAAAATACAGAGGAGCACAAACAGAGGTACCAACTCCTGGATTCCAGCACATTTCAGATGGAAATTCCAAGAGGAGGTAGTTTCAAGATGTGTGCTTGCCTTATGATCAGCCTTAAATACCCCTTGGTCTTCCTGGGCCCTTCCCCCAGGTGGGACTTGGGCTCATTTGGTCCCTCAGGAGCTGGGCTGGGGGCTGCAGAGGGGGCTGTGGAGCATTGCCTGTGCTGTGCCAGGGACTGGCAGACACTGCTGGGCTGGCATAGAGGCTCTGGGGGAATTGGGGTTCCAGGACAGGGCAGGGCTGGGGTTCCAGGGCTGGGCAGGGCTGGACCTGCCCCTTCCTCCCCCCTGGCCCCTGACACAATGTTTTCAGCCAACAATCTCCAGTCTCTCACAACAGGGAATGTTGGAGGTGAAATCCCAATCTTGGACATGGGCACCTGGACTAGAAGGACAGTTCTTTCCCAAAGGAAGGAAAGCACAGAGACTTCCCCAGAGTTTTGGGGACAGATGAAAGGTGACCCTTGTGAAACCATTACCAGCCAGATTTGTCCTGACAATCTTCCTATTGGAACAATCTCTGGATATATGGAATTTTGGAGGTGAAATCCCAATTCTAGCCATGGGTGTTCTGGAGGAGAAGGCCAGTTCTTTTCCATGAGAAGGAAAGCACAGAGCCCCAGTGTTTCAATAGCAGATGAGGAGACTCTCAATGTGCCAAGGTCAGCTGGACCAGTCAGGCACAATTGCTTGTTGATTACAAGAAGACCTGCAGTGTCACAATGGACCCTTGGTTCAATGAAGTCCAGCATTGTCACAGTGGTCCCTAGGTTTCATAAGGCCCAGTGGTGTCTCCATGGTCCCAACGAATCCATGAGGCTTTGCAGTGTCACAATGGTCTCTGTAGCTCTCCAGGCCCCACAATATCACGTGACTCCTCTGTTCCATGAGCCCTGAAATGTCACAATGGCCCTTTGGACCCTGGGAGTTTCTAGTGTCACAATGTTCTTCTCCTTTGGGTCAACAGTGTCACAATGGACCAATTATGACACAAGGCCCCACGATGTCACAATGGTTGGTTCCATGCAGCCCTGCAGTGTCATAAAGGCGTCTTGGTTTCACAAGGCCCCACAGTATCACAATGGTCCTCTTGGTTCTGTAAGGAACCCCAGGGTCACAATTGTCTCACTGGTTCCATGAAGCTCGGCAGAGTCACGGTGGACCCTTGGTTTGATAGGGCCTGCCAGTGTCACAATGATCCCTACATTCATGGAGCCACACAGTATCACTACAATTCCCTTGGTTCCATGAGGCCCTGCAATGTCACAGTGGTCTCCATGATTCCATGAGGCCCCACAGTGTCACAATGGTCCCTTTGTCTCACAGGGCCCCACAGTGTCAAAATGGTCCCTTGGTCTCACAGGGCCCCACAGTGTCACAGGGGTCCCTTGGTCTCACAGGGCCCCACAGTGTCACAATGGTCCCTTCATCTCACAGGGCCCCACAGTGTCACAGTGGTCCCTTGGTCTCACAGGGCCCCACCGTGTCACAATGGTCCCTTGGTTCCATGGCTCCTGCGCTGCTGCATTCCCCCCTCCCCTTCTCAGGCCGCCCTGCCAGCCGAGAAATGCTCCTTGGGGCACGGCCTTGGCCAACAGCCCCTGGGCTCAGCTCCTCTGCAGCTCATCACAAACACTGTCTGCTCCAGGCACTGCTGCTGCCCAAACAGCTCCTGCTTTCTGTAGGAGCAGCCCTGGGAACTTTTTTTGTTCCCTCCGCGGCACAACATCCCTGTTCTCACACTACCAAAGAAAGTTGTTGGTGCCAAGTGTGGCCAGGATGAACCATTGCTGGGACTGAAGCCCCTCTCTTGGGGCCCTACAAACAGCGCTCCAAAAGGAGCCCTTGGAGCTCTCCTGGCCAGTGACTCCCTCTGAGTGGGGCCTCTCCCAGCCGGGAACTCTCCCGTTTTCTGCACTCGGGGATCCCCAACAACGACGGAGCCTGGGCCAATCCCCCCACTCCTCCAGGCTCAGCCCTTTGCCCGCTGGGGAGATACCAAAGATCCACAGTGAGCATTCCCTGCCCTCAGGGGAATTTCTCACAGATGCCTTGCACTGACTCTTGGTGTCTGTGTGCACACAGGAGTGCCTGTGCTGGGGAAATGTGGCAGAAATGCTGCTCTCTGAGGGGTTTGAGTGCCTTGGATAGCTGAGTCAGTCAGGCCTGTAGGGAAGGTTAAATCACAAGGCCTAAATGAAGTTAAATGCTGCTGAGAGGTTTTCTTTTGCTAAGCGGTTACCTTTAGTATAAGTTATATACTAAAGGTAAGTTGAATATTGTTAAGTGTTATTCCTCTGTTAAATTGTGAAGTCATAGGTTTAAGTTAGGTTACATGCTGTTATACTCTGCTCTTTTGCTAAACTGTGAGGTTGAAAGTATCAGTTAAGGTTAATGTATTAGGTTAATGTATTAGTAAAGTCCTGTTAAGTTTGAGCTCTGTTAAGCTTTCAGGCCATGTTCCTTTTGTCCTTGCCCTTGCTGTCCTTGTGTCACACACACACACACACACACACACACACACACACACACACACAGGGACAGTTCTAGGTTCTGTTTGGTTTTGTTGTTGCTTTGTTTCCTTCGTGTGCCTGAAGTGCCCAGTCAGGAGCAGAGTGACTCTTGACAAGGAATTTTGTGCTGCTGTCACTTAATATTAAATCTGGTTTTTGCTGATCCCTTGCTGGGGATTTTTTCAGTGCTCTCAAGGCCTCGTTGGTAGCAGGGTGAAGGAGCCCTGGCCCAGGCTCTGGCCCTGGGGGACACGGGGATGCTGCCGGGGGGTCCCTGTCCCCCTGTGCCACCCCCAGGGCCCAGCCCCCCGTCCCCGTGTCAGGCTCTGGGGTCGATCTCGTGGAACATCCTCTGCGGGAGGCTGCGGGGCTGGGGGCGGGGGGACCCGGGGGGACAGGGGACCCCGCTGTGCAAGAGCAGGGTTGGACTGCTCTGGGGGGAACTATGAGGGGGGCCACGGCAGAGTGACCTCCCCAGTGACCTCACACAGCCCCTGTGATGTCACACTGACCCTGTGATATCACACTGACCCTGTGACGTCACAGAGCCAACCCTATGTCACCCTGTGAATTCATACAGCAGTGCTGTGACATCGCAGAAGACTGATGTCACAAAGTCACCCTGTGATGTCACAATCTGGTCTGTGATGTCACAGCCTCCTCTATGATGTTACACAGCCACCAGGTGATGTCACAACCCACTCTCTGATGCCTCAGAGCCACCCTCTACGATGGCAGACACTGCTCTATGGCCTCACACCCTGCTCTGTGATGTCACAGCCAGCTCTGTGATGTCACAGAACCCTCAAGAACCCTCAAGAACTCAGTTCTATTGAAACACTGAAGTTTCTTGTACTTTGAAGAGATCCCTGTCAGGGACACAACAGAGAAAGTGTCCCCAGGCCCCAGGCAGAGCAGAGATCTGCAGGCAGTGCTGATAGGTGGGGACAAAGAGAAGCCAGTTCTTGGTGCCCTGGAGCACAGCAGCAGGGTCTGTGCCACCAAGGGCTGTGAGGAGACGCCTTTTCCTGAGGCACTGGGGCCTCCTGGCACAGCCCCAGCCAGGCTGGGCACTGTCAGCCCCTTGTCCTGCCTTCAGCATCCCCCTCTAGCCCACATCCCAGTGGCCTCAAGGATCTGCTGGAAGGAGTCCCTGGAGAGCCTTGCTCAGCAATGGCCCTGGGTGCTCCTTAGTGCTCCCTGCAGGGCCTGCCGGTTTTTGAAAGGGCTTTGGGTTTTGCTTTGGCCTTGGAAACTCTGAGAGCTTTGTGCTCCAATGGCCTCCAATTATGTGTTGTAATTAGTCCCTGCAGAGGCTTTCTCAGTAACACCACCCAGTGGGGCTCATTAATGCTTCAAGGTACTTCAGTTCTTTTAAGGTACTTGGTGTTTCCCTTTGGATACAGACTCTGGGAGAGGTTTTGCAATCATGGCCCCAATTATCTGTGTTAATTAGTCCCTGGAGAGCTTTGTACTGACACGAAATGGGGCTCATTAATGCTTTGAGACTCAAGGTGTTGAAGGTGCTTTGGATTTTCCTTTCCACACTGCCTGAGAAGTTTTTGTGCCATCCTGGCCACCAATTCTCTCCTGCAAGGAGTCCATGAGGAGCCTGTGTTGGAGAGGAACCTCAGTGGGAGCCATGAATGCCTGGAGACAATTTGGGTGTTTCCTCTGCCTTTGACTCCTGGCAAGGTTTTTGCAATCTCCTCCCAGGCCCTGAGGTTCAAGGGCTCACTCCAAATGCACAGTGAGGCTCATGAGGATCAAGCACATCCTGACTCTGGCTCTGCCTTGGCTCTGATTGATTTCCCTCTGCTCCAGTGTAGTTCATTAGGAAGTTTTCCTTTGACAGTTATGGACAAATAGTTCAAAGAGCTTCCAGGAAATATGTAGTCCTATTTTAAAGGGTGTCGTTTATTGCTGTTCCTATTACACAAGAGGTGATTGCAGCATTCAGTGACTGATATTGATCCAGGGACTCTCCTAAGGAGGTCTGGCCTGCTCAGAGAAGCGGTGCCTTGAGCTCTGAGCCAGTGTGGACAACCTTGCTCCACATTCCCCAAGCCCATTGTGTCTCTCCTCACTCACCTGGAACCTGCTTTGTTTGGAGAAGTGGCTGCACACAGCCAAAGAGGGATTTTCCTTCTCTGATTTTTGAAGCAATCTAAAATTCCTGAGTTTCCCCACTGCAAACAGACATCCTCCTCAAGTGTGTGCCAAGCCCAAGCTGCCACCAAGGAGCACTCCAGACCTGCCCTGGGCCAGCTGTGAGGGTGGATCATCATCCTAACATGCAGTGGTGCCATTGCAAGGGACTGTTGCCACGGACACTGCACTGACCCCACTGTTGGGTTTGGGTCCCATGGCAACCCCCATCAGTTCAGGTTTCCTTGGAAACCAGCCCAAGGAGCCATTTCTGAAGCCAGGTTCCATGGCCACTTGCCTGCAGAGCTGTTGCTGTCCTCGGCTGCCATGGCAACCCTGGGACAAAGCGGTGCCAGGGCTGTTCCAGGTACAATTGCAGCGACACTCATTGGTGCCACCAGGTGCCATGGCAAAGGCCACGGGGACTCGTTCCTTGGTTTGGTGCAATGGCAACCAACGACCGGCCCCATTGTGATGGTTGGTGGCCATGGGAAGCTGCCCTGGGCCCTTGCTCAGGGCTGGTGTCAGTGCCCAGAGCCACAGGGGATCCCTTGCTGGGGGCTGTGCCATGGCCATCTGCCCTGTGCCGTGCTGGCCGCTCAGGCACCAGGAACCAGCAGCCAACGGCACTGCCAGGGCCAAAGGCCAGGTCAGCCAGACAAAAAGGGGCAGGGCTGGGCACTGTTTCCATGGCAACCGGCACTGGGGGGACACCTGGGTCACCTGGCCTGGCAGTTGCCATGGAAACCCCTGGCAGGGACTGAAGGCACAGCCCCTGGCACTGAGACACTGCTGGGCTGGGTGCTGAGCACAGGGCTGAGCACGCAGAGATGGTTTTGATCTTGCTGAGCTGCAGCACAGCCAAGGCCTGTCCTGCCCCTCGTCCAGCCACGCTGGGGAGGGGCTGGGGCTGCGGGGGAGCTGGGCAGAGGACACAGCCAGGACAGGGGACCCCAACTGCCCCCGGGCATACCCCAGACCAGAGGACATCATGCTCAGGGTATGAAGGGGGGAACAGGGAGGAAGGGGGGAATTTTGGAGGGAGGGCTTTTGCCTTCCCAGGGAACACTTAGGCAAGAGGGGGCCCTGTTTCACCAGTGGGCAGGGTCACTACCAAAGACACAGACACCAACTGAAGGAATTGTGTCATTTATATCATGCACAGCTGCAGAGATTTACAAAAGGATAAGCTCAGCAAAGCACATCATCATTAGCAAAGAATTGCAAAAGAAGCTCAGCAATCCATCATAACCCATCATTACATTTTGATGACCAATCCCTTGGTGAAACACTAGAGGTGTTTGTGGCAGACAAAGATTCTGGCTGACTATGAAGGTACACCTTACAGACATCAGCAGTACTTTAGTGACACTGTTCTTCATTCTTTTTTTTGCAATCTCATTCGAGTTAGAATTCTGTTGTGCATGGAGCTGGCACCTTTTTAATTCCAGAATAATGCCCCCAGGCCCTTTGCTGTTCAGCTTTACCATGCTGTCTATGGCTAACAAGGCCTGGAGGGCCCTTTCCCCTCTGGCTGGAAGGGGCCGGGTCCCAGTCCCTAAGGGGCACCCAGGCTCCTGGATGGAATTCCTGTGCAAGTCCCTCAGTGTCACAGCAGCCTTCACATGGAGCCCAGTGGATCAGAGCATTTCCCAAAGGGGCCCTTGGGGCAAACAGGGAGATCTGGTCTGGCAGGATGTGTAAAACAATATCCTGGCAGATCTACTTGTTCTCACACAGAATCCTTGGCTGCAGGGACACATTCCCATTGTTCCTGCCCAGGTTTCAGGACTCAGAGTTGTCTTTCCTAGGAGCTGCTCCTTCAGCTGCCTCAGGAGGGCCATTTGGCCTCTGGACCCACACTCTGGTTCCATTATTAGGGCTGCGGGATCCAAACCCTTTATCTCCACAAATGGTGTTGACTGGAGGTGGATCTCCTTTTTTCACAACTGTTCTTAAAATTGCAAGATCAATAATTGTGCTACCCTGTCATGGGGTTGAATAATCCAATCTTGTTCATTATTGTTTAACAGAATTACTGTAATTTCTCCTGGATATTCTGCATCAATTCCTCCAGCCATGACAGGAACACTTGGCAAGGCCAAGCTCCAAGGGAGCAGTTACCAAAGCAAAGCGTCCTGGAGGAATCTGAATTCCTGTTTCAGAATTGATAGCTGTCATTTGCTCTGAATTTCTCCTAATCAATTCCAATGCATGAAGGCCCAGCCCTGCAGCCTCTGGGCTGGCCCTGCCAGGGGCCATCACAGCCAGAACAATTTCCCACGCAGCCCAAGTCTCACTGCCCATGGCTGGATTTGCAAATTGCGGGCAGCCGTGCACAGCCAGGGGGTTTCATTTCCCCTGTGGGCCATTGCTAAGGGCATGGAGCACATCTGGGAGATGGGTTCTCCATGGGCAAAGGTTCCCATCTCCTCATTTTTCCAACTGCTCTTTTAACAACCCCTTCACCCTTTCAACCAATCCTGCAGCTTGTGCATAATCTGGTACATGAAAAACCCTGCAGGCAAAATCACTGTATTTTTCACAGGAACAGACAAAGCACTCTGCATCACAGTATCAGTAAACCCTGCAAAAATAGCCAATTTCCTCCCTTTCTCCCTTTTTCATTGTATACAATCTCACAAAGTTGACCACTGAAATTAGGGTCCTGGCCAATCCTGTTCTGTAGGGTATTTAGTGTTACATCCCTGAGCAGCCAAAGCTACCAAATTAGTATTGTCAGCACTATTTCACATTATTATTATAATTTTTTACGTAGATAGTGATATAGAAATACAGATAGATACAGACATAAATAAATATATATAAATAGATATATTGAGGTCTTATTATACTATAAATACATATATAATTATTATGTATATAGATATTTCACTTGCACAAATGCATCTGAGCTCAAGATTAAAACCTTCTTCTCTTGCTCCATGTGGGAACATTCCAACCATAATTTTCTTCTGAAGGTGCTGTTTCCTATGTACTCTCAACAAATTCATCTTTGTCTGCCCAAACCCACAAGGTCTTTTCCTTTTCCATGTGCAATTTTTGGATGCATTTGAAGCCATCCAGGGGTGCAGCTTCTTTTACCCAACTGCCCCACTGCTGCCACAGGGCTCCCACCTCAGCCCACTCCGGAGCCAAGAAACTCCAGGGAAGGGCTTCCCAGCTGGGAATTTCTGATGAGACTGATTCCTCACACTGACACTGAACAAGTGACATTTTGTTGGGATCTGGCCAGACTGTGCCAGTTTTGTTTTACCAGTGGGCAGGGTCAACACCAAAGCCACAGACACCAACTGGAGGAAACAGTGTCATTTCCTGCAATTCAGAGCAGCAAAGAATCACAACAGGAGCAGCTCAGCAATGCACCCAACCATCCCCACCAAAGATTGCAGAAGTGATTAAGAAAGATCCAGCAGCATTTACCCTCAGCCTTTACCATCCCCCAGACCCACACAGCAGCTGGGCAAGCTGTCACAGCCAAGGGCTGCAGAGCCACTCCTGGACACTGGGAATTCCTGCAGGTGCCTCCAGCCCCAGGTGAGGCTCCAACCCCGCTGGGAGAGGGCCCAGCTCTGACAGTGCTGAATGAACAAACTGACAGCACTGCTAGTGTGGCAACATCTGCTTTCATCCTCCTCTTGGGTCCCTCCCAAAGCCTGGCCAGGGCTCAAGGAGGAACCAAGGGAGCTGACTTTGACCATACAGCCCCAAACAAGGCCAGATGTCAGATTTCATGGCCTTGTCTGGCTTCTAAATACACAAAGGTCAATACATGTTTCACTAATGAGTGGCTACATCTATCACACTGCTAATGACCATGCACATTTCATTATGGAGCAGATACACAGATAACCTTTGGTTGGAAGGCTCATCCAGAGGCCGCCTTTGGCCCAGGGCCTGCTGTCCAGGCCTCACTCAGGGCTGGTGTCTAGGCCTTGGCACTTCAGGGACGTGGTTTAGTGCTGGGCTTGGCACTGCTGGGTTCCCGGCTGCACTGGGTGAGCTCAGAGGGCTTTTCCAACAGAAAGGATTCTGTGATTCCATGATTCTATCCACTGCATTCAGCTGGGGCTATTTTAGCAGCATTACTTTGCTTACAAAGTTCCCTCTTGCCCAGCTCCTGTGGCCTGAGGCTTCAGCTCCTGGTGCTGAGCTGCTCTTACTGAACGAGACGACTCAGAGAGAAGAACACAGTCCATGCAATTCCTTCTGGGACATGGAGAGGGGAGGCTGTGCAAACAGGAGCATTGTTTGGTGGGGCCTCCTCTCTGCCCTTCATGCCTTTCAGCACTTTGAACCAGCCAAGAGCTTTCTCCAAGAGTGCAATGGAGCAGCTGTCCCTGCTCCCGGGCCTGGCTCTCTCCAGTCTCTGCCCTTGCCTGCTTCTGTCCCTCTTGCTGTTCCCTCTGTTCTCCAGGGCTCGCTGGCTGCTGCCCAGGACTGTGGCACTGGCACAGATTCAGTGCTCCAGACCTTCCTTTCTGTGCCCTTGGAGCTGCCTGGGCACAGCAGCCTTTTCCATCTGGAAGCTCCCCATGGACAGGGAGTGCCCAGCTCCATTCCCTGCACAGCCTCCAGGAGCCCAGGGCTGCCATCTCCAGTCCCTGCTGGCACTGGGGGCTCCCAGGTGCCTCAGGCTGCTGTGACACCGCTGCACACGGGAGGGAAGAGGGGCAGGGGCTGTGCTCAAAGTCAGCTCCATCTGCTGCTGCTGCTGCTGTGGCGTCGTTTGTGCAGCCCTGTCTGCCCAGAGTCAGGGATCAGATCCTTCCAGTCTCTTCCAGCCCTGGCTGCTCAGAGTTTGGGCCTTGGAGCCTCAGATGGTCAAAGGCAGCTGCTGCTGGTCCCTCTGTGTGCCCGTGTTCAGCAGTGCTGCTCCATCAGTCTGTGCCCAGCAACGGGGAAAAGCCTCAGCCCTGCTGGGCCAGGAGCTGCCAGGCTCTGCCTGAGCAGCTCTGCCAGCAGGAAGGGAGCTGCTCCACACAGGAACCAGGAGCAAAGGACATTCCTTTTGTAGGACATGTTTTCTACTGAAAGGGAAAAAAAAGAAAATGAAAAAAAAAAAAAACCCTAGGTAAATTGTAAAAGATAAGAATAAAATCCAAGTGTTAGTGAAAAAACAAAACATGTCAGTGAAAAAACCAAAACATAAATGCAAAGGTACATTCTTTGCATTAACAGGTCAATGATCTTTTTAAAAAGAGAACTCAGTTATTTCCATTGTAAATGTGCTGATGGCATGGATCCATCTTACTGACAACAGCAGCCTTTTAAAAGATTTTGGGCTTTGTTTCCAACATTGGTATTTGAAATTGTGCTCGAAGCAAGAGGAAATTGCTTTGTGCCCTTCCAGCTCCAAGCAGGACTGGGAATGGAAACTCTGTCAAAGCCCAAATCCTTTAGAAGATGACCTTCCTTCTCAGCCTGCAAATGAGCTGCACATTCCCTTTGAAACTGTCAGGGATTTCTTAGAGATACAAAGTCCCACTGACAACTTTTTGCTCTGGTTTGGCAGTGCAGAAGGGCAATTCTCCGTCCATTAGCTCCAGACTGCACTGCCTCAGGAACACGGCCCACTCGCCAGCTTTGGTGCACTTGTGGCACTGCCAGAGGAGGAACAAAGTGCAATTGCACAATTCCAGCCAATCAAGAAGGAAGAATGGGACAGACAAAACACCCTGTGCAGATCCAGGTGTTCAGCCGGGACTGTGGAGAGTTTGGGTCCTTGCCAATTGGATGTGTGTCCCCAGCTGCAATCTCTGGGCCTGCAGCAGAGTCTCACTTACCTGCCAAAGCAGAAAGCTCAGGCGCTGTGCTCGCAACGGGCTCGTCTGATGCAGAGCTGTCAGAGCAATGTGAGGGCAGAGCCAGCCCAGCTGGGCCCAGGGCTGAGCCCAGCAGAGCCCTGGCAGAGCCCAGAGCAGCCTCAGCACCCGCAGAGCCTGGCTGCAAGGAGAGAAAGCAGAAACCGCCCATCAGCTGAGGGCTCCTGTGCCCTTGTGCCAAGGCCTGCAGTGCCCAGGCCATGCTGGCTGAGCCCAGAGCTGTGCCCAGAGCTGCCCATCCCTGCTGCCTTTGGCAGCAGAGCAGGAGGGCAGGACATGTGCCCAGCCTGCAGCCAGCCACGGCACATCCAGCCCTCAGCAGCTGCCCAGAGCAGGATGCTCCTGTGCTCGCTGCCATCTCCCAAAAGCTCTGATCCCACCCTGCCAAGCACGCAGGGACCCACCTCACACCAGCCATGACTGCAAGATAAGCTGCTCCCAAACCATGGCCTCAGCCTTCTCCAAGGGCACAGCCCATCCATGCCACAGCTGCTCCCAAGCACTTCCCCATCCACACTGGACCACCTCGAATGCTTCCTCTGGAAAAACAAACAACACATTCCTGAAAAGAGAATAGATGCAAAAAGGGAAAACAATAAAAACGCTAAAAACTCTTATCTCTGTCAGGGCCTTGAGGAAGGCTCAACCCCTGCATGCCAAGGGAAAACCCACCCACTGGTGAGGGAAGCCCACACTTTCTTTCTTCCCCCCTGCACTGCCCCCCAAAATCACGGTGACCCCAAAGCAAACAAGGGCAGTGGAGCAGCCCAGCCCTTCCTTGCCTGCACAGCAAAGCAGCCCCTGCACAGGTTCTGAAGTCCCACCTCTGCTCCCACCATGGGGGTTTGTTTGTGTTGGGCTGGCTGCCCCAGCCCCAGCCTGGGGCACCGTGGGTGCTGGGGGCTGTTGGCCGGGCCAGGAGCCCACTCCCATTTCGTACCCACCCCAGCCCATCCTCCCAGCCCTGCCAAAAGCAGCTGGGCAGCGACTGAAGAATGAGCTGCATCTGCCCCAGCAAAGGGGGAGCCTTTGGTTCCCCGCCACGCTGGGTCATGCTCGAATCTGGCAGAATTTCCCCAGATGGGGACTCATCTGCAAATTCCCTGTGGAGTTTGGCTTTAAGAAGGTGCCAGAATCAAAGTGCATCACCTTCAGCCTCCCGTGGCCAGGCTGAGGAAGAGCTTGTCATCCTTGATGTCACCCTCACTGTCTCCAGCAGCAGCAGCAGCAGCAGCAGCAGCAGCATCCCCACCCGGTACAGCTTCTCCAGGGGCTCCTTCTCCTTCCTTGGGGGCAGACCAGGCTCTCGGGGCTCTGCCCAGGGCCCCAGCTGTCAGGGAACCAGGACAAGCAAAACCAGCTGGGATGGCGGCCACCAGTGCTGGGCAGAGCAGCTCAGCTCCAGCACAAGGGCTGCGTGTTCCCATCCCATGACCCCGGGCAGTGACACTGGCAGCACAAATACCTCTGGGTTCCTTTGCTTCTCATTGCCAAGGCATATGTGGAGCAGCAACTTACCAGGGTTCTGGATCAAAGTGTGCCTGTGGCTCTCTCCCTTCTTCTATGGCAGGGGAATATCCCACATCCAAGGATCACAGAACAGGTCTTCCAGTGTGGGTCTGTCCAAGGAGTTCACAGATAAACACCACCTGATCAGGTCTTTGCACTCTGGGGGGAGAAAGCAGAAACTGCCTGTCAGCCAGAGAAGGCTCCTGTCTGCTCTGTCCCACTATTCCCATTCCCCGGCCATGCTGGATGTGCTCAGAGCTGGGCCTAAACTTTCCCATCAATTCCCTGTTTTGGAGGAGAGCAGGACATGTGCCACCTCCTCAGCAGCTGCCAGAGTGGGATGCCCACGACCCCGCTGCTGGCTCCCAGCACTGGGATTCCCCCCATGCCCAGAGAAGAGGATCCACCTTGAGAGAGCCTTTGTGGCAGTGGGAGCTGGCCCCAGCTGAGGTTCTGGCCCCTCCTGAAAGGGTGCTCCCCGCAGACCATCTGGTGCAGCAGGATGCCCAGGGACCAGACCGTTGCTGCCTCGCCATGGTACCAGCCAAAGTCATTCCATTCTGGGGGGCTGTAGGACAGTGTTCCTATGGAATACAGATGGAGTTCATCAGGGGGATGCTGCTGGTCCCAGAGCCTGGCCCCAGCATCCCTGAGTGTGCGGGGGCTGCATCACGGGCACACAGGGTGACCACTGCCCTCTCGCCAGCACCTGGGACTTGTGCACAAAGTTAGGGTTGGAAAAGAAGCCTCTGGTGCTGGAAGAGGGAAGCCCTGGCTAGGCCCGACCATGACATGCAAAGGAAAAACCCACTCCATGCTGGGGAAAAAACCTGCCCTTATCCTCCCTGCCTGCATTGCCCCAAAAATATTATGAAGCCAAGGCAAACAGGGCGAGTGGAGCAGTCCAAGCCCTTCCTCTCATCTGCACACCAAAGTGGCTGGGGCACAGGTTCCGCCCTCCCTCTCTGCTACCCCCACCCACGGGGGTTTTGGTCGGGCTGGCTGCCCCAGCCCAGCCCTAGTCCTGGGCAGAGTGGCTGGCAAAGGCTGCCAGCAGGGCTGGAAGATGGCTGCCCACCCAGCCCCGCTCTAAAGCAACTCAGCTGAAGATTCAGTGCCCTGACTGGCAGCAAAAGGGAGAATCCCCCCTGCCACAGCCAGCTTGGGCTGTGAGATGTTGGGCCATGAGATGTCAGCAGCGGGAGCACAGCCCTGGGTAGGCTCACCTGCAAAGTGAGTGTAGACTGTGTCCTGCAGATAGGTGCCACAGCCAAAGTCAATGAGTTTGGCCTGCCCGGTGTCCAGGTCAACCAGGATGTTCTCTGGCTTGATGTCCCTGTGCAGGACCCCGCAGCTGGTGCAGTGCCGCACGGCCTCCAGCACCTGGCGGAACAGCTCCCGCGCCTCCTCCTCAGGCAGGAACTGCCGTGCCCGAATGAAACGCTGCAGGTCCTGACACTGCTCTGGCCGCTCCAGCACCATCACGATGCAGCTGGGGAGCTCGAGCCATTCCAGCAGTTGGACCACACCGGGGAAGCCAGTGGACACCTTGGCCAGCAGCACGATCTCCAGGGGTGCGCTGGTGCCGTCGGGCTGCGGGAGGAGCATGATGCCGTCAGTGGGGCCGATGCCGTGCCAGGCCTGGGGAAGCCCTCAGCCAGCCCGGGATGCTCTGTGCCCTGCGCTGGCCCCACGCCTGCTCTCCCTCGGGGCGTCCTGGCAGCTCCCACCGTGCCGGGCCCCGGCTCATCCCTGGCCGGCAGCCCCGGCTGCTGGCCCCGCTCACTCACCAGCTCGCCCCAGTGCCGGACGCGGTTCCGTGGCACCCTTTTGATGGCCACCTGCAAGCCAAGGGCAGCAGCGGGGTGAGCTCGCTGCCCGCAATGCGAGCCCCATCCTCCGCCCTCCGCCCTCCTCCTCCTCCATCCCCTCCTCCTGCGCCCGCCGCCGGCCCCGCCGCTCACCGGGGCGCCGTCCGAGACCCTCGTGGCCGCGAAGACTCTGCCGAAGCCGCCGCGCCCCAGCAGCGATCCCAGCCGGTACCGCTCCTGCAGGGCCTCCTGCGCCGTCCCTGCGGGCGGGACGCGGCTGTCAGCGCTCGGCCCGGGGCCAGCAACGGCCCCCGAGCGCCCCTCACCCGCCCCGGGCCGGCCATGCCCAGGTGTTCGCTCCCGGGAACGCGGCACGGGAGGCTCGGGGCCGGCGGCCGCGCTGCCGAGCGGCGGAGCTCGGGCCGGGGAAGCCGCAGCGGAGGCGGCGGGAGCGGCCGCGCCGCCTGTGTCCTTCGCGGGCCCCGGGAGGAGCCGGGGCCGGGGCTGGGGCCGGGGCTGGGGCCGGGGCCGCGGTCGGGACTGGACCCTGCGTCGGGTCTGGGGCCGGGCTCGGGCCTGGCGGAGCCAAAGGGCGGCGATGCCGCCCCCGCCCCAGGCACTGATGTCCGCCCAGCAGCGCCACCGCCAGTACAGCCAGAGCCGGGCGGAGGCGAGACCGCGGCGGGACGGCCGGGGCCGGGCACGGGGCAGCCCCGCCCGGGGCCGGGGGCGGGCCGGGGGCATGGCCCGGCCCGGCAGGGGAGAGGGAGGCGGGGAGAGGAGAGGGACGCCGGGCAAGGCACCCCGAGAGAAGGGTGCTCGACAGCGGGAAAGGGAGACAGAGAGGAAGAAAGAGAGAAGAGAAAGAAAGAGTATTCAAAATATCTCTTTGATGCCGCCGCTTCTGCTACTGCCGCCGCTGCTGCTGCCGCCGCTGCCGCCGCTGCAACTGAAGCACCGGGGCCGTTCGTCCCCGTGTCCGTTCCCCTCTCACCCCACGAGCCCCACGTTTGAGCCCCGCGCGCCCCAGGGACAGCCCCTCCGTCTGTCCAAACACGGGAACTTTGCAGCGCTGAGCGCAGATGCAGAGCCCTGACTCCTGCACTCTGGCACAGCGATCCCCTCGCTCGCTGCTGTGCATTGTTCTTGCTGAGGGTCAAACACTGTCGGGCCACCTTCCCTTGGGGTAGGATTCCTACCTGACCCGAGCACTGCACTTACATCTCCAGTGTTGCTTTCCTGTAAAAACAGGGGAAGGAAAACTGTGTGTGGCTCATGGTATTTTAGTGTCTAAAAATCACTAAGTCACCAATCGTAGAAGTGAGGTGCATCTGGAATTACTGGGATGCAACATAGAAAAGGGGAGCATAGAAATAAATAGAGGAAAAGATCTTGGATTGTTTCTTTCATTTTCATTGCACTTCTGGAAAGCTGTTTCAGTTTTCCAGGAATCTTCTCCTGTCTGCTCTTCCCAAGAATCTCTCATGGAGAACAAGGTCAAGCTTCTGTCACAAGATTTGCCACCGGGAAATTACGCCACTGGTGAAATTTTCATGATGACTGTTTGTGCTGGCTTAGGGCAAATTTTGGGAGGAAATCTCCAAAAGGGGTCCGTCTAGAAAGCAAGTTCAAGCAGCCCCTCCCCCTACTAGTTCAGGAAAAGACATCCCTCTAGAAAAGTGAAAAAAACCCCAGTTTATTTAACCAGTAAAGTATTCACAAGCATGAAAAATGAATAATATTAAATCAAACCTCTGACAGTGGTGAGGAGATGGCAAATTCGGAAAGTCCTTTTTGTGCGTTGTAGTTGGCTCACTCGGTCTCTTTTAAGTCCCTCTGGCGCTGGAATGCAGCGTCCCAGAGCTTGGTGGGCCACAGGTGTGAGCTGCTGCCATTTTTTTTCTGGGTTTTCAGTCCAGAGCAGGTTTAAACAGTTCTAAGAAAAAGGAAAGCCACAGTCCGAGGAACTTCGCTTCCTAAGCTAGCTAAAACCAAATTGCTAGACTTAGGCTGTGAAGGCATTGGAAAATTTCCAAATCTGGGCACTGGCGGTCCCAGCAAACACCAGAGCAGGATGATGCTGGTGCCAGAACCTGCAGATTTCCAAATTTTGGCTTTCTGTGCCAGCAAATCACTGGACTTGGGCTGTGCCAGCACCAGGAAGTTTTCAGATCTGGGCGCTGGCACTGCCAGCCAACACCAGATCTGGGTGGTGTCATTGCCAGCGACAGAAATGTGCCAGATTTGGGCTCTGCTGGCACTGAGAAATTTCCAAATCTGGGTTCTGGTTACATGAAACACAAGATGTGGGGGTGGTGCCAGACCCAGTAGCAGGAAGCTGCTAGAGATTTGGGATTTCTGTGCCAGCAAATTGCTGGACTTAGGCTGTGTCAGAACAGGGACATTTCCAGATCTGGGCACTGGCAGTGGCAGCAAACACCAGGTCTGGACACCTGTATTGGCATCAGGAAATTGCCAGATTTTGGCTTTCTGTGCCAGCAAATTGCTGGACTTGGGCTGTGCCAGCACTGGGAAATTTCCAGATCTGGGCACTTGCCCAGCAAACACCAGACCTGGGCGGTGCTGGTGGCAGTGCCGGGAAGCTGCTCGGTTCTGGCCTTCTTTCCGGAAAATTGCTGCATTTTTTGCAGCCAGGTTTTGCTGGCACTGAGAAATTGCCAGATGCTAATTTTCTGTGCCAGCAAACTGCTGGAATTAGGCTGGGCAGGCATCTGAAACATTCCTGATCTGGGTACTGGCAGTGTCAGCAAACTCGAGATCAGGTTGCTGTAGGTACCAGGTCTTTGCTTGGTTTTGACCTTCTTTGCCAGCAAGTTGCTGCACTTGGGATGTGCCAGAATAGGGAAATATCAAAATCTGGGACCTGGCAGTGCCAGCAAACACCACATTTCAGGAAGGATTGGATGTGGACCCGTTCCCTCCCTGCCTCCCTCCCTCAACAAGGTGCCAGAGGGGCTGGAGAGCTGCCAGGCAGAAAGGGACCTGCAGGGACTGATGGACAGCAGGCTGGACATGAGCCAGCAGTGTGCCCAGGTGGCCAAGAAGGCCAATGGCTCCTGGCCTGGCTCAGGAATGGTGTGGCCAGAAGGAGCAGGGCAGGGATTCTTCCCCTGTGCTCAGCACTGCTTGGGCAGCACCTCAAGTGCTGTTTCTAGTTCTGGGTCCCCCAAATTTAGGAAGGACATGGAGGGGCTGGAGCATGTCCAGAGAAGGGCAACAAGGCTGGGGGGGGGGGGGTCTGGAACAACACAAGTCCTGTGAGGTGTGGCTGAGGGACCTGCAGTTGTTTATCCTGGAGGAGGCTCAGGGGAGACAAGGCGGTGTCAGGGCACAGGGTGGACTTGATGATCTCCATGGCCTGTTCCACTCTTGCTGATTCTGAGATTCTCTGAAACCACCCTTGGAGCAGTTGCAGGAGGAGCCCTGGGCCTCCTCTTCAGCAGCTCCAGCAGCCCAGGTCCCTCAGCTTCTCCTGCCAGCCCCAAAGCCCATCCTGTCAGTCCTGCAGAGCCTCTGCAACTCCTCCTTACTGCCCAGAACAGGGAGCCTCAGAGCCAGACACAGCAGCCCAGATGTGCCCCCCTGGCCTGGGGTGCCTCTGGCAAGGGAGCAGCACCAGGCACTGCAGGAGCCTGCAGACAATTGATCTGAAGGCCAAAGCTCCTTAGCTCCTTCTGAAAGAGCAGGAACAGTTCCTCATTCCAATGTGGTGGAATGCTGGGCACCACAGCTCCAGGCGAGGACTGGACACAAGTTTGCTCCCACTGAGTGCTGTGATGGGTTCTACAGGAGTTCTGGGCTCCTGTGCTTGCCAGGCACAATGAGGAGAGAAGGAGCCAAGTGCACTGATGTGGGAAATGGTTTTGTAGAAAGTTTTTAGAGCCTAATAGAAGGCCCACACAGTATGAGTCTGTATATAAATCTTGAGACAAGAAATGCTACCTTAAAAATGCCATGGAATAGGACAGATATTGTTGAGAGAGAAATGGAGCTAGAAAAAAGTTTCAAAAGATGGCCTTGCAAATAAGACTTTGGAAAAATAGAGCTATGAAAGATGCATTGTAGTGGGACCCACAAGGGGTCGTTTTAAATAATTGGCTTTAAGGCATCTACAACATGGCACGGCAAAAAGCTGATAGACCAAGAAATACTGTAATTAGGAAATAGTTGGCTTCTGATTGTAATGGCATGAATTATGTGTATTGTCTCACCCTTCTCATGAGACTGAAAATGGAATAAAAGTTTTTAAAACACCTCTCAGTGTCCCCATCTCTAGGTCAAGAAAAGAGTATTATCCAACACACTGACACAGCTTTGTCTCGAGCATAATCCAGCCTGGACCGAACACACTGAAAGGTTTCCCCTTTGGCCCATGTCTCAAAACATCAGGTCTGCTGCTTGACAGCTCAGGTTGGTTTGGTGTCAAGGAGTTTCCCTCAGAAATACTGGGTTTGTCTTCCTCTATGCTTTCCCCTCAGCAGCCTTGAGGATGCTCCTGTGTGAAGCCATCTGTCTCACACACTTTCAGACAACTTCAAACACGATATTGTGCAATAAGTCGTCTCCTCTAAAGTGTTCCAACAACCCCTTTCCAGCAATAGGAAATTATTACTGATAGATGAAAGTGGAAAACCCCCAACAGTTTATTAACAAATGGAATCCCCACATGACATGCATTACAAGAAGGCGCCGGGGTCTCTCTCGGAAGAACGGGAGCTGTCACGGAGCAGTTCCAGCAGCTGATGGAAGCTCGGTGGCTTGTCCGGCGTCGGCTTTCTCCCATGGCAGAGCTCCATGGAGCGGGCAGGGCAGGGAAGCAGCTGGGCTGGAGCCCCTCGCTGCCTTTTCTCCCCGGCATGGCTCAGCTCACGGACTCTCGGGCTGGGAGCGGGGCCGCTCCGCTCCTGCCGGCACCGTGTCCCTGGGCTTGGACAAACAGTTTCCTGCCACGAGAGCCCTGCACACTGCTCCACAGATCTTTCATAAATGCCCAAACCAACTCCAAACACTCTGTCTGCAGCAGCTTTTCACAAAGGGCTGCAGCAATCCAGGACAGCTGCAAGTGAGTGTTGGAAGGCTCTTGTCTTGTTCCTGACAGCAGAATTCTTGATGATCTTGTGCAATTTTATTCAGATGTAACATGAGAGCTGAGGTTTTTTTGTTAAAATATTTCTTCATGAGTAACAAGCCTTGGGAGCATGAGGTGCAGGACTGACATGCGAAAGAATGAGCATATCCTCCAAAGTGGCCAGTCTAACTGCCCATTTTATTACTCTTGTATTTACTCCACACTAATGAGGAAAACCAAGCTCTGCTTGGAGGTAAAACAGGCATGGGATACACTACAGTCCCTCGCAGTCTCACCAGGCTGGCAGTGACCAAGCAGGCAGTCTGCTTCATTGTGAACCACTACAGAGCTGCATCCCAATCTGGTTTAAGTGGCGTGGTATTATTAAGAGCTCCTTTTCTGCATGAGACACACAAAGGAGATCCCAAATGATCTTCATGCAAGCATGCAGTAAAGAACTGCTCCTGCTATCCTAACGAAGCGTTTGCTTTGGCAATTACACTCTTCCCATTCATCTTTTGATGCAGACACTTCAGGTTTTCCCCCACACCCCTGCAAGGCTGGCAGCCGCTGTTTCCCATTTCCTGTTCTTCCCTAGAGATGGTGCAGTGGCTGCTTTGAAACAAAGAGCCCTTTGAAGGAGCATGAGATGCTAATTAAGTGCTCATATTGGTAACACCCAGGCCTGCACTGCCCAGTACTCTGCAGCAGCAGCAGCAGCAGGACTATGCATCATTCCCGTTGGTGGATGTTCATGTTTCTGATGTGCAAGAGCAATGACTCTGAGGAGGGACCAAAATGCCCCTCTCCAAACAGTGGCTGTGCAAGTAGATGTGAAGTTTCACGGCCTTTTCTAGGATATTTTAGAAAGATCTAAGAGAATATTGTGGCATGGAGTAGGTCCCTAATTTTGTCTCCAGAGAAATCCCCAAAGGGCACATTCACTCTGCTGCTGATGGCAACCCCATAAGCTCATGGACCAATTTTCCCTGCAACGTGCCACCCTGGCTGGGCTTTACTCGGCCAGGACTAGACCCAGAGCTAAGCAAGCACATGCATCCAGGTGACATTGTGTAACATCAGAAGCTGGCAACCATGAGGACTTTGCTGTCAAAAGGTTACAGTTTGCACTTAGCCCAGAAGTGTTTTTCCCTAAGGCAAAGCAAATTAAAATGTGAAGTTTAAAAGCTTCAAATGACTATGAAAGGAAACTGCAGAATAATTTCTGGAAGGGCAGCATTGTCAATGATCATGCCGCCCACCAACAGCTGGAGCTGAATCCAGAATTGCTTCTTCCAGCTGTGCAGGAATTAATTCCACTGGCAAGCACTGGTCCATGGGAACAAATGATGCCCTAGCTCGGGGCTGAATGGCACCCAGGCTGCAGTGCAGATTTGAGGAACCCTTGTCACTTGTTATTGGCCTCCCAGTGCACTCATCCTTCTGCAAACAAGGTGCAAACAACACAGCTGGAGTGCTGTCCTGGGTAAATATACATACAGGTGATTTTGCCAAAGCAGTGCATCTTTTCCCAGTGAAATACACGACCTCTTCTTACCTATGGAATTGTGATTGAAGACCTGTGAGCCAGATCTGTGGGAGATTGCAAAGGAGCAAAGCTTTGGGATTTGGGCATACTTCTCTTGGTTTCTTTGCTCAGGCCTTTGGTGAGCACAGAACACACCTAGGTAGAAAACCTTTGACTAGACAGGATCTTCTGGATCCATTGTCCCTCAAACAGGTCAACAGGTGACTCTGTTGTAATGCTAAGTAACAAAGAGCAGCCAAATGACACAAAGAAAAGATGGCCAAAGAGGAAGAAGAGAGGCCCAATGAGGAAAGGATGTGGTGAGACACTGGCACATTGAGTGAGCTGCACTCCCATAATCTCTACGCTGGCAGGTCCTGGTCTCACATTCTCCTCTTGGTTTTTTCAATTTTGTTTATTTATTTACTTTTTTTCATCATCAAAATGAAATATTTAGAATTAAAAACATGTCATCAAAACTTAAAGACAGAATCAAAACACATTAATTCAAAACTACATCTAAAGATCAGAACATATGTACATCTGTAACTATCAAGCCTAATGCATCAATCCTATTCTTCAAACACTCTCCATACGGGCAGCAGCTTCTTCCTGAGCTTGGAGGACAGAGAGCTCTTCTGGAAGGGAGACGAGGACTTTGTGGGTGACAGAACATCGGAAGTGTCCAGAGAAAACTTCTCGGTAAGACTGTAAGCAGCCAGATCTGCAAAATGGAGACACAAAGTTTAACAGAGGCCACAATGCAAACCTAAAGCATCTGAAGCTCCGTATTTCCTGGGACACATTTCCTGGAAATGTCCAAACAGCTGCACAGGGAAACATGCTCCTGCTGGCAGACACTGAGGCAGGCAAGGGCAAACCCTGAGCCACTTGCCCAGAGCTGGCACAGGCACAGCCTGGCCTCTGGGCTGCCCTGGGACAGCAGGGAGCCCAGAGCCCTGTGCTCTCCAGGAGTGGCTCAGCTGCACATGCACCCTCCTGCTCCTCTGCCTGCCCCACAGCTCAGCAGCCCTACAGCTCCAGGGGCACTGGCAGCAGCACAGCTCAGTGCAGGGGCACATGCAGGGCACAGCTGTTCCCTGGCAATGTGCACAGCCTCTCTGGGCTGCCACAAGACCCTTCCTCCCAGCAGAGATTGGCCCAGCTCCCCCCTCACCTCTGTGTGAGGCTGAGCCATGATTGCCCTTCACCTTGTCCTCAACCTGGAGGTGCTTCAGGCCCCCCATGCCATGACTAGGAAGGGCAATGGAGAGAGCAGGGGCAGATGCATACCACAGAGACCTGCAGCAGGATTGAGGCTCTTTTCACCCATGTATCCCCAAATCTGCAGAACTTTGGAAAACAACAAATGCAGGGAAAACACGTTGTGGGCCATGAAGTTGCAGAATATCCAGCAATGCAGCCGATTTCTTCTGTGGGGCTTGGCAATGGATCCATCTGAATGTTTTACCCTATTGCAAAGCTGAGGAAAGGGTGGCAGGCAGTTTAGCCAGGCTGTCCTGTTCTACAGAGTGTCTCTTGGGAACTATCAGGCCCAGCACCAACATTTAAGGCAGCATTTGCTCCAACTGTCTCATGGCAGTCAGCCTGTGAAGGTGCCTGTAAAGTGATTCATCATCTCAAGGCTAACATGAAACATCACTTTGAATAGAAAGTAGAGCTCTAAGGCCATGACAGTCATACAAGACTCCTTTGGTAGGAGCTGCACCTGCTGTGCAGGCTTTGCCACACCCAGCAGATTGTCCCCCATGTGCTCCATGGGGGCAAGGACCCTCCTCATTTCTCAAGTTAATGGCATCATGAGGAGACGTGGTTTTCCCAGGGCCTCTGTGGTTAGCACTGTGAAATACCAAACACTGCTCACAGCTGCAATTGCAATTGTCCGTCTGCCCATAAAAGCACAAGGCTCTATCCTTGGCCTTTGCAGGCACTTTCCCTTCCCCACTGATCACCACATCTAGGAAAATCTGACAGACTGGGAGAACTCCAGGAAGCAGCAGGAAGCTGAGTCAGAGGAACTTTAGTTTGGATATCAGGAAAAAGGGTTTTTCACCCAGAGGGTGGTTGGCCACTGGAACAGGCTCCCCAGGGCAGCGGTCACAGCACCAAGCCTGACAGAGTTGAAGGAGCATTTGGACAAACATCTCAGGCACTTGGTGTGACCCTTGGGCTGTTCTGGGCAAGGCCAGGAGCTGGACTCGATGGTCCTGATGGGCCCCTTCCAACTCCTCATTTTCTGCAGTTCTGTGATTCTGAGAAGTAATGGGCTGCAGGAGGGCAGAAATAGGTGACAAGAGGGAAGAAGTGAGGTTGGTTGGAGAATCAAGTCACTGAGTTCACAGAAGATGCAAGATACAGGACCCTTCCCTCCCAGCATTCCCATTCTCTGTCTCATCCCTTCTCCTTCACACACACACAAAGGTGAAGAATATCACTAAAAGAAGAACCTACTTGGCTCCCATGTCCATGAGAGCAGTCATTGCTCGTGCAGGAGTCACATTCTCCACCATGATCCCCAGGCTCTGCCTGGCTGCTTTCTGAACAAATTCTGGGGAGCTGGACACCATCTGGAGAAGGACCAGAGTAACCTCATCTACCTCAGAGTCCATGTCCTTCTTCAAGGTCACAAAGAGGTCTCCCAGAGTGACAATGGCAGAGCAGGACACCTTGGAACCGAGGTTGGTCACCTGGGGAAGCCATGAGGGGAAACATAAGAATCACCTTGAAAAGAAAACCAGTTGCCTTCAACAGAAGTCCCAGGAAATGACAACACATCCCACTGTGTCCAGGGGAACATACAATTCAGGAAGAGCAAGAGAGCACAAGCACAGAAAGGCACTTACTCTGGCACCAATTTCTGGCCTCAGACCTGCTCACTGCAGGCCTAAAATAAAAATTTCATTAAGTGTTGTACTTAACCCTTCTTAAATGTCCACATCTTTGTTTTTAGGCCCTTTTACTAGAAAATAAATAAAGAGCTGCTTTCAAATCATGAAGGCAAAAGTCATAAAGATAAAAGAGTCAGGTGCTGCTGTTCAAAAAAGCAACACCAGCAGCTGAAGCACTCAGCCAGGAAACAGAAAACACAGGCTCGGGTCTACAGAATAATTTGCAGTGTTGAATTACAGCTTGGGCAGAGACTGGGACTCTGGCAAATAACATCATTAGTGTCTCAGTTTCTGCATTTGCACATTGCATTATAAAGGCACCACACTCAAAGATGAGTGTCAGATACCCAACCTGCCAGTAAATACAGCTGCATGTACCCACAGATCCTACAGACAGCTGACAGACACTAGAAATCTAAGGTCTAAAATCAGAAATGACGGCAGACCCTGAGCACACATGGAGATGAACAAGCACATACCTACTCTACACACTGTGTATGAAGTATGGGGGACAATTCAGAACAATGTTCTCACCTCGCTGGTAACTGCCAAGCAAACCTCACCAAATCTACAAAGCAGGACCTCTGAATGGGACCCAGACAGGTGTCTGATGGTGAAGAGTCCCTTCTCCTTCAGCTCCCTGAAAGGCAGAAGATTTGATTTTTCTCTCCACCAAGGCAGTACCCTCTGAAATGACCAGGCTGGCAGCTCAGTTGAACAATGGGAGGTGCTTTTCAAGGAGTGCTTAATGAAATCATGGAACGCGTTGCCCCAGGATGCTGTGGCTGTCAAAAGCATTCACAAACCCAAGAGGCAAAGAGAGGGGTTTTAGAGTGGCCATTTGAGAAGACAGCCTTTCTGAAACCTCTGGCACATGAGACCCCTCTGTCACTGCTTCCTAGGAGCTGTGAGACCGGGCCATGCTGCTATTTGTTGTCACCTCCCTGTACCTGTCCCTGAGACACAGTGCCACCGGGCTGTTATTGGGGCATTTTCCTTCTTTGCCAGCCCCAGCAGGCATTCAGCAGGGAGAGTCTGCACTGCCACTCTGGAGCTGAGTTTCCACTCTGTGATCTCGGCCTCTCTGTCACCCCCTCCACTCCCCCTCACACATTCCCCAAAAAGCAGCAGGATGTCTGCTGGGACCACCTCAGCCTGCAGGAAGGCCAAGTGGGTCCTGGCCTCTCCTGACCCACAGCACAGCTTTCTTTCATCCCAGCATGGAAATATAAAAACTGTATTATCACATCACACAGAGGGCCAGGAGCTTTTTATTTTGGCTGCAAGTGTCCACAGGGCATTGGGGAAGAGGAGAAAAAGAGTGTTTTGCAGCAAGCTACTCAGGCAGGATGGTAGGAAAAGTGTCTGGAAGCTGCTTTTTAGGAATTTGGTGGTTCTGCTGAAGCTCCTGACAGAGCTGATGGGCAGATCCCAGAGCTGTGGAGAGTTCCTGGGAAATTTGTCCTTGGATATATCTACGAATGCTCTCCCAGCCATGAACTGCCATCCGTGTCCTGTCCATATGTTACTGCCTTGACTGTTGAGTGTCTGAGGTGCCTCTTGAGGCTGCTATGGACCTCCTTCACCAAGGAATGGATTGTGATACAACATCCCTTTCTGCTTCTGTTTGGGCACTGACAGAGCCTGGACCACTCTGGCTCAAGCTTGGGCTCTGGCCAAGCAAGATTGCTGATGAGAGCAGCTCATGGTCCTCAGCTCTTCCCTGCTGCTGGGACAGACAGACAGGGCCATGGGGACAGAATGGAGCTGCCCCATCTGCCAGGGCACTAAGAAGGATGTGAATTTTTCTCTACCATGTCACCACCAGTTCTGCCTGGGCTGCATCCTGCAGTGGGCAAAGAGAAATCCAGCGTGCCAGCTCTGCAGAAGAATGATAGAAGCTGTCAGGTTTTCTGAGTAGGATGAACAGGACTACATACAATTTGCCATCAGCTCCCCCAAACAATTGCTAGAGTCCAGCAGGGAGAGAACCTGGCCACCTTGCTGAAAGCAGCCCCCAAGACCCTGTGATGGCTGCTCCATCTTCCCCACAGGGAACACTGTCCCCAGCTGAGCAGGGGGCTGCAGGACCAGAGCCTGTGGATGGCCTCCTGCCCAAGGAGTGGGCCAAATTTTTCAAATAACAATGTCATCTACTGGACCAAAGGTGGCCCTGGCTGCAGCAGAAGCTGGAGGGAATATGCCAGCACCAGAGATGGCTGGTTAAGGAATTCATAGAGCAGCATCCTGCACGCCCTCTGTGCCTATGGTCAAGCTGCCAAAACCTTGGTGCCAGTACTGCAGCTTCTCCTCTGTAGCAGTCTGAATTGCTGCTAGCATAGTCCAGGGTAAAGAAGCAAAAAGGGCCTTTGCATAATCTCCACAGAGGTTTTATTCAGCTGTGCAGGGAGATGTTCAGGTCCCAGCACCCACACACAGAGGGTCTCACTTTGTCTCCACAGGGGCCTGGGGGCTGACCCTGATCTTGAGGCAGTACAAAGATAAGGGGGCCGATCAGGAATAGGGAAGGTGTGGCTCAGGAACACAGGAACAGACATAGCAACAGGGGAAGGAGCCAATGGGGTCTAACAGCTTTTTGAGGGAAGCTTCTTGTGTCTCCCTAGACCAGGGAATGCCCCCCCCAGGGTCTCCACAATTCCTCCTGTTTTATATTATTGGGAAAGCTTCTCTGAAGGATCAACTGAATCAACACAAAATGACAAAAACAATCAAAAGTGCTCATTGGACAATTGTCGGATTTTGGGTGCTGTTTAGATGGTCTGGGAAAAGCCCAAAGATGGCCTTGGGCCCCCGGGTTCGAAAGGACGAGAGGAAGCTTCAGATTTGTTCTCGGTCTCGGTGTTTATTAATTGCTTATCTAAAAGATTTTCTCTTGGCCTGACAGAGTTCTGCTCAGCAGTCAGCCATGGGCACACACTGAGAGCCCCTGGGGCGGCCACCTATCTTTATACCCGGAGTTACGTATACAATATTTATCATTTTTCTCCAATACCCTCTACCCTTATTAACCAGTGTTCCCCTAGTAAGGTCCAATCCTGGAGTGCCAACACCACCACAGAAGATGGAGGCTTAGAGGAAGAAGAAGAAGGAGAAGGGCACGCCCCAATTCCTCCATCTTACCTCTCTAGACCCCCCTGTACAGGGATCTTAAACCCTGTATCTCACACTCCAATTAACTTGTCCCTTCACCATTCACCCCAGTGAAATCCTCCCATCCTCATATTGATGTCATCTCCCATGTGGGATCAAAGTCCAGCCACCAGACATTTCTGGCAACATTCCAGGACTCCCGAGCCCCCCAGTTCTGAGAGACTGAGATCCCACATCTCCCCCTTCTGTTTGCACCAAAAGACCTTTTTTGCTTTTATGTGAAAACCCCCCAAAGTCCTTAGTTTCTTTTTATTTCTCTTCTGGGTCGTTTTTCGCAGTCTGAGTCTCGACTTCTGTCTGAGTACTCGTCTCTTTGTTTCTCGGATCAGCATTCTCGTGTTCTCGCGTTCGGAATGGCTTCACGTGCCGCGCCGACACCCACTTCAGACCTCGATCTGTGGAGATACAAGCGAAACCCTTTCCCCAAGTGATTAGTTTGAAAGGACCCTCTATTTGTCCGGTCTCTGGGTTCCTGATCAAAACTAAAGGATTTTCCCTTAGCTTTGCCTGTGTGTTGTTTAGAAAATGTCTCACGATCGGTGGATCAGGTTCCGAGGATGAGCTATTTAGGAAATTCAGCACATACAGTGCCTTATTTAATTTCATGTGAGGTGTTGCCTCCGGCTCACCCCTTCTCTGTCTGTCCAGAAGGGATTTTAGGGTGTGATGTGTTCTCTCAATGATTGCCTGACCTGTGGGTGAATGCGGAATACCAAACGTGTGTCTGACACCCCATCTTTTCAGGAATCTGTCAAGCACCCTGCCTGTGTATGTTGGACCATTATCTGTTTTTATCTCCTGAGGCACACCTAATGCTGCAAATGCCTGCAGAAAGTGTCGGCAAACATGGTCTGCTGTTTCCCCAGCATGTGCTGAAGCAAAGACTGCACCTGAGAATGTATCTACAGAAACATGAACATTTTTGAGCCTCCCAAAAGATGGGTATTTTGTGACATCAGCTTGCCACAACTGAAGACTTTGCAGCCCCCGCGGATTGATGGCCCCGGTAGAAGAAGGTGGCTGCACAAGCTGACAGTCTGGACAAGCACTAATGATCTCCCTCGCCTGACTCTTTGTGAGATGAAAGGACTCCATTAGTGCTTGCGCATTCTGATGAAAGAACGCATGACTTAACCTTGCCTGCTCAAAAATGTCCGGCAGTGTTTGCAAAATGGGCATTGTCAACCTGTCCGCCCGAGCATTCCCTTCCGCTAAAAACCCCGGAAGTGTTGTGTGCGCTCTAATGTGTGTGATAAAATACTCTCTTTCCCTGCTCTCTAGCAGTGTTTTCAAACTTGTCAGGTATGAGTATAAAACCTCATTACTGACTTCTTTCAAGAGCGAGCCTTCCAATCTCTTGACCACACCCGCAACATATGCGGAATCTGTCACCAGATTGAGAGGCTGTTTGAACAACTGAAATGCCCGGACAACGGCTGCCAACTCCACAATTTGTGGAGAGCCCTGAACCATCCTCACGTCTGATTCCCAATCCCCTGTCGTTGAGTCTCTCCACGTGATCGCTGACTTGTGTGTCTTCCCCGAGCCATCCGTGAACACGGTGATCCCGTCCAAAGGTTCTTCACTTATCTGTGGTTTTGCTCTATAGCATATTTGCGATTGCAGTATTCTGTGTTGGGGAAAGTGGATTGTGCAAGTTCCTGGGAACGCTAACAATGCGATTAACAGGTCTTTCGATTGTTGCATTGCCCAATCGAAGTAGTCTCGTTTCAGAGGTAACCTGATGACTGAGAATTCTCTTCCTGCCATTGTCAGCAGCCTTGTTCTCGCCTTTATGATGATTTGTGCTGCCATCTCCAGATCTGTGAGAATCGTTTTCGCGGGCCTGTGCGGTAGGAAAATCCACTCTATGATTATCAAAGAGTCCTTTTGTGATTCATCCCATTGGAAGATCAAACCATGGAACTGCGTTTTCTTCCCCAGCACTGCCAACTGAAAAGGCAACGATGGAACAAATCGATGTGCCTGCCTTTTCTGTATCGCGTCCGAGATTTTCTCCAACTCTTTTCTTGCTTCTGGTGTGAGTGTCCTGGGAGAACGAATGTCCGTGTCTCCTCTCAAGAGATCAAGCAGTGCTGGAATGTCGCTATTTGTGATTCCCAAAACTGGTCTCATCCAGTTGATTTCTCCCAAAAGCTGTTGCAAATCATACAAATTGTTGACCTTTGTGCTGATCTCCACCTTTTGAGGCTTTATTGTTTTCTCTGAGATTTTCCACCCTAGATATTTCCAAGGTGCAACCTCTTGAATCTTTGAAATGCTGATTTCCAGACCTGCCTTTTGCACCTCTGCGATCACACAGTCACGAGCTTCTTGCAGCTCCTGTCGTGTTGATGCTGCAATGAGCAAATCATCCATGTAATGAATGATCTTCGCCTTCGGAAATTTCTTCCGTGCTGGTGCCAAAGCTCGCGCCACGTACCATTGACAGATCGTCGGAGAATTTTTCAGGCCTTGTGGAAGACAGACCCAATGGTACTGCTGCAGAGGCGTTTCCCTGTTGATACTCGGGACTGAAAAGGCAAATCTCAGAGCATCATCTGGATGGAGTGGGATACTGAAAAAACAATCCTTGAGGTCAATGACCACAAGCTGCCAATCTCTGGGAATCATCGAGACAGATGGAAGTCCCAACTGAAGCGGCCCCATGTCTTCTATGACTTCGTTGATCTTCCTGAGGTCATGTAACAACCTCCACTTGCCCGACAGCTTTTTCTTGATGACAAACACCGGAGAATTCCAAGGGCTGTCTGTTGGCTTGATGTGTCCCTTCTGCAATTGTTCTTGGACCAGGTCTTTCAAAGCACTCAATTTTTTCCGCTCAAGGGGCCACTGATCCACCCAAACTGGATCATCTGTTTTCCATGTCAGCTTCAGTGTGGCGAGTGCTGCAGTGACCCCTATTAAAAATCCATTTTGATCTTCGCGCCCCATTGTGCCAAAAGGTCCCGACCCCAGACTGTGATCAGCTTTTGAACGACAAAAGGACGAATGATCGCCGTCTTATCTCCTGGTCCCGTGACAACGACGGAATTCTCACTTTGCAGACACAGAGATGCTCCCCCGATGCCTGAGAGAGAGCCCAATGGCGCGACCAAGCTCCAATTGCGTGGCCAAAAGATGTACGATATTACTGTTACATCCGCCCCTGTGTCGAGCATACCTCTGATCGATATTGTCCTGTCCCCACATGTCAATTGGCACGTGAGCGTGGGTCAGTCTCGACCTATGTGCTTCACCCATGTTGTATGTACTTCAACATGCTCTTTCATAGGGAGACCTTCTTCGTCGAAGATTGACATGACCTCTCCAACTGCGTGTGGCGGCAATGCGAAGGCTCTTGCAACCACAGTATTTTCCGGTACAGTCAATGGTGGACGAAGCGCTCTTGCCAAAACTGTTAACTCTGTATTTTTGTCTGCTGAGACAACTGTTGGATAGACAATGAGCCCAAGAATACTGCACTTATCTTGTCCAATTATCAAGAAATCTTGTTTCTTGTATGAGTCCCCGCGGATACCTGTGGGTATCTCTGCATGACTTTCATCTAGAAAGCATACTAGTTTTGAAGCTGCCAATGCACACTGTGCCCCTGGTGGGAGGAGGTCTGGGTCACTGTGGAATCGACTGAGGGTTTTGCTGAGGGTATCTGCTTGTCGCTCACTGATGACTGCCCTGTCTGTTCTTGTGACACCGCCAGTACTTGTGTCGGAGCGCGCTGGGGATTTCTCGCGCTCAATTTCCCGTTTCCCGGATGCGGCAACGGATTTCCTTCCACATCTGTCCGGGAATAACATTCTTTCACAGAGTGTCTTCCTCTTCCGCACCGTGCGCAAATTGGTCTTTCCGCTCTCTGGGCTGGCGTTGGTATATGTGTCCGTGGGCAATTCCTTTTCATGTGCCCAGACTCCCCACATCTGTAGCACTGTCCTCCTTGGGGTCTGTTCTTTTTCTGCATTGCCGCAAGAACTTTGTTGACATTTTCGTCCTGTTGATGGAGTAATTTCTCGAACATCTTCTCCAATGTCTTGTCCTCTGATTGCCCTTCTGAGCATCCCTTTAGCTGTTTCTCCCATTCCTCTTTTAATTCATTCTTTACAATCGCTGCGACATGCTGAGGCGTCCCCACCTTGCTGCATGCCTCCACCATCTCTGCCAAGGATGGCCGTCCTGGCATGGTGCTAATCACCCGTTGACAATCCGGGTTGGCATTGCCGAAAGCTAAATTTTCCAAGAGAGGCCTCTTCACTTCTTCTGTTGTCACCTGTCGATCCACGGCTTGCGTGAGTCGGTCGATGAATGACATGAATGGCTCTGTGGGACCTTGCCTGATGCAAGAGAACGGGACATCCAGAGCTCCTGTCGGCGTAATTTGTATGATTGCCAATCGCGCTGCTTCTTTGATGTCGCTTAACACTCTTCGTGGAAGCCGCGCTGCTTGTTCCCCTGGATTGTCATCTGGAGGATCCCCTGCTAATTGCCCTTCTGTGAGGTTCGCATTTGGCCCACCTTGGTATCTGTTCCGCAACTCAGCAAGATATTTTCTCCACCTTTTTTCCCAGATAAGACTCTGTGTGTCAGTGAGGATCATTGCCACAATACTTCGAATGTCATATGGTGTGAGATCATACATAGAGAATGTCCCTCTTAATAGCTGTTTGAAGTATTGTGAGTTCAGCCCAAAAGTCTGAGCTGCCTTCCCTAAGTCTTTGAGTGTCTCATGACCCATCCTTTCCCACCTTGGATTCTGTCCCTGGGCATCATATGTCACTGGCATTGTCAAATCCCCTGATCCCGGGAATAAATGCTTTTCCTTTTCCAATGCTTTTCTGATTTGCCTCCAATCCATTGTCTTCACCGGTTCTTGCAACCCCTCTTCGTCAGATTCCATTGGGATTTGCATGAATAATGGTGTTGTAGATGTCATCGGTGATTCATGGTGTCTCATTTTTCGCCTTGAGGTTTTTGGCCTTGCTCCTAAATCCGAAAAGGAAACTCGAGGATCCTGTTGATATTTCTTCTTTACTGTATCGAATGAATGCAAGAAGCTTTTTGCTGCTTCTGCTGCTGATAGCATCCATGTTGGGACACCTTCCGATGCTGTAATCCTTATGACATCTTCCCCTTGTAGCTGTTCTTCATCTGAGCTTTCATCATCTTCATGAAATCCCGAAGTGGATGGATAATCCCTTTGTCGTGTTAACATTGTCTTCTTCGAGGTGCTTTTCTTTTTATATATTGTTGGAAAAAATTGCTGCATTGTTGCAGTCTCGCCACAAGATGGCGCTGTGGCTCCGCCGAGCCGACTCGGCATGTCGTGCACTTCTGCCCTCCTGCAACTAGGTGGCGCTGTCACCGGCCTCCCTGGCTCAGATGACGGAGCAATCTCGACTGCCCCACTTCCTCTTCAGGCTCGGCGTCTCCCGTGAAGGGAAGGGACTGGGACTCCGAGGGTCTGAACCAAAGGCACCAGATCTGGAGACGGTGTGGAGCCCCGAGACGTAGAATCCCTAACACGGCCCCTCCTCACCCGCGACGTCACAGGGGACCGGGCTCGGGTCCGCCCGCGCCCTACTTTCTGCGCATGCGTGCTCTCCGAGCTGCTCCCTGTGTCCCCCAAGCTGACGTCATCGTCTCCCCCCTGTCCCACCTCCGAGGTTCCCGCCCCTCGGTCTGTCCCAGAGTCCAACCCCTCCTCCTCTGACGTTGTGTTCGCCTCTCCCGCCAGCACTCCGGCTCTCCCCGCGATTCGAGCTGACCTTCGCACCGGGTCTGACGTCACAACCGCGCGCCTCCTGCGTCTCACTGCGGCGGCCCTCTGAGCCTGCACATTTTCCCTCAGTTCGCCTTCCACGTTCGCCGCCCCCGCGCTGGTATGTGGGTCTGTCCCCCGGTTTTTGCGAATTTCGCCCTCCGCGCGCGTCTCCTCATCTTCACCCGCACTGCCCGCGTTTGCTGCCGCCGCCGCGTCGCCGCTTTCGCCGCGAGCAGGCCCCCCCCCCCCGATCCCTTATCTTCCTGCTCCCCCCCTTCCGCTCCTGACTCCTCCACACTCTCTGGAGTTTCAGGACGCCCTTGGGGTTTGTTGCATTTTTTGATCGGGGGTTTTAATATTTTTTCCTGCTCTCTTTTTTCGAGAGCCCTTTCCCCCTGCCTTTTTAAAGCCAGAGCAATTTTTTTCCCGGAGCTCTGCTGCTCCGCCCCCTTCTCTGAGGGTACCGCAGCTTCTCGCTGCTTTTCCAGTCTTTTAGACTGCACTGAAATACCTTGTAACATGATTCTTGCCGGCGAGAGTAGCTTTAACGCTGTCTCATCTTTTTTTGTTGCTAAAATATATAAATGCCTATTAATTTCTTGCCAAAACCCCACTTCGAACAACAAACATGTCTCCGCAAGTGGATAATTAAGCCTTGCCCATAGTAACAGCTGTTTTAATTCTTTCTTTGGGATCCCTTCTGTATATAATTCTGCTACACTTTGTAAGGTGGATAAGATTTCCCGTTGTTCTTGGGAGAGTGTGGCCCTCATAATATTATTTTGGCCTTCTTACCGAATCTGTCGTCAGAGTGGTCTGAAAGCCCTCAGTCTCCGTCCAGCGGGTCACGAGGGATGGATCCAGAGGCACCTTTCTGGTCCCAGTCCAGGCCGCTCTGCTACGAACTGTCTTCGGCAGAAGCTGAGAGATGGAGTTCTCAGTGACTGCTGATTTTTGCAGGTCCTCCTGGCAGGTTTTTTCTTTTTCTTCTTTCTTTCTTCAGGCTTCCCTCCTCAGGAGTTATCAGTGCTGTCCTCCTGGCTCTTCAGCTCTTCAGGGCTTTTCCCCCCCCCGAAAGGTTTGGTGGGAGATAGCCCGCACAGCGGACGCCAGTTGTCGGATTTTGGGTGCTGTTTAGATGGTCTGGGAAAAGCCCAAAGATGGCCTTGGGCCCCCGGGTTCGAAAGGACGAGAGGAAGCTTCAGATTTGTTCTCGGTCTCGGTGTTTATTAATTGCTTATCTAAAAGATTTTCTCTTGGCCTGACAGAGTTCTGCTCAGCAGTCAGCCATGGGCACACACTGAGAGCCCCTGGGGCGGCCACCTATCTTTATACCCGGAGTTACGTATACAATATTTATCATTTTTCTCCAATACCCTCTACCCTTATTAACCAGTGTTCCCCTAGTAAGGTCCAATCCTGGAGTGCCAACACCACCACAGAAGATGGAGGCTTAGAGGAAGAAGAAGAAGGAGAAGGGCACGCCCCAATTCCTCCATCTTACCTCTCTAGACCCCCCTGTACAGGGATCTTAAACCCTGTATCTCACACTCCAATTAACTTGTCCCTTCACCATTCACCCCAGTGAAATCCTCCCGTCCTCATATTGATGTCATCTCCCATGTGGGATCAAAGTCCAGCCACCAGACATTTCTGGCAACATTCCAGGACTCCCGAGCCCCCCAGTTCTGAGAGACTGAGATCCCACAGACAATTGTTCAAAATTCATACAATTCTGAGTTCCCAAAGTGCCAACAGATTTCTTGGAGTGACTTAGATCTGGCAGGAGGGATGCAGGGTTTTCTTAGCACAGTTTATCAGGAAACTGAGTCATTTATACTGAACCTCTGGTGCATGGCCTCCTCACTGCCATTGTGCAGCAAGGAGGCCCAGAGGCTGCTGTGCTCTGGTCCTGTCAGGGATGAACACAGCGGCTCTGTGGCCAGTGCCAGCTCCAGCTCCAGCAGCTCACAAGAGGAGACTCTTTCCAGAAGCTCTGCTGGCTCCAGTGTGGCAGACCAACAGAGCCCACTGGAAGCCACTCTCCATTGCAGCCACCCCCAGGTGCGCCCATCATCACTGCAGAGCAGGAGCTGCCCCAGAGGAGCCGCGGCAGGAGCTCGTGGCAGTGGCAGGTCCCTGTGCCCGGGGCAGAGCCACAGAACCTCTGCTCCTGCCTGGGACAGGGGCTGCTCACCCTGGTGTCCCACCGAGAGCAGGGATCCTGGGCCCCAAACTCTGCCCAGCCCTGAAAAAGGCCACCCCGCCAGCAGTGCCAGTAAGGTTCCTGCAGCCATTCAGCCAAATCAGAGGAAACAAATATCTCTTCAGCTGACACAGCCTCCGCACACAGCTTTCTCCCCCTTCTCCTGGTGCCTTTCCCTGACTCCAGGAAGAGCTGCAGGAAATGCTGTGTGAGCAATGATGATGGAAGAGCTACTGATAAAAACACTGGGGTGATGCTTTCAGAGGAGTCATGAATGGAAGATTGACCAACCTTCCAGCTAATGGTATGCCAAAAGTTCCCATTCTTTAAATAATTGACTGCAATAAATTAGTAAAAAGAAAGATATGGAAACAAATCTCCCACAGCTGCTGGCTTTCCTCAGGCTCCATGGTCTATGTATTGCTAAACTTACTTCATTTAGGCAGAATATTACCTGCCCTGACTTGCTGGAGACTGACCACAAGGTCTCATCTGTGGTGGGCAGTCACTAAAATTAGCTCAGCAGAGGCATCTTCAGCTGTCCAAGTGTAGCAGAAATACATATTCTCTGCTTCATGACTGTGTGGCAACAGCTGCTGGTGTGCATTTGTCAGCGTTGCTTCATGGATTACTCCTGGGAAGGAATTGTGTGCACAGGCACAGTGTGATGGCTTCGATCTCCTCTAATTACTCCAATCGGATGATGGCCAGAACTTTTAGGCAAAAAGCATCCTGACAGAATAATTTACAATACTCTCCAAACTACTCCTGTGGTTTTGATTTTCTTACTGATTAGGTTCAGTGTCTGGCCTCAAGAAATTAGTCCAGAAAGAACAGGCAAAGCTCAGCTTGTAAGTTAGAGTGCAAGTCTTTAATCTGCTGGTTTTGCAGCCTGTAAAAACAACTTTTCAACATATTTGCAAAAAAATCTCTTAGTTCTTGCTATACCTATCCAGAACCTGACTCTCTCCTCATTTTATTTTGATTTGATATCCAAGCATGATGTTTTTCTGGACAGGAAAGTAAGAATCAGCTGCAAATACAGACTACAAGTGTGCATCTATACTGCAGGAACTGAGCTGTAGCTTGGAATTAAAGGCAAGAAGGGATGCCATGGTAAATGTGAACGTTTAGTGCTGGCATAGGAGCCTTCTGCAATGCCCCACCAACCCATGGTTCACATTGCTACAAACTCCCTTTCTGATGTTACAAAGACTGTTGAAGACCTGGTTGTAAGTAAAAAAAAACCAGCCAGAATGTTAATTTTTGTTAATATGGCAAACAATGACTATCTAATAGTTCAGAGCTCATAGAAGTGAGTATTCAGATTTACACTTAGTATGTGCAGGCAGTTTTAATTTGTAATCAACAGGTTTATCCAAATCAAGTTATCCATAGGAATTAATTTGCTCTATGATCTACCTAAAAATGCCTCATTGTCTCATAAATTTAGTAGAAATTTGCAAAGTCAACAGTCCACAGATTCACATTTCCTGTTTAGTGGCTATTCTGCAGGAAAACTTTTAAGACTAATCAGTTTGGATGCAATTAAAATTCCAGTACATTTCATCTAGCCATCTTGGTATTAGAACAAAACCATATGACTGCACAGCCTTTTAAAAAATATTTTAAAATAGATTTTCAAATCAACACTCTGAGTAGGACTCAGAATAAAAACTCTACCAAACTTCAGCTCCATTGGAAGATTCCCTTGTCACCCTGTGAATCAATTCCACATTCAGAAGAATAAAAGTCCCCATTATGGCGGTTTTGGTATGGTTAGGAATTGGGGAAGGGTCTTCTTCCTTCTCAACTCCATGCTGCAGTGCCTTTGGGATGTGGCCTGCTGGCCATTGTTTGTGCAGCCCTGGTGTTTCTCCATGAGGCAGAAAGTGCAATTGCATTTCCAGCCCAAAGCCCGTGAGGAGTGGGGCGTGCAGAGCTGTGCCAGACACAGGCCAGCAGCTGTGCCGCCAGAGGGTTTTGGTTCCTGCCCAGTGCAGCTGGTGCATCTCTGCCGTGAGTGCCTCCCCTTGCCAGGTGCCCATGGACAGCAGGTGCAGGATTCTGCAAGGGGCATGGAACAGGATGGGGATGTCTGCTGGCAACAGAGTGCAGCGGAGAGCAAACAGTCCAGGATGGTCCTAGAGTGTGTGACAGAGAACTCCTGACATAGCTGGTAACTGAGCCAGTGAGGGAAGGCACTGCTGGGCCTGCTGTTTGTGAGGAGAGAAGGGCTGCTGGGTCACAGGAGGGTTGGAGGCGGCCTTGGGCTCAGGGATCACAAAATGCTCATGTTTGATTCCCAGAGAAGGAACGAGAGACGTTGGGGAAGTGTTGACCTGCAACAAATTGTTAATTTGTTAAGCTTTACCAGGCAATGCTTAGTCGTACCTTCCCTCACAGCAGTGGTTAATGTGTGCAAGTGGATGTCTTAGCCTTGAGAATAAAGACAGTGGGCCTACTGAGGAGGTAGCTGCAATGCATTCAAGGAGAAGAAGGCTCTTAACGATGGGAGGAGAATTTGAGGAATGGGATGTTCACCACATGACTGCCAGAGACCCTCAAGAGACCCCTACTCTAAATGTCAGTAATTTTGGGGAAGGGATTTAAACATGTCAAATACTTTGTGAGAATGTTTAGCCTGTGAGTTTCAGCAAAGTAATGATGAAAGTAATGAAAGTAATGTCTTAGTTCCATGGATACTAACACGTGGGTCTGCATGTTTCAGGGGAGTGATTCCTCACACACCCAGCACTGAAATAAAGTAATGCCTCTTTTCTCACACTGAGCTTGCAGTGTGGATTGACCCTGCTTGGAAACTTTCATTTTGGTCATTCCTATTGAAGCATAAAGAAAGGTTGAAATGAAATCTTTTCCAGCTGTTTCCCTTTGGTTTAGCTGTTTGAGGGTTAAAATTCTGTGCTGCAGGTGTGCTGGGTGTGTGCAGAGCAGTGCAGCCCCAGACACCCCTTGGCTTGCCCACAAGTTTTCATGCCTTGTTGCCAGGTGTGCCCAGCTGTGGCAGGAGAAGGAGCCCGCAGCGCAGTGGGCACCGTGCCCTGCCCAGCCGGGGCTCTCTGGCACAGAGCAGCAGCAGCGCCAGCACCGTTCAACCCGCTCCCGCCTTGGCTTCCCCTGGCACACAGAACCCTCTGGAAATCAGCACAGCCAGCGGCGTTCCCAGCTTGGAGCAGCTGCTGCTGGCAGGCAGATGCTGCCAGTTTGACTGCTGCCAAAGGGGAAGAAAGGCAGAGATGTACCCGCACTGGGGCCCTGGGCATGTCCAATAAAGGTGTAAATACGTGGGGAGATTTGTTAGGAAACATTTCAGCTGTGATGCCAACAGTGATGCCAACAGTGGCTTCTCTCCTGGTTCTGTGTGTTCTAGATGAGTAACGTAATGGTTGGCTCTGACACTAAAGAAGTAGATGTTATGTGAATGTTCAAATGTATAGTGATGGTATTGTAATATATCCTCCCATAGTCCTCTTTCCTGTCCCCCTTGTAATAGCCTTGGTAGTCAGGCATTTGGGGAGGCCTGGCTTGTGACCAGCAGGCAGGGTGTAACAACACCTGACCTCCAGTCAGGATGCAAGAAAGTAATCTCCACCAATGGACAGCAGAGAAAGAGTTGACTGACAAAACTTTTGGAGGAGCTAAGGGTATAAAAGGCAGAACATCCTTTTTGTAAATGACCAGGTGGCTGCTAGTCACAGAGACTCCCATTGCCATAATTTTTCTTATTCAGTCCTTTGTTAAGGTTTACTAAACCTTTAAAATGTTAAAAGTGAGAGTAATTTCTCACATATGCAATGCTGTGGGCCATTGTCTTGGTCTGGTTTCCTTTGCTTGGGTCCCATCTGAGTGCTTAGCTGGGGTACAGGCTGTAGGTGCTTGGGGCACTCCTGGAGTTCCTCTTGGATCCCTGAACAACAGGGTTTGGCCCATGGGGGGAGTTTGTGCTGCTTTGTGACAGAGAAGCACATCCCAGGCTCTTTTGTGTTTGCTGCAGGGAAGTTTGGTTATTGCTTTGCATAAACTCACAGACTAACATGGAGCTGTTCCTTTGTGATGTCAGGGCATGGTTGCCACGTTGTCATAGGGGCATCAGAAGGTTGCCTTGGTGCATGGAAGGCCTGAGTGTCAGAGCAGCCCAAGGCCTGCTGAGAGCAGTAGTCCCCTCCTGGTCCGAGTGTTTGTCAGTGGGAAGCTGCCCACTGACAAGAGGCTTGTTCTTTTAATGTTGGGGCAAACTTGCACAACACTAATAGCATGATTCACCACCTTGCCAAAGCAGCTTTTGCTGCTTATGGCGTTTCCTTTTCTATTTATTATATGACGCACTTTGCACGTAAGTAGAGGTTTCCCTTCTGCTTAGGTTAGGGTGTATCCTAACCTGGCTTTTGTATGTCTTCCTGCTCTTTCTTGGTGGCTCAGTTACTGATTTTGAAAGAGAAAGAGCATTAGGATGCCACTGGTTTGCTAAAGCTCCTGCCAAGAGGTTCAGCTAAAAGGGGGTGTCTGTAGCCACAGGGGCAGCATTTGCAGGGGAACCTGCAGGGCTCTGTTCCCTCCACGGGAGAGTCTGTGGCAGCAGAGTCTGTCATTTCCTCAGTTTGCTGGGACAAGCAAGACAGCTTTGAAAATGTAGACTGGCAGAGCTTCTTGGAAGGCCTTCTAAAAACTCTGCAGTTCTTCCCAGAATTCAGGGAAAGCTTATTTCTTTTTAAATTTTGTCATGAAAGGATTTAACTCTCTAAATTGACCCTTTACCAAGTGCTAAACTAGTGATTCTCTTTGCAAGGAAATGCAAACTCTAAAGCAGTGAGTGTCTGCCACAGCTCAGGGGGATTTTGGGGAAGCATTTCTGGGCAAGCATTTCCAGCAAATTAAAGAGAATTAGTGCATGCAACTGATTAAAAAAAAAAAAAACAAACAAAAAAACCCCCAAAAAAAGACCTGAAGGAGTGGATTTAAAAAGCCATTTTATGTGTTTTCTAGAACAGGAGCATTGAGTGTTAAAGAACAATTTGGATTTTCTTGGTCATGTTTGTATTCATTTACTGGCTAAACAGGTTGAAGTGTAGGCAAAAGCAAGAATACTGTCCTGATCCCTTGCTGGCTGTGTGAATGAAATGTGTCTCCTGGAGGGATGTTACAAAATGGGAAATCTTCTCTGTTTGGGTTGACTTTTCTGTTGGATTCAGCAGCCCAGGCAGTTTTCTCACACCATCTGGTTCATTTTCCCTGCCCACTACAGGTCACCTGAAGTGTGTATTCAGCAGTGCTGATCCTGAGGTGAGTGAGAAAGGAACATTTCATGTTCCTGGTGCTTAAGAATTGTAGAGGAAGCTGAGAGCTTGGCCAGTAGCAATAGAGTGTAGAGGGCCAGCTAGGAAGGCTGAAAGAAAATAAATTTTCATGCCTGCAATGAAAATAACAAAGGCATAAGTGGATATTTTAAAATTTCCATCTCAGAGCTTTAAAGAACTACAAATCCAGTTTTGCAGAGAGAACCTTACTTGCTGATGGCGGATAGGGTGGAATATTTACTTAAGAGCAATTTCCTGTACAGTTGAATTAGACCATTTTGATTTACTCAGAGTGCCTTACAATTCTATTCTTATCACACTTTATGATATCTACTTAGAAGATGTCATTGTAGAACAGAAAGGCCATCTTGCAATGGTGCCTGCTGTATCTGAAGTGAAATGGGCACCTTTGTGGCTGGGGAGCTGCGTAGGACAAAAGGACACAGGGCTGGCGGCTGTGAGCAGCTGAAGATGAGGCAGCGTGGGGCCAGGGGGCCAAGAAGGCCAAGGGCACGGTGGCTGTGCCAGCAGCAGTGGGGCAGCAGGAGCAGGGCAGTGAGCGTGGCCTGTGCTGGGCAGCGCTGCGGCCACAGCTGGAGTGCTGTGTGCAGCTGTGGGCCCTGGGAAGCAGAAAGTCATGGAGGGGCTGCAGCGTGTGCACAGAAGGACAGGGGAGCTGGGCAAGGCGGTGCAGCACAAGGCCAGTGAGGAGGTGCTGAGGGAGCTTTAGCCTGGACAATGGGGGCTCATGAGGGACCTTCAGGCAGACTTCCATAGATCCCTGCCTTAGATCCAATGCTCAGCGCAAGGGCTGTTTCCCTGCCAAACATCCATTCACTACATCCAAGTGCTTTAGACACTGGAGTAGGTAACACTTTCATATTTTGTTTATTTGTTTGTTTGCTAGAAGGAGAAGCCTTGTGTAATTTCTCCTTCTCCAGGGAGCAAGGGAGCTTTTTCTCAATCTTTCCTGCCCTTTTCCAGAACTGGCAGAAATTCTGCTAGAATTTTAGTTTTCAAGGAGGCAGTTCTGGATAATGCAGTATTTTTGCACAAGAACACATAGTTTGGGGCAGGGATGTTGGTGCAGAATGAGCTGTTCTGGTGCCAGACCAGCCAGTAGGGCTTGCCCATCATTTTCAAGTTAACGACTCCTGTGTGTTTTGGCAGCCCAGGGAATCAGTGTGTGTTGTGTTTGGGAATTGAGCAGGAAATTAATGCCCTTGCATTCCAGATGGCCCTCGGAGTTTAGAGGAGCAGGGACGGGCTGGGATGCATTTTTGATTCCAGCCACTTAAGCACCATCAGTGTGGTCAAGGGCAAGAGAAGAACTTGCCCGAGCACAGATGCACAAAGAGTGCAGTTCTCAGTGCAATGCTCTGGGTCTGGTTGCATTCCATAAGGACCCACACACTCCAGATTACCCAGAAGTGTGGGTTACTGAAGCAACAGGAGAGCAAGTTCAGGATGTCTGCTGATCAGGGCACTGCTACCGAGTGCTGATATGTGTAGTGACAGAAAGGACAGTATTGATTCAGGGTGACCCGCATGTGGCAAAAAATGTGCTTTGACTCTATGATTTAGGAGGTTAAACAAATGCTTTCTTAAGCTATGTTATATTACACTAGCACTATATTAAAACTATCGTAAAGAGATACTTTACCAAAAAGCTGCTAAAGAAAAACTCGTGACTCCAGACAGTCACGACACAGCTTTTATCTAATTAGCTAATCAAGCTAAACAACTACCACTAAAATCCAATTAACAAATCCCTTTCAGTAAACAATCACTATAACACATTCTTCATGTACTAAAAAACAAGAACAGCAAGTAGAGATAATAATTGTTTTCTCTCCTTCTATGATTTTCTCACTACCTTCCCTTAAAAAAAACCTAGGAGAGAGAATTATATCTCTCTCCATTCAAACAATATAAATACCACAGTACAGTAAAGAGAGATTATAAAAGTGAGATCTATCTATCTATCTATTTGAATCTTCCTGGCTCTGCTCCAAAGCAGTGGAAGATGCAAAGCTCACCTAAAGGCATCCCTTCAGGAGAGGCGTAGAGACAAGTTCCATTGACTGATCCTGAGCAGGCAGAGATGTTTCCCCCTCCAGAGATGGTTGTTTTTTCCCCTCAGTGCTGTTTTCCTCCTCCAGCTTCTTGTGCCCTGAAGCCTTCTTTTAATCCTTTAAATTTCTGCATGTCCTAAGGGAGTGGTACTATCCCATGCTGTAGCTGGGGTCTGGTGACTTTGCTCATACATGCATTACATGACACATGGTTTCCTTTGCTGGCATCCCCAGGGCTGTGTAAGTGCATTCGTTAATGGGGCCTTATGAGAAACTCTGTTACTGCTGGTCAGAATTCTCAGTTGACAAAAAAAGGGAGAAGAAACACCTTGGTCCTCCTCCATATACTGAGGTGGCCATAGAGGTTCTCTGACTTCCATCAGAGATCTTTGCACGCATCCTCATCTCCTGAATGACCCGGTTTTCTAACAAGAATGTGGATGTCAGGAAGTCACAAAGCTGGTGCAGGCCTGAAGAGAAGGTGAACTCCAGAAGTGTCTCTCACAAGGAGTGAGCTCACCCAGGAAGCCCCTGCAGAGCCAGGATGGAGCTGTGGGACAGGGCGGGGTGTCAGTCACTACTGAAAGACAAACAGGACATGGCAGAAGCAGAGGGAGGCCCTCACCAGACCCTTGAGAAATGCCACCCCTTCCCTGTCAGCTGCCTGAGAGGCTGTTGGAGCTTCAGTCCCAGATGGCCCCTGATTGTAGGGCCAGGGTCACTTTGGAATCTGTGCCTCCCCTCGGGCAGGGAACGACCCAGGAGAGCAGCAGCACAGTGCTTTGGGAACGTGTGAGCCCAGCAGTCTGTGAGTCTTGGCCCACAAAGGGCGTATGGGAAGTTGAAACCCATCTTCTCTTGCTTTCTGTGCAGGTGCTTCTAGAGAAAGAGCAGGAGCACACTGCCTTATCTGAGATGCCATGCCAGACTCAGGGAGTGCTGTTCCCTGCCCGAGAGCAGGAAGAGCAGCTCAGGCAGCAGGTGGAAGAGCCACAGGAGAATGGCCAGGTGAGCGTGACTGGCCAGGGGACAGAGGGAAGGGCAGGAAGAGGGGCGCAAACCAGAGCTCCTGGGACTGAGGAGGCCAGGAGTCCCATAGGCACTGGAAGCACAGAGCCTTGGAATCTGCAGAGATCAGCCCTGGGACAGGAGGGTTACAGTGGAAGCAGAGCTGAGTAGGGAAGCAGAAAGAAGGGGCTGAATAAATGTGATTTTGAGGCTAAAAGAGGGAAAAGCTGAGCTTGATGGCAGCTCTCAGTCCCTTGCTCTGCTTTTGTGTGTACAGAACATCAAGGCAGAGCCACAAGCAGAGCTGCCTGAAGCTCAGAGTGCCATCATGGCAGTGAAGAGGAGGAATGAAGACATCCAAGAGGAGAAGATTCTCCCTATGCAGAGGGGCCATCAAGAAAAACAGGTGAATGAAGGAATGGCAGCCACTCTACTCATGAAAGAGAGTCCTTTCCGTTGTTGTTTACAGAAAATTGACGAACACATGCAGGCATACCTGCAAGAAACTGAGACTAGAATCAAGGCAAAGAAGAAGAGGCTAGATGAAAAAATTAAAATCATCAAAGAGAAAATGAATCGCCTCCATCAGGAGCAAAAGGCTCTAGAAAAGCAAGTGACTGAAATAACAATAGGCACTGCAGTCACCCAAGGGGTGCTTTCTGCCCTCCTTGCCTTTCCAGTGCAGAGCAGCAGCAGGGTGGGTGATGCCTCTGAGTGCCATCCTGATGAGGCCTCTGTCAGAGCTGCTCTCAAGGACACTTCCTGCTCTGCTGGATCTCAGCTGATGCTCTAGACAGTGGCATTATTCCTTTGGCCATTTAGCCAGCAGTCATCCGAATGAACTCCTGCTGGCTTCTTCCAGGTCACCTTGTTTCTTGAGGTGTTTTTGCAGGTGAACATGGTCACTCACATGGATTTGGAATACGAGCTACAAGCTGTCTGTATCCCTTGTGAATAATCTACTCCTGTCCTTTCCTTTACTTTCTTCCCAGTCGATGACTCCTGGCTGATGGGCACAAGCTGTAGTCTCTGACTGCTTTGTTCTGTTTGACTTGAGGTGGAAGTGTCGCCATCCTACCTGGCAGCCTGCAGAGAGCTCCAGCAAATGACGGGCAACCAAGAGCCCCGAGGCTGGCATGAGGCCCAGGAACTGACCCATCCAGAGATGCTGCAGGATAAGCATGTCCCGAGGAAGGTGCAGAAATAGAGAATTTCATGGCAGGAGGTAGAACATTAGAATGAGGAGCTGCAAATGTATCTGCAGACCTAGGAGGGGGAAAGGAGTCTTTGGGAGAAGTGGAGCGGTCGTTGCTGCAGTCATCCTTTAGAACAAGAAACTGGCTATGAACTCAAGTAAAACCAGCCTTTGCTTTTGACCATTTGGTTTCACAAGTGGACATCCAAAGCAATCCAGTTGAAGAGCTCTGCATGTGGCTGACAGCAGCTTCCTGAGGGCTTGCATTTCAAATGGCAATCTCTCTTGCATTTCAGGGCAATCTCTGCCACACCTTCCTGACATAAACTCGTTTCTTGTCTCAGATCTACACCGACTCTGACACTGAAGCTGCTGCAGCAGCAGCAGTGCCGTCCCAAGGAGCCTTTGCTCTCCAGCTGAAGAAGTGGAGTCTGAGCACTTGGTTCACCTCCCGTGCTGACCCAGCTGCTGCTCAGCAACAGGAGACGGCGGGTGACTCCCTGGAGCAACAGAGTACGTCTGGTCTCTTTCTTATCTGAGGGACAGTGTGTTGTGTGCACGTGTCAGCATAGCTGTACCAAAGGGTTCTGCTCAGTTTAGTGTCACAGAAGTGCTGGCATTGCTCCGAGACAGCAAGAGAGAGCTCTGGGTGTTCCTGCTGCCTCTGAGGGCAGCTTAGACTGGCTGGAGTTTGCCTGGGCTTCCCTCTCTGCCGAAGGCAGAAGCAGGGATTGTTCCTGGATCAGCAGAAGGCTGTGACTGCTTGAGTTCTAGCCACTGGCAGAAGCCCTGCTGAGATCAGTCTCTAGGAGAACACATCAAGCCCTTTGTGATTCTGCAGCACAACCCAATGAATCTGCTTCTTGCCTTTAACAGCTGCCAGTGCTTTGCCCTCAGATAAGATCTGGTAGGGTTGAGAAGAGAGCCCAGTGGATTCTGTGTCTACCATCACCTGTTGGGACAAAAAGGGCACTGATCTGTGCCTCTTGGTGGCTGATCTCAAAGCCCATCCTGTTGTGTCCTGAATAGGGGCAGCAGCTTGTCCGGGGCTCAGGCTCACTCTGGCTTCTTCCCATCGGTGCCTGTCAGTGCTCATGCTTGGGCTTTGCCAGCCTTGTTGTGGTCGTTGCCCTGCCCCTGAGGGCTGGTGGGAATGCAGAGGCTGGAGCCTTCCTTAGCTGGGAGGGTCCCGCTGCTGCCCAGCTGCTGCAGCACAGAGCTGCCTGAGGCAGAAGCCCCTTCTCTGGGCCAGCTTCTGCCTCGCACGGCCTGGACTCACAAGAGGGTCAGCATCTCCTCTGGGCAGCTCTCTGTGTCACAGGGACGGCTGAGGAGCACTGCTGTCCTCTGTGCCCATGCCCGCCGTGCCGAGTTGGGAAGATGGGGATGTGTGCGGTGCCGAGAGGGCGAGTGCAATGGGAGCAACTGATCCACGCTGTCAGGGTGAAGAGAAGCGGCGCGGTTCTTCACACGGGGCACGGGCAAGGGCATCTTTGGGCTCAGCCTGCTCATAAAGGGTGAGGGTCCTGATGCTGAAAGCCCCGTGGGGATTGGTTCTAGCATGAGCTGCTCTGGTTTACAAACACAGAGGCATTCTTCTGGTAAACTGCTGCAAGGTGGAAAAGATGGGAACACTTGGCAATATTCCTCCTGTTCTGAACTTGGCATCTGTTCAGAGGAATTGATACCAGATGTCCAGGTGCATTTAATCTTAGCAAGGAGGAAACTCTATTAATCTCACAGTGTTCATTCCCAAGAAAAGAAAGGCACTGTTAGTTCCAGCTCTCCTTAATGTTTCTAGATGACAAACTTACTTGCCTTGGTAGGTATTCTCTTATGGTCCCAGTCTCCTCTGAATGTATCTCCCTGGGCTTCCCAGTGTGTCTGCTGTCAAGAGGTCTCTCACTTCAAAGGATGCTAGAAATCAGTCTCTGTGCCAGCCACTTGTGCTGTGAGCCTGCTGTTCTTTTCTTGGTGTTCCAGTTGCTGTTCCTGTTGTTGTTAGCCAGCTGTCCACCAAGAAAGGGCTCAGAGCCCCAGACAAGTGGGGCTGCCTTTTGTATCTCCTAGAAGGTGAAATCTCTGCTTTAAAGTGAACATCTTACATTTTGTTTCCCTCGGGGAGAATGGTGAAGATGGAAAATCCTATTCTAAAATACATTGAACTGGAAAATATTGGCAGTGGGTGAGTCTAAGCAATGTTAATTGTACAAAACTATGCATCAGGTGTTTTGCTGGTGGAATAGGTATCAAGTGTAAAGTCAGACAAGCTGCAAATGTGTTCAGGCACTGGGCTTAGATTGTCAGTGCTGATCAGAATTTCTAAGTGTGCTCAGAAGGCCTTGTCAAAGACATCTCCATGCTTCCAGTGTCCTGCAGGTCTTAGGCATTTACAGCAGAGATCTCCTGTGTGGGCTGGCTTTCACTGCAACATCTAAATGGCATCTCCTTTCTCTGCTTCTGTTTTGTTTCTAGGACTTTTGGAGATGTTTGTAAAGCAATCTACACTGCCACAGGAGGAGAGGTAAATGTCAACAGCACCTGCAGACTCTGCTGCACTTGAGGGCTTTCCCCTCTGGTGTGAGCTGTGGCTGGAGCTTCGGGCAGAGCTGTGCTGAAAAGGCACAAGAAGCACAGACTGGTGCCAGCCCACAAAACACATTTGGGACTTTGTCCTCCTCAGCTGCCGGAAGGAAGGCACGGAGGCAGTGGTTCCTTTCAGAGAAGGACGCGCTCACTCGCTCTCCATTGCTAAAACAAAGGTGGTGCCTTTGAGCACCTCACTGCTCTTTGGGGCTACAGCTTCAGAGTCCTGAATTCTCATTTCTGGCTGCCAGCAAATCCATCTGAAAGTTACTGGTAGTTCCTTAGCCACCTGCAGTGCTGCACTTGGGAACTGCACGTAGGGAGAGATCTGCAAGGCATCCCTGAAAGCCCTAAGCCCTGCCCATATCACAAGATGTACCCACAGAGTATTAAGGCACGGATTACTTCTTCTGAGTCCCAAACAAAGCAGCAGAGAGTGTGGTCAGAGGTTTGTGGGTGATAACTGAGACACCGCTGTTACCAAGTGGTCAAGGCAAAATGTCAGTGGCCCCACGTGTCCTGTAACTGGCTCCCGAGGGAGCAGAGAAATGGGCTGTTGGAATGTCAGTTCCTAATTACTGCACTGCCTAATCACAAGGCAGTTTGGCACAGCTCATCTGTGTCATTGCAAAATCACTCACTTCACGTTCCTTGTGGTCTCGTGCCACCAACCTCTCAAGTTACTGATTTTCAATGTCATTTTAGGTGGCCATAAAGAAAATACAGCTTCAAGGACTGAGGAAGAAGGAACTAAAAGTCAATAAACTCATGATCATGAAGGTGAACAGGAATCCCAACCTGGTCAACTGTTTAGACGGGTGAGTTGTGCTTTTGTCCCATGAATGTTTGTTCATATATTGCAAACATGGAAGGTAAAATCCCACTTTGCTCACTGGCAGAAAATAGAGCTGTAATTATTCGCTAATAATTATTGCTCTTTTCATCTCCAGTGGATGGGAAGAGATTGCATTTTGTCTGCATGAGTCTTTGCTGGCACATGGTATTTGAAAATTGTTCAAAACCTCGGATGAGTCGTGTCTTACTAAATTTGTGAGCTCTATATTCACAGCCACCACTTTGTTTTGGAGCTTGATTTTTTTCAAGAGTCTTCTTACATCCAGGTAAACTAACAAGGATTTCCCTTGGATTGTTGCCACTGTTTTCCATTGCTATGCATGCCAGGAAGACTAGGTGCTTTTTTCCAGAAACACCATGCGTGACAGGTTTTATATCTGGGCTGTTACTAAACTGCGCATTTTGCTTGCTGCCCATCTAAGACATCTTCTTTTTCGCAGCTGTGTGTTTCTCCTTGAGACTGCACAGATGGCAAACAATGCACAGCCAAGAGGGAATGTCTCTTCCTTTATTTTGTCTTTGTCTCAAAGGGACCTGAAAAGAAGAATCAACCCGTCTTTTCCAAACAGCAACCTAGCCATGTACATTCATCTCCATGCCCTTGTTTCCTTCTTTCAGCTACCTTGTGGGTGAGGAACTGTCCCTGGTTATGGAGTACATGGATGGAGGCACTCTGTCCTGGAGTGACGTTATGATGCTTGTATCCCCATTTATATGTTCTGTGCCTTTAAGTCTGTCGCTGAAGAGTGAAAGTTTTGTTTGGGTTTCTCTTATCAGGGACACAGAGACTGGCAGTACATAGGGCTGCTTTCACTTTTTGCTTTTGGCTTTCTGCTTTGCTTGTTCTCTCTCTGCTCTCGCTTCTGCTTGCTTTTGCTTCTGCTTATTAGCTAGTTTAGCTAAACAGTCCAAATTCCTTCCTGGACTGTTTCTCCTCCCCTTTTTCTTCAACCATCTCGAACCTGCTCTGGACTGGGACCTGGAAACACCAAGGGTTTGCACCGTTTGGCTGCAGCAGCTGCCCCAGCGCCAGAGGGACTAACAGAGCAACCACCCCTGAAAGAGACTTTCTGATTTTGTCACCTTTTTCAGAGCTGTGTCATCTGGTATTGTTCATTTTGTGTTCTGGGGGGTGCTTTGCCTGTTAAATAAACAGGTTCTTTCCAGTTCTCTCCGAGGAATTCTTGCTGAACCAGTTGGGGGGAGGGGTCGTGTGGGTTTGCTTTCTGGAGGGGCCCTCCTTTGCAGATTCTCTACCAAATTTGCCCTAAACCAGAACAAAATCTTGGCACCCAACGTGGGGCTCAAGACAGAGTGGAAAAACCCTGTTTTGACTGCATTTTGGTTGCTCTTACTCTGTGTTTGTTTAAATCAACTAATAGCCATGCTTTTTGAATCCATAATATCTATTGGGTTGAAGGTTTGCATGCATTTCTGGTCCCTAGGGTTTTTTGCGATTTTAACACCTCAATGGTCCCTAGGTTTATTTTCTTATCCAGAAATAGCTCTAGTATTGTCCCTAATATGTAGTTTTTACATCAGAGGGGCAGTGACCAGACTAGCTATCCTGCTGGGCTTGGTGGCAATGATTTGCAAGAAGTTTATAAGCATGCTAGAATCTGGCTCCAGGTATGAATGGTTCATGGCTATGGTTATGCACCCAGTTTGTTAGAGGAGGAGCAGCAGGGAATGAGGCTTTTTAGCCTCTGCTTTCTTTCTTCTCCTATGAATCAGTTGCATCACTAGTGAAGGATGTTCAGTTTCCCCTCAATGTTAAAGAAACCATCTTTCTGGTATTCAATCTGGTAACCTTCCTCTATACAGCCTGCTGCTTCTCTAGAATGAGGGCTGAGATTTCTAGACGGGCTGATGAGACCCCTGACTCAGGAATAGACCCCGGTGTGGGAAATCCTAAGTGGTGTGGGAAATGGGAGGATATGGGCCAAATCCTGAAGGAATTCTCTGACCCTATAGTCTGGGATTTTCCCCATGAACAAATTCAGAACCCAGCTGAGGTGGGGAAATATCTGAAAGAGAAGTACCAGGATGAGCCTAAGGAGAGGAAGGTCATTGCAGTGAGCTGGGCCCTGGCCTGTGCTTATCGCAGACTGCTAGATACTGTGGGGCAGCAGACAGAGACAGGGGGACAGGGAGATAAATCAGCAACTGTCCCGGTGACTCAGGCTGCAGCCAACACCCCAGGCTCGAAGCCAGTAGCCCAACCAGACAGTGAGCTTAAGCCAGCAGCTAAACCCATGGCTGTTGCTACCTGCACTAGAAGTGGCAAAATGCACGGACAAGACCAATCGACCAGTGCATGATGATGATGATGAAGAAGGAGAAGAAACCTCAATGCCTCCTGACATAAAATCAGGAGTCAAAGCAGCAGGTGCAAGGTCAGATGCAAATATTGAGTCTTATTCCCTGAAGGACCTTCGTGGCTTGCGGAGGGATTACACTTGACGACCTGATGAATCCATAATTAGTTGGCTGGTCCATCTCTGGGATGCTGCAGGTGAGGCTACAGTTCTGGATGGCACTGAAGCGTGGCATTTGGGATCCCTGTTACAGGATCCTGTCATCGACCAAGAAATGATGAGGTGTTGAAGGAAGGAGACCAGGACACCAGATGGTCATCAGCAGGTCTAATTTATTGATTAATTCGGCAACCTAAATACAGTACATAATGAGCCATATACATATTGCAAAAGCTGAGCTCAGGGTTGGCTATTCAGCTACATGTCAACCCCGCCTAATTTAGCCTTTATCTACATTCCTGTGGTTAGCAAGAATAGCAACTTCTGCATTCCACACCCCGTCCTTGTATAACTTCAGCATCTTCTTTGTGAACAAGGACACCCTGCCTGCGAAATGGCCTCTGCCCTAGTTAGGACATATTTACCAAATTGATTCGGCTGTGTCCCCTCTCCTCGAGCCACTCTTTGACAAAACTCTCCACAATGAGGGGGGCTAATCCACACAGCCTCTGGGCATGGGTCTTGGAAAGTGTTGCACGAAGATACCTGTGTGCAGATGATCTCTATATGCAACAAACTCAGTGGAAGACCAGAGAGCAAGGAATCCAATGCCTGAGAGAAATGGCAGTGGCAGAGATTATCTTCTCAGATGATGTAACAACTAGGAACCCAGACTTGGTACCATGCACGTCTCTGATGTGGCAAAAACTTGTACGACTTGGACCACATGAATATGCTTCTGCCTTAGCCATCATGAAGAGGGATGAGAGGGATGAGACTGTGCTTGACATGGCAAGGAAGCTCCGAGCATTTGCAGATGCTGTACATGGCCCAACACATGCCAGAATCGCAGCGGTAGAAACACGTCTGCAGAACTTAGAGGATAAGATAGAGGAGAATCATAAGAAGCTTAAATAGGAGATTAGAGAAGATCTTCTCGAAATTTAAGCAGTACAGATTAGAGGTTCTGGTATCCAAGGCAGATGTTTCCCAGATGGTGAGAGAAGGTACACCCCACGAGCTGAGCTGTGGTTCTACCTGCCTGATTGTGGGGAAAACATGAGAAGGTGGGATGGAAAACCTACTGCTGTTCTGGCACGACAGGTGCGTGAACTGAAGGAAGCCACCAGAAGGAAAGCAACTCCAGTTGCCCGTAGCCGAATGGCCAGGTATGATGGTGATGACATGTCTGATCCCCTCGAAGGAACATCCAAAACATATGCCCAGGGAAAGAAGGATAACCAGGCTTAGAGGGGCCCTGCCTCTAGCCAGGTAGAGGCCAGGGAAAATCGTGTTTTCTGGTCTGTGTGGATTTGTTGGCCTGGCACATCAGAACCACAAGAGTACAAAGCTTTGGTTGATACTGGTGCGCAATGGACATTAATCCCATCAAGACATGTGGGGACAGAGTCCATTTCTATTACTGGTGTGACAGGGGGATCCCAGGATTTCTCTTTGGTGGAAGCTGATGTGAGCCTAACGGGAAATGAGTGGAAGAAGCATCCTATTGTGACTGGCCCAGAGGCCCCATGTATTTTGGGCATAGACTACCTTCGAAGTGGGTATTTCAAAGACCAAAATGACTCTGATGGGTGTTTGGAATAGCTGCTGTAGAGACCGAGGGCATCCAGCAATTGAACATCTTGCCTGGGTTGTCTGAGAATCCATCTGCAGTAGGATGCCTGACAGGAGAAGAGCAACGAGTGCCAATTGCCACTTCCATAGTGCATCGACGGCAGTATAGAACTACTCAAGATGCTGTGATCCCCATGCATAAGATGATCCAAGAGCTGGAGAGCCAAGGGGTGGTCAGCAAGACCCACTCACCCTTCAAAAGCCCCATTTGGCCTGTGCGAAAATCTGAAGGAGAATGGAGATTGACTGTGGACTATCGTGCATTGAATGAAGTGACTCCACCATTGAGTGCTGCCGTGCCAGACATATTAGAGCTCCAGAATGAGCTTGAGTCCAAGGCAGCAAAGTGGTATGCCACTATAGACATTGCCAATGCATTTTTCTCCATTCCTCTGGCAGCAGAATGCAGGCCTCAGTTTGCCTTCACATGGAGGGGAGTGCAGTATACCTGGAACCGACTGCCCCAAGGGTGGAAGCACAGCCCCACCATCTGCCATGGACTGATCCAGACTGCACTAGAAAGGGGAGAGGCTCCAGAACATCTGCAGTATATTAGTGACATCATTGTGTGGGGGAACACAGCTGCTGAAGTGTTTGAGAAAGGGAAGGAAATCATCCAGATCCTCCTGGGAGCTGGTTTTCCCATTAAAAAGAGGAAAGCAAAGGGACCAACTCGTGAGATTCAATTCCTGGGAGTGAAGTGGCAAGATGGACGGCGTCAGATTCCCACAGATGTCAACCACAAAATCACAACAATGTCTCCACCCACCAATAAGAAAGAGTCACAAGTTTTCCTAGGCGCCATAGGTTTTTGGAGGATGCATATTCCTGAGTACAGTAAGATCGTGAGCCCTCTTTACCTGGTCACTGGCAAGAAGAACAATTTCCAGTGGGGCCCTGAGCAGCAACAAGCCTTTGTCCAGATCTAGCAGGAGATTGCTCATGCAATAGCCCTTGGCCCAGTCAGGACAGGACCAGAGGTAAAGAACATGCTCTGCTCTGCAGCCAGGAACCATGGCTTGTCCTGGAGCCTTGGCAGAAGGTGCCTGGGGAGACTGGGGGCCGACCACTAGGATTTTGGAGTTGTAGCTACAGAGGGTCTGAAGCCAACTATACTCCAACAGAGAAAGAAATCCTGGCTGCCTATGAAGGAGTCCAGGCTGCCTCAGAGGTAATAGGCACTGAAGCACAACTCCTTTTGGCACCCCGACTACCAGTGCTGGGGTGGATGTTCAAAGGCAAGGTTCCTTCCACTCACCATGCCACCAGTGCTACATGGAACAAGTGGATTGCTCTTATCACTCAGCGCGCCCGTGTAGGTAAACTGAATCGCCCTGGGATTTTGGAGGTAATTACAAATTGGCCCGAAGGTGAGAATTTTGGTGTCACAGATGAAGAGGAACAAGAACCAGTGACACGTGCTGAAGAGGCTCCTCCCTGTAACCAAATGCCACCAGAGGAAACATGCTACGCTCTTTACACTGACGGTTCCTGTTGCATTGTGGGAATGAACCGGAAGTGGAGAGCAGCCGTATGGAGCCCCACACGACAGGTTGCACAAGCTACCTAAGGAGAAGGTGGATCTAGCCAACTTGCTGAACTCAAAGCTGTTCAACTGGCCCTAGACATTGCAGAAAGAGAGAAATGGCCAAAACTCTACCTCTACACTGATTCATGGATGGTAGCCAATGCTCTGTGGGGATGGCTGGAGAGGTGGAAAAAGGCTAACTGGCAGCATAGAGGAAAACCAATTTGGGCTGCTGATGAGTGGAAAGACATTGCTACCAGGGTAGGGAGGCTACCTGTGAAAGTCCGCCATGTAGATGCCCATGTACCCAAGAGTAGAGCCAGTGAGGAGCACCAAAACAATGAGCAGGTAGGTCAAGCTGCAAAGATAGGGGTGTCCAAAATAGACCTAGATTGGAAACATAAGGGAGAGTTATTCCTAGCTCGATGGGCCCATGATGCCTCAGGCCATCAGGGCAGAGATGCCACCTATAAGTGGGCATGAGACCAAGGGGTGGATCTAACCATGGACAGTATTTCTCAGGCTATCCATGACTGTGAGACGTGTGCTGCCATCAAGCAGGCCAAGCGAGTGAAGCCCCTATGGTACGGTGGGTGGTGGTCCAAGTACAAGTATGGGGAGGCCTGGCAGATTGACTACATCACACTGCCCCAGACACGCCAGGGCGAGCGCTATGTGTTGACCATGGTGGAAGCCACCACAGGATGGTAGGAAACCTACCCTGTGTCTCATGCTTTGGCCCGGAACACCATCCTGGGCCTTGAAAAGCAGGTCCTTTGGAGGCATGGTACCCCTGAGAGGACTGAGTCAGAAAATGAGACTCATTTCAAGAATAGCCTTATCAACACCTGGGCTAGGGAACATGGCATTGAGTGGGTGTACCATATCCCCTACCATGCACCAGCTGCAGGAAAAGTGGAGAGGTACAATGGACTACTAAACCCAGTTGAAAGCTTTGGGTGGGGGATCTTTCAAAAACTGGGAGCAGCATTTAGCAAAAGCCACCTTGTTAGTTAACACCCGAGGTTCGACCAAGCGAGCAGGTCCTGCCCAGTCTGAGTCCCTGAATATATTAGCTGGAGATAAAGTCCCAGTGGTACATATCAGAGGTTTATTAGGGATGACTGTGTGGATCAATTTGCCCTCAAGTAAAGACAAACCCATTATTGAGATTGTCTTTGCTGAGGTTGCACATGGTGGATAATGCAAAGAGATGGAACAACATGATGTGTAATTCAGGGAGATCTGATTGTGGGGTGAAAATGATATACAAATGCAAAAATGATATTCGTTGGATGTTACTGCAATTGTCTGTACATTAAAAACCGTACAGACATGAGATAGAAGGAAATGTGTAAGTATTGAGGGTGTTAGCAAGTGGAAGATGGAGCTTTCAGTGAGTAAAGTGAAAGGGGGGAATCCTGCAGCTCTGTGGTATGGGGCCTGGGTTCTGTGGTCCAGTGTGGGTATGCAATGAGGGCATGATGAATATTGCTTGTAATTTTTGGGGGGAACAGATGGAAGTTTTACATCAATAAAATGCATGATGTGTGGTAGTATGTTGACAATATGGGGATAAAGGGGTGGAATTTCCTAGGGTGACGTTATGATGCTTGTATCCCCATTCATCTGTTCTGTTTATGCTGGATATTTTGTTCTGTGCCTTCAAGTCTGTCTCTGAAGAGCGAATGTTTTGTTTTGGTTTTGCTATCAGCCGCTCCCCCACAGCTGGTGCGACACAGAGACAGGGCAGTACATGGTGCTGCTTTTGCTTTTTGCTTTGCTCTTGCTCTTGCTTCTGCTTTGCTCCTGCTTTGCCCTTGCTTTTTACTTCTGCTCATTAGTTAGTTTAGTTAAGCAGTCCAAATTTTTCCCTGGACTGTTTCTCCTTTCCCTTTTTTGGACCTACTCAAACCTGCTCTGGACTGGGACCTGGGAACACCAAGAGTTTGCACCTTGTGACTGCAGCAGCTGCCCCAGCACCAGAGGGACTGAGAACAGAGCGACCACCCCCCAAGAGAGACTTTCTGAGTTGGTCATCTTTTTCAGAATGGTGAAAGAGTGTTGTCATCTGGTACTGTTCTTTTTGTGTGCTTGGGAGTGTTTTGCCTGTTAAATAAACAGGTTCTTTCCATTTCTCTCCAAGGAATCCTTCCCGAACAGGCTGAGGGGAGGGGTCGTGTGGGTTTGCTTTCTGGAGGCGCCCCCTTTGGAGGTTTTCTCACAGATTTGCCCTAAAAAAAGACATAGGCACAGCCAGCAATGTCAGGGCTCTGTCAGGTGCCCACCCCTGAGCTGGGCCCATGCCCTGCTCACAGTCCCAGGGCTGTCCAGGCACACAAGTCCTTCCCTTGCACACACTCAGACAGAGTTCATTGCAGCATGGGCAGGAGCTCCCTGGGCTCCACTGCCACTGCCAGAGCCTGGCAGGGACCTCAGCCCTGCGGGTGTCACCCTGCCCTGCCCTGCCCTGCCCTGCCCTGCACTGCACTGCCCTGCCCTGCCCTTCCTGAGGTGCCCCATGGCCAAAGGGATGAACATGGGGAGCTCTGTGCTCAGGAGCTCATCCCAACCCTGCACTCAGGGGTTCCCAGGGGATGTTACTCTCTGGAAGCTCCAGGAGCAGCTGAAGGTGTTTGTGCTCACTGGGTTTATGTCCCCTCAAACACACATGATGTTCAAGACTGTGGAATGGCCGTGCACTGCAAACACAGACTCCTGACCCCGTCACTTAATGTGCCTCCATGGAGGGAAGAACAACCTCTGTGACCTGGAGTGAGAGGCCACTGCTGTAGCAGTGCTGGCTTTGCAAGGGCAATGCTGGCACAGCCCCCACCCTGATCACTGCCACACTTCTGCTGATCACTGCTGGTTTCCTCTCCAGGACCCTGTGTTGGGCACATCCCTGAGAGCAAACTGAGAAGAGGATTGAACCTTTCAGGCCCTGCACTGGGGAGATGCCCTTGCACAATGGAAATGCTGCTGCAGAGCCCAGCTCTGTCCCAGCAGTGCCCACGGTCTGTCCCTGCCTGCAGTCCCTGGACAGTCACACAGCAGGACAGGGACTGACCTGGAAGAGCCCTGAGGCCTAAAACCAGCACAGGGGCTCTGAAGGGGATTGTGGGAGTGAAGGAAGGGGAGGTTATGGAGGAGAAGCCTGGGGGCTCCCTGGCAGGGAGGAGAACTGGGGTTCCCTTTTCTGCTCGAGCTCTGCCCAGAGGCAGTGACCCTACAGATCCAGAGAAGCCAGGGAGGAAAGATGTCAGGCACACAGGGCAATACAGAGTTCTTTATTTTGTGTAAGCACATAGGGAGTACAGAGGTAGTACAGATCCTGGTTTATACAGTCTCTTGGTGCAATACTAAAGAAAAATACTAAAATAAAAACAGTAGCTTCAAAAATTGTTGTGTGAACAAATTCACAAAAGTGTAACAGCAGTGTAAATAGCAAAAAATACAGGACACAGAGTGAGAATTAATGAGTAAGACCATAAGAGCTATGTAGAAGAATGAGTGTTTATTGCTTCTGAAAATCATTTGTTATAATTTTCCTCAGACCATTCTAGAGCTCCTGGTTCCTCAGGCTGTAGATGAGGAGATTCAGGGCTGGAGGCACCACCGAGTACAGAACTGACAGGGCCAGATCAAGGGATGGGGAGGAGATAGAGGGGGGCTTCAGGTAGGCAAAAAAGCCAGTGCTGATAAACAGGGAGACCACAACGAGATGAGGGAGGCAGGTGGAAAAGGCTTTGTGCCATCCCTGCTCAGAGGGGATCCTCAGCACAGCCCTGAAGATCTGCACATAGGAGAAAACAATGAACACAAAACAACCAAAACCTAAACAGACACCAAGCAATGAAATACAAATTTTTCTGAGTTTGGAGTGGGAGCAGGAGAGCTTGAGAATCTGGGGCACCTCACAGACGAACTGGCCAAAGACATTGCCATGGCACAGGGGCAGGGAAAATGTATTGGCTGTGTTCAGCAGAGCATTGAGAAAGCCACTGGCCCAGGCAGCTGCTGCCGTGTGGGCACAAGCTCTGCTGCCCAGGAAGGTCCTGTAGTGCAGGGGTTTGCAGATGGACACATAGCGGTCATAGCACATGATGGTCAGCAGGGAAAATTCTGCTGTGATAAAGAAAAGAAAGGAGAAAATCGGAGCAGCACATCCTGAGTAGGAGATGTCCCTGGTGTCCCAGAGGGAATTGTGCATGGCTTTGGGGACAGTGGTGCAGATGGAGCCCAGGTCACTGAGGGCCAGGTTGAGCAGGAAGAAGAACATGGGCGTGTGCAGGTGGTGGCCGCAGGCTACGGCGCTGATGATGAGGCCGTTGCCCAGGAGAGCAGCCAGGGAGATGCCCAGCAAGAGGCAGAAGTGCAGGAGCTGCAGCTGCCGTGTGTCTGCCAATGCCAGCAGGAGGAAGTGCCTGATGGAGCTGCTGTTGGACATTTCCTGCGTCTGCACATTTCAAACTGCAGAAGGAGGAAAGACAGGGCAGTGGAGGGGAAATTTCTCACAGAATAGTCAAAGGCCTTTCTCATTTATTCTTTCCTTCCACTAAATACCTCCCCCGTCCATGTCTCAGAGACCTTCCTTCACCTTTGTTGCTGGAGCCCTGATTGCTGCTGGCCAATGCTGTGTGAGCAGCTGGACCTTGGCCTGCAGAACACCTCGGAGTCAGCCCTGACCCCCAGTCAGTGCAGGGCAACAATGAGGGAGAAGTGCAGGAGCTGCAGCTGCCACGTTTCTGCCAATGCCAGCAGGAGGAAGTGGCTGATGAGCTGCTGTTGGACATTCCTTCACTCTGGGCATTGTGAGCTGTTCAAAGACAACATTGACAATTTGGACAAAGTACCTTGACTCAATCCTATGCTAATTTTTTACACAATCTCTAAAAATCGCTTCTCTTTCTTTAAGGAAATTTCATTTCTCTTTTTTTTTTTTTAATTTTTTTTATTTGAGTGTAGGTTTGGACTGCTAAATAACTGTGTGTTTTCTGGAAGGGACAGAAGTCCTGTTCTTAGCATTGCTCTCAGGCTGAACACTGGGGAGCCGAGAGGGAAAACAGTACTCCCTGTGCCCCAGTGCAGTCAGACCTGCTGTTCCCAAACAGGTGCCATTTGCTAATTTCACCTCCCTCGAGTACAGGTAGTACAAATTTATAATTGTATTTTAAAACGACACGGCCTTTTTAAAGACTCCAGTATCAAAATCAATCTCTCCAACTCTTCTCTCTTTCCCTGTGCATCTGGAAAGGATGAGATACCAAGGGTTGGTCTGTCTCTCTGCTGACTGGAGTTGTGCCTACTGGGAACTGTTTCTCTCTAACCAAGCCTTGTCCCTGCCTGTGCTGCCAGGGCCCAGCCCAGCCCTGGGGGCTCTGCTCTGCCCTGCAGACCCCTCCCAGCACAGGGCACTGCCCACGGGCATCTCCCTGGCAGCAGGGCCTTAAGGGCAGGCCAGACAAACAGAGATGCTGCAAGCCAAGGTGCTGCTGCTGCTGGCTGTAGGGAGAGGAGGCTGAGGAGGCACTTTCTGAGGGAGATCTGAGGCCCATCTGCTGATGCCCAGGCTGACAGTGCAGGAGTCTCAGTGACACAGCCAAAGCTGACAGCCCCTTTCCTTTCCCTTTAGGAGAAAGTTGAGAGCAGCCCTGGCCATGCAGCACCATCTCCACAGCAGGAGGAATCTGCCCTGATGGGGTGGCTCCTTCCACCTCCAACTTCTCCCCTGCAGCGTCCATGGGGAGCTGCCAGGCAGGCTGAGAGCTGCCCCTGGCCGGTGGCACATGCCCTGGGCTGACCAAGAGCCCTGAGGGTTGCAGGAGCTGCTCTGCAGGACAACCCTGGCTGCAGCCCCAGCTTCACCCCCTGCAGCCGTCCCTGGCAGCAGGAGTCGTCCTGCCCTGTCACTCTGACGGTGCCCAGGGCAGCCCCGCTCTGCAGCACATCCTCCTCCTGCTCCTGTGCCACAGAGAAATTGGGAGAGTCCTCCTGACACATCCCCCAGGCTGTGGGGTGTGCTGGCTTCAGGAGATCTCTCCAGGGGCGCAGGGGACATTGCCCTGCACCCACAGACTCACCATACACAGGGCTGTGAAGATCTTTCCCCAAGTTAAGTCTTAGCTCAATCTCTTCCCAATCCTGATTGCCTTCAGCCGGTCTCTGCCTGGCTCTTGTCTTCTCAGTGCCTGCAGGCAGAGCCCTCTGCCCTGCTGGGCTGGGAGAGGAGCTGGTCCTGGGAAGAGCTGTTCCTTTAAAGCTCAGCAGCACAGACACAGCACAAGGACTTGAATAAGCCTCCTTGGGGATTTAGTGTTGTTTACATCAGACTCATTCCATAAGAGGGTCTTCAAAAAACTTCTCAACAACTCAAAATTAAATTGAAACTCCAAAGTTTCTTGAAGTTTTATTGGGTCCCACTGAGGGACACGACTGAGAAAATGTCCCCAGGTTCCAGTTAGAGCAGAACACTGGAGGCAGTGATGACAGTTGGGGACAAACAAGGCCAAGGTGTCTCTGGTGCTGAGCAAAGCTGGATGTGTTTGAGGAATGCAAAGGGCCAAGGCCTGAGCCCCAGCCCCTGGCCAGGCAGATTCTGTCCCTCCCTCCTTGCTCAGGGCTCTTCCCAGGATGGGCACTGGCATGTGGGGATGTGCAATGCCAAGGGCAGGAGCGTGGGGCGGCCCCTGCCAGGCAGCTGAGCAGGGACAAGGAGGCAATGAGGCCCCAGCCCTGCAAGGGTCACTTGTCCCCTCGTGTCCTCAGGCCCAGGCCCAGCAGCCATGGCCAAAGTGCTGCCCAAGTTGGCTCTGGCAGGGCTGTCTTGCAGCTGCTGCCCATCCCTGTGCCCTGTGCAGTCCAGGCTGTCCCACGGTGTCCCTGCCCTGCGCCTCTGTCCCTGCAGGCTGTTGAGAACTGACCCCTCTGTACTTTTTGGACACATACGTTGGCATATTGGAATGTTGTCCACATGGATGGCAACAGAACACCAAAACAAATTCTCATCCTTTTTTTCTGAATATATAGCATCATAAGTCCCTATACTATCCTTTGGTGGCTTTTATTATTATGAAACTGTCCTTTCTCAATAGAAGGTTGTCCTTCTTTGTGTGTAATATCTAAAACAAAGGTAAAAAAAATTAGAAATTATTTTAGGCATTGGAATTCATGACTGTAGCACTCCAGGAAGGGGAAAGTTAGAATCCATGTGTTTTTTAATACAACTATTGTTCTGGAAGCTTGAAACATAACTGAAGAGGACAACAGGGAAGTGACTTTGTCCTGCAGCCTTATGGTGCTTCTTTTTTAAGAAATTAATGTGTAAAATTATAACTAACCTGATGTCACTTGTATTTTTAGAGGGAAAAATGGGGTGATTAAGGGTAACTAAGGCCTATCCCTAAGATATTCTATAAATCTTTAGATTACTGAGCCCCAAAGGATGTTATCATGGTATACCATGATAAAGGTATCAACTTTATCAACACCATATGGATCAGCCCTTATCTGGCCTTTGGACACTCAACTTTTCAGCTACCTCATACAGACATGTTCATACACACAGACAAGTGTGCAAAAAGGTTTCTCATCTGATTCCACCAGGTCCCACTGGCTCTGCAGAGCAGTCAGAAAATACATATCTTGTCAAATGAGGAAACAGGGTACTGTGGAACAGTGCAGGGACCAGGTGCAAGGCAGGGCCTTACAAGCACACTGATCAGCATTTGTCAGAATCTCTCAGCATGACTGACCCCACCTATTGTGTTATTCCTCTATTTTTCTATGTTTATTTCTCTCCAAACCACCTTGATCCCTCCCTTTTCCTTCTTTGATTTTTCCCCTAACATTCCATATTAAGTCTAGTGAAATTCAAAAATGCTACTTCCTGGCACCCCAGTATTAACCCTGTGGCACTAGGCAGTAATACCAGCCATTCTGCAAAGCCATCTGGAGTGCCATTCTGCTGACTCATGGTGATAAGTTTTCTTCCCAGACCATGAGGCTGAGGCTCTCCTGAACATCTAGGAGTGTTTTTATTTATGTATTTATAAATATATTTTATTTCATGTACTTTATTTATTTATTTTTTTAGCATCTTTTACCATGGTCCACATGTTCAATATGGTATACCATGTTCCCTGCTACAGAAGACTCCAGTATCACTGCTCTTACTTTCAAAATGAAGACAATACTGAATAAACTTCTGTCCTTCAGTGGAACCAAACTACTGACAGAGATCTGATGTAAATCTCTCCTTGTTACAGTGATTGACAAGGGTGTTGGCTAAATATCTCCCAAGGCTGCAGCCATCTTTTGGTAATGTGGAACCAGTCTTGGACCACATAAGCCATGTTGTAAAATTCATCCCCTGGCTGCCCCACCTGGCTGGCCCCTTCCTTTGCTGACAGCTCTGCCTCCTGCCTGCCTCTGCCTGCCCACACAGAGCCTTGGGCTGGACCAGACTCCATCTGGGGAACATGTTGCACCACAGCCCTTCCCAGGGAGGAAAATTCCTTTCTCTTTGTTCCCAATCTGGGCTTCCCCAGCTGCCTTTGGCATTGATGTTTTCCTTTTTCAGGCTGTTGTTTACTGTGTCAAAAGAATCCACCATCTCTGAAACCACCCTTCAGTCCCTCCCAGGGCTCTTCTCTGCTGTCCTCAGTCTCCACCCCACTGAGCACGGAGCTCCTCTGTCCCTGTACAGTGCTCCTGTGCTTGAGGCCATGGGTGCCTGGGGAAGAAGGACAGTTCTTTTCTACAGGAAGGAAATCACAGAGCCCCAGGGTTTTGAAGGCAGATCAGAGGCAGTCACCAGAGGGCAAGGCCAGCCAGACCTGTCTGTCCTTGCAGCTTTTGTCTGAAAGCAACCCTTGGATATTTTTGGAGTTTTGGAGGTGGAATTCCATTTCAGCCATGAGTGCCTAGGCCAGAATGACAGTTCTTCTCCACAGGAAGGAAAGGGCAGAGCCCCAGTGTTTCATAGGGTGATTAGAGGCAGCCCCAAAGAGGCCAAGGCCAGCCAGACCTGTTTGTCTTGGCAGCTTTTGTCTGGGAGCAATCCTTGGATATACAGAATTTGGGAGACCAAATCCCAGTTTTGTCCATGGGCACTTGGAGACGAAAGATAGTTCTTTTCCATAGGAAGGAAAGTACAGAGCCCGAGTGTTTCACAGAGAGATGAGACCTGGCCCTAAGAAAGGCAAGGGAACCTAGACAGTCCTGGCAGCTTTTGTCTGGGAGCTGTCCTTGGATATAAGGAATTTTGGAGGCAGATTCCCAATTTTGGCTATGGACATCTGGGTTTGAAAGATGTCCATGGAAAGAAAAGCTCGGCTCCCCATTGTTTTGAAGGCAGATGAGAGGTGGCCCCCAAGATGCCAAGGCCATCCAGAGCTTTCTGTTTTTGCAGAAATGGGACAATCTTTGGATTTATTTAAATATGGAGGTAGAATCCAATGTCAGCCATGAACCCCTGAAGGAGGACAGTTCTTTCCCACAGGAAGGAAAGCACAGAACTCCAGGGCTAGATGAGAAGCAACCCCCAACATGCCAAGGTCAGTTTGACCAGTTAAGCCAAGCCAACCAGAACTTTTCCATGTTCTTGGATCCCTGGGGCCCTGCAGCATCACAATTGCCCCTTGGTTCCATGAGGCTCCGTAGTATCACAAGAGATCTTTGTTTCCATGAGGCCCAGCAATACCACAATGGTCTCCTTGGCTCTGCAGTGGCACAGTGGCCCCTTGCTTCCATGAGGCCTTGCAGTATTAAAATGGTTTCGTTGGTTTCATGGAACTGTGCAATGGCACAATGCCTCCTTGGTTTGATTGACTTTGGCTGTGGCACCTACCTGCAAGAGACAGCCTACACTCACGAGCTACAGAGCAGACCTCTGAGTTTTTTAGATGATGCCATTGCTTTTTCTTCTCTTCTACATAGAGAGGAAGGGTGAGTTTGGCTCACATCTCCACTGCATGGCTCACAAGGCCACAAGACCTGTAGTTACAAGAGCTTTGAAGGATTTCTTGGCCAAGAAGACACTGCCAACAAGGATATTTATGTTTTGCAGCCAATCCTTCAAAATTTCAACTTAGGGACTCATGCTACAGTGTAAGCTTCCTTAGCCAATCATGTTATGACACACAAACCTACAGCACTGCATCCTAAGCTTCTTGCTTACCATTGTAACTACTTTTATTTTTCTAGATCTTCAGCACTAAAACTCTAAACTTTCTTCCACTTCAACCTTCCTCCCCGTGTCTCTGCTATAATAAACTAGAAATGCACATTCTCGCTTCTAGCACCTAAGTTTGGAAGCCCTTTCCAAGGTCTTCGATCAAATCCTGTGTTTAATTCTAAGCTTTGCTGACAAGACCAATGGTCTGAGATTTCCCTGCATTTGGGTTTCCAACAACACTGATGCTGTTAGTTCCAGAGTGCCCAGGGTCCCTCTTGCAAGTCAACTCTGGCAGGAACAAGGTGGCTGCTGGGGGGCTGCTTGTGGCCTCTGACAGCCCATTGCTCAGGGCTTGCCAGCACCCCAGCCCCTCAGGCTCTGCCCCAGCCCAGCCAAGCTGCCCGGCAGCAGCGCCGTAGCCCCACAGCAGCTCCAGAGCAGCCCCATCCAGAGTCACCTGGAAGCCCTCAGCAATCCAGCCAGCAGCACACGGGCAGGAATACACGGATGGTGCTTCCTGCCTGGCACAGGGCTTGTGGCCATCTCCAGGCTCTGCTCTCACAGGGATCCCCGTAGCCCTGGCCCCTGCCCAGCCGCTCTGTCACCAGCACAAAGGCTTCAGCAGAATCACTACTGGCCAAGGGGCTTCTGGCCAGTTTTCCTTGCCCACTGTATGTCTGGGCAGGTTGCTGAGCACAAGCACCCTTTTCCCCCTTCAGGGACTCAGGACCTCTCAGCCTGCTCTGCTGCTGAGCACAAGCTGCCTTTTCACCCTTTCCTGCCTCTTGCCCTGCAGACCCTGTGCAGCAAAGAAAAGCTCCTGGCAGTCTGTGTATCATAACACATTCTATAATTTATTTATTTACAATAATCTATATTATATAATAATATATATAATTATATATGCTCTATGATTGATTTATTTACAATAAAGATAAACAATGGAAAAGAAGAAAAGAAAAATCTTAGAGAAAATTAAAATTCCCCCTGGCTCAGGTTTTCCCAGCAAAGAGAGCCTCCAGGATCAGCTCTCCTCAGAGCTCCTACAGTGTAGCCAGCGGTGCCCTGACAGACGAGGCCAAGTCCTCCATTCCCTGTGCAGCTGATCTTGCAGCCTCATGCAGTGTTTCATTTGCCAGCTGTTACACGTATGAAATACAAAGCTTTGTTTCGTGTCAGGTACATACAGGAAATGTGTGTATTTGTGATTGCAATATGTGTGGAGACCAACAGTGGAACATTTGCAAATTCTAATAATAACTGAGGAAAGTAAAGCATGGAAGAAGGCCTTTGAACTTATCCTTTGTACCTTTATAGATCTTAAGTTGATTAAGGAGCATTTGAATTAAAGCGTTAAGGATATTGCTTTTTAACAGGAACTTTCTGCTTGTAGTTAAGCCTTAAAGAGTTTTGCAATATAACCTATTGAAGTATAATTTTAGAATATTGCTTGTAGTAAGGATCTTTGAAACTATAGCTCCAGAATATATAAAAAGGAAATATGCTTATCTCATGCCTTAACAAAACAGTGAAAAGCATCTTGAGAAAGGAAGATGAACGTCAATTCAATGATTAATAGTTTCAACCAAGGGAAGCTGGACATCACTGTTATGAGATTTATAGTCCTTGCAATCAAAACGTGGACCCACATCTGGAGAACTGGACCTCACCAGATGGATACTTCTTCCTACTTTCAGAAACCAGACCACCACCATCTGGGGATACTCCTTTTTCTGGGATACATCCTGAGAAAAACTAAATCACAATGGGTATAGAATTGTGATGTAAAAATTTGGAATAGAAACTGCCGATGAGTAAAAATTGGAATAGAAACTGCTGAGAAAGCTTATGAGTACCCCTATAAATACCTGTAAGCCTCAACTATCGGTGTGCAGTTGGAAGGAAAACTTCCCCCACTGTACCCAGCACTGTGTTGCTCATACTTTACCATATTAATTAATAAATTGATTGCTTCTTGAATGAAATAAACAGGGCCAGGAGACTTTCTCTCCTTTTAACGCCCTTATTAAAAGTGATCAGCTCAGGATTGGGCAGCTCGGATGGGTCTGCAGCTTCCTGTTGTCTCTCCCAAGGCGACAAGGAAAAGGAGGATATGCGCAGCTTTGTCCACTAGGGGCAGAACTGGGCGTCCAGTCTTTGTGGGAACCTTTAGGGCATGGTGACCCCTTCCGATGTTACTTTTCCCCGCTCCTTCCCGTCCGCTCCCAGCGTCGGGACGACTCCTGTGCTCAGGGTGAGAGGGGCTCCGAAGGTGTTCCGCATCTCTGCAGGCTCAGCATTCCATTCCTGACGTCCAGACGTCCAGACATCACTCCAATCTCTCAACTATTAGGTGGCTCATTGTTTTGGGGTCTTTTTAAGCAAGCTAGAAGCAGTAGCTTCTCATAGCATGCTGGTCCTTGAGTCACTTTGCATAGCCCCCCTCACCCTCTCAGGTCTCTTCACCATTCTGGGGAAAAGTACAACTTAGCCTCGAGCAAGGCTCTGCTAATACAAAAGGAGCAATTAGCCACAATGACCCGTGATTACAATAACAAAACAAGCAGAACTTTGGCAGCAACAGTGATCTGGCTGATTTTTGTAACCTTTTCTCACCAAAAAAATTAACAAAATTTTTGTTCATAACATTGAACATTGGCCTAGTCAAGTTTCTCATTTATTACACCCCGGGCTGCAAACAAACCCCGCTCGGGGCGAGCACAAGAGCCAGGCCCAGCGCTGAGCACCAGCTTGAGCCCAGCAGGGCCTTGGAGGAGGCGGGGGCGAGCCCCCGGCTGGAGAAGGGCTCGGGGCTGGGGATGATGGCGCCGAGCACCCTGCCTGTGTCCCCCTCGGCCCTGCGGTGCCACGGGACCAGAGCCCGGTTCCAGGGCTCAGTCCCTGCTGCCGCAAGGGCGCTGCCCAGGGCTCCCCGCCCAACGGGGCCGGGCCTGCGGGCTGAGGGGCGGCCGCCGCCCGCTATGGCGCCTTGTCCAGGCCGGAGAAGGGCTCGGGGCAGGGGCAGAAGCAGTGGCGGGGTCGCTCCTCCGCCCAGGGCATTTGCGCTTCAGCCGCAGCAGTGCTGGCGGCTTCCTGGAGCAGGGCGAGTGCCCGGCTTGGTGGGGGCGGCCATGGCCGAGCGGGGCCCGGGGAAACCACGGTCCTGTCTGGGCCCAAAGGGCACCCGCTCGGCCCCGGGCAGTGCTGAGGGAGCCACACCGCCATCGCTGCCGCCCTCAGGGGAGCCACCAGAGCATTCACATGCTTCAGACACTTGTGTACACAGCGGCATGAAAACATTGCTCCTTTGCAAGGCTGCATTACAACACACAAGTAACAAAATCAGATTTAGTCCAGATTTACTCCTTCCCATGCATCATTTATCAAGAATCTACTCAAAGTGGAGTGAGTGATAGGAGACACATCAGGTGTAGTTCTTGAGAATTTATTCTTACTCCAATTTTCCAAGTCCTGACACTGGTTTGAAGTGCCCATGTCCACTGTTGGAGCCATTCACAGCGAAAAGGAGCAGCACAGCTGAACAGAAAAAGCTGGCTTTGCCCTCAGACCAGTAGGAGGGCACATGACTCTAACACACAGGAAGATCTGTTGATCTTTTCCAAGATCAACAGTATCTCAGTCATTTGTCCCTCAATCAACCAGTCCTCAAATTGTTCCAGCTCATTACTCTCAAGTAAAAAGTTTGAATTAGCCTCCTCAAAACTAATTCATCTATTAAGTGATTTATGCTAGGTGAACATTCCTACTAGAGTTGTCAATCCTTGTCAACAAAGACAACAAATTCCTCACAACCATGTCTTTGTGCCAGTAAAAGAAAATCAATTGCTACTCTGTTTTGAAGGGTAGCATGTCTAACACTATCAACATTGGCTAACATATCCCTAATTGCACAGGATGTGGCATTAGCTTGTTTGCTTAGCTAACATCTAACTTGATCTAATTGTTTCAATGCCACTGCTGAAGCTAAATATAATAACAATATAATAAATATACTTGCGGAAAACCTTCTTGCAGCTTTCCAAGGCATGAAATCACTCTGACAGTTCTCCTCCTAATTAGGAACAGCTCTCCTTCTCTTTTGTTTCTTTTTCATGACTGCTTTAGCCGTGGGTGCAATTGTTGTATGAATTTGTCCGATCATTCTGAATCCATTCACAAAAGCATACAAAAACTGAAAGATTTGGCAGCTCAAATTAAAGTAGATGATGGTTCCTAGTTGGATGATTTGTTCCAAGATGGAGCTTTGCGTCTTGGCTAAGGCAACTTTGCAAGATAGGTCTTTATGTATTGGGTGTTCTGATAGTGATATTAATAGTAATTTCCTGCATACTTCAGTGTGTGCGGCGAATGATGAACAAAAGGGTCCGAGAAGTTTTTGTCATACAAGAGAGAGAATTAGGAAGTAGAAGCACAGAGAGTGTTGAAAATCTCACAGAAATGCCAGATAAAAGTATAAAAATGGAGGAGAGATTTGATTTAAGACCCTGGAATCGACAAGTTTTTTGAACAATGACTTGTAACTATTGTCAGACGTGATTCATACTTTTTTCACTGACTGGGCCTTCACAGCATTAAGTTGCTGTGCTGTAACATAGCAATGCTTAAGGTCAGCAAGAATAGGCCTCCAGCACTTAATAAGCACAAATATTATAACAGGGCTATAGAACACAAGTAGTAAATGACATGAGTATGAAGGTTTCTTTTTGGGTCAACAGAGAGGGGGAATTGTTGGAATCCATAAAATTAGAGGGTTTTGAGAAAGTTGTGGAAAAGACAGGCCCCAAACACAGCAAGGACAGTGAAATGCCAAGGCAGCAGAAAAAGTTTTCTAAGCTGTAGTGCACACATGAGAAATAGAACAATAGGCCTGTGTGATTTGTCTTTCTAAGTTGCAAAAAAGTATATTTTAAGTATACATTTAGAAGGTTAAATATGAATGGGGCTCTGTGCTTTGTCTTTTATAAATGAGGCATTGTATTAGAGAAAAAAACTGCGATTGTTTTAACCACAGCTACATGTACTTCAGGTGATTGGATAGAACTATTGTCAATATGCTTTTGCTCTGTGTGACTGGATGAAACTTGGATTGAAACTGTCTTATGTTATGCTGTAATGTTAAGTTTCCTTGGCATTCTGTTTTATCAGTGAGCTGTTACCATCTTTCCTCTCCATTGTCATAACAATGTAATGAGACTGATGCCAGAAAAATAAAAGCTCTGGATGCTGATTTCAAGTGTCCCGTCCTGTATGTAGGTGTATATAAACTGCCAGTGAGGCACTTCCCACACGTGTTCCTGTGGGGGCCAGGGCTTGACTCAGATGCTGTGGAGGTTCCTGTAATCCCAGTTCTCCTGCGGCAGCTCTTTGTCACTGTCACCTCCCCGAGGGGGCTGCACTGAGGCTCTGTCAGCATCCCCTTTGGACATGTCTTGGCCAGTGAAGTCATTCTCTTGGGCAAGTAATGGTAGGTTTGCAAAAGAGTTTTGTAGTGGCAGTAATGAAGGACATTTCAAAGCGAAGAAAATGAACCCAATTCCCATTATGATGGCTTGAACAAACCTACATATTTTGCTATGTCAAAATTAATACCCAAAGTAGGGAGTGTTTCTGTGTCTGCCATTGGGTGTGAGCCCCACAGGCACAACTCTGTGAGTGAAGACTTTGTGTCAGTGGCCATGGAGCAGCACCCAGAGCTGAAATCACACATGACCCTGAGCTTGCACGGCCTCTCTGTGTGGGCATCCAGACCCCTCACCAGAGGCTGGAAGGGGTTAAATGGTTCAACCATTCACATACCTGGGGGAAGCTGATCTGCACAGGAACCCTCTTGTTGCCTGTGACAAAGTGGTCAAGACATTCCAGCTGCAGGGAGCAGCACAGGTGTTCCAAGATGTGCCATCCATGTGGACAACATTCCAATATGCCAACGTATGTGTCCAAAAAGTACAGAGGGGTCAGTTCTCAACAGCCTGCAGGGACAGAGGCGCAGGGCAGGGACACCGTGGGACAGCCTGGACTGCACAGGGCACAGGGATGGGCAGCAGCTGCAAGACAGCCCTGCCAGAGCCAACTTGGGCAGCACTTTGGCCATGGCTGCTGGGCCTGGGCCTGAGGACACGAGGGGACAAGTGACCCTTGCAGGGCTGGGGCCTCATTGCCTCCTTGTCCCTGCTCAGCTGCCTGGCAGGGGCCGCCCCACGCTCCTGCCCTTGGCATTGCACATCCCCACATGCCAGTGCCCATCCTGGGAAGAGCCCTGAGCAAGGAGGGAGGGACAGAATCTGCCTGGCCAGGGGCTGGGGCTCAGGCCTTGGCCCTTTGCATTCCTCAAACACATCCAGCTTTGCTCAGCACCAGAGACACCTTGGCCTTGTTTGTCCCCAACTGTCATCACTGCCTCCAGTGTTCTGCTCTAACTGGAACCTGGGGACATTTTCTCAGTCGTGTCCCTCAGTGGGACCCAATAAAACTTCAAGAAACTTTGGAGTTTCAATTTAATTTTGAGTTGTTGAGAAGTTTTTTGAAGACCCTCTTATGGAATGAGTCTGATGTAAACAACACTAAATCCCCAAGGAGGCTTATTCAAGTCCTTGTGCTGTGTCTGTGCTGCTGAGCTTTAAAGGAACAGCTCTTCCCAGGACCAGCTCCTCTCCCAGCCCAGCAGGGCAGAGGGCTCTGCCTGCAGGCACTGAGAAGACAAGAGCCAGGCAGAGACCGGCTGAAGGCAATCAGGATTGGGAAGAGATTGAGCTAAGACTTAACTTGGGGAAAGATCTTCACAGCCCTGTGTATGGTGAGTCTGTGGGTGCAGGGCAATGTCCCCTGCGCCCCTGGAGAGATCTCCTGAAGCCAGCACACCCCACAGCCTGGGGGATGTGTCAGGAGGACTCTCCCAATTTCTCTGTGGCACAGGAGCAGGAGGAGGATGTGCTGCAGAGCGGGGCTGCCCTGGGCACCGTCAGAGTGACAGGGCAGGACGACTCCTGCTGCCAGGGACGGCTGCAGGGGGTGAAGCTGGGGCTGCAGCCAGGGTTGTCCTGCAGAGCAGCTCCTGCAACCCTCAGGGCTCTTGGTCAGCCCAGGGCATGTGCCACCGGCCAGGGGCAGCTCTCAGCCTGCCTGGCAGCTCCCCATGGACGCTGCAGGGGAGAAGTTGGAGGTGGAAGGAGCCACCCCATCAGGGCAGATTCCTCCTGCTGTGGAGATGGTGCTGCATGGCCAGGGCTGCTCTCAACTTTCTCCTAAAGGGAAAGGAAAGGGGCTGTCAGCTTTGGCTGTGTCACTGAGACTCCTGCACTGTCAGCCTGGGCATCAGCAGATGGGCCTCAGATCTCCCTCAGAAAGTGCCTCCTCAGCCTCCTCTCCCTACAGCCAGCAGCAGCAGCACCTTGGCTTGCAGCATCTCTGTTTGTCTGGCCTGCCCTTAAGGCCCTGCTGCCAGGGAGATGCCCGTGGGCAGTGCCCTGTGCTGGGAGGGGTCTGCAGGGCAGAGCAGAGCCCCCAGGGCTGGGCTGGGCCCTGGCAGCACAGGCAGGGACAAGGCTTGGTTAGAGAGAAACAGTTCCCAGTAGGCACAACTCCAGTCAGCAGAGAGACAGACCAACCCTTGGTATCTCATCCTTTCCAGATGCACAGGGAAAGAGAGAAGAGTTGGAGAGATTGATTTTGATACTGGAGTCTTTAAAAAGGCCGTGTCGTTTTAAAATACAATTATAAATTTGTACTACCTGTACTCGAGGGAGGTGAAATTAGCAAATGGCACCTGTTTGGGAACAGCAGGTCTGACTGCACTGGGGCACAGGGAGTACTGTTTTCCCTCTCGGCTCCCCAGTGTTCAGCCTGAGAGCAATGCTAAGAACAGGACTTCTGTCCCTTCCAGAAAACACACAGTTATTTAGCAGTCCAAACCTACACTCAAATAAAAAAAATTAAAAAAAAAAAAAGAGAAATGAAATTTCCTTAAAGAAAGAGAAGCGATTTTTAGAGATTGTGTAAAAAATTAGCATAGGATTGAGTCAAGGTACTTTGTCCAAATTGTCAATGTTGTCTTTGAACAGCTCACAATGCCCAGAGTGAAGGAATGTCCAACAGCAGCTCATCAGCCACTTCCTCCTGCTGGCATTGGCAGAAACGTGGCAGCTGCAGCTCCTGCACTTCTCCCTCATTGTTGCCCTGCACTGACTGGGGGTCAGGGCTGACTCCGAGGTGTTCTGCAGGCCAAGGTCCAGCTGCTCACACAGCATTGGCCAGCAGCAATCAGGGCTCCAGCAACAAAGGTGAAGGAAGGTCTCTGAGACATGGACGGGGGAGGTATTTAGTGGAAGGAAAGAATAAATGAGAAAGGCCTTTGACTATTCTGTGAGAAATTTCCCCTCCACTGCCCTGTCTTTCCTCCTTCTGCAGTTTGAAATGTGCAGACGCAGGAAATGTCCAACAGCAGCTCCATCAGGCACTTCCTCCTGCTGGCATTGGCAGACACACGGCAGCTGCAGCTCCTGCACTTCTGCCTCTTGCTGGGCATCTCCCTGGCTGCTCTCCTGGGCAACGGCCTCATCATCAGCGCCGTAGCCTGCGGCCACCACCTGCACACGCCCATGTTCTTCTTCCTGCTCAACCTGGCCCTCAGTGACCTGGGCTCCATCTGCACCACTGTCCCCAAAGCCATGCACAATTCCCTCTGGGACACCAGGGACATCTCCTACTCAGGATGTGCTGCTCCGATTTTCTCCTTTCTTTTCTTTATCACAGCAGAATTTTCCCTGCTGACCATCATGTGCTATGACCGCTATGTGTCCATCTGCAAACCCCTGCACTACAGGACCTTCCTGGGCAGCAGAGCTTGTGCCCACACGGCAGCAGCTGCCTGGGCCAGTGGCTTTCTCAATGCTCTGCTGAACACAGCCAATACATTTTCCCTGCCCCTGTGCCATGGCAATGTCTTTGGCCAGTTCGTCTGTGAGGTGCCCCAGATTCTCAAGCTCTCCTGCTCCCACTCCAAACTCAGAAAAATTTGTATTTCATTGCTTGGTGTCTGTTTAGGTTTTGGTTGTTTTGTGTTCATTGTTTTCTCCTATGTGCAGATCTTCAGGGCTGTGCTGAGGATCCCCTCTGAGCAGGGATGGCACAAAGCCTTTTCCACCTGCCTCCCTCATCTCGTTGTGGTCTCCCTGTTTATCAGCACTGGCTTTTTTGCCTACCTGAAGCCCCCCTCTATCTCCTCCCCATCCCTTGATCTGGCCCTGTCAGTTCTGTACTCGGTGGTGCCTCCAGCCCTGAATCTCCTCATCTACAGCCTGAGGAACCAGGAGCTCTAGAATGGTCTGAGGAAAATTATAACAAATGATTTTCAGAAGCAATAAACACTCATTCTTCTACATAGCTCTTATGGTCTTACTCATTAATTCTCACTCTGTGTCCTGTATTTTTTGCTATTTACACTGCTGTTACACTTTTGTGAATTTGTTCACACAACAATTTTTGAAGCTACTGTTTTTATTTTAGTATTTTTCTTTAGTATTGCACCAAGAGACTGTATAAACCAGGATCTGTACTACCTCTGTACTCCCTATGTGCTTACACAAAATAAAGAACTCTGTATTGCCCTGTGTGCCTGACATCTTTCCTCCCTGGCTTCTCTGGATCTGTAGGGTCACTGCCTCTGGGCAGAGCTCGAGCAGAAAAGGGAACCCCAGTTCTCCTCCCTGCCAGGGAGCCCCCAGGCTTCTCCTCCATAACCTCCCCTTCCTTCACTCCCACAATCCCCTTCAGAGCCCCTGTGCTGGTTTTAGGCCTCAGGGCTCTTCCAGGTCAGTCCCTGTCCTGCTGTGTGACTGTCCAGGGACTGCAGGCAGGGACAGACCGTGGGCACTGCTGGGACAGAGCTGGGCTCTGCAGCAGCATTTCCATTGTGCAAGGGCATCTCCCCAGTGCAGGGCCTGAAAGGTTCAATCCTCTTCTCAGTTTGCTCTCAGGGATGTGCCCAACACAGGGTCCTGGAGAGGAAACCAGCAGTGATCAGCAGAAGTGTGGCAGTGATCAGGGTGGGGGCTGTGCCAGCATTGCCCTTGCAAAGCCAGCACTGCTACAGCAGTGGCCTCTCACTCCAGGTCACAGAGGTTGTTCTTCCCTCCATGGAGGCACATTAAGTGACGGGGTCAGGAGTCTGTGTTTGCAGTGCACGGCCATTCCACAGTCTTGAACATCATGTGTGTTTGAGGGGACATAAACCCAGTGAGCACAAACACCTTCAGCTGCTCCTGGAGCTTCCAGAGAGTAACATCCCCTGGGAACCCCTGAGTGCAGGGTTGGGATGAGCTCCTGAGCACAGAGCTCCCCATGTTCATCCCTTTGGCCATGGGGCACCTCAGGAAGGGCAGGGCAGTGCAGTGCAGGGCAGGGCAGGGCAGGGCAGGGCAGGGTGACACCCGCAGGGCTGAGGTCCCTGCCAGGCTCTGGCAGTGGCAGTGGAGCCCAGGGAGCTCCTGCCCATGCTGCAATGAACTCTGTCTGAGTGTGTGCAAGGGAAGGACTTGTGTGCCTGGACAGCCCTGGGACTGTGAGCAGGGCATGGGCCCAGCTCAGGGGTGGGCACCTGACAGAGCCCTGACATTGCTGGCTGTGCCTATGTCTTTTTTTAGGGCAAATCTGTGAGAAAACCTCCAAAGGGGGCGCCTCCAGAAAGCAAACCCACACGACCCCTCCCCTCAGCCTGTTCGGGAAGGATTCCTTGGAGAGAAATGGAAAGAACCTGTTTATTTAACAGGCAAAACACTCCCAAGCACACAAAAAGAACAGTACCAGATGACAACACTCTTTCACCATTCTGAAAAAGATGACCAACTCAGAAAGTCTCTCTTGGGGGGTGGTCGCTCTGTTCTCAGTCCCTCTGGTGCTGGGGCAGCTGCTGCAGTCACAAGGTGCAAACTCTTGGTGTTCCCAGGTCCCAGTCCAGAGCAGGTTTGAGTAGGTCCAAAAAAGGGAAAGGAGAAACAGTCCAGGGAAAAATTTGGACTGCTTAACTAAACTAACTAATGAGCAGAAGTAAAAAGCAAGGGCAAAGCAGGAGCAAAGCAGAAGCAAGAGCAAGAGCAAAGCAAAAAGCAAAAGCAGCACCATGTACTGCCCTGTCTCTGTGTCGCACCAGCTGTGGGGGAGCGGCTGATAGCAAAACCAAAACAAAACATTCGCTCTTCAGAGACAGACTTGAAGGCACAGAACAAAATATCCAGCATAAACAGAACAGATGAATGGGGATACAAGCATCATAACGTCACCCTAGGAAATTCCACCCCTTTATCCCCATATTGTCAACATACTACCACACATCATGCATTTTATTGATGTAAAACTTCCATCTGTTCCCCCCAAAAATTACAAGCAATATTCATCATGCCCTCATTGCATACCCACACTGGACCACAGAACCCAGGCCCCATACCACAGAGCTGCAGGATTCCCCCCTTTCACTTTACTCACTGAAAGCTCCATCTTCCACTTGCTAACACCCTCAATACTTACACATTTCCTTCTATCTCATGTCTGTACAGTTTTTAATGTACATCCTGTCCAGATGCACAGGGAAAGAGAGAAGTGTTTGTAGAAAATAAATTTTTAACTGAAGAATTCAAAAAGTTCACTTTATTTTTCAAGAAAATTTTAAGTGTGATCACGCTGAAATCAAAAGTGGTGAAATGAACAAAGGGCACCAGTGTGGTTCCAGCAGGTCGGACTGCACTGGGGCACAGGGAGCCCTGTTTTCCCTTTTGGGCTCCGCAGTGTTCAGGCTGAGAGCAGTGCTGAATATGAGACTGAAACTCTGTGAGGCAGAAACTCAGCAGCACAAACCCGAACTCAAATAAAGTTCAGCAAAATTCCGTTACGGGAAGAAAATTAATTTTAAGGGGATTCCAAATAAAATACATAGGATTAACATAAAGCCTTTGTCCAACTATTCAAGTCTTCTTTCAACAGTCCACGATTCCCACAGTGAAGAAATGCCTAATCTGGCACTGCCATTTCCTTTTCAGGGTGATAGTCCTCTATAAATAACCATAACCCAAGGCTGCAAATGTCCAACAGCAGCTCCATCAGGCACTTCCTCCTGCTGGCATTGGCAGACATGCGGCAGCTGCAGCTCCTGCACTTCTGCCTCTTGCTGGGCATCTCCCTGGCTGCCCTCCTGGGCAATGGCCTCATCATCAGCGCCGTAGCCTGCAGCCACCACCTGCACACGCCCATGTTCTTCTTCCTGCTCAACCTGGCCCTCACTGACCTGGGCTCCATCTGCACCACTGTCCCCAAAGCCATGCACAATTCCCTCTGGGACACCAGGGACATCTCCTACTCAGGATGTGCTACACAGGTTTTCTTCTTTGCCTTTTTCATGTCAGCAGAATTTGCACTTCTCACTGTCATGTGCTACAACTGCTACGTGTCCATCTGCAAACCCCTGCACTATGGGACCCTCCTGGGCAGCAGAGCTTGTGCCCACATGGCAGCAGCTGCCTGGGCCAGTGCCTTTCTCAATGCTCTTCTGCACAGAGACAATACATTTTCCCTGCCCCTGTGCCATGGCAATGCCCTGGGCCAGTTCTTCTGTGAAATCCCACACATCCTCAAGCTCTCCTGCTCCCACTCCAAACTCAGGGAACTTTGGCTCATTGTGCTAAGTGCTGATCTATATTTTGGTTGTTTTGTGTTCATTGTTTTCTCCTATGTGCAGATCTTCAGGGCTGTGCTGAGGATCCCCTCTGAGCAGGGACGGCACAAAGCCTTTTCCACCTGCCTCCCTCACCTGGCCATGGTCTCCCTGTTTGTCAGCACTGGCTTTTTAGTCTACTTGAAGCCCCCCTCCATCTTGTCCCTATCCCTGGATCTGGCCCTGTCAGTTCTGTACTTGGTGGTGCCTCCAGCCCTGAACCCCTTCATCTACAGCCTGAGGAACCAGGAGCTCAAGGATGTCCTGGGAAAACTGGTGACTGCAACTTCAGAAGCAAGAAATTCTCTTTTCTGCTACAGAACCTTCAGAATATAACTCTTTACAATCTCAGCCTTTTCCCCCTATTTGTCTATTTTTTACTATGGCAACTTTTTCTATTGTTGTAATGTTTCTCACAAAATACTGTAGTATTACTCTTACCATTTCTACATGAATATCCACCTTTCTTTTGAAATAAAAAGACTTACAAGAGGCTTGTTCTCTTGGCATTTAAATAAAAACAAGTTCTTGCTCTAACCTGTCTATCCTGGATTCTTCCTGAGCCCTTCTCTGTCTCTGCCTTTGAGCACAGGTGAAGGGTAGAGGCTCCCAGCACAGCAGCACAGGAGGAACAATGGCCCTGGCTCTTCCCACATCTGCTCTGCCCAACTCCACCCTGTCCTTCCCAGCCCTGCTGTGGCTGTAAGGCCGGAGTGCTCTGGCAGCTTGGTCACTGTCCTGCTGCGTGTCCCTGCTGTGGCCACAGGCAGGGCCAGGCCATGGGCACTGCTGGAACAAAGCTGGGCTCCAGCACAGCAGCTCCATCAGCAAAGGGCATCTCTTGAGGGCAGGGCAGGAAGGCTTAGCTCTCCTCCCGAACCACTCTCAGGACCAGGCCTAAGAACCAGACTCTGAAGAGGCTCCTTGTGTTCCTTGTTCTCCCAGGGCTCAGTGGGATGAGATCAGGGTCCCAGGGTGGCCTTCAGGGGACTCGGGTCTGGGGCAGGTTTTGCTTGTTGGTGGCCAGTGCCCATCAGATGGTGAATGGTCTGTGCTGAACCTTCCTGGGGCTCTGCAGCATGTGCCAGGGCTGATGGCAGGGGAATGTTTTTCTGGAGGCCCTTGGGAGCTGACAGGAGAGCACACAGGACCTGCAGGGACAGTGTGTGCCAGGGAGCAGCAGGCAGGGGAGCTCCCTGGGCACAGGTCCGTGCAGGGTGGGCTCACCTGAGATCAAGGACTGAATGTGTGCTGTGAGCCAGGAGAGCTCTGCAGCCCAGGGACACAGCAGGCACAGGGAAAGGAATCTGAGCACTGACTCATCTGACCCTCAGGGATCTCCCCCAGGAGGATCCAGGGCAGACCCAAGTGCCTCTGGCAGCCCTGGAACAAGGCAGGCACCTCTGAGCCCCCTCCATAGCCACACAGATACTGTGTGGGAGGGGGTCAGTGCAGGGAGCACCATCACCTGCCTCTGTGTGCCAGGCTGAGCAGCAGAGCCCTGCAGAGGCAGCCCAGGGCCCCGGGCAGCACAGTCGCCGTGCTCTGCAGAGCAGCAGCCCCAGCTCAGGGTCTGGGGAGTAGGGCAGGGGCTGCAGCAATGGCTGCTCAGGCCAGCACAGAAGTGTTCCCCTGGGAAAGGCTCTGGGGGCAGCTGGCATGGGCCAGGAGAAAAGCAGGAGCTCATGGGTGTGCAGAGGAGATCTGGCAAGTGGATGCCCTGTCCCTGGGCCAGCAGGCGCTGCCTGAGCAGCCCCAGGGCCAACTCTGCTGCTGGGCTGGGCAGCAGGGCTGGCCCTGGGGCTGCAGGAGCTGCCTGAGCTGAGCATCTGATGAGCACTCCAGACACAGAGTGGATGTCCCTGACCTCCAGGGCCTCCAGTTCCTGCTGCAGGGCCAGACAGGGCTGGGCTGCTCTGCAGGGCTGGGGTAGGGCCAGGGAGAGCTGAACGGGGCAGTGCCAAGGAGAAGTAATCACTGGATATTTGGACATACAAGTCCCTGGAACTTTGGAATGCCCTGTGGAATTATTCCACGAGGCTCCACTATGTCAGAATTGCCCCTTGGTTCCATGTGGCCCCCATGGTGTCACAATGAACACTTGGTTTCACAGGGTCCCACAGTCTCACTCTGGTCCACTTGGTTTCATGAAGCTCTGCAGTACCACAATGGCCCCTTAGTTCCATGATGCCTCACAGTGTCCAAATAATCTTCTCCATGAGATCCCAGTGTCACTAAGGTCCTGGTGGATCCATGTGGCCCTGCAGTGTAACTAAGGTCCCGGTGGTTCCATGTGGCCCCACAGTGTCACTCTGGTCCCCTTGGTCACACCAGGCCCCCCAGTGTCACTACGGCCCCCTTGGTTCCATGTGGCCCCACAGTGTCACTATGGCCCCCTTGGTCATACCAGGCCCCACAGTGTCACAAGGTACGTTTGGTTCTGTGGGCCCTCAGTCTTTGTTTTGCTGGTGGGCAGGGTCAGCACCAAAGACACAGACACCAAGTTCAGGAATTGTGTGATTTATTATACTGCAAAACTGCAAAGAATCACAGAAGGAGCAGCTCAGCAATGCTCCCAATCATCACCACCAAAGATTGCCTGCAGTGATTAAGATCCAGCCCCAGTTACCCTCAGCCTTTACCATCCCCCAGATCCACACAGCAGCTGGGGAAGCTGTCACAGCCAAGGGCTGCAGAGCCACTCCTGGACACTGGGAATTCCTGCAGGTGCCTCCAGCCACAGGTGAGGCTCCAACCCCGCTGGGAGAGGGCCCAGCTCTGACAGTGCTGAATGAACAAACTGACAGCATTTCTAGTGCAGGAACATCTGGTTTCATTCTCCTCCTGGTTCTACCCAAAGCCTGGCCAGGGCTTAAGGAGGAACCAAGGGAGCTGACTTTGACCATACAGCCCCAAACAAGGCCCGATGTCAGATTTCATGGCCTTGTCTGGCTTCTAAACACAGAAAGGTCAATACATGTCTCACTAAGGAGTGGATACATCTATCACAGCTCTAATGACCATCATATTTCATTAATGAGTAGTTACAAAGATAACCTTTGCTTGGAAGGTACATCCAGAGGTCACCTTTGGCTCAGGGCCTGCTGTTCTGGCCTCACTCACTGGTTTCCAGGCCTTGGCACTGCAGGGACGTGGTTTAGTGCTGGGCTTGACACTGCTGGCTGACCAGCTGGACTGGTTTAGCTTAGAGGTCTTTTCCAGCAGAAAGGATTCTATAATTCCATTATTCCATCTGCTGGATTCAGTCAGGTCCATGTTGGCAGCATTACTTTGGTCGAAAAGTTTCCTCTTGCCCAGCTCCTATGGCCTGAGGCTTCAGCTCCTTCAGCTCCTGGTGCTGAGCTGCTAATGCTGAACGAGACGACCCAGAGACAAGAACACAGTGCATGCAATTCCTTCTGGGACACAGAGAGGGGAGGCTGTGCAAACAGGAGCAATGTTTGCTGTGACCTCCTCTCTACCCTTCACGCCTTTCAGTGCTTTGAACCAGCCAAGAGCTTTCTCTAAGAGTGCAATGGAGCAGCTGCTCCTGCTCCCAGGTCTGGCTCATCCCAGTCTCTGCCCTTGCCTGCTTTTGTCCCTATTGCTGTGCCCTCTGTTCCCCCAGGGCTCGCTGGCTGCTGCCCAGGACTGTGGCACTGGCACAGATCCAGTGGTCGAGACCCTCTTTTCTGTGCCCTTGGAGCTGTCTGGGCACAGCAGCCTTTTCCATCTGGAAGCTCCCCATGGACAGGGAGTGCCCAGCTCTGTTCCCTGCACAACCTCGAGGAGCCCAGGGCTGCCATCTCAAGTCCCTGCTGGCACTGGGGGCTCCCAGGTGCCTCAGACTGTGTTGACACCACTGCACACGGGAGGGAAGAGGGGCAGAGGCTGTGCTCAAAGTCAGCTCCATGTGCTGCTGCTGCTGCTGCTGCTGTGGGGTCATTTGTGCAGCCCTGGCCCAGAGTCAGGGATCAGATCAAGGCCCTGCTGCTGCTCCCTCGGGATCAGCCTCAGTTTGGGTGTTCTGTCAGGGCCAGCAGAAGCAGTGGCTGGAGCAGCAGATGCGGATAGTGCCCCAAGCTCCGGGGCTGGAGGGGTCCCTGGGCTGGGACTGGGAGGGAGCTGCCCCTTGTTCTCCCTCTGCCTCACGCAGAGCTGGGCCAGGCACAACTGGGGCAGCACAGCCAACAGGAAGCCTGCCAGTCTCTTCCAGCCCTGGCTGCTCAGAGTTTGGGCCTTGAAGCCTCAGGTGGGCAAAGGCAGCTTCTGCTGGTCCCTGTGTGTGTCCCCGTGTTCAGCCATGCTGGTCCATCAGTCTGTGCCCAGCCACGGGAAAAAGCCTCAGCCCTGCAGGAGCAAAGGACACTCCTTTTTTCAGAGGTGTTTTCTGTTTAAAAAAAAAGATAAAAAGAAATATAAAAACTGGCACCAAATGTGTAGTTAAAAATCATCTTTAACTTTGGATTAAGAAAGAGGCAACTGATCTTTTCAAAAAGAGAGCTCAGTTACTCTGTAAATGTGCTGGTGGCAAAGATTCATCAGCTGCCTTCTGTCACAGATTATGGGGTTGTTTTCCAATATTTAATTATTTTAAATTGTGGTTGAAGCAATAGGAAATTGAAAGATGGGTTGTGCATGACTGTGTCTTGAGGGTAAAAATATTGCAGTTTGAAACTTTGACCTCAAGTATTGAAAATGAAAGTCATAAATGCCAGTGGATTGTGTGACAGCAGCTTTTCCCACAGGATCTGCAGCATCACAAAGACTTCAGTGGGGTTGGAGGTGCTTGGAGCTTTGTACTGTCCCACTCTGGGATGTCAAGAAACAGAACTTCACCTGCCACCAGCCCAGGTCACCCTCTGCAGCCACAGCTCCTTGGACCTTGAGTCCCCAAGACATGAAGAGTTTCTGCTTCTCCCCCTTTGCACAAACCCACAGAGAGATGGGATTTTTCCAAGTCTTGTGTCTCCATTGGGCCATATTCCTAAAGAACCAGCAGCCAATCCCGATGGATACGGCGAGTTATGTGGATGATTGTCAGCTCCACTTCCTGCCTAGAAACCCTGAAACTGCTTCTGAATGCTTCTCCTTCAGCTCTTCGACACCTTCTCACACAGAGCTGGGAAAAAAAATCCCCTGGCCACTGGCTTACAAGGCAAAAGTTAGAGCTCTGTGGGAAACCTCTATCCATGCCTGTCCTTTTAATATATCCATACGTGAGGCTGTGCATGGATGTGTCTTGCATACAAAGGAAGGAGTGTGCAAGCAACGTGACTGACACTTAGACTGTCTGTGTTCCTCCCCATACCCATTGATACAGAAACCCTGTATCAGAAACCCGTGTACAGAAACCCATTATGGAAACCCTGGCACAGACAGAGCCTTCTGTCCATGGATACAGAGACATCCCAGAGCCCCTGGCACACACAGACCCTTCTGTCCCTGAGGATAGAGCACAGCGGGTGGGGGTGGTTGGTAGGCAGCGAGTCCCGGGCAGCGGCCAGACCTGGCTCCAGCCCTTCCAGGCCCTGCCAAGGCTCAGCGCTGACTCCTCTGGAATGGGAAATCCCATCAGACTTGGCCTTGCCCAGAGGGGTAGTGCTGGCCTGGCAGCACAGCTTGTTTTCCCCTCAAGCTGCAGGAGATGAGAACACAACACATGCCAACACTGACTGCAAGGCACAGCTCCAGGTTCTCCCCAGGAACCTCAGTTCTGGGAGCACTGTCTGCCCCAAGCTCCAGGGGCTGCAGTGGGAGCCTGGCTGGGCTCTGCCCTGGGGCCATCCTTCAGGGACAGCTGGGAACAGGGAGCATTCCCTTGCCACAAACAGCCAAGCCAGGGCTGCAGAGCAGCTGCTCCAGCCCGGACTGCACTTTTGTGTGCTGTGCTCTGGGGCTGGGGCTCCCTGCACAGGGCACTGGACTGGTATGCTACAGGAGACAGAGAAGCTTCAGCTTCAACCTAACTGAGGTGGGTGCATGGGCTGGGAAGGGTGAGGAGGCTCAAGGAGATTCACAGAGCTCATCCTGCTGCAAGAACGAGGAAAAGGGAGTGGGATCTCAGCAGTGAGGAGAGCTGAGGGCTGGAGAGCAGCTCTGAATGACACTAAAATCCCACTGGACCTCTGAGACATTGCTGCTCCTCAGCCAGTGACAGGATGAGTCCCTAAGCCTGGGGCTCAGCCTTTCTTGGGGTGAGGGGCACCAAGGAATGCAACAGTGTGATGGAGACTGCAATGAGCTGGGAACTCACTGGAGGAAAAGAGGGAGCAGTGTGGAAGTAAAAGGCAGGTGGGATGGGAGAGAACTGTTCAAAGAAGGGTTGAGCTACCGCTTGAGCAAGCTGAAAAATGTCATTTGGGGTCATCCCAGATTGATTTCTGTTGGGACCGGCAGGAGAAATGCGGAACGCAATATGAGTGATCAGCAAATCTCAAACTTTATTGATAGGTACACATCTTTATATCGGTGTTAATGAATCTCATACATATTGCAAAGGTGAGCTGGTTTGTTACTTATCAGGCAACTACGCCTACTTCTGCATTCTTGTGGATATTTTATTGAAACTTTTCTTCGTATTTCTGCCAAAGATGCTCTCCCTTATCCTACTGTTGCACCAAGGGCACAATGTCCTTGCCTGTTATTGGACACTGACTACTGGCTTCTATGCTTGTCCCCTTCAAGCTTAACCAGCGGCCTTATGTCGTCGTGACCTTTCTCAGCTAACCAATTGTCCACAAAGCTCTCCACACTTCCCCCTTTTTTCTGTTGGACAAGCATAGTCTGATTAAATGCAGTGGATATCAGCCTTTGCACCATGTTCTGTAAGGACATGCAAAAATACGGCAAAATAATGCAGTGGATATCAGCCTTTGCACCATGTTCTGTAAGCACATGCAAAAATACGGCAAAATTAACACTACTAACAGAGCTATAATGCCCACTATAATGCTAACTTTAACAACAGAATGTAACCATGATCCCAGGCCTAATGATGAGAGCCATCCATCAATACCGAAACCTCATTCTACCTGTAACTTTCCAGTCAACCTTCGCAATTCAGCGAGCCGGGCATGAATGGACTGTGAATGGTCAGAAAGATTCATGCAACACATGCCCTCAAATTTTTCACAGCCATGGCCTTGTGCAAGTAAAAGAAGGTCAATCGCAGCTCTATTTTGAAGTGTTGCATGACAAATAGAATCAACATCAAGCAAAAGGTTAGAAAGTGCCAAAGAGGTGGCATTGGTTTGCTTTGCAAGCCAGCATCCCAAATTATTTAGGGCACCATGGGCACCTGCAGCTGCCACCACTGGAGTCAGAAAGGATGCTGCAATTATGGCCCCTGGGGACCAAAATTTTACATCGTCTTTGCAGTCAGCAGTAAATGCATGGATCATTCTCTTATGTCGATGACGGTGGCGGCTCATGTTTAATATCACGGACTTATTGGGTGTAAGCAGAGACAGCCATCCAATTGTACATGGCCTCCCGCGCAGCATCGATGGGACACCAGGCCAAGCACGGTCCCCACAGATTAAGAAGTAACCTGCTGGCAGTTGAATAGGATCATTTGATGAGATTGACACTTTCCCTGTGGTATAATTGCACCAAGCTGTTGCATTACGATACACAGCCATGCTGGAAGTTACAATAGTGGAATGTTTTTTTGCTGAAAGCTGGCTTCTATGGTTAAAATTAATACATGCATCCGTCATCACTGAACGTAATAGCTCCAATTCTTGGGGTTCCTGTGGTGCTACGGGGAAGTGAGAAACCCATTGGTCCCAATTATCTACCCTTGTCTTAGGATTGTCAGTTTTGCAGGTGGGTACACCTGAGGGACATGGCCAGGGATCTGCTGGTAGCCCTACGAAGCAAGTCGTAAATGGATTACCGGGAGAAGATAATGACAGGCAAATAGCCTCCTGGTTAATTAAGTTTGCCAGGGCGACCCAAATGTCAGTCTTAGGCTGAGGTGGGGCCCATGCATGATGAGTTTTCATTTCTCCGGCAGCATCTGCACTGTCTGCAAAGAGGGTGAGGATTAGCAATGTAAAGCATAAATGTGCCACATCACCCTGGTCTCCCCAGGTGCTGCTTTGAACCACCCAGACATTTGGGAGATAAACATGTTTCCCACAAGTCGTTAAGAATGTCTCTTCTTTCTTTTCCTCTTCTTTCTCCTTGATCTGCCCAGATTTAACCTCTTTAGGTCTCTCAGACAATTGTCCCATGCTTGGTTGGGATCTTGATCTGAAGAAATTGGACCTATTATACTCGTTTGTGAAAGGGGAATACCCCTACCACACTTAGTCTGTAAAATATGCAACTTGGACTGTCCCAAAGCACGTTTAACTAAATGCTGAGTTTCCCACCTAAACCATGCAATAATTTTCTGTTCTGGTGACTCATACAACTGTAACCCTTGGTGGCCAGGTAATCCTGTAAAGGCCTGAAGTTCTGCTTGCCAGGAGCCCAACTGCCAATAAAATCCACAGATCCTGCACCACAAGTCAGGTAATTGAGTCTGATGTACCCACTTAGTTTGCTGACAACCCCCGCAAAAAAACAATACCCATGCAGCTGTCTATTATGACAATCAATACAAGCTAGGTTCCTAAGCCTTCTAAATTCAAATGTAGAAAGCGCTTGAAGCAGGCTTAATATATAATCTAGGGATTTACAATGATCAATCGCTCGGTCGATAGCCAAAATACACTGTCCTTTCAGCTTAAGAAGTATTGGTTGAAGGATGATCAACAGCTTCATCTCTATTCACTAACAGTCTTCTGTGCTCAGTTGATGGAGTTCTGGTGGTTCCATCTAACACAGCTGCGCGGGTCCATTCAGCAGGTACCCATAAGGATCCTGTAGGGTTAGAGACACAAAGATATCCTCGGCCCCAATATAACACCTTAGCAGGATCTTGCCATTGTCCTGTTTTGGGATCTCTGTATTTTACCCATATGTCTTGCTTTACACTTTCTTTCTCCTGTACATAGTGGCGAATTACAGCAGGAACCTTGCTTTCCCCAAAAACACACAAGTGATTTAAAACAAATAAACACCTTAACAGTCTTTCTTGCGGCTCTCTAATATCCTTGTATTTACCTAGATATCTTTTCAAGGTACCATTAGCTCTTTCTACGATTGCTTGCCCTGTCAGGGAATTAGGAATGCCTGTCACATGTTCCAACCCCTACATTTGCACGAACTGCTTTATTCTTTTTCTGCACCAGGCAGGCCCGTTATCTGTCTTAATACACAGTCGCACTCCCATTACAGCAAAGCAGCTGCTGAGATGCCTCTCCACTTGTCCGGCTTTCTCACCAGTCTGTGCTGTGGCCCATATAAAATGACTATAGGTGTCTATAGTAACATGCACATAGTTCATCCTACCAAACTCAGCAACATGTGTGACATCCATTTGCCAGGTCTCATTTGTACTCAACCTTCTTGGGTTAACTCCCAGACCTAACCCGCAGCCCCCATTATGATGACTACATATGGGACAGGCTTTGACTATTGCCCATGCCTCTTCCATAGATATCTGAAATTCTCTATGGAGGCCCTTTGAATTTTGGTGAAACATGGAATGTGCCTCTCTGGCCATAGTCTGCCTGGGAATTGGAGTCACTTGTCTAATTGAGACTAACTTATCTGCTCATGCATTGCCCTCTCCCAGACCAATATCCCATTTGTGACTTCTGATATGGATAACAGAAAAGGGATGTTTTCTCAGCTTAATTGCCCTCTGTAACTGAATAAACAGCTCATGTAACCTCCTGTTTTGAACCTCTTTTATAGAGGCATCCTCTATCCGCTCACACACTCCTGCAACATACAAAGAATCTGTCACTATATTGAGGGGCCCCAAAAAATGCATCATGGCCCATACAACAGCCAATAGCTCCATCGTTTGTAAAGTATCCGACTTGGAAGCCTGGAGAATTTGATGGTGCAATTGTCCCTTTTCCTTCCAGGTCACTGCAGCAGTTCTTGATTTTCTTCCTGCATCCATGTAGGCTGTTATAGCATCCGACAGGGGCTTCTGTGATCTTTTTGGGCATTGAATCCAACCCCACTTCCCTACCCAGTTCAATGGTATATTGGGAATATCATCAGTGGCAATCACGCTTCCAGCTCCCAGCAGGGCCTCTTGTAATTCCATACTGTTTATCAGGTACCAGGTCAATGTATCTTTCTTCATTGGTATCTGCATCTGATCAGGCTCCTTTCCTGACCCTTCTTTAGCAGGTCAGCCAAAATTTCAATTTTTTGAAGAAGGGTTTTATGCTGTTGAAGTGGAGGAGATATCCATTCTAAGGCCCACACCTCCCTCATTTTACTGTCTTGCTGAATAAGTGCACCCAGTAAAAATTTAGTTCCACATCAAACTGTCAGCTGTATGGGGAGGTTAAGATCTCGTCTCTGGACACTGCCCTGTGTCACACAGTCCAATATCTGCTGAAGTGCTTTAACCTGCTCAGAGGTTATATGGACAGGTTGTGCTGGGTCAGTCCCTTTTAGTAAAGGTCGAAGTTCATCTAACAACTCATTTGGGATGCCCACAATAGGGCGCAGCCATTGCAGATCACCAAGTAACTTTTGAGCATCATGCAATGTATGTATTTTAATATTCAATTGCAATTTCTGGGGGGTAACAACCTGATCAGTAAGTGTCCATCCCAAATATTTCCAGGGTGCAGATAATTGAAATTTTTCAGCAGCTACAACTAAGCCATGTAGTTCCAGGGCCTTATTTCTTGAATTTTTTGGCCTGTAAAAGGTTGTGGCTGCGCAAAAAAATTATCGTCCATGTAATGATAAATGGTTGTTTTGGCCCAGGCCTGTCGCAAAGGTTGTAAAGCATTGTCAACATACAGCTGACACAAGGGGGCGCTGTTGCGCATGCCCTGTGGAAGAGTAAGCCATTCAGATCACTTGTCTGGTTCTTCCCTGTTTAAAGCCGGTAAGGTAAATGCAAACCTCCGAGTGTCTCGAGGGTGAAGAGCAATAGTAAAAAAGCAGTCCTTCAGATCCACAATTAACAGTGGCCAGTCCTTTGGCAACATGGCTGGGTTAGGCAAACTTGGTTGTAAGGCTCCCATAGGCTCCATTTGTTCATTTACAGCCCGTAAATCTTGTAGCAAACAACACTTTCCCGACTTCTTTTTAATAACAAAAATAGGGGTATTCCATGGGCTTACTGACAACTGTAGATGACCCTGGTCATATTGTTCTTGTACTAGTACATGTGCTTGTTCCAGACTTTCTCTTTTTAATGGCCATTGCTTAACCCACACTGGTGTGTCCGTGGTCCAAATGAGTGGGATTGAGAAAGTCCACATAATGGCCATTAGCCCAAAGGGTACTCATTTGTCAGCACAACCCCCATTTGAGCCAAAATGTCCTGACCAATGAGGCACTGCACAGTAGGGGGCAAAGGCACAACTGAGAAAACACTCCGTAAAATTTTTCCGTTGATAGTTACTGATAACATGGGTGATTTCCTTGCAAGCGTTAAACCTCCAACCCCAGTAACTGCTACTGTGGTTGGCTGTAACGGCCAGTTGTGGGGCCAGCAATCCGGGCTGATAATGCTGGAGTTTGCACCAGTATCTAATAAACCTTCCAAGGTTTGCCTGTCACCCTGATACTCTATCAATACAGCACGTTCTGGCCGATTGTTTAAGTTCATTGTTAACAGAGTAAGTCCTCCAGTGGAGCCAAAGCCCCGTTCCCCCCGGACTTTGATTGATGGGGGGGTAATGTTTTAGTCATTTGTTCCAATGGAACTAACTGAGCTATCCTTTGTCCTTTCTCGATTTGTATCGGTGGAAAAGGAGTTTGTACCATAACACAAATTTCCCCAGTAAAATCAGCATCTATTACCCCAGTTAAAACAAATAATCTCATCATGGTAGCTGATGATCGCCCCAGAAGCAAAGCTCCCATAAGTTGTCCATCAATGATGATTGGTCCCTTTATTGCAGTCGGGACCTTTTCTGCTTGGGTGGTCATCAGTGTTACCACTACTGAGGCTGCCACGTCCAGCCCAAGGCTCCCGGCGGTGGCTGGTTGAAGGGGAGCTGGGCTGAGGTGTTGACAGCTGCTACTTGTGTCTGGGCGCCGCAGCTGTTGGGCGTGCTGGGCCTCGTATTTCCCGAGCAGTGTCAGCAGGCTCCGGTGTTGAGGGTATCCAAGCGACAACTGTGACACCAGACGCTAGCTGCTTGGCAGGCTCGTCAGGTATGTCCCATACCTCTGCACCGCTAACATTTAAATCAGCCAGTAGATGGAGATCGTAGACTATTTGTTGCTGCTGCCTGTAGGGGCGCAAGGGCAGCAAGGACTTGGCTCTGCGATGCTGCTGCCTGCTCCTTCAATCAGGTCCCTAGCTCTTTAATAGCTTCTACTAATATTGCCTGACTCCCTACGGGCACATTTGCCATGCGTTCTAAAGCTTCTTCTATAGTCCAATTAGCTCCTAGGGTATTTAACACATTTTTTGTAGCCTGGTTGCTATTTTGTAGCGTGCACTGTTTGAGTAAGGCCCCTTTCATAAAATCTGCTACTCCAGCTCGCTCAATAACATCGGCCGCCTTATCGATAAAAGATCCAAACAATTCATCCCTTCCTTGTTTTATACCCATGTATGAGGGAACCCTGCCTGGTTCTTTTATCCTGTCTATAGCCAGTCTCACCAGTCGCATAGCCTCTCAACATTTATCAGGACCGATTAACGCTTGTGCTTCTGTTCGAGCAAAAACCCCTATACCCAATAATTCATCTAAGGTCACCCCATGTAAAGGGTCACCAGGTTGCCGAACCACTGCTACACACTCCTGGCAGAGTGCTTGCCAATGTGCATTAAACAGAAGCTGCTGATGTTGAGTAAAAATAAGCTTCACTATTCCTCTACAATCAGCTGGCAATAACACCTGGGTCCCCCAAATATAGTCAAGCATTTGCTTTGTGGGCTCACTGGTCATCCCAATTGACTAACTGTGGACTGTAACTGCAACAACAGTTTCCAATCTAGAGCAGTAATTGCTGCCTGTAATCCACCCCTGTCCAGAGCAGTATACACCACGGGGCAAGCCACTTCCATAGCTGCTGCCATAGCCTCACAATCCCCCGAATCCATGATCTCTTTTGCTACCGCTGCCCATGCCTTCCTCCGCTCTTGTGCAATGGCCCCCGCTAGGTCACTCTCTGCCCCAGGGATCGGCTCATTGCTAGGAGGGGGAGAAGGAGGGTCTGGCCAGGGCACAGGTGGTGCAGATGGTGCTGTTATGGCGGATGAGTTGCTGCTTGAAGCAGGAGCCGATGTTGGTGGCAAGATAACTGTGGATGTGGCAGGGGGTAATGGGCAATCTGACCAATCTCCATAACTTTTATTCTTACTATGAGCAGCAGTAGCTTGCTGTGCAGCCTTCTTTTCTACCTGATATTGTTCTAACTCATTATGCACTACTCGCCCTAACTTTCCTAACTTCTTTGCAGTTTTATCATCATCTAAAACCGCCTCCCACAGCTTATCTCCAAACTTTCCCCCCTCACTTAATTCATGGACTGTATGAGGATTTGGGAAGAATCCCTGTGCATACCCATAAACTAATAACCCATGAAGCTCTTTCTGCAAATCTATGCCCTTAACCTGTAGCTTTTTTAAAAAGCAAGTAAATAAATCATATGCTGCTTGCCTTTCCATTTCAAAAACGTCAGCACTGTTGCAGCCCCACAAGGTCTCGGCAGCACGTATCGGCCGGGCTCTCCTTTGAAGTCACCCAGAGCGCAGCACCACCCCTGTTTTCAGCGGTGCTTTTTCGCCGTCCTTGCTGCAACAGGACCCGAACTCCTTCACCGATCCCCCGTGGTCGCTATTACCAGTATCACGTTGTTGGGGTCACCATGTTGTTGGGATCGGCGGGAGAAATGCGACACGCAATATGAGTGATCAGCAAATCTCAAACTTTATTGATAGGTACACATCTTTATGTTAATGCTAATGAGGCTCATACATATTGCAAAGGTGAGCTCACTATTGGTTAGTTACTTATCAGGCAACTACACCAACTTCTGCATTCTTGTGGATATTTTATTGAAACTTTTCTTCGTATTTCTGCCAAAGATGCTCTCCCCTATCCTGCTGTTGCAGCAAGGGCACAATGTCCTTGCCTGTTATTGGACACTGACTGCTGACTCCTATACTTGTCCTCTTCAGGCTTAACCAGCGGCATTATGTCGACATGACCTTTCTCAGGTAACCAACTGTCCACAAAGCTCTCCACACGATTCTCCATCTAAGATTGCATCATGAATAACTCTTGACCAGCATTGCTGTATTGGATCTTTTTCTGGCTTGGGAGCCTGTGGAGGTGACACAAGCCACCCAGGGACTCGTAGAGCAGTAGGAGTGATAGGCACTGAAGTGGAAAGGGGTGTAGGTAAAACTTCTGATTTTTTCACGTTTTCTGTTTGTTTTTCTAATTGTTCTTGCCAGGAGGATAATTCTGCTATTTTCTTTAGTATTTCTTGAAGTGGATCATTAAGTTTAGGGTATTTTGATTCACGAGTTTGATTTCTTTCTTCTTCTTCCTTGAATTCATCTGGCGATGTTTCAGGCAAGGGGGGATACAAAGGGGAGCAGCACGGTGAATGACACGAAGAACGAGATCAATATGGAGAAAAATATTCTTTTTTCATTTTATCTTGCATGCAAGCTGTAACTTCTCTTTTTGGTCTCACACCACTAATTGCTCTGAGTGATTTATTGTTCTGGTTTTCTCCTGCAAGAGGGCGATCGCGTACTTCTTTTTGGTTTTGGTCACCTGTAAAAAGTTCCTGTAGGGAAACTTCTTCTTTTTGTGATACACTACCTATAATTTCTTGCAAAGTAGAGCAAACAGGAGTGGTAATTCCATTCAGAGGTTGAGTATTTCTGACCCCAAAGAAGGTAGCAAGACGTGATGGTTTAGGAGATGTTGGGTTTTTTATCTCTCGTTGCCGTTCACTAACATCGCCTCCTAAAGCTTCAGTGGCTGCAGCAGCCATGTTTTTCTTAGCTTTCATAGTTTCTAAACTGTTAATAATAGATTTACAGGTGGCTCCTAACTCTTTTGCTTCTTTTCCATCTTTTCCTCCTTCTATTGTGCTATCCCAAAGATGGTTTCCTACCTCTTTCCACTCAGTTGTACTAAATAGCAGGGAAGGCTCAAGAAATTGTTTTCTTTTTCATGCCCATTTCACTAGGGCTTCTATTTCTGTTTCTTTTATGTCCTCGCCTCTCTTAGAGAGGATACTTGTGAACAATCTAATTGCCACATCTAATTCCATTGCAGTCTTACCTTGGCAGGGGCTTGTTCGGCCACTTAAGCTCCGGACTCTGGTCTCTGTGTTTGCCCACCAGTTCTCTCCTGCCTCCGACTCTCTGGATCCCAAATCAGGTTCCTGCCTGATGCTTCAGAGTCTTCCACATTTAGGCAAACCGCATTCAAGCATCTCAGAGGGTCCCTGTTCGTGGTGCCAGTATGAAGAGGGTCCCACGGAGAGTCGGCTGTTAATGACAATCACACCAATGTGGCTACATGTCCTCTTCCTTTATTTAGCAATTTTGTCATATATATGCTTCTATACACTTGTCTCACACCACCACTGCTTAATGCTTATTGGTTAAGTGGCTGTATTTACACATACATGTTACTTGTTGATAGGTTGCCACACTGTAAGCGTTTTAGCTAAGGTGAGCTAAATTAGCAGTTGTTTGGCAGCCGGCTTCGTCCTTGCACAATGCTTATTCTTCCTTGTATCTATTCAAGGACAGGACATGGTCTATCTTGTTCCGAGGATGGTACATGGTCTTCAAAGTAACTCTGCAATCTGCAGGCCAGGGTCATCCAATTCCTGTAGGAGTATAGCATGCCCTTGTTCTGCCAAGAATTCTTCTACAAGCCCACTTCCAAGTTTTTAAAACTAGGGCAGCCACTTCCAACATGTCCAGTCCATGGCTCTCACACCACGGACTTAGGACTAATAAAGACCAATCATATTTTTCAAATATTTTCTTTAAAATAGGAGTCCATACCTGCAGAAGGGATCCACCAGTTTCAAAGCCCCTGCTCCCATGCTAGTGGTGTCTTCCACTTTGTGGTGGTTGGACCGGAAATGGGATTTCTGGGATGCTGTGGTCACTACCATCAGGCCAATGGATGCTCAGATTGTAGGACCGCCTCTGAGAAAAAACACAGGGGTTAAAACCCAGAGCTGCACGCCCCGGGAGCTTCTTGGGACATCTGTCGGGAAAGGCTTTGGGTCTCTCCCCCTGTCCCAGCTGCCAGCTGGGTGGGGGGAGGGGAAAAGCCACGCAGCCATGAGGTAGGCCCAGCCCAAGGATGGAAGGGTGGAAGAGACCAAGAGACATCAGACAGCCCCCCCCAGGGAAGAGAGAGAGAGAGAGAGAGAGAGAGAGAGAGAGAGAGACAGCATCTGAATTCTATAGCGGCACTGGCCCAGGAGGGGAGTGCAAGGGCAGCGTGGGAGTTCCGGAGCTCTGGGACAGGCAGAGACTGAAAATTTTAACCCTTTTCCTGCATGATTGAGACCTTGCAAAATGCTGGTCCTCCTGGAGCTGAATAAGAAGAGAGATAAGAGATGAGATGAGATAACAAGGGATAGGCCCGAGGGAAGTGGAGAAGACTCTTGAGTGGGAGAGAGATGACGGAGTGGCCTTTTGGCTGGACTTTTCTTGTGTGGCCATAGACTGAACCAGTTTTTTTCCTGTGACACAGAGACTGCATTTAGGGGGAGGCAGTGCCTCAGAACCGGGAGGGTTCAGTGTGAGTACCCCTCGGCCCCAGGGGGTGAAAAAATGGAGGGGACAGATGTCCCGAAGGAGAGACTGTGCCTTTCTTTTTTGAGTGAGACAAGACATCCTTGAAAGACAACCCTAGAACAAGATCTGCTCCATGCACAGTGGTGAGAGCACTGGGCATGGAAGGAAAGATGTCACGATGGCAAAGGACTTTCCTGGCGGTGCTGAGTGACATGGAAACACACGAGGTTTCAACGTGTTTCCAAGGGAAGCCTATGGTACAAGAAGGACTCCCCTCCTCTTCATGAACTGAAGATTGAGATTCTAAAGGGTGGTGCCGGACTGAGAGTTGGTGATTTGGGGGAATGTATTGCATTGGGAAATTTTGGTGGGGAGGAGGAGGAAAGTGCTTTTTGTAAGGTTTTCAATTTTTTTTCCCTTATAGTTTTTTGTTCTTTTCTTGTAGTTTAGTTAATAAAGCTTTCTTTATTTCTAAGCTGGAGCCTGCTTTACTTATTCCTGGTCACATCTCACAGCAGACACCAGGGAGGGGTATTCTCATGGGGGCACTGGCTCTGTGCCAGGCCTAAACCATGACACACTTACAAAAAGAAAACTAATAAGAAGGAAAAAAAAAGAGGGTCCAGACCAATCACAGCTCTTTATGCCACTCTTTGCAGCTCAAAGGCTGAAGGAAACTCTTCCTGGTTTCCCTGCAGTGCTGGAGGCCGCCCTTCACAGCTCAAAGGCTGTGGGCAGCTCCTCTTTGCCGCCCCATCCATCTCTCCACTCTATCAGCAGCAGCTGTTGTGATCACATCAGGGTCACCAATGGGGTCGCAGTGTCTGGATAATATCAGACAATATCAAAAACCCGAGGCGCGTTTCTGCCTGGGAATGCCAGTGGAACGCAGGCACTCCGCAGGTCTTCCCGAGACGCAAAGTGAAGTGTGAGAAAAGGCATTTCACTCTGTCGGAGAATGACTTAAAGAAAAAGGCCATGAGACATGCAATTGAGAGAAAAGTATGAGGGAAAAGTAAAAGCAGTTTCTAACAGCTCTCAGCCTTCTGATTTGTATAAACAATTAGACTCTCTCAGGCATCATTCTATAAACAATGGAGTTCTCGGGCTGTCTTCCCATAACAAGCAGAACACCGTCTCTGGGAAGGCCTGCCATCCTGAGAACAGATGTAGAAGTTTTGGGAACACTGGTTTCTGTTTTAGTTTCTGGTTTCTGTTTTGGTTTCTGTTTTTAATAAACAATTGTAGGTATTCTAAAACAAAGGGAGTGGTTAGAAGTTTCTTTGTTAGCCTATCACGAATCTGGGTTACAGAATATTCATGGCGTTCGTTAGCACTGTTATTTAAGGTGATGGATTGATCAATAAAGTTGGAGTTCGATGCATTAAAGGATGGTCGTCTCCCCTTCACTTCAATATCACTCCTCTCCCTTGCAGCAGCAGCTTGGCGCAGCTCTGTCCTATTTTAACCCTGCCATCTGCTCGCAGCTCCTCCCGTCCCTGGGCGGGCAGAGCAGCTCCATCAGAGCCTCCCTGCGCTCCCATCTGCCCGGCTGCGGCCGTGCCCCGGGTACCACGGCGAGAGGGAGGGAGGGATGCTCCTTCCCATCCACTCATTGCTCCCGAGCCTTGGCAGGCCAGGGAAGATGCTGGATCCACCCCACTGCCGTGTCACTCTGGCTCTTCCCGGTCCCAGTGGGTTTAATGGTGCTATTAGAATCGTTTTAGTCGATAAAAGTAGATTTGTTTCACTGAGTCATGACTCAAAACCAAGACTTTGCTCCATTTACAAAAGCAAATCACCATCTTGCACATGCCAAGCACAGATTTCAGCTCCAAAAGTGAAGCCTGGGGAGTGTTTCCAGCCAGAGGGAGAATGGAAAACTGCATCTGCAAAAGCTAGGAAACGTTTTTCTCATTTATCTTGTTTTGATAAACAGAGAGGATATCCTGTGGAATACCAGCTCCTGAAGAAACCTGATGAACTCATTCTACATCAAGCGACTTAATCATGGATTAATAGAGGAGAGAGCAACAGCAGGAGATGCCATGGGACCAGGGACTGCAACACAACCCATGGATAATTCCAGCCAGTTCCTAGGTGGGAAGCCCTCGAGGAAAACTTGGGAGCCACAGAAAGCACCAGCAATTCTTTCTGCTTTCTGATTCATCCCTACTCACCCACCCACATGCCACAGCAGAGGAGGCTGTAACTGCTACATTTAGGATGACATTTAAATATCAAGGTTGTGCTGCTGATGGTCATTAAAAATCCCACAGCGTTTTTCAGAAACAAGTGGGTACTCACATCAGTGTCCCTGCCAAGTATCAGCACAGCAGTCATTTTTTTCTAGCAACTTCAGTTACAAGATAAAAGAAAATTGTGCCCACCTATAATTACTGTTATTATTGTTGCTGTTAGTTTTTAAACATTCACTATATACCTTTACATTTCCTAAATACAAATTAAGAAAACATTCCCCCAAACCTTTCCAAGTGTCAGATTCATCTCTGTTAACATCAGACAGCTACAATTAAGACTTCCAGCCCATAAGAGCTGCCTGGGCTCCCTCAGTAACCTGTCCTGACCTGTGGTCTGCATGTCCCTATAGACCCCATGTCTGTTTTTCCATGGGACTTGCCCTGGCTAACCCAGAGAGGCAAATCCACTGCCTAGAGCTTTAGGGTCACTCTAAAGGGGGCTGCATCTGTTCTGAAAAGCATCTGAGAAATTCAAGGTCAGCAGCAGCAAGCAGAAAAGATGATTTATCTAATGGGAGATGGGGCTGCCTTTGACTCCTGCCTTAGCTGGAATGATTTGCCTGTTGGAAGAGTCCCTGTCCCTGGCTGGATAGCCAGCTCAGGTGGAAACTCGTGTAGGAGCACTGAAGCTGGGTGATCCCATTTTCAGAGAGAGGGTGAAGGAAACACTTATGAATGCCTGAATCAAGCTCTCAAAGAGCCAAGATGATTGAGGTAGTTAACAAAATACAGGAATAACTCAAAGGATTCATATGCAGGTGTAAGAAACAAGGCCATGGCAGGTACCAGAGCTGAACTGGGTGCTCAGGGAAAGTGGGAGCAGGGAGAGGAGCCCTTCCAGAAGGGAAGATTGTGCATAAAAGATGCAATGGAATAAGATAATTATGCAGGAAGAAGAGAATGTCAGCAATGTGCCCTACATCACTGATGGATGGAGAGAGCGGATACCTTGACAAAGAAAGCCAACGTGCTAATTAAGATTTTATGACCCTGAAGGCAAAGACAAAAAGCCCTCCTTTGTCACAGTGGAGGAGGGAGTGGACAGAAAGCCTCAGCCTGGCAAGGGAAGGGTTAGGGAAAGCCCAAAAGATCATGAGATGAACACCACCTCTGCAAGGGGGAGCACCCAGGCAGGTTCTGCCAGGCAGGAGAGAAGGGCTCCATCCCTAGGGCAGAAAAAGCTCCGAGAGCTGAGCGTGGCTGTGGAAGCTGAGCTGCCTGCATCCGGGAACAGCTTGAAGGTGAAGGAGGAAGAGGGTTCAATTCATTCCACACTCTGGAACTGTGGAAAGACATACGCCAGGCAAATGTGAGTTGTGATGATCACTTCCCACTGCTAGACTCCGCTAGAAGGGAACCGGGAGGTGACACAACCAGGAGTTCACACATGTGCTGCGAAGGTGCAGGAGCAGCCAGGGCTTGCCAGTAATTGCTGGGGTGTAAAAGCCAGGCTGACTGCAGCCTCGTAAACAAACCTGGCTGTGCCTCCCCATGGCTCTGCTGACCACTCTGCCAGGGCCAGAGTGCACACCACGGGGCTGCCAGGGGGGTCTGGATGCTGTCTCTGCCTTCAGAAGCTTCAGGAAATCACTCCAGAAATCACTGGTCCTGCACCAATGCTTCTTGCCCAGCTGGATGGCAGCAGGAGCAGCCTTTGCTGAGGTGGGCCAGAGCATCTCCAAGCTGAGTCCATCAGCAGGACTCAGACTGAGCCTGGGCCATGCACACCAGGGAGGTGGCCACGGCCTCCAGCTGACCACACAAACCCTGCAGGAGGGGGCTGAGAAGCCATGTGCTGTGTGATGAGTGAGGATATGAGTGCAGCGTGCTCCTCTGGCCAGCCCCTGGGCTGTGACACGCTGGCCTCTTCCCAAGCCGAGCCGCCGCTGCCTCCCGCTGACAACATCCACGACTGATTTGTGGCAATGACATCAGCGCCCACAAACATCCTGCCCTTCCTCACATCCTGCCCTTCCTGCTCTCCCAGCAGCAAGGACACCAGCCTGCCACCAGGCCAGGGTGGAGGAGCACAGCTGGGCTGGCTCCCACCTCACCCCATGGCTGGTGGCACCCAATGGCACCAGCACTATTACAGCGTCCGAGTGGGTCGCTGCTGGTGAGAGAGAGACGAGAATCTTGTTTCTTGATCAGAAGGCTGGATTTATTGATATATGATATATAATACATTATTACTATACTAAATAGAATAAAGAGAGAGGTTGCAGATGCTTGCTAAGCTAAGAATAGAAAAGAAAGAATCTAAAACAAAGTTGTGTCCAGGGACTCTGTCCCTAGCTTGCACTTTGTGATTGGCCTCCAATTATAAACATGGAACATGAGCCAATCAAGCTGCCCCTGTTGCATTCCACAGCATCTGATAATAATTGTTTACGTTCTCTTTCTGGGGCCCTCAGCTTCCCAGAAAATGCAGAAATCTGAAAGAAAGGATTTCTGTGAAAAAATGTCTGCGACACAGCACAGCACGGTGACACCTTCCCCATGCTGGGCAGTGCAGAGTCCAGGTCACAGCACTTGTGGGTGATTTCTGGAAACCATCACCCCATGGAGAACAGCCATCACACCGACCTACCTCCTTTCCATTCTCTGCCTGTTGTGCAGAAGCAAGAAAAATCCTCTCCTTGATCTCAATCAGCCATTTTTAAGTTCCACAGTGGATAGCAGCTATTCCATGGATTCACCTCCACTCTGGAGACAGGCTGAAAGAGGTGGAGGGCAGAATGGAATGCTCTGAGGAAACCTCAGAGCCCCTTCCACTGCCTAGAAGGCTCCAGGAGAGCTGGAGAGGGACTTTGGACTAAGGCCTGGAGTGACAGGACGAGGGGGAATGGCTTCACACTGATGGGGGCAGGGTTAGATGGGATATTGGGAAGAAAATGAGAGCCTTGCACAAGGTTCCCAGAGCAGCTGTGGCTGCCCCTGGATCCCTGGCAGTGTCCCAGGCCAGGTGGGACACTGGGGCTTGGAGCTGCCTGGGACAGTGGAAGGTGTCCCTGTCCATGTCAGGGGGTGGAGAATGGGATTGGCTTTAAGGTCCCTTCAAACCCAAACCATTCTGGGATTCTGTGATTCTCCTCTCCCAAGAGGGCTGAGTGCCCAGAGGAGCTGGAGACAGACCAGTTCTCATGTTGGGAAGCAGGACTTGGACAGGCTTGGTTTAAGTCCATCTTGCAGAACCATTATGTTCAGTTCCAGTTCCCTTTCTTTTCTGTGTGTTCACTGTGAATTCCCCAAATGCAACACAATCTTTCAGCATTCCTGCCATGGGATGAATCTGGGCAGGTTCCCGGGCCTCACTCGCTGCTCCCTGTTTATGTCCTTCACGCTGTGCTGTGACAGCCCGTGCCACAGGATGCCTTGGACAATCTGGGCCACACATTTACGGCCATGGACCTCTGTGGTTCACAGCACAAATTTGGGAACCCGCAGCTGACCATGGACACATCACTCATTCTTGAAATGTAGGCCACAAAGCTACTTTAGTTCTGCTTTTGCTTGTAAATCAAGGGCTTACATATGTTATTGGCCCAACCTTAAGAGCAAACAACAGCAGTGGTAGCACCGTGCCAGCAATTATTCATGCCTGTAATAAACGGCTGTAAAATTGAAAGCCAGCCTTTAAAAATCTGGCTCCTCACTGCACAAACAACAAAAACTCATTTGCAAGGCTTGGCCAGGGGAGTTTTTAACTTGGGGAGAGAGATTGAGGTGGGTGAGGATTTATTTTTTCTCTTTTCATTCTCTAAAAACACTATTCATGCCCACGTTTAGGTCACGGATTACCCTGGCTACACTTCAGCACTGTGGAATAAACCCAGTGAGAGGCACAGGGGACAAATCTGCCCTCTGCATTCCAAGAGCAGGGCCCTGGGAGCAGGCACAGCTGATCCCCTTCCCCTGGCACATGGGAGCAGTGAATCCTTTGCAGCCCTTCCTGCCTCCTGCTGAGCCAGCAGCGAGCCCGCAGATGAGCCACCATCCCTGGGGATGGCACAGCCACAGCAAACCCCGTGCTGCTGTTCCACACCAGGACAGGGATGCTGAGCCTTGCACAGGCCCTGCCAGTTAACCAGAGCATCCTGGCTGATAAATCACTCCTCAGGGTCAAGCAGCAAACATCTCTCTGTCTCTTGTGCCCTCTTTAACCAACCGTGGCTGCCATGCAGCGCTCCTGGACTTGCAGAGGCAAAGGTGTGATGAGATCATTCCTTTTGCTATGAACATTTCTCACCCACAATGCCAGAGCAACTCCTTCTCTTCTAGCAACTCTTCAGAGCAACTCTTCTAGCACGTGGCTGAAAATCTCCTTGGAGGTGCCGAGCAATGGCACCAGAGCTGATCCCTGCACCCAGCACGAGTAGATTTTTCCCACTCCAGCAGCAAATGACAGTAGCAGGCACCTTCCGCATGCTCTGGACAAGATTAGAAGGTCTGAGGCACTGACAGACTTCCTTACTAGGGAATCAGACGTTTTACATCCTCCTTTGGCATTTCTGGTTGGCTTCCTCCTGCTTTAAACAGTGGCAGAGCACGAATGGAAGAGCTCTGTGAGGACTGCTCTCCCTCTCTGCTGTGGAAAGCTTCCCTCATCAGAAATCCCCTCTAACTACCAAGTTGCAGTTTCTTCTGAAGGAAGCCGCATTCATCACAGTTCAGAAGGGACCTTTTGGCCTAATCCCCACTAGAAAAACTGCCAAACTGGTCCTCCCATCACACAATTAGCAGCCACGGAGACTTTGCTACACCGGGCGATGCGGTGCTGCTATGACAACAGGAACGGGAGCCTCGTGAAGGGTCTCATCGAGAGGGATAACGAGCAATCACGGCTCCGAGAGGAGCAGGAATCGATGGGAGCTGTTGATACCAGCGCGTTTTGCTGCATCGGGCCAGGTACTCGGGAGCCCTGGAAGCCTGGCTCGCATTGTTACAGCATGGTCGCCGCGAGTACAACTTGTGAGGACAGACAGATTCCTGGGGAGTAGAGATATGAAGGAGCTCAGTTTGGGAGAGGAAATTAATCAAGTGTGACAAATGCCGCCTATTAGGAAAAGAGGGTGGCGTCTATTTTTAGTGGAGTTAAGCAAACATTAAAGCTCACTCTCTAAGAACTCCAAATAATACCATTCCCTGCTCTGCCTCCCCATCGGCAGATAAGAATTTAGCAGCACGTTCCCACCAGCCAAAACCCGCTCGCCTCAACAGAACTTTTCCGATTTAGCCCCCGTGAGTGTTTTATAAAAATACAAATTTTAATCTCTCATCTGCATAGGAAGATGTAACGGCTTCCACCAGGATTTATTTTTTCCCCCCCTTCTCCAGCATCATAAGGCTTGAAGGAACCTTTTTAAGATGGAAGAAAACGCTGCATTGAAATCTCCTAAAAGAGCACTCACGTGGAGCTGTAATCACTTCAGATACACAGAATTATCAGGAGGAGAAAATTCATCTCACTTAGAATCAAGCCCCAGTTTGAAGCAGAAAGGGAGAGGCTTGGTTTGCCATCGTGCCAAGCACTCAGACTTTTCACTGAAGTCAAAGAAGCTACAGCTGCTCTGAGCCATTGAAAATCATGCCCAGAATCTCTAGCGAAACTTGTTTGTAGAGATGGCAGCAGGCTGATAAGGATGTTGACTATTCCAAATAGGTCCATGTTATTTTATATTTTTAGAGATACTTAGTCTGTCTATTATTATTATGAAGCAGAGGTGGAGTATTTACTGCCCTTTTCTAGAAATCTGTACAAATGCTGCTTTTCAGCAGGCTTCTCTGTTCTTCTGGTGAATGTTCCTTCTTTTACTTTTCAGGCTTATAAATGTCCAGTTAAGGAAGACAACAACGAGAGGATAGTGCCTAACAAAAACACCACCATGCCCACAAAGCTACTTGAGAGGCCTTCATCCCATAAGATAAACTGCTCCCCAGCCAAGATTATGACCAGAGCATTTGGGGAGCAGTAGGACATGGGTGGTCCTGACAGTGATCCCTAGAGGACCCCTGGGTGGGATGGTGGGGAGATGAGCCAGGGGTGAAGGACTCTTGACACAAACTCTCCAGGCTCAGTCCAGGCTCTGCTGGCTCCTCCATGCACCAAGGGCCAACTTTTCAAGGCAAATGCCCAAACTTCCCCACGTGCAACACCACATGGCCTCTGTCACCCCTCCTGTAGAGCATCAAACACAGTCTCAGCATGTGTTTAAAAAGAAGTTGCTCTGAAATTAGACATGCCAAGTGTTTATTATCGATACCAGTCTCTGGCACCAACAGCAGAGAGACACAGCCTTTCCCAGAGCATCCAAGCCCTGGGAAATCCTCTTTGGCTTTGGGATCGCAGGTGGTGTCCCTCCCTGAGCTCCCCTCCTTGGCCCTTCCTTTCTGATTGAGCATCCTCATGATTCCCCTTCAGCTTTCAGGTTACAAGCTCCCCTTCCATGTGGAGGGGAAGACACCCATGGTTAACAAGTTGTGACTTGTAACTGGGTGCACTGGGGCAGCCTTCATGCCCAGCACATCTGGGACCCCACCAGGACAACAGAGCTGTCCATACATCACCTCCTGGTGCTCAGCAGGGCTATTTGTCAGGGCACTTGGGCCCAGAGTCCTTTGGAGAGCACATCTCCGTCCCTCACCATGCCAGCCCTCAACAACTGTTGCCATGGTTATTTTATTGGAGTGCTTTTCATCAAGGAGATGCTGCAACTGCTGAATTGTCTCTTGCAAGAGTTATATAGGAATAACTAGCTGATAAGTAGGAATAACAGGTTCAGACTGCCCACGGAAGCCAGCGATCCCAATTATTTTTGTTTTGATCCTGCCTTTCTTTTGGTCTCTGCCAGGCTCAGGTTTAAAGCGGGGGTTAGAGATAAGCAGCAGAGAAGGAACGCTTCCTGATGGGAAACGCACTTGGCTCTGCCAGGAGATTAAAGGTCTCTTGTCACACAAAGCCTCTGCTTTTCAATCAACCCTAAACAGGCTCTAGCAAGGCATAGCAATCAACCAGGCAACATATATTCATCCTCACCTGTCGGCTTGGGGCGAGGAACAAGATGTATTTCCCGGTTCCATCATGCTAATTGTTAATCAAGATATTATCAGCACAGCCCCAGAGCCGTCCGTCAGTGGGGCAGTGAAGAATGGCCGGGCTGTGCTCCTGCCCACAGTGGGAGCGGCTCTGCCGCCGGCCCACGGCTCTGCTGGGGCTCGTGGTGAGGCGGCCCCTTGCAGACCCACTTTCAGCATCACAGAATGCAGGAATAAAGCCTGCTCTGGAGAGCCAGGGCTGTTTTGTTTAGTGCTCATTGAAAGCTCTGGGTAATGATGGATCTGCTCTTCCCCCGCTGACGGGATCCCACAGCACAGGCCGTTAGGCTTTGAGCGACAGAAATGCCTTTTTGTGCTCTCTGCTATCCCTGACACAGGGCTTGGGTAGGGAGGTGCTGCCTCAGCCCTGGAGAGGCTCATGGAGCCCACTGCAGCCTGCACAGCCACCAGCAGCACCCAAATCCCAGCCTGTGACAGTGGAGGGGCTGCCCAAGGAACAGGACTCTCCCCACAGACGGATGCAAGAGAGCAGGGGAAGATCTCAGCTTCCTTCACAGGAATGAGCCCAAGGGCAAACAAAATCTATTAGATTTTTCTTTCATCTTTTTTGGAGGCATCAGGCCCAGCATTGCCACACAGGCAAGGGAAGAGATTGTCCTGCTCTAGTCTGCACTGGAGTGGCCTCACCTTGAGTTCTGAGACAGTTTTGGGTGCCACAACATCAGAGCCCCAAAGCTGTTCCAGATGCCCAAAGGTGGGGCCGGGCTGGGGAAGGCTCTGCAGGGGCCACCCAAGGAGGGCTGAGGGCACTGGGCTGGTTCAGCTGCAGAGAGGAGCCCAGGGCAGAGCTCAGGGAAGGAGGGAACGGCTGCAGGGGAGCTTTGGGATGGACACCAGGGAAAGGTTCTGTTGCCCGATTAATAAATGACACAAAACTCGGATAAGTTTTGTGGGTGCTTTATTTAGGGCCCGGGGAGCTGGGGGGGACTCACATCCCAAAAACCCAAGCCCCCGATTTCACATATGGGTGCTTCCCTCTTATACATGCGATTCACAACAAAGTCTCCAAGAAACAGTTCCCTTGTGATACATTCCTTAGTTCACAGGCAAGATCATAAATCTTCTGCTTATCTTATTCTAAGAGCATTGTATGCTGCCTCCAGACAGGTTAGCATTCTTACTCTCCTGCACTAGTTTAATTATTTACTAAATTCCTAAGACTACCTGCTAGGTTACACACAAACCAAACACACACACTATCAACGGCTACAAAACTGCAAAACTGCTTTTAACAAACCAATTCACACACAACTCATAACTAAACTATAATTACACATTTTGCTAAATTTCATTTCTTTTCCAACAGTTCTGCCCCAGAGGGTGCTGGCACTGCCCTGGCTGCCCAGGGAATGGGCACGGCCCTGAGGCTGCCAGAGCTCCAGGAGCCTTTGGGCACCAGGGATGCACAGGGGGTGCTGCTGGGGGATCTGGGCAGGGACAGGGGCTGGATGGGGTGATCCTGGTGGATCCCTTCAGCTCAGGATAGTCTGACTCCAGATGTAAGCCAAGCACACCTCACACCTGCAGCTGGACAAACACTCTGTGCTGTGCCATGGAGGCACTCAGCAGAGCCATGGGGTTGGACAGGCTCTCTGCCTGGTAGGGACACCTGAGCTGCTACCAGTGGGCTCAGACAGCCAAGCTGGAGCCCCCAGACTGGTGCCAGCCCCTCTCCCTCCCTGGGGCTGAGCTCCCCTCCTTGCACTGGCACAGGCAGATGTGGCTGCAGAGAGCCACAGCCCCTGGCAGCACCTGGACACTACAACCACACATGAGGGATGGGCCCTTCCTGAAGAGCGCTCTGCACTTCTGGAACAGCTACAGGCTAAAGACAAAGAAGTGAATGTGGATGATGTGACCCCAGGGAGATCAGGATTCAGCCATTCTCAGGGTACCAGAAGAGACAGAAGACGACTTTGCCAATTCCAGCTGAAATAGCTGGATTTTAAGAAATTAAACTTGTCAGTTCATTAGTGTGTAACATAAGAATGAAAAAGGCATTTCTAATTCCTGATCCGCTAATCCACAATCCACCAATCTGCAATCCCCAGAGTCCCCAGGGAAAGAAAAGAAAATCCACAGCAGCCTCATAGTGTCTCTCCAAAACTTCTGGCCAGCTCCTGCAGAGAGAGCTCAGCTACAGAGCCTTCCTCCCTGTACAAAACCTACCTCAGCAAACCTGCTGCCACCCTAGGGGGCTCAGGGGTAACAAAAATCAAACTGCACTTGTTGGAGTGAGCAAACACTGCATGTTTGGTGAGGTGCTGGGTATGATGTCCCAGGAGTTGGCTCAGCTCCTCACAGATCTGCAGGATCAGCTCATTTCCAGCTCATTTCCACTCATCAGGACAATTAGCAAGGTCTCAATCACCTTCTTAACTGGGAGGGCTGCTACTGTGTCACAGGAAGGGGTGCTGGTGCCTGTTAAAACACTGTCCTGGCTGCATTTGTGAGATGCCCTCTGTACCTTGTTCCCAGCTGATGGGCCCATGGATGCTATTTGTTATCCAGTTTGCCCAGCAAGACCAGTTCAGTGCACACACACCTGCTGAGCACACATAGCTGTGGGCCCCCAGCCACGTCCACACTTTAAACCATCATCTCCACAGCCAATTTCAACTTCCCACACCAAATCCTTCCTTAAATTATTGCCAACACTCAGCCCCATTCGGCTGCCTCAGGGGGAGGCACCCACAGGCCTCTCTTTGGCACGTGGGCCATGGCAGCACAGCCTGTGCACAGAGGCCAGACCAGCAGTGAGCACCAGGTGGGAAACTGGGAACCCCCTGGGGCTGCCACCACTGCCCTTGACCATCCCCCTTCATGCCATTTCCAAAAAGAAGTGCAGACATAGCTCCAGAATTTGCCCTTGCAAAGCAACTTTGCCTTCACTTGCTGCATCTCCCCAGCTCAAGAGCTGCTCAGGACCTGCTGACCATGAAAGCACCACCATGAGCAGTAAAGCCAGGGAAGCCTGGCTCCCAAAACATGATGGAAACTCTCCTTTCTGCAGCACCTTTTTCTCCTCCTATCCAGCAGAAAATGCTGTAAATGTCAGTGGCTACAAACCTCAGAAATATCCACTAATGCTAAAGCCACCACACATAACACCACGTGGTGTTTCTTCATTATTCCTTTCCCTCTCACAGGCAAGGATGGGAAACCTGAGGAAACTGTGTAGGTCACACATGGAGCAGGAACCCAGAGCAGAGCTCAAATCCCCATTGCTCCACATTGCTGAGTTTTTTGAAGTGTGCCTCACAACACTCCCCTGCTCCCTGCTGAGCTCCCTGGACACGGGAGCCATCGTGCCCAGCCACAGGAGGCTCGGGGCAGGAACAGCAGCTCATTACCCAAGCACATCATCCACACAAGGACCCCGACACACCACCATCCCTCCCTGCCCCCAGCCCACACCTGGGCCACCCTGCCCTCCTCCAGCCACAGGTCCCACCAGGAGGGGACAGCTCGGGGCTGGCTCTGCCAGGTGACAGCTGTATGTCTCCCCCTGAGCTCTTCATGCCTGCTGAATTGATCCCCAGGTGCTGCCAGGGCAGGACCGAGCCCTGATTCCACTGCACTCTTGAAGGTTTCAATTATTCATAAAGCCAATTCCATTTTGGGCTCCATCTGTCTTTATTCCTTCAGGGACTAATAATGCCACACCGTGTGTTTTCACACACTAGCTGAACTGAAATTAAGACAGATTTCAATATGAAGTACCTGAGAAGAAAATTCTTTTTAAAAAAAAATCTCAGAGTCATTACTGTTCTCAGCTTGGAAAAAAACACCTTGTTAAGTAAAACCAGCGGGGTATTAATTTGGAAAACAACTAAGGTGAGTTCCTGCTCATTGCAAAATATGCAAACAAACAAAAATCATATTTAGGGGCTTTTATGACAAAGTATGTATGGAAATATAACACAACCTGCTTCCAGAAGCAGAGGAGGAACATGCAGAGGAGCTCACACAGGCTCCCATGTGCAGCCCTGAGCAGAGGGATGCTGGCAGCAGCATCCAGGCATGGCCCAGCACCCAGGAACCCTCTCCAATCCTCCCTGTTGCAGTGACAGAAATAGATAAAACCCAAGAACCCTTGTGGTTCATCGTGTATGGCAGGTTTAAGCTGCTAAAGGCTTCAGGAAACCTCATTTACATGTCAGCACACTGTTGGCACCTGGGTTTTGTGTTCCTTCCTCTGCAATCCCCCCACGGGGCCTTTCCAGCCAGCCAGGCCTCCATGTCCACTTCAATAAGGCAATTCCCATGTGGATCTGGGGGGTTTGACAAAACAACAGCCCTAATTATTGATCTCAGCAGATGCAGCTACGGATTAATGATCTGTCCCTTGGAACTGCCACTGCAGGGCTGTGCCCATTGTCCCCTGGCTGTCAGTCTGGCAGCACCCTCCTCACCCGCATGGAGGTATTGTCCCACATGGTGACAGCTGAGGCTGGGATGCCCAAAGCCAGCTTCAGGATGATTAACACAAGGGAACAGTTATGGTGAGCCCCAGGAGGGAATAACTGAGGGAGTCATGACTGTGGGGAGCAGCAGTGACAGGACATTTAGCATGACCCACATTTCGCCTGGGCTCCAGCTAACACCACCTCACTGCAGGAAGAACCCTTCCTCTCTCTCATGCCCTGTGTTCAAGGCATTCAGGAAAAAAGGAGAGACAGTCTGGAAAGGATGTTTGCAAGAAATTATACGATATGCTCTGCATTGAATTCATAAGAGACATGTGAGATGTGAGAAGTGCAGAGCGCTGAGGGGCACAAGGATTCTGATGGAAGCCAAGATCCTTTGATGGCAGCCTTCTGGAACTGGCTGCAGTACCTTGGAAACTCATTAAATGCAGCAGAAAGGACAAGTGACGTACATCTATTGATGTTCTGAGCAGCAAATTAGTTTTCAAATCTATTCAGGGCTCCTGCAGTGGCACCGAGGGGCCGAGCCTCGGTGGGGAGCGGCTGTGAGAGCGTTCCCCCAGCCCATGTGGGGACACAGCTGCCCTCAGGGAGGGGCTGCCACGGGCCCAGCTCCCCTGGGACATCAGGTGGCCACAGACAGCTGTCCTGAGCATCAGGGCCCAGAGGGCTGCACGGCTGCCAGGGAGTCATCCCCTCCCAAAACATGCCAGGCTGCTCTGAGGGCCTCTGCTGGACATCTCCTTTCAAGCAGAAAAAAAGATTATCTAAAACAAAGGGGCATCAAAACCCAGCTCAGAAGACACAGAATGTCAGCACCTGAGGGAAGAGCAAGTAGTTAACAGTGATGAGGAGTTTCTTCAGAAAGAGATAATTTCCAGTAAGTTGTTGTTTTGTCTCATCATCCCGTGCAAACACCTGGAGAGCCTCAAAGCAGCGGAGCTTGGCAGCAGTCTGGTGGAAGGCCTGAGGAGCTGTCTGCATGAATGAATAATCACCTGTTTCAAGGAATCTTTCAGCACATGAATAGACAGATGAGAGAAAACTTATCAAAGCACTGTATTAAGAGAACAGATAGGCTGGGAGATGCCAGCCTGGAAAAGAAGTTGATCCCTCTTCAGTCAGGACAGCCAAGGGCTGTTCTTGGATGCCATGGGAGCCTGCAGTTGCTGGTTTGTGTTATTTTGCCTCCTGTGAAAGATCTGCTGCCCTCTCCCTCAGCACAAGGAGAGGAATGGGAAAGAAAATATGGCTAAATCCAGAAGAGAGGCTACAAGAGGAATCGGCAGCCCCCCAACATCCCTCTGACAGCCCAGTTCTGCCAGTTGGCAATGAAATCCAACAAAAGCCACCATCAGAAAGGGCTAGGAGGGTGCAGGCAGCAGGACCTACAGAGGCAGAGATGGGATCTGCACCCTTCCATAGCAAAGAGCAAATGCAGGTGCCTCCTCTTGGTGAGTGCTCTACACCTATTGCTTGGAGGGGATGCAGAGAACATGCCAAGACCTGGGAAAGTCACAGCAGGTCAGGAAAATTATGTAGGTGGTTAGGGAGGAAAATCTCTGAAGCCTGTGAAGGCATTAGCAGAGTGTACAGGCTATAGTAAAAAGGATAAACAGAAAACATAGGATCACAAAATCATGTAGGCTGGAAAAGACATCCAAGATCATCAAGGCCAACCATTAATCTCACACCACCGTGTTCACTGCTAAGCTGTGTCCCTAAGTGCCAAATCTGTGCAGCTTTTCAACCCCTCCAGGGCTGCTCCAGTACTTCACAACCCTTTCAGTGAAAAAAAATTTCCCTAATCTAAACCTCCCCTGGCAGAACCTGAGGCTGTTTTCTCATGTCCTACTGCTTGTTACTTGAGGGTAGAGACTGACCCCTGCCTGGCTCCACCCTCCTGCCAGGGAATTGTAGAGAACAAGAAGGATGAATGAATAGTGGCTGAAGAGACAGAGGAATACATATTGTGTCCAGCTACAGAACCATGTCTGCACTGGGAAACAGCAAGTTTGGGCTGGTTTTTTTGGCAGAAAGTGATTAGGTAACCAGCCTGAACATGTATTTTAAATGGAAACCACCACAATAACTCAAAGGCTTCAGCAGAGAGCATTTACTAAACACGATGAGACAGAAACAACATGTTTTATATAATGCATGAGCTGGCTGTGATGAGTCTTTCCCTCCCTGCTGAAGCTCTGCTGGAGCAGCTTCCTGGTGCTCCCCATGTCTGTCACAGCCCTGGGCAGCACTGGCTGTTCTGTGGGGCTGTGTTTGCAGGGCAGGTCACCTCCCACAGCTCTCAGAGCACCAGCAGCTGTGGACTGAGGAGACCCTGCAGGCTCTGGGAGCACCCAGTGCTATGTGAAGGACTCAGGAGGACAAGGCCACCTGCCTGACCCCGGGTAAGGGGGAGAAGCCAGTGGAGCCCAGTGCTGGGGGAGTGTGTAGGAGCTCACTGCCCACATGGGGTGTGAGGCCAAACACACATTTCATCCCCACTGCTTGGCCTCTGTGTCCTCTCACAGCACCAGCCCAAGTCAGAGAACTCACTGCAGAATTCCCCTGTTTTACAGAAAGGACAATGTCCTCAGCCTAAGCCCAGTCCCTCAGCTGAGGCCAAGGTGTCCATTCCCTCTCCAGCAGCCACAGGCACCTGGGAAAACACACCTGGCACAAGACAAGGGCCTGCCCCCACCCCCTGCCACTCCCAGCCATCAGCATTGCCCCAAATATTTCTCCCTAAAAACCCAGGAGCAAACCTTGGATTCTAGACTTTTCCCTCCTTGTCTTCCTGAGAGTGCAAGGATGGCAGTTTACTCTCTAATTGTTAATTACACTTCCTTGTTAGATTTCAGAGGCTGAAAAATGTTTAGGGATTTATTCTTCTGTGTAATTAACCACAATGATGAAACACCCATTTATACTGCACTGCAGTTTTTGTTAAGGTTATTCATAATGGGAAAAGGCTAAATAGGTTGAGTTCATCATCATTACAGAAAAAAAACTGAGGTGACCCAATCAAATTAATTTGAAATTAAGTGCAGTGAGGCTGATAACTTCACACAAGTCAGGAGTTTGAATGAAAATAGAGGAGACAATCTACAAAGCAAGAAATTATAAGCAGTCAAAGAGTGGAGCTGGAATTACTGCAACTGGAAGATGGCAAACACATGGTGTGGGCAAACAGGGCCACTGAAAAAATCAGGGAAAGTGGATAAAGAGATGGGCAAATACTGCAGGATGTAAAAGGAAAAGCTGGAGGAGGAAGGGATGAAGATGGATTGGAAATAAATGGGTAGGGACAGTGCTTGTTAAGCTAACCAGATTTATTTCTCTGCACAGAAATTGTTATGTCCTTACAAGACAGCATTGAAGCAAGGTCTTTAATTTTACTTTTCCTGGGTTTATTGCTTGGGCCTCTGTGTTATTTAAGCAAGCACCAACCAGTTTCAGTGCACAGGTGGACCTAACTCAAACCCCTTAAATCTGGTGGAAGCTCTTTCCTCTTGTCAGAGGCATCCTGGAGGGGCTGCTGCTTCTCTAACAGAGCAGGGAAGTCTTGTGCTCTGGGAAAATGGGCACCACCAGGGGACTGCTGGATGAGGCAAGGAGACAGCATTGCCACATCCCTCTTCCCTCAGAAAAAACAATGGAAAAGCAGAAGCAAAACCAGGTGGACCCCATGATGCTGAGCTCTGTTGGACACCCCGGCACAACAGCAGGAATCAGAGCCCATCACTCTAGGAGCTTCTTTGAGGTTTCTCTTGAGAAGTAAACACATGTTTTGTGCCTCTCTTGGCTTTACCAGAGTGGGGCAAGCTCTGAACGAGCCTCACAGTTGGTGATACAAATAATAGTAAATGGGGTATTCAGGATGCACATGATCATCCCTTAAGGGGTTTAATCTCTGGGAAACAGCTAAGGCAATCCATGGAAAACTCTTGTGTGTGGCTACAGGATCACGCTTCAATTCTCACCAGTGATGAGTTTACTCCCAAGCCTTTACCAAGCCCTGTGACATTATTTTAGCACTCAGGGCCAAAAGGGAACAGTGAGAGCCCAGCAGTGCTGGGCTTGTGGGCAGAGGCTGTGCTGGGACTGTCCTGTGCCCTTCTAGGACACATGGTAGATGTCAGCTTGGACCATCAGTGGGACATCCTTGTCCCTGGCCACCCCACAGGGTGGGCTTTGGAAGGTCTGGCCAAAATGCCACGAGTCTCTCACTGCAGCTGCACAAGTGGCCGCCCTCCCAGTTCCCCACTCTGGCCAGGCCAAAATCTCACCTTCTGAGCCTTCTGCCTTGTCCCCATGAAATGCAAACTGCTTCCCTTTGCCTTGAAGGTCCTACAGCTTAACTTCTCTCCATCCTCACCTCCAACTCATCCCTAAGTACACAGGGAGCGTTTGGGATAAAGCTTCAAGAAGTCATTCAACATAAATTATTATTCCCCTTCTAAACAGATTACAAAAATCCTTTTATTACAAAATACTGAAATGTTCAAATGATTGGTGTGGAAAAACGTTTCCTGTAGGTAAAATTTTCAAAAATGGAGGTTTTATTCGCACACATAATCCTTTCTGGCTAACATTTCCACTCTTGTGAAACATGGAGATACAGATTGCACAGAGGCCTGGCTGTGCCACGAACAAAGGGAGATGCTGCCTGTAAATAGCTCAGAGGACATCAGAAGACACTTCTCTCATCAGCAATCTTTTTTAGCTTAATATAGCTCCTCTTTGCATAAAACATTGACTTTTTTGTAATGTTTGGACCCAATGGTGCGAATGCTGATTGTCATGTGAAGATACTGGAGTGTACCTTCAAAATATGCAGGAACATTTTACAGACAGTAGTTTCACTTGCCTCCAAAATGCTGGATCTTAATATTTCATACTTATATATATTAAATGTTAGTACCACAGGATAAATTCTAACATGATTTTATGCTAATGCAATCACTGGAAATCCAGATAATGCTGTGTATTGGCATATACTGTTAGTGACTTATGGATACCTAAATGTACAACCCCACATGCCTAGCAATTATTTTTGTTAGTGCATTTAACTTTTATTTGCAATCAGAGCACTTGAGGATTGTTCAAATGAAGTTTACTTTTGCAAACTGCTGAATGGAAAAACATTTTGTTAAAGGCTTAAAAACAGTAAGAGTGTGATGAGGTTTTAGACTTGCAATAAGGGCACTGCTCAGAGAACTCCACCAGATGGAATGATGTTTGATTTGGTCACAAACTCAGCAATTAAAACCCAAATGCCTGAAGTGAAGGACATATAAGAGAAACATGAGATGAAACCTTGATTTCCTCCCTGTCAAGTGAAGATATCTGCCTCTCCTATGGCAGAGGCTCCCAGAGGCAGATGGATGCCAGGAGGTCAGACCCTGGCAGCTGGACCTGGGACCCTGTGCCCTGAGGTCCCAGTCATGCTGTGCTATGGCTGCTTTTACAGTCTGCTTTAAGCCAAATAAATAGGAGCGATAATATCAGGAAGGGGAAATCCTGAGCTGGCCCTGTTGTGCCTTCTCCTCCTGCTGCCTTTGCTGATCCAAGTCTTGGCCAGCCCCCTGGCCTGTTGGCTCAAGATGCTGATCCCCTGGAAAACCTTTTTGTTCCAATGGGCTTCCAGCACAGCCAGAGCTCTGAGCCAGGTCCTGGCAGGGCCATGTGCAGGCAGGACCTGGGAGCTGCAGCTGTTTGTTCCATCCCTTACCTGCTTGACTACCTGAGCAGAGTTAAGGACAGTGCAAATCAGGAGAAGATCTGGGTATTTCTAAGAGCTGAAAAGTTCTGGATGTGTCCCAGGAATGTCTGGAATCACTCTGTGTCCAGTGGTTTCCTCCTGTGTTAAACACTTGTCTACAGACAAGGCCAAACTCCCTCTTCCAGACTGAGCTGTGCCAGGAGTTACTGACCTCCTGTGCCAGGCTCTGGAGCTGCTCTCATCATGCCCAGATTTCCCTCTGGGAATGTTTGCCTGGCTTGAAACCACTGGCCTGAGCCAGCCTGCCTGAAGAGACCTGGGAGGTGGCCACAGACCCATTTGGTGAGCAGCAGACCATTGCCTCTTCCCAGGCTCAGCATCCAGCAGAGGATCTGACACCAGCCCCAGGCACACAAGCACAGAGCAGATAGTGTCCCTGCAGCCCAGTGAGCTGTGACACCTCTGGGAATTTACTGGAAAGCCCTACCACCTCTCTAAGGCTCTCAGGAACAACCATGAGGGAAGGAAATAAAAAACAAGCCCTCAGAAAAACACAAAATGCTGTGTGAAGTACATGAAATGCCCCCAACAGTTTAACTAGAGCATGGAGTAAGCTGAGAAAATGTATGAACAAACGAATTAAACAAGTGAGCACACAGCAGACAAGTTGGCATGTAGGTGTCTACTGAGAAAGTTTAAGCACAGCAAGGGGAGAAAAAGCAAACTCAAACCAAGGCATAATATCCTTCACATTTTGGAGCAGAGCTCTCAGACCATGTATCATCCAAACCACTCCAAATTACCATCTGCCAGAATGTCCTTCAAAGAAAAAAGGTCCACAAGTTTGCAAAGCAGCAGTTTAATGTTGCCATATCAGATGAGAGGCTCTCTCCAAAGAAGATTTTTGCACTTGAGTAAGAAACACTACACAAAAGTGTGACTCTCGTGGCCACTGCTACACTGTCAGGTACCATGAGACAATGAATTTTTGGAGTCCTGGCCATGTCATGGCAGGTACATCTGGAAAGAAGCTCTTTAGCAGCCCCTGTCATTTCATAAGTTACCTGCAAATGTTTCCAGATCCTCTGCATGATCTTCTCTGTATGCAGAAAGAGTCTACATAAAGAACCTGAGCAAACCACTCTGGTATTGTTTCAGAGACAAAGATACACCAGAATATGAAGAGCAGGTTTTGTTTCTCATGTATCTTCCTGTCATCCCTAAATCAGGCTCTGTTTCAGACTAGAAGCTGGATCCTTCCCTGGTATAAACCTGGGTACCTGCTCCTGTCCACGAGGCCCATCACTCCACACACGCTGAGGCCCAACTGCATTGCATATGAGATTGCCAAGTAAATGCAGGTCTGTGCATGCACCATGTGTTAGACTAGGCCATAAATAATTTATGATGCTGGAGAAGGTGACTGTATTTTTAGGTGTAGAAATATGCAGATAAAACAGTCCTTACCTTCAATTTTCACTCTGCACTTCTGATCCTGAATTTGAGTCCATCCAATGCATTTCTAAAGCCTCTGCACCTCTGAATGAGCAACACATCCCCTGCAAAGCCCCAAAACCCATAAATCAAAAAAGGGGCACCAGGAAAACCCGTGGAGCCCACAGGATACCTCCTGCAGCCAGCACTACACAGGATGCCCCAGCATAAGGAAGAGCAGGCTCCTTCCCCTGAACCTCAAACATTCTGCAGGTCAGTCTCCTCTGGATTCTGGCTGCTGACCCTTATTCCTGACCCCACATCTAATCAACACGCCTTTGATGTCAGAGGCACGTGTTCATGGGGCCCAAATCTCTCTCTAAAGACCACAGGAGCTGCTCAAATCAGCCCCTTGCCATCCTGAGGCAGCCCAGGAGCAAGGATGAGGAAGGACAAAGGTGCTCACTGGGGTGCTTGTAACTATACCCTCTGTTACATCTTCCCCCAGAGAGAGCTGTCAGTGGGACAGAAGGAGAATTATTCCTTCCTTGGACTTTGTAGAAACAGGGAGCCCAGGGAAATCAAGAAACAATCATAGATTTGACACCACATTACTTCTGGATGTGTCCAATGAGCAAGATAAGGACACACTGAGGAGAAGGGGAAACAGATGTTGCAAGGGCGAGGAAGGGGACAAGACAGTTTTGTGGTGTGTCACAACACAGCTTTTGGTCTCTGCTATCAGAAATAAACCAAGGGAGGTGGAGAGAGGCAGAGAGCCCAGGTGAGGGCAGGTCTCACCTGGACAGGGCAGCTCCCAGGACAAAGGCAGCGTGTTCCTTCAGCGAGGCCTCGCTGCTGTTCAGCCCCTCGATCACCAGCCGGAGCCCACCCATGGACAGGAAATCCTTGGCATTGTCCACCTGGGAGAGAGCAGCTTCCATCAGCACAAAGCCCCAGCCCCTGGAGAACACCTCCCTTTACACCCACAGCATCCCTTCCCTCCTGCTCTGACCAGCAGGGAGTTTTACAAGGAATTAAACATCCGAGGGAATGGCTGTGGCTGAGCTTAGCACAGCCCTGCCCACGAGCAGAGATGTCACAGCTGCCCAGGCACAGTGTCCTTGTGGGAAGACATTGTCACACTCAGAAGGCATCACTGGAAACTCAAATACTTTGATTATGGCTATCAAAACTGCTCTTGACATGTATTTTGGCAATTCAGGTGGTGTCAAAAACTCGATATATCTGCTGATGTCAAAAAACTCCAGCTCTTTGCTCTCCCCTGAGCAAGCCTTTACTAGGGATCCAGGGAATTGCATGTTTTGCAAATGAAGTTAATTAATTGATGCTGTAATTGTAGCACCAGGAGTCAGGGATGTTTAGGAGCCTGTCAGTGCCAACAGGGTGCAAAGGGGGCATGGGAGCGAGTAGCATGGGCAGTTCTGGGAGTTCTCCATGAGTTCCATCAACAACTTCCCATGGACAAGGAAGGAAAAAGCCAGTCCCAGCTTGGAGGGGTCATCCAGGAGCTTCCCCAGGGAGCAGCCCCACAATGACTTTTCTAACCAAACAATAATGGATTAACTGCCAGTAGGGAAAAGTTTGCACATTAGTGGGAATTCCTCAGCCTCTGGCTCTAAGTGGATCAGGGACTAGCCAGGCACAGTCCCAGCGGGCATCTGCTCTTGGAGAGGAGATCAGAAAAGGCTCTGAGTGCTCACAGACAAAATTTAGAGAAACAGCACAAACTACTTCAAGTACAAAATTCAGTCCAAAGTCAAATCAATGCATTTTGGTATTCAATGATTTTTTTTTTCAGTTTAAAAGAGGATCTGATGAATGCTCAGAACTGCCTGCACAGAAAAATCAGTTTCTGCCTGCACAGAAAAATCAGGTTTAGAAATTCGACATATCTCTCTGAAAGACAGGGACACAACAGCAATCATTGGCTGATGGAAACAGAATATAAAAATGAGTTATCAGCAGGGCAAGTCGACCCCCTGATGAGGTGGAACAGGACCACAAGCCATGCAGGGCATGTGGGACCCTCTTCTAGTCAATGACTTCATGCTCAGTGTTATATTTATCTCAACCATGTACCTTCATCAAAATTGGCCCTAAGTCAGATATTTCAGGTACCCAGGAGAAGAAGAAGCTTTGTGTCCTACAGGTCTGTCGTTACCAACCAAAGCAGGACCTGGGGAGCTCCAGCTCATCTCTGCTCCCCAGTGGGACAATACCCACCTGTCCCTCTGCAAAGCTGCTCTGTGCAGGTCTGCTGGGGCTGATTCAGGATTTGCAGCAGCTTTTGTATCCTTTCAGATGCTGTTCTTTATACTGTCCCTATAAACCAGGCCTGCCAGAGCTCTCACTTTTCTGCAGACCCATCTTTATCTACAAAGAAATCTATGCAGCAACCCAATTTCAGCTGCCAGTGGGTCCTTTTATTACTCAGCCTCTGTAAAAACTGTGCTGGAATCAGACATTGACTTCTGCATGAGAGGGAATATATGGACAGGCAGGAATTTGCATCCAGCAGCTGGAGTGGTAAAACCATCCCCTGCTGTAACCTCAGCAGCACCAGAGTCCTTTGTGCTGCCCCAGCGTCAGTGAGACACCACAACAGCAGAATGTAAATTGTGCGGTTGTGCTGTAAAGCTTATTCTGAAGATGTGTTTATCTTTTTTAACCAGAGTCTGTTGTGAGAGCTCCAGTTCTAAAACTAACAAAATCCCCAAACTTAACAACTTGAAGGTATTAACCTCTCTGGGGAGCAGTGGATGCTGCAAGGCAGCAGCTTCTACCTCACTTCAGTCCACTGAAATCAGCACAGAAGAAAAACCAAAGATCAAAAGAGCTCTTGAGTAAAGTACACAGGCAAAGCAGGCGAGGGGAGGGATGGGAGAAGAGCAAGTATGACAGCAGTTATTCAGGGAGCAGGTTTGAATTGGAGGAGAAAGAAAATAGAGAGGGAAGGTGAGAGAGAAAATGTTAGAAAACAAGAGCGAGGGAAAGCAACATGTCAACTGCACACGATGGAGAGGAAATTAGCAGAGAGAGATGGTGCAGCATGTCAGAGCAGAGGAGAGGGGAAGATAAGCAGAGTAAATAATTGAGAGAAAGAGCCTGCAATGCCTGAGAACGGGTCTTGGCTCCACACACTGCTGTGCAAGCACCGTGAATGCTGTTTATGAGTTACGCTCTGCCCTCTTCACATTTGCATTTGGGTTTTACGTGTTACAGATAACCCAGCAAGCCAAACCTTCCTACTCCTTCTCCAAGACGGGCTCCCAAACATGCCAAGCTGAATCGTGGCTGAGGAGAAGCAAACCAGAGCTGACAACCAAAAGCTGAGCAAAGGCAGAGCCCTTGGGCTGACTCTTCAAAGGCAGGAGAGAGCATCTCCCCGGGCTGGGCACCAGCCATGGCTCCCACAGCACGCTCCGAGGCACGAGCTGCCCCGCACCCACTGCTCCAGGGTGACCATGGCACAGAGCAGGGAGCAGCCTTTGCTTGCACACCCTCCAGGGCATGGCCTTTTCCACTCCACAGGGCATCCCATGTCCCGGAGACAGCAGCAGGATGACCGGGAGCTGAACAGTTCTGAAAAGCCACGGCACGGCATGGTACTGCTCTGATGGAGGCTGGGGAAGGTGGGACTTGCAAAGTGGCCCTACACAGGTCCTTGGCCACCCACATCTGCAAGGATCCCCTGCTCCCACAGCAGGGCTGTGACTCGCTGCAGAGGAGTCCTGGCAGTTCAGCCCTTCCAGAGTTATGTGGCACCAGCATCCTTTGGCTGCTGTTCAGTAATTACATTAAGCCACTGCTGCTAAAGTCAGTCCCAAGCAGAGATAATGCTCTGGACGCATTCAACTGACTGGAAGAAGAAAGATGAGGAAAAGCCATGCTGGCTTAGAGACAAGTCATATTTCTTATCAGCTTCCTGCCTGACGAGAAGGTGCTGCCCAGCCATCTGCCCCGGCAGTGCGGGCACAGAGCAGCGCTGTGATCGGCGCACAAAGGAGCCCCTGTGCTCCTGCCAGCCTCCTGCCATTCCCCCTCTCTGACCCCTTTGATGCTGCATGTGCTTCCCTTTGATGCTCCAGTCCCTGCTCCTCTGCCATTCTGAAACTGTTTGCCCCATCCTGTGCTGCAGGGATTTTCTGCTGGAATAGTCCAGATCGCTATGCTGGAATTCAAGGCATGCCAGGGCATTTGGGGGTTACTTTTTAGCACAATGGTCTGATGCTCTGGCACCCTTAATCAGGCAAGATTAGCCCTGAGTACAAATATGAAGCTCTTTGGGTGCCCATTGTTCACAGTTATTCTCTGAGTCACACAGAGGCCGTCAGTGACACAAAAGCAGGGAGAACAAACAGCAAGGAAGCCTCTGCACGCCCACAATGACAATTCAGAGTGGAAGTTCAAGACAAAGAGCCCTGGAAATAACACTTGTATCAGCTGGCACATGGACTCTCTCTCTCACAGCAGCAACACTTCAGCTACCTGCCTCCAAATACCACATTTGGTTCAACAAGTGCTGTTCCAGTGAAAGGGCTTGCACTGGCACCTCCCAAGAGTTGTCCTATTCACCCTCTGAAATGACAAAGTGCCATTGGAAACTCTCCCAGTGCACTCCAGACTCTCCCCAGTCACTGGGGAGGGAGAAGCCAAGTCCCGTCCCACACGGCAGAGCAGAGGCTGGATGCCCAGACACCCTCCCAGGGGTGGCACCAAGGCAGGCACCAAGCCCAGGGGAGCAGAGCTCTGTGCCTGCAGCTGCATCCAAGGGGAGGTAGGAATGTGTGAGCTGAAAGCAGAGCAAGAGAGATCAGAGAGAGGGGGGAAAAGTGTGAGCACAAACCCGAGGAAGCGAGATGCCAGGAAATATGTTCACCCTCACACAGAGCTTATTAGCACAGCGAGGCTCTGCTTGCCACTGCTTACTCACACCAAGACAAAATAGGGGGTTTTGGGTGGCTGTCACCTTTCCTGGTACAAAGACGTTCTCTGTGAACTGATATAAAGTCACCTACCATCAACCACGGCAGCTTTCCATGGAAGCAGAGAGAAAATAATTATTTTCTGAGCAACCACCACTCTACTTACCCAAAAATGGCAGCTAAAACCCCATTTTGTAACATTAAGGAGATAAAAAAGGAAAAAGAGAGGATAAGAAAACCAGCCTGAGAACAGACAACAAATCAGGCAACCACCAGAATACTGCTGGCTCCTGGCACAAGCGATGATTAATTCCAACCTGGATATAAAATAAGCCTGCACTAGTCCTCTGCTGTCTGTTATTGTCCCAGGATTATGGTAATTAAGCAATTTGTATTACCTGATACTGATAAGAAAAATAAAGCCCTGTTTATGACACCGTATCCCCTGGATTTTACACGGTAGTTACTGAGGCATTCTTGTTACCTGGTGAACATAATATTCGAGATCATAAAGCACCACGACTTTATCATCCAGCGTGGAGGCAGAGCTGTTGAATTTGCTGATTAATTTAACCATAATTTCATAATCTGTTTCTATCTTCATGTTCAGCTTTTCAAACTCCTCCTTCAGCTGCTCTGTGGGCCGGAACTTCTTCCTCACCTCTTCCTCTCGGGCCTTGGAAACAAAAGGAAGAAAAACCAGATGTGAGATAACAAGATAGGAGATGAAGAGAGACAAGACAGACACAGAAAGGAATGCCAGCCCCAAAATTCACAAAGGGAACCTGGCTGTCTGTGCCAATGGATTTATTGCTCTACATCAGAGGTGCAGGGGCAGGGTCCTTCTGAGAAGCCCAGGAACCCAGTTAGCTGTGATATACCCACAATATGAGTGAACAGTAGAGCTCTGTGCACCACTTCTACATCTCTACAGCATTTGTGCACTATTTCTACATCCCATTTCCATCCAATTCAACATCAAGCCCACAGGCAGCAGTACTGCTGTTCTCTGCTTGACTGCAAGTGGATCTTCTCAAAACCTGGCTGCAAAAAGCCCTGAGGCACCTCCCTGATCTTACAGCTGAACCTCTCTGGAACTGGACATGAGGCTGGAGAGCTCCAGAGGTCCCATCCAGCCCAAAGTGCCCAGTGACTCCAACGAGTTCTGAGACACAGACAAAGATGCTTTTGCCTTTCCAAGTGTTGAGCAAATTCCTGGAAGGGTCTATCTCCTAGGGAGAAGTGTGAGGACAGAAGCTGTCAGAAAGGGAGGCAGAAGGAGCAGTGATAAGCTGGGGGCAGCTGACATGCTGTGCCATGAGGCTTGGCCAGCACACAGCCTGTCCTGAGCTCATCTCCCTCGCAGTAACAGCACCCCAAGGGCTGCCCTGAACTGAGAGCTGACACAAAACATGTGGTGAGGAGGAAAGGCTCTGTCAGAGATCTCAGAGAGCCCCAGAGGTGCAGGAACATCAGCACTGGTGGCACTGGGGACAGAGCCTGCTGCTGCAGGGGACAGAAGCAGCAGAGAGGCCATGCTGGAGCTGTGCTGCCCCAAGGACAGGACAAAGGCAGAAAGCCCCTTTTGGAAGGCATTTGTCACAAATGCCAAGATGTGTTTGTATGTGGAGTGAGCCTCAGCTGGAGGGTTTGCACTGTCCTGCTCCCCATGAGGGATCAGAGAGGGCTGGAGGAAAATCAAGTGAGCAATGGAGGTGAAAGCTGTGTCAATGGAATGATAAATTACCAGAAGTACCACACCCAACCCATCCCTCCCCGAGCTGCCTCTGCCGGAGCACAGAGAGGCTCGGTGTAACTCCATTTCCTCTGACACTGAGCCTTCAGGGACGGATTTGCTCTCTGCAGGAGTGACTGCAAATGGAATACTTTAGGTCCATTAGATGTAGCTGCTTTTAGCCCAGTTGCTGGGACAAAAGCTATTCTAACAGGGGGTTTTAATATATGGCTTATTTTCACCTAATAGAGTATTACTAATTTTTGTATTTCAATGATCCTCATTTCCAGCAGCCCTTTTCAGCAGCCCTGCAATCAATCAGCAATGCTGCTATGGAAATGATCTCCAGCAAATGAAATCATGCCGTGCTGCCACATAAGGGAAGAAAAAGCCTTTCTGTGACACCAGAACTTTAGAGCCTTGACTCCTCTTTCAGTTTTTGTTTGAGTGAGCCAAGACCAAGGCAGCAGGAGGAGCGAGGGTTAAAGAAATACTGCTGAGGGGGAGAAGGGAAAGAGGCTGTGATGTACCTGATGAGTCACACATCTTCCCACCTATTTACTTCGGGTTGTGGGTTGTTTTGTAACTAAATGGACAACTTGCAGCTTGGGTAAGGAAACGTCAGCTCCTGCTTCACCATGGCCACTTGGGTTTTGCTATCCAGAGCACAAGGTTGGAAACCCAAAGCAAGGAGAGTAAAGGGAAACACCCTCTGTAAATACCGTCAGCTGCAATCCAGTTCCCTTTGGGGTCTGTAGACATTTTTGTGAATTGAGCTGCAGTGAAACAGATAAATTACATTGTTCAGAGCAGCTGTGGCTGCCCCTGGATCCCTGGAAATGTCGAAGGCCAGCTTGAATGGGGCTTGGAGAAACCTGAGATAGTGGAAGGTGTCCCTGCCCATGGCAGGGGTGGGACTGGATCAGCTTTAAGGTCCTATCCAACCCAAACCACTCACAGAATCTTCGAGTCATACAGAAAAGTCAGGGAACATTATCACTAACAGGTTAATAAAGGTATTTCAGGTCCATATTCACCACAAAATTAGTTTGCACAGTGTTTTCCAAGCAATCATTTTAACCATTGTGTTTCAGCAGAGTGTAACAGGGTGTTTTCAGATCCCTGCAATGTGCATTGCTTTAGAAATGGGAAACTCACCTTCCTTTCTGCCTTCTCAATTTCCTTCATTTTAGCCAAGGCCTTTTTGAGCTCCTCAGATGTGAATGAATTTGCATCGAGATCAACCTTGCCCAGCCTTGCAGAAGAAACAAAACAAACAAGAACATGTAATGAGTGAAAAACGGCCTCAATTCTATTTTCACTGTGACATTCTAGCAATGGCTAAGGGCAGGAGGAAAGGAATGAAAAAAGCTACCATACTAAAGAAAAGATTAGTCTCAGTGCTGGATTCTGTGTCAGGCTCACAGACATCTCCCCCTGACAATACAGGGCTCTGCTGACCCAAATTCTCGGATCCCACCACAATAAAAACAGCTGATGAATTGATACCTCAGAATTTCGTGTTGCAATTCAGGAACCACCCCAGCGCCACTATATAACTGCAGAGGGCCTACAAGCTTCAACTTGCAGATTTCAGCTTATGAACATTGTACAGAGAGTCACAGGAGACCTCAGCACCTTTCCAGTGAGGGAAGGGACTACAGAGAAGTGGGAGAGGACTCTTGGTCAGGAAGTTTAGTGATGGGACAAGGAGGAATGGGATCAAACTGCAAGAGATGGAAGAGATTTGATGATGGGAAGAAGTTCTTTACTCTCAGGGTGCTTGTCCCTGACACAGGGACCAGTGCAGAGAGGCTGTGGATGCCCCATCCCCAGCAACATCCAAGGCCAGGTGGGACAGGGGCCGCAGCAACCTGCTGTGCAGGGAGCTTGCTCAGCTTGGAACCAGATCGTCTTGAGGATCCCTTCCAAGCCAAACCATTCAAGGATTTGATCATTCTGCCATCCCCATCTCCCACTGAATAGCAGCCCCGAAACTTCAGTGACATCACAGCTCCCAGAGGGTTCCAGGTGGAACGTCCAGGACCTGGAAACGAGCACAGTAGACACTTCACCGGCTGCCAAGGGTCAGTTGCCGCTTGCTCTGCGCTCTGACCCTCAGCGCTGAGGTGCTGCTGCTGCCTGGGCTTTTTCTGGCTACTGCTCTGGAGCGCAAATCCCAGCAGGACGTGGTCTGCTGTGCCCATGGAGGTACAGTGCCATGCCAGGCAGGGGGCACCCGGCTTGGGCAGGCTGCAGCCATGTAGGAATGGATGGTGTGGGACAGGAAGCCCACTGGGAGATTGTGCTGCCCCTTGCAGACTGACAGAGACACTGTGGAGGCAATGGATGTGGACCAGGGGCTGGATGATGAAGAAATGATGGAGGTGGACTCCTCCTCAACTTCCATGTCCTCCCCTGTTGAGGACATGGAAGTAGACGAGGAGGAGACCATCCAGGAGATGGAGGTGGATAAGGAGGATGACACCGAGGAGATGGAAGTGGATGAGAAGGATGAGGAGGAGCCCATGGTCCTTGGATGAAGATGGAGCCCCACAGGTAAGACAGGCAGATGCTTCCCACACCCTGCCCACACACACACTGGGTCCCCTGACGCCAGGCTAGGGCTAGGCTGGATGGCCCCGCTCAGGGACACGGTGCCCGCAGGGGGCCTGGATTGTGCTGCCACAAGCACCAGCCCCGACCTGCCCTGCGCTTGCCTGGGGCCACGCCAGCCCTGCCAGTCCCATCCCAGTCCCTGGGGCCCAGCTCCCAGCCCTGCTGGGCCCAGTGCTGCCAGCTGAGTCCAGCTCTGCTGCTTCCTTTCTTCCAGGGCTCATGCACATCATGGCACAGATGCCATGCATTTGTAAATATGTTTGAAAGTTTTGAAGTTCCTGTAAATATGTTGACTACATTAGAAGTTTCCTGTAAATATGTTTTGAAGATTGTTAGCCCCTCGGATCTCATGTAAATATGTTCGGTACATTGTTTTGATGTATTTATAACGGTCGTTAAAACGAAAAATATTCTGTAAATCCTAGATTTGCCGATCTTCGGCAAATAAATCCTGTTTCTTTTAAAACCTGACTTCTCTTGGTCATTCCTTTGGGCACAGGCAGCCTTTGCACACTTGTGCGTTCCACTTGTTCCACGTTCCCGGGGCTGGAGGTCCCTGGGGGTCTGGCACGGCCACTCCAGGGCTGGGGGTCCCTGTGCACAGGGGCTCCCACTGACACCACTCCTGGCACTGGGCACTGCTGCTCTTCCTGGCCTGGGGCACAGCGCTGTCCCCAAGAGCTCAGCTCTCACCAGCTCTCACCCACGGGGCTCTCACAGCACTGGCCTCTGCAGCCATGCCACCAAAGCAGGCAGCAAACCTTCAGCCACCCTTCCTGCTGCAGCCGCAGGGACTCCTGGGCCCAGAGCCGCCAGCAGGCCACAGCCATGCAAAATCCACCTGCACGCTCTTAAGGCCACCACAGCCTTGGCAACTGGGCCACCTGAACCTGGGCTACTGCAGGGGCTGATCTTTAAGGCTTGGAGCTCCAAAGGCTCTGGGCTCTGCTTCCCGGCCTGCTTTGCACTGCCCTGAGCCCGCATTGTTCCAGAGACAAAAGCCAAGCCAGGGCATCCTCACCCTGCCCGCATTCCTGCTGCTGCCATTGGCCACTGGCCCCTGGGCCCCACTTGGGTGACAGCTGCAGGGACAGGGCAGCCTGTGCTGGGTAGGGGGCACAGGGCTTTGGGCCGTGGGGCTGCTACTGCTGCGGCTGCTGCTGCTGCTGCTGCTGCTGCTGGGGGCCATGGGCCCAACAGGGCTCCGAGCTCAGCCCCTGCCCGGCCAGCTGCCCCCAAAGCCCCACACTCCTCGAGCATCCACACCACACCTGCCAGGGGGAAATCCCACAGGCTTCAGGAATGAAATTACCCATAGTCACTAAACCAAGGGGTCCAAGGGGAAAGTCAGCACCAGCTGATGTTTGCAGCATCTTTACAAAGGTGGCTGCAGGGCAGGTGAGATCTCCCGCGCCTCTGGCAGTGCCTGCTCTGCACGTGAGCCTGTGCAGCTGCTCCCAGTGGGACACAGCACCAGGCTCAGGCCAGGCCTCAGCCCCTCACAGCTGATCCCAAGGAGCAGGCTCAGAAAGCAGTTTCAGACCACTGCATGCAGATATTTCAAAGGACTAAATGTCATTCTAGGAAGCCACCTTGCACATTTAGTTTTGGTGTCGTGGCATGAGAAACCATGAAGGTGCCTCTGAATGTGCACTCAGGGCACTTCCACTGCCATCCCAAAGGGATCACAAAGGACAGGCGTCAGCTTTCAGCATTGCAGAGCTCCTCACCCACCAATGAAGTCTCAGGATAAGGCAGGAACTGAGTGCACCAGGGAACCTGGCCTCTAATAAAAGGCATGAATCCAACAGCCCACCCAAACCAATGCCTTGCATGTCTCTACATTTTCCGTCTTCTCTCATCTCTCATGTCACTTTCCCCATTTTCTCTTACTGGGAGCTTGGCTTCTCTCTCTCCTGTCTACACGTTAGGCCACACGTGTGACCCTGCAGGAACAGCCTGACCCAAAGGAGAGTGGGAGAGGACTCTTGGTCAGGAAGTTTAGTGACGGGACAAGGAGGAATGGGATCAAACTGCAAGAGATGGAAGAGATTTGATGATGGGAAGAAGTTCTTTACTCTCAGGGTGCTTGTCCCTGACACAGGGACCAGTGCAGAGAGGCTGTGGATGCCCCATCCCCAGCAACATCCAAGGCCAGGTGGGACAGGGGCCGCAGCAACCTGCTGTGCAGGGAGCTTGCTCAGCTTGGAACCAGATCGTCTTGAGGATCCCTTCCAAGCCAAACCATTCAAGGATTTGATCATTCTGCCATCCCCATCTCCCACTGAATAGCAGCCCCGAAACTTCAGTGACATCACAGCTCCCAGAGGGTTCCAGGTGGAACGTCCAGGACCTGGAAACGAGCACAGTAGACACTTCACCGGCTGCCAAGGGTCAGTTGCCGCTTGCTCTGCGCTCTGACCCTCAGCGCTGAGGTGCTGCTGCTGCCTGGGCTTTTTCTGGCTACTGCTCTGGAGCGCAAATCCCAGCAGGACGTGGTCTGCTGTGCCCATGGAGGTACAGTGCCATGCCAGGCAGGGGGCACCCGGCTTGGGCAGGCTGCAGCCACGTGGGAATGGATGGTGTGGGACAGGAAGCCCACTGGGAGATTGTGCTGCCCCTTGCAGACTGACAGAGACACTGTGGAGGACATGGAAGTGGACCTGAGCCTGGATGACGAAGAGATGATGGAGGTGGACTCCTCCTCTACTTCCATGTCCTCCCCTGTTGAGGACATGGAAGTAGATGAGGAGGACAACACTGAAGAGATGGAGGTGGATGAGGAGGATAATACCGAGGAGATGGAAGTTGACGTAAAGGATGAGGAGGAGCCCATGGTCCTTGGATGAAGATGGAGCCCCACAGGTAAGACAGGCAGATGCTTCCCACGCCCTGCCCACACACACACTGGGTCCCCTGACGCCAGGCTAGGGCTAGGCTGGATGGCCCCGCTCAGGGACACGGTGCCCGCAGGGGGCCTGGATTGTGCTGCCACAAGCACCAGCCCCGACCTGCCCTGCGCTTGCCTGGGGCCACGCCAGCCCTGCCAGACCCGGCCCAGCCCCTGAGGCCCAGCTCCCAGCCCTGCTGAGCCCAGTGCTGCCAGCTGAGTCCACCTCTGCTGCTTCCTTTCTTCCAGGACTCATGCACATGATGGCACAGATCTGATGTCTTTGTAAATACGTTTGAAACTTTATAAGTTTCCTGTAAATATGTTCACTGCGTTCCAAGTTTGCTGTAAATACGTTTTGAAGATTGTTAGCCCATCAGATCCCATGTAAATATGTTCGGTACATTGTTTTGATGTATTTATAATGGTCGTTATAACGAAAAATATTCTGTAAATCCTAGATTTGCCGATCTTCGGCAAATAAATCCTGTTTCTTTTTAAAACCTGACTTCTCTTGGTCATTCCTTTGGGCACAGGCAGCCTTTGCACACTTGTGGGTTCCACTTGTTCCATATTCCTGGGGCTAGAGGTCCCTGGGGGTGCTGGCACAGCCACCCCGGGCTGGGGGTCCCTGTGCACAGGGGCTCCCACTGACACCACTCCTGGCACTGGGCACTGCTGCTCTTCCTGGCCTGGGGCACAGCGCTGTCCCCAAGAGCTCAGCTCTCACCAGCTCTCACCCACGGGGCTCTCACAGCGCTGGCCCCTGCAGCCATGCCACCAAAGCAGGCAGCAAACCTTCAGCCACCCTTCCTGCTGCAGCCACAGGCACTCCTGGGCCCAGAGCCACCAGCAGGCCACAGCCATGCAAAATCCACCTGCACGCTCTCAAGGCCCCCACAGCCTTTGCAACTTGGTGTCCTGGGGTGACGTTATGATGCTTGTATCCCCATTCATCTGTTCTGTGCCTTTAAGACCGACTCTGAAGAGTGGAAGTTTTGTTTGGGTTTCCCTTATCAGGGACACAGAGACGAGCAGTACATAGGGCTGTTTTTCACTTCTTGCTTCAGCTTGCTGCTTTGCTTGCTCTTTTTTCTGCTCTCGCTTCTGCTCTGCTTTGGCCTCTGCTTATTAGCTAGTTCTAGCTAAACAGTCCACATCCCTTCCTGGACTGTTTCTCCTCTCCTGTTTCTATGACCATCTCGAACCTGCTCCAGACTGGGACCTGGGAACACCGAAGGTTTGCACTGTTCGGCTGCAGCAGCTGGCCCAGCGCCGGAGGGACTGAGAACAGAGAAACCACCCCCGAAAGAGACTTGCTGATTTTGTCATCTTTCTCAGAGCGGTGTCATCGGTTATTGTTCATTTTGTGTGCTGGGGGGTGCTGTGCCTGAAATAAACAGGTTCTTTCCACCTCTCTCCAAGGAATTTTTTCCCGAACCGGTTGGGGGAAGGGGCGGTGTGGGTTTTGCTTTCTGGAGGGGCCCTCCTTTGCAGATTCTTTAACAAATTTGCCCTAAACCAGGACAGTCCCCAAGGTCCCAACATCTCCAGTGCCCCCAATGTCCCCAAGGTCCCCAAGGTCCCCAGTGCCCCAACATCTCCAATGTCCCCCAGGTTTTCCAATGTCCCCAAGGTCCCCATCACACCAACATCTCCAATGTCCCCAGTATCCCATCACCCCAACATCTCCAAGGTCCCCAATGTCCCCAACGGCCCCAACACCCTCCATATTCACAAGGTCCCCAAGGTCTCCAAGGTCCCAAACATCTCCAGTGTCCCCAAGGTCCCTATCATCCCAATGTCCCCAGGGTCCTCAAGGTCCCCATTGCTCCAGCATCCCCAATGTCCCCAGTGTCCTTCATACTCCCAAGGTCCTCAAGGTCCCCAATATCTCCAATGTCCCCAAGGTCCCATCACCCTAACATCTCCAATGTCCCCAAGGTCCCCAACATCTCCAATGTCGCCAAGGCCCCATCACCCCAACATCTCCAAGGGCCCCAACACTCTCCATATTCCCAAGGTCCCAAAGGTCCCCAACGTTCTCCAATGTCCCAAAGCCTCCAATGTCCCCAAGGTCCCCATCACCCCAAGGTCCCCAAGGTCCCCAATGTCCCCATCGCCCCCAAAGGCCCCCAACGTCTCCGAGGTCCCCAATGTCCCCATCGCCCCCAAAGGTCCCCAACGTCTCCGAGGTCCCCGAGGCCCCATCACCCCAACATCTCCAATGTCCCAATGTCCCCATCACCCCAACATCTCCAGTGTCCCCAATGTCCCCGGTGTCCCATCACCCCAACATCTCCAGTGTCCCCATCACCCCAACATCTCCAATGTCCCCAATGTCCAAACATCTCCAATGTCCCCAATGCCCTCCATCATCACAATGTCCCCAGGGTCCCCAAGGTCCCCATCTCCCCAACATCTCCAGTGTGCCCAATGTCCCCAATGTCCAAACATCTCCAATGTCCCCAAGGTCCCAATCACTCCAACATCTCCAACATCTCCAAGGTCCCCAAGGTCTCCAAGGTCTCCTCACTCGTGTCCCCTCTCCCCCAGGCTCGTCCCCGGTGTCCCGCCACCCCGTCCTGGCAGGTGACGCGCTGTTCCTGGTGATGGCTCAGCTGCCCCGGGTGTTCCTGTGGGGCGCCGGTGGCTTCGCGCTGCACACAGACATCCCGCACAGGGACATCCCGCATCGGGACGTCCTGCACAGGGACATCCCGCACATCCTGCATGTGGACATCCCGCACATGGACATCCCGCACAGGCACATCCCGCACGTGGACATCCCGCATGTGGACATCCCGCACAGGGACATCCCGCACAGGGACCTCCCGCACGTGGACATCCCGCACAGGGACATCCCGCACAGGGACATCCTGCACAGGGACATCCCGCACAGGGACGTCCCGCACGGGGACATCCTGCACAGGGACATCCTGCACAGGGACATCCCGCATGTGGACATCCCGCACAGGGATATCCCGCACAGGGACATCCCGCACGGGGACATCCCGCACATCCCGCACAGGGACATCCCGCACAGGGACATCCTGCACATCCCGCACAGGGACATCCTGCACGGGGACATCCCGCACAGGGACGTCCCGCACATCCCGCACAGGGACATCCCGCACGGGGACATCCCGCACAGGGACGTCCCGCACATCCCGCACAGGGACATCCCGCACAGGGACATCCCGCACAGGGACATTCCGCACGGGGACATCCCGCACAGGGACATCCCGCACATCCCGCACAGGGACGTCCCGCACATGGACATCCCGCACATCCCGCACATCCCGCACAGGGACATCCCGCACGGGGACATCCCGCACAGGGACATCCCGCACAGGGACATCTCGCACAGGGACATCTCGCACATCCCGCACATCCCGCACGGGGACATCCCGCACAGGGACATCCCGCACATCCCGCACAGGGACATCCCGCACGGGGACGTCCCACGCGTGGACATCTCACACGGGGACATCCCACACAGGGACATCCCGCACAGGGACATTCCACACGGGGACATCCCGCACGGGGACATCCCGCACGGGGACATCCCGCACGCGGCCGAGCGCTTCAGGGTGGAGGGGAGAGCGTTCTTGTGTCTCACCAGGTTCCTGGGGGACGCCAAGGTGAGGAACGGGGTGGGAGGGGTTGGTGGGGTTGGTGGTGGGGGGTGTTTGTTGAGGTTGTGGGCTTATGGGGGTCCATCATGGTTATGGGTTATGGGGTTCCATCAGGGTTATGGGATCATGGGCTTATGGGGGTCCATCGTGGTTATGGGGTTATGGGGTTCCATCAGGGTCATCAGGTTATGGGGTTCCATCAAGGCCATGGGGTTGTCGAGGTCCATCATGGTTATGGGATCATGGGGTTATGGGGGTATATCAGGGTCATGGGTCCAGGGGGTTCCATCGGGGTATGGGATCATGGGCTTATGGGGGTCCATCATGGTTATGGGGTTATAGGGTTCCATCATGGTTATAGGGTTATGGGGTTCTATCAAGGTTATGGGGTCATGGGGTTCCATCAGGGTCATGGTGTTATGGGGGTCCATCAGGGCCGTGGGGTCATGGAGTTCCATCAAGGTCACGTGGTTACGAAGGTCTATCAGGGTCATGGGTCCATGGGGTTCCATCAGGGTTATGGGGCCATGTGGTTATGGGGGTCCATCATGGTTATAGGGTTATGGAGGCCCATCAAGGTCATGGGGTCATGTGGTTATGAGGGTCCATCATGGTTATGGGTTATGGGGTTCCATCAAGGCTATGGGGTTATGGGGGTCCATCAGGGTCATGAGGGTCCATCAGGGTCATGGTGGGTCAGCAGGATCATGGGGTTATGGGGTTCCATCACGGTCATGTGGTTATGGGGTTCCATCAGGGTCACGGGGTCATGTGGTTATGGGGGCCGATCAAGGTCAATGGAGTCATGGGGTTATGGGGTTCCACCAAGGCCATGTGGTTATGGAGGTCCATCAGGGTCATGGGGTTATGGGGGTCCATCATGGTTATGTGGTTATGGGGGTCCATCAAGGTCATGGGGTTGTGGAGGTCCATCATGGTTATGGGATCATGGGGTTATGGGGGGTCTATACGGGTCATGGGTCCAGGGGGTTCCATCACGGTCATGTGGTTATGGGGGTCCATCATGGTTATGGGGTCATGGGGTTCCATCAGGGTCATGTGGCTATGGGGGTCCATAAGGGTCATGGGTCCGTGGGGTTCCATCAGGGTCATGTGGTTATGAAGGTCTATCAGGGTCATGTGGTTCCATCATGGTTATGGGATCATGGGGTTATGGGGGTCCATCAGGGTCATGTGGCTATGGGGGTCCATAAGGGTCATGGGTCCGTGGGGTTCCATCAGGGTCATGTGGTTATGAAGGTCTATCAGGGTCATGTGGTTCCATCATGGTTATGGGATCATGGGGTTATGGGGGTCCATCAGGGTCATGGGTCTAGGGGGTTCCATCAGGGTTATGGGGTCATGTGGTTCTGGGGGTCCATCATGGTTATGAGATTATGGAGGCCCATCAAGGTCATGGGGTCATGTGGTTATGAGGGTCCATCAGGGTTATGGGATCATGGGGGTCCAAGAAAGTCATGTGGTTATGGGGTTCCATCAAGGCCATGGGGTTATGGGGGTCCATCAAGATCATGGGAGTAACCAGGGTCATGGTGTTTTGGGGTTCCATCAGGGTTATGGGGTTATGGGGGTCCATCAAGGCCATCGGGTTATGGGGGTCCATCTGGGTTATGGGGTTATGGGGGTCCATCAAGGTTGTGCGGTTATGGGGTTCCTTCAGGGTCATGGGGTTCCATCAAGGTCATGGGGTTATGGGGGTCCATCAAGGCCATGTGGTTATGGGGTCCATCAAGGTCATGGGGTTATGGGGGTTCATCATGGTTATGGGGTTATGGGGTTCCATCAGGGTCATGGGGTTATGGAGGTCCATCACGGTTATGTGGTTATGGGGGCTGATCAAGGCCATAGAGTCATGGGGTTATGGGGTTCCATCAAGGCCATGTGGTTATGGGGGTCCATCATGGTTATGGGGTTATGAAGGTCTATCAGGGCCATGTGGTTATGGAGGTCCATCAAGGTCATGGGGATTTATTGGGGTTATGGGGGTTCATCATGATTATGGGGTTATGGAGTTCCATCACGGTCATGTGGTTATGAAGGTCTATCAGGGTCATGGGGTTCCATCATGGTTATGGGATCATGGGGTTATGGGGGTCCATCAGGGTCATGTGGTTATGGGGGTCAATCAAGGTAATGGCGTCATGGTGTTATGGGGTTCCATCAGGGTCATGTGGCTATGGGGGTCCATCACGGTCATGGGGTTATGGAGGTTCATCATGGTTATGGGGTTATGGTGTTCCATCAGGGTCCTGGAGATACGGGGTTATGGAGTTCCATCAAGGTTATGGGATCATGTGGTTATGGGGTCCATCAGGGTCATGGGGGTCCATCAAGGTCCTCGGGGTCCATCAAGGTCATGGGGTTACGGAGGTCCATCAAGGTCATGTTGGGTCAGCAGGATCATGGGGTTATGGAGTTCCGTCAGGGTCATGTGTTCATGGAGTTCCATCAGGGTCATGGGGTTATGGGGTTCCATCAAGGCCATTGGTTATGGGGGTCTATCATGGTTATGGGGTCATGGGGTTATTTGGGTTGGTCAAGGTCATGTGGTTATGGGGTTCCATCAAGGTCATGGGGTTATGAGGGTTCATCATGGTTATGGGGTTATGGGGGTTCATCATGGTTATGGGGTTATGGGGGTCCATCATGGTTATGGAGTTATGGGGTTCCATCAGGGTCATGGGGTCATGGAATTCCATCAAGGTCATGTGGTTATGAAGGTCTATCAGGGCCATGGGGTTATGGAGTTCCATCATGGTTGTGGGGTCATGGGGTTATGGGGTTCCATCAGGGTCATGGGGTTATGGGGTTCCATCAGGGTCATGGGGTTATGAAGGTCTATCAGGGTCATGGCATTATGGAGGTCCATCGAGGTTATGGGGTTATGGAGGTCCATCATGGTTATGGGGTCATGGGGTTATGGAGGTCCATCACGGTCACGTGGTTATGGGGTTCCATCAGGGTTATGGGGTCACGTGGTTATGGGGGCTGATCAAGGCCATAGAGTCATGGGGTTATGGGGTTCCATCAAGGCCATGTGGTTATGGGGATCCATCAGGGTCATGGAGTTATGGGGGTCCATCAAGGTCATGGAGTTATGGGGTTATGGAGTTTCATCATGGTTATGGGATCATGGGGTTATGAGGGTCGATCAAGGTCATGGAGTTATGGGGTTCCATCAGGGTCATGGGGTCATGGAGTTTCATCAAGGCCATGTGGTTATGAAGGTCTATCAGGGCCATGGGGTTATGGGGTTCCATCAAGGCCACGTGGTTATGGGGGTCCATCAGAGTTATGGGGTTATGGAGGTCCATCAAGGTCATGGAGTTATGGGGTTATGGGGTTCCATCAAGGCCATGGGGTTATGGAGCTCCATCAGGGTTATGGGGTTATGGGGTTCCATCAGGGTCATGGGGTCATGGAGTTCCATCAAGGCCGTGTGGTTATGGAGGTCCATCAGGGTCATGGGGTCATGGGGGTACATGGAGGTCATGGGGTTATGCAGTTCCATCAAGGTCATGGGCTCATGGGGTTCCATTAAGATCATGTGGTCAAGGGGGGTCACCAGGGTCATGCGGGGCCACCATGGCCGTGATGGTCACAACATGGCCACGGGGGCCAACTGGGGACACGTGAGCCACCTCTGACCCCCTGACCCCATGTGCAGGTGGGCGATGGTGCTGGGAGGGCTCCAACCCCACCCAACCCAAACAGCCTATGGTCCCACCACCCATCTCATGGTCCCACTGCTGACCCCATGGTCCCACCACCACCCCATGGTCCCACTGCTGACCCCATGGTCCCACCACCACCCCATGGTCCCATCACCACCCCATGGTCCCACCACTGAGCCCAAAACCCAACCCAACTAACCCAACCAACCCAACCAACCCAACCCAACCAACCCAACCAACCAACCCAACCCAATCAACCCAACCCAACCCAACTCAACCAACCCAACCAACCCAACCCAACCCAACCAACCCAACCCAACCAACCCAACCAACCCAACCCAACCCAACCAACCCAACCCAACTCAACCCAACCCAACCCAACCCAACCAACCCAACCCACCCCAACCCAACCCAACTTAACCCAACCCAACCCAACCAAATCTAACCCATGGTCCCACCACTGATGCCCTGACCCATGTCCAGGTGATGCACTGGGGGGGCTCCAACCCAACCCAACTCAACCATCCCATGGTCCCACCACCCATCCCATGACCCACCACTGATCCCATGGTCCCACCACCCATCCCATGGTCCCACCACCCTCTCATGACCCCACCACTGATCCCATGGTCCCACCACCTTCTCATGACCCACCACCCATCCCATGGTCCCACCACTGATCTCATGACCCCACCACCCATCCCATGGTCCCATCACCACCCCATGGCCCACCAGCACCCCATGTTCCCACCACCCATCCCATGACCCACCACCCATGCTATGGTCCCATCACCACCCCATGGTCCCACCACCCATCTCATGGTCCCACCACCACCCCATGGTCCCACCACCCATCTCATGGTTCCACTGCCGACCCCATGGTCCCACCACCACCCCATGGTCCCATCAACCATCCCATGGTCCCACCACTGAGCCCAAAACCCAACCCAACCCAACCCAACCCAACTCAACTCAACTCAACTCAACCAACCCAACCAACCCAACCCAACCAGCCCAACCCAACCCAGCCAACCCAACCAACCCAACCAACCCAACCCAACTCAACCCAACTCAACCCAACCCAACCAACCCAACCCAATCCAACCCAACCCAACTCAACCCAACCCAACCCATGGTCCCACCACTGATCCCATGACCCACCACCACCCCATGACCCACCACTGATCCCATGGTCCCACCACCCATCCCATGACCCCATCACCACCCCATGGTCCCACCACCCATCCCATGGTCCCACCACTGATCCCATGGTCCCACCACCCACCCCATGGTCCCATCACCCACCCCATGGTCCCACCACCATCTCATGGCCCCCCACCACGCCCAGGTGATGCGCTGGGAGGGCTCCATGGCCACCACCAGCTTCAGGGGCGCCACGCAGATCTATGCCCACGTCACCGAGGACATCGGCACCTACGGGACCTGTGGTGGTGGCATCTGGAGGGACGTGGGGATGGTGGCCACCACATCACCATGGAGATGGGGACACCAGGGGACACGTGGTGGTGGCTGGTGGGACGTGGGGATGGTGGCCACCATGATGTTTTGGAGACGGGGACACGAGGGGACACCATGATGGTGGCTGGAAGGATGTGGGGATGGTGGCCACCACAACATCATGGAGATGGGGACATCAGGAGACATCAGGGAACATGTGGTGGTGGCATTTCGAGGGACGTGGCGATGGTGGCCACCACGTCACCATGGAGATGGGGACACCAGGAGACACTTGGTGGCATCTGGAGGGACGTGGGGATGGTGGCCACCATGTTGTTGTGGAGATGGGGACATTCTGGGGACACCGTGGGGACACCGTGGGGACAGCGGTGCCACCGCGGCCTCGTGCAGCTGCAGGGACCGGGGGACGTCCCCTGGGCTCGGTCACCTGAGGGACGCGGGGACATCGGGGACCGGACACAGCCGGACCTGGGGCCACCCTCACCCCCTGTCCCCACAGCCACCAGTGACCCGATGTCCCCACAGCCACCCTCACCCCCTGTCCCCACGGCCACCACTGCCCTGATGTCCCCAAGGCCACCATCACTGACCCAATGTCCCTACAGTCGCTGTCACCCCAGTGTCACCCTTGGCTTTGTATCCCCTCCTGGTGCCACCATGGCCCCGATGTCCCCAAGGCCACCATTGTCACCTCAGTGTCACCGCTGCTCTCGTGTCTTCTTCTGGTGCCACCATCGCCCCAATGTCCCCAAGGCCACCATCACCTTGATGTCCCCAAGGCCACCATCATTGACCCGATGTCCTCAAGGCCACCACCCCTGCCCCGATGTCCCCACAGTCGCTGTCACCCCAGTGTCACCCTTGGCTTTGTGTCACTCTCTGGTGCCACCATGGCCCCGATGTCCCCAAGGCCACCATTGTCACCTCAGTGTCACCTCTGGTCTCGTGTCCCCTCCTGGTGCCACCATCGCCTCAGTGTCCCCAAGGCCACCAATGCCCCGATGTCCCCCAAGGCCACCATCACTCAATGTCCCATCCTGGTGCCACCATCACCCCAATGTCCCCAAGGTCACCATCACCCCCCAGTGTCACCCTTGGCATTGTGTCCCCTCCTGGTGCCACCAATGTCTTGATGTCCCCAAGGCCACCAATGACCCAAGGACTTGTGTCACCTTCTGGTGCCACCATCTCCTCAGTGTCCCCAAGGCCACCAATGCCCCAATGTCCCCAAGGCCACCATCACTCAATGTCCCCAAAGACTTGTGTCACCTCCTGGTGCCACCATTGCCCTGATGTCCCCAAGGCCACCACTGACCCACAGTACCCAAAACCACTGTCACCTCAGTGTCCCCTCCTGGTGCCACCATGGCCCCAGTGTCCCCAAGGCCACCTGGGCCTCAGTGTCACCTCTGCTCTCGTCTCCTCTTCAGGTGCCACCATTGCCTCAGTGTCCCCAAGGCCACCACTGACCCACTGTCCCCAAAGCCACTGTCACCTCAATGTCCCCTCCTGGTGCCACCGTCACTCCAATGTCCCCAAGGCCTTGTGTCCCCTCCTGGTGCCACCATGGCCATGATGTCCCCAAGGCCACCATGGCCCCAATGTCCCCAAGGCCACCAATACCCCGATGTCCCCAAGGCCATCACTGCCCTGATGTCCCCACAGTCGCTGTCACCCCGATGTCACCCTTGGCTTTGTGTCCCTCTCTGGTGCCACCATGGCCTCAATGTCCCCAAGGCCACCACTGACCCAAGGTCCCCTCCTGGTCCCACCATGGCCTCAGTGTCCCCAAGGCCACCACCATGGCCCCGATGTCCCCAAGGCCACCACCCCTGCCCCAATGTCCCCACAGTCGCTGCCACCCCAGTGTCACCCTTGGCTTTGTGTCCCCTCCTGGTGCCACCATGGCCTCAATGTCCCCAAGGCCACCGTTGTCACCTCAGTGTCACCTCTGGTCTCGTGTCCTCTTCTGGTGCCACCATCGCCTCAGTGTCCCCGAGGCCACCATCATCTTAGTGTCCCCTCCTGGTGCCATCATGGCCCCGATGTCCCCAAGGCCACCACTGACCCATGGTCCCCAAAGCCACTGTCACCTCAGTGTCCCCTCCTGGTGCCACTGTCTCAGTGTCCCCAAGGCCACCATGGCCCCGATGTCCCCTCCCGGTGCCACCGCTGTCCCCGTGTCCCCTCCCCCAGTGACCAAAATCCCATTTTTTCATCCATTTTTATTCATTGCCTTTGTTGGGGACACTTGGGGACATTCTGGGGACATTTTGGGACATTTGGGGACATTTGGGGGCCATTTGGGGCCATTTGGGGGCCATTTGGGGCCATTTGGGGACACTTTGGGGACATTTGGGGACATTTGGGGACATTTTGGGGACATTTTGGGGACATTTGGGGACATTTTGGGGACATTTGGGGACATTTGGGGACATTTAGGGCCATTTTGAGGCCATTTTGGGGCCATATGGGGCCTTTTGGGACATTTGGGGACATTTGGGGCCATTTGGGGCCATTTTGGGGACACTTGGGGACATTTTGGGACATTTTGGGGACATTTTGGGGACACTTTGGGGACATTTGGGGCCCTCCCAGTTTGTCCCAGTTTGTCACTCACCGTACTGGAATGAACTGGAGGCACCTGGGAGGGAGGGGAGGGGTCAGAAACCAGTACGGACCAGTATGGACCAGTATGGACCAGTATAAACCAGTATGGACCAGTATGGACCAGTATAAACCATAATGGACCGGTATAAACCAGTATAAACCAGTATGGACCGGTATGGACCAGTACGGACCCTCCCTCCCAGTATAAACCAGTATCCCCAGTTTGTCCCAGTCCCTCCCAGTATGACCCAGTTCCCCCCAGTTCCCTCCCAGTATAACCCAAATCCCTCCCAGTTTGTCCCAGTTCCCTCCCAGTATAAACCAGTCCATCCCAATTCCCTCCCAATTCCCTCCCAGTATCTCCCAGTTCCTTCCCAGTATAACCCAGTCCCTCCCAGTTAATCCCAGTTTATCCCAGTAACCCCAAAACCATCCCAGTTCAGACCAGTTTGTCCCAGTTCCTCCCAGTAACCCCCAAATTCCCTCCCAGTGCCCTCCCAGTATAAATCAGTACCTCCCAGTCCCTCCCAGTCCATCCCAGTTTGTCCCAGTTCCCTCCCAGTATAACCCAGTTCAATCCCAGTTCAATCCCAGTCCCTTCCCAGTTCCCCCGTCTCCCCCAGTCCCTCCCAGTATAAACCAGTATCTCCCAGTCCCTCCCAATCCTCCCTCAGTTCCCTCCCAGTCCATCCCAATTCCCTCCCAGTTCCCTCCCAGTTTGTCCCAGTAACCCCAAAACCATCCCAGTTTCCTCCCAGTATGACCCAGTGCCCTCCCAGTCCACCCCAGTCCCTCCCAGTTCCCTCCCAGTATGACCCAGTCCCTCCCAGTGCCCTCCCAGTATAAACCAGTCCCCTCCCAGTTTGTCCCAATACCCTCCCAGTTCCCTCCCAGTATAAACCAGTCCCTCCCAGTCCATCCCAGTCCCTCCCGGTTCCTCCCAGTTCCCTCCCAGTTTGTCTCTGTCCCGTCCCAGTCCCTCCCAGTATAAACCAGTCCATCCCAGTCCATCCCAATTCCCTCCCAATCCCCTCCCAGTTTGTCCTATCCCCCTCCCAGTATAAACCAGTATCTCCCAGTCCCTCCCAATCCTCCCTCAGTTCCCTCCCAGCTCATCCCAGTTCATCCCAGTTCCCTCCCAGTCTGTCCCAGTCCGTCCCAGTCCCTCCCAGTTTGTCCCAGTACCTCCCAGTATCACCAGTGCCCGCAGCCGCTCTCGCTCCATTCTGTGACCTTTGAGGGAACTGGGACAGACTGGGATGGACTGGGATGGACTGGGATGGAACTGGGATAAACTGGGAGGGAACTGGGAGATACTGGGATGGACTGGGATGGACTGGGATGGACTGGGAGGGACTGGGATGGACTGGGATGGACTGGGAGGGAACTGGGACAGACTGGCGGATACTGGTTTATACTGGGAGGCACCTGGGAGGGGATTGAAGGATACTGGGAGGAGGGAATGGGACAGACTGGGACAAACTGGGGGATACTGGGAGGGAACTGGGACAAACTGGGAGGGACTGGGGGGAACTGGGAGGGACTGAAGGAGAATTGGGAGTGATTGGGTTATACTGGGAGGGACTGGGTTAAACTGGGAGGGACTGGGATAGACTGGGAGTGACTGGGTTATACTGGGAGGGAACTGGGAGGGTATTGGGACAAACTGGGAGGGGACTGGTTTATACTGGGAGGGAACTGGGAGGGACTGGGTCATTCTGGGAGGGAACTGGGATGGAACTGGGAGGGAACTGGGATGGAACTGGGGTGAACTGGGAGGGACTGGGAGGGCACTGGGTCATACTGGGAGGGAACTGGGATGGTTTTGGGGTTACTGGGACAAACTGGAAGGGAACTGGGAGGGAACTGGGATAAACTGGAAGGGGATTGGGATGGACTGGGAGGGAACTGGGACGGACTGGAGGGATACTGGGAGGGACTGGGATAAACTGGGAATGGATGAAGGGGGAACTGGAGGGACAAACTGGGAGGGACTGGGAGGGAATTGAGGGATACTGGGAGGAGGGAATGGGACAGACTGGGACAAACTGGGGGATACTGGGAGGGAACTGGGAAGGGATTGGGACAAACTGGGGGGGGACAGGAGGGGAACTGGGATGAACTGGGGGGGACTGGGAGGGACTGGGAATTACTGGGATGAACTGGGGAGTTACTGGGATGGACTGGGGAGCACTGGGGGGGTTACTGGGAGCTACTGGGATGAACTGGGAAGTTACTGGGGGGGTTACTGGGAGTTACTGGGGGGTTACTGGGAGTTACTGGGGGGGGTAACTGGGGGTTACTGGGATGAACTGGGATGAACTGGGGCCCCACTCACCTTCCCAGAGCAGCCGCTGGAACTGGAAATGGGGGGGGGGGGGGAGGGGGAACTGGGAGGGGGCGGGGCCAATGAAAGAAGGGGCGGGGCCAAGCAAAGAAGGCGTGTGGTCATAGAAGGGGCGTGGTCATAGAAGGGGCGGGGGCAGAGCTGAGGAGGGGCCGGGGAGGGACTGGGACAAACTGGGGCATACTGGGATGGACTGGGAGGGACTGGGACATGCTGGGAGGGGACTGGGGCAAACTCGGACATACTGGAAGTGATACTGGGATGGACTGGGAGGGACTGGGAGCGACTGGGAGTGATACTGGGATGGACTGGTCTGTACTGGGATGGACTGGGAGATACTGGGAGGCACTGGGGCAAACTGGGATGTACTGGGAGCGATATTGTGATGAACTGGAATGTACTGGAGGGTTAAAGGGGCTGTTCCCGCCTCCACCACCTGCCATTGGCTGACGCTCCCGCCCGTCACTTGCTGAGACCAATCAGCGCCCAGAAACACGACCCTGGGGCGGGGCCTGGAGGCGGTGCCATTTTAGAAACTTTTAGCCTTCAACTCCCGTCATGCACCGCGGCCCCATGGACGCCTAATGGAGCCGGGCCTACAGCTCCCGTCATGCCCCGCGCTCCCCACAGCGCCTGTTATCCCCTTCCCGTGCCCCATTGTCACCCCCAGACGCTGCGGGACCCCCGGCTGCCCCCCAGAGCTCACCCGGGACCCCCAAACGCCTCCTGGGACCCCCAAACGCCCCAGGGCACACAGAGGCCTCCGAGCGCCGCTTTCGGGCCTACATCTCTCGTCATCCCCTGTGGCCATAGAGCCCCCTCATGGCCGAGTTCCGGTCCTGCCACTCCCGTTCACGTCCCGCGCCCCAAGGAGATGCCTCAGAGCCCTCCAGGTGCCCCCCAAGGGCGCCCCGAGGCCACAGGGTCCGCCCAGGTGCCCTCCCGGACCCCCAAACGCTCTGTCACTGCCACTTCCGGGACTACAGCTCCCATCGTACCCTACGGCTCCATTAAGCGCCATTAAAGCAGCGCCTCTATCCCCCATTATGCCCCGCGGCCTGATTAAAACAAAGCCTTCATCTCCTGTGATGCACCGCGGCTCTAATAAAGCAGCGCCTACAACTCCCATCATCCTCCGCGCCCCATAGATCCCTATTATATCCGTGCATACAACTCCCATTATACACAAGCCTCCATAGAGCTCTATTATACCCGCGCCTACATCTCCCCTCATCCCCCGCGCTCCATAGAGCCCCCTTATACACAGGCCTCCAACTCCCATCATGCCCCGTGCTCCATAGAGCTCATTATACCCGCGCCTCCAACTCCCATCATCCCCTGCGCCCCATAGATCCCTATTATATCCGTGCATACAACTCCCATCATCCCCTGAGCCCTATAGGGCTCTATTATATCCGTGCATACAACTCCCATCATCCCCTGAGCCCTATAGAGCTCTATTATATCCGTGCATACAACTCCCATCATCCCCTGAGCCCTATAGAGCTCTATTATACCCGCGCATACAACTCCCATCATCCCCCGCGCCCCATAGATCCCTATTATATCCGCGCATACAACTCCCATCCTCCCCCGCGCCCCATAGAACCCCGTTATAGCCGCGCCTCCAACTCCCATCAGCCCCCGCGCCCCACAGATCGCCATTAATTCCCTCCCACACCCCAAAAACCCCCCCAAACCAGGAAAAACCCCTAAATTTCTTTGACCACCAACACTCAGACACCTCCGAGCTCCCAAATCCTTTAATATTCGCAATTTCCCCCTTTTTAACCCCTCCCTTCCATCTAGTTCAGCTCAGCGGGTTTGACTGAGCTCCATCTCCTCCACCAGGGGTTTTTGGGGGGATTTGGGGTTTTTTGGGGGGTTTTTGGGGTCCCTCAGAGCACGGCCCGGCCCCGCTGGATGGGCAGGACCCCGAATCTCCGTTTCAGGGCCAGGCGGTGCCGCGAGAATTTGTCATCGGGGGAGAAGCGGGCGGGGTGGGCCGAGCGTGTGGGGAGCCCGGCCGGGGACACTTTCTGAGGGGAAAATTACACAGAATCCTATAAAATCCCACAAAATCCCACGAATTATCCCAAATCCCCCCTCAGGGCAAGCAAACTTCCCCCAAATCCCCCCAAAATCCTTAAAATTCCCCCCCCCAAATTCCTCTCCTCAGGACACCCGAAATTTCCCGCCAAATTCCCCCCCACAGGACACCCCAAAATTCCTCCAAAATCCCCAAACTGCCACCTCAGGACAGTCAAAATCCCACAAATTCCCCCCAAAATGCCCCAAATTCCCCCCAAATGCCCCAAATTCCCCCTAAAAATCCTCAAATTCGCCCAAAATCGTCCAGATTCCCCCCTCAGAGCCCTCCCAAATCCCCCTAATTCCCCCCTCAAATTCTCCCCAAAATCTCTCAAACTGCCCCTCAGGACACCCAAAATCTCCCAAAATGCCCCATATTCCCCCAAATTCCCCAATTTCCCCAAATTCTCCCAAATTTTCCCCTCAGGATCCCCCAAATTGCCCCAAAATCCACAAACTGCCCCTCAGGACACCCCAAAATTCCTCCAAAATCCCAAAACTGCCACCTCAGGACACTCAAAATCCCACAAATTCCCCCCAAAATGCCCCAGATTCCCCTCAAAATCCCCAAATTTCCCTTCAGGACACCCAAAATCTCCCAAAATGCCCCAAATTCCCCCCTCAGGACATCTAAAATCTCCCAAAATGCCCCAATTTCCCCCAAATGCCCCAATTTCCCCAAAATCTCCCAAATCTTCCCCTCAGGATCCCCCAAAATTCCCCAAAATCCACAATTTCCCCCACAGGACACCCAAAATGCCGCAAATTCCACCCAAAATATCCAAATTTTCCCAAATTCCCTCTCAGGAGAACAAAAATCCCCCAAATTCCTCTCAAATTCCCCCTCAGGACACCCAAATTCCACCCAAATCCTCCAAAATGCCCCAAATTTCCCCAAAATTCCCTCTCAGAATACTCAAATTCTCCCAAATCCCCTCAAATTCACCTCTCAGGACACCCCAAATCCAAAAAAAATCTCCACAAGATTCCCCAAATTCCCCCAAATTTTCTCAAAATCCCCCAAATTCCTCCCAAACTCCCTCAAAATTCTCTAAATATCCTCAATTTCCCCCTCAGGACATCAAAAACCCTCCAAAATTCCCCAGATTCTCCCTCAAATTCCTCCAAAAATCCCCCAAATTCCCCCTCAGGACACCCAAAATCCACAAATCTCCCAAAATTCCTCAAATCCCCCCTCAGGACACCCCAAAATCCACAAAAATCTCCCCAAAATTCCCCTCTAAGGGCACCTAAAATCCCTCAAATTCCCCCAAAATCTCCCAAATTTCCCCCTTAGGACACCCAAAATCTCCCAAAATTCCCCAAATCCCCCAATTTCCCCAAAATCTCCCAAATTCCCCCCTCAGGATCCCCCAAATTACCCCAAAATCTATAAATTGCCCCTCAGGACACCCAAAATCGCACAAATTCCCCCCAAAATCCCCAAATTCCCCCTTAAGACACCCAAATTCCCATAAATTCCCCCCAAAATCCCTCAAATTCCCCCTCAGGAAACCAAAAATTCCCCAGATTTCCCCCAAATTCCCTCAAAAATCCACGCTCAGGACACCCAAAATGTCTCAATTTCCCCCAAAATCCCCAAATTCCCCCCTCAGGACACCCAAATACTCCAAGATCCCCCAAAATTCCCTCTCAGAACACCCCAATTCTCTCAAATTCCTCAAATTCCCCCTCAGAACACCCAAAATCCCCCAAATTCCTCCCAAACTTCCACAAATTCCCTCAAAATCCTCGAAATTTCTCCCCAGATCCCCAAAATTCCCCCAAAATTCCCCCAAATTCCCCCCTCGGGACACCCAAATTCCCCCAAAATTCCCCCTCAGGAAACCCAAAATCCCCAAAATTCCCCAAAATAACCGAAATTCCCCCATCAGGACGACAAAAATCCCCCAAATTCCTCTCAAATCCCCCAAAATTCCCTCTCAGAACCCCCAAATTCTCCCAAATCCCCCCCGCAGGACACCTAAAATCCCTCAAAATCCCCAAAGTCCCCAAATTCCCCCCAAACTCCCCCTCAGAACATCCAAAATTGCCCAAATTCTCCCTCAGAACACCCAAACTCCCCAAAAATGCCCCAAATTTCCCCCTCAGGATGCCCAAGTTCCCCCCAAAATCCTCCAGATTCCCATAAACTCCACCAAATTTCCCTAAAATTCCCCCAATTTCCCCAAAATTTCCCAAATTCCCTCCTCAGGACAACCTAAATCCCACTAAAAAACCCCTTAGGACACCCAAATTCCCTCAAATTCCCCCCAAAATTCCCCCTCAGGATGCCCCAAATCCCCCAAATTCTCCCAAAATGCCCCAAATTCTTCCCCAAATTCCCCCCTCAAGACATCCAAACTCCCCCAAAATCCCCCTCAGGACACCCAAAGTCCCTCAAATTCCCCCAAAATCCCCTCAAATTCCCCCTCAGGACACCCCAAAACCCCTCAAAATCCTCCAAAACCCTCCCACATTCCCTCAAATTCCCCAAAATCCCCCGAATTATCCCTCAGGACACCCCAAATCCCCCCCAAAATCCTCCAAATTTCCTCCTCAGGACACCCAAATTCCCATGAATTCCCCCCGAATTCCCCCAAAATTCCCCTTCTCAGGAAACCCAAACTTCCCCAAAATGCCTCAAACTCCCCCAAATTCCCCCTCAGGACACCCCAAATCCCCCAAATTCTCCGAAATCCCCCAAATTCCCCCCTTGGGACACCAAAATCCCCCACATTCCCATTTTTGACCCCAAACTTCCCACCTGAGTACCCAAACTCCCGTTTTTAGTCCCAAACTTTCCCTTCCTTGACACAAATTCTCCTTTTTCAGTCCCCAGTTTCCCTTTTTGGCCCCAAATTCCCCTTCTTTGGTCCAATTTTTCCCTTTTGTAGACTAAAATTCCCCTTTTTTAGATCCAGACTTCTCACCTGAGCCCCCAAATTCCCCTTTTAGACCAAAATTCTCCTTTTTTGGTACAAATTCACTTTTTTTGGACCCAAATCCTCCAATTTTCAGCCCAAATTCTCCATTCTTGGCACCAAATCCTCCATTTTTGAACCCAAATTTCCCTTTTTTGGACCCAAATTCCCTCCCCCCCCTTTTTTTTTTTGTTACAAATTTCTCATTTTCGGACCCAAATCTTCCCTTTACTCAACCCAAGCTCTCCATTTTTGAACCAAATTTTCCCCTTTTTAGCCCCAAATTCTCCCTTTCTAGTCCCCATTTCCCCATTTTCAGTCCCGAATTCCCATTATTCATTCCCAAATTCCCCCTTTTTTCTAACAAATTTCCCCTTTTCGCCTCACAACTCCCATCCCTATTGTTATGAACAAAAATTCTGTTGATTTTTTCTGTGAGAAAAAGGTTACCACTGTTGCTGCTGGGGTTCTGCTTGTGTTATGGTAATTACGGATCGTTGTTGTTAATGGTTGTTTATGTATCAGTAAAAGCCGTGGCTGGGGCGAGTTAATGGCCCTGCTCTGAGACAGTGAAGGGTGGGGACCTCCCGAACAGCGAGGAGAAGACTTTGCAGGGGAGGGATGTGCAAATAACTCCAAGGACCAGCATGCTGTGTGGGACCCCTGCTCCGAATGCACTGAGAAAACCCCTGAAACAACGAGCCACCTAAGAGTTGAGAGATTGGAGTGATGTCTGGATGAGAGGAGCAGAGTGCTGGGCCTGCAGAGATGCTAAAAACCTTCGTTGTTCCTCACCCTGAGTTCGAGAGCCCCCGGGCCAGGTCTGGCAGGAAGTGAGACTGAGACCAATTCAACATCGGAGGGTGTTGATGCCCTAAAGGCTCCCACGAGGACCGGACCCCCAGTTCTGCCCCTGGTGGACAAAGCTGCACATGTCGTCCTCTTCCTCTGAGTTGCCCTGGGAGTGAGGACGGGAGACTGCAGCCCCGCCGAGCTGCCCAATCCTGAGCTGATCACCCATAATAAAGGCATTAAAAAGGATAAGAAGTCTCCTTGCCCTGTTTATTTCAAGCAGCACAAAGTTCCTTGGCAAGAGTCACTCTGCTCCTGACGGGACATTTCAGGCACACCAAGGAAACAAAGCAACAACAAAACCAAACCAAATCCAGGCAATCAAACCATAAATGAACCGAGAACAGTCCCTGTGTGTGTGTGTGAGACACAAGGACAGTGAGGTCAAGGATAAAAGGAATATGGCCTAAAAGCTTAACAGGCCTCACACTTAACAGGACTTATACCTTAATTTTAATTGATACAGTCAACTACACAATTTAGCAGAAGAACAGCACTTAACAGTATTTAACCTAATTTAAAACCTATGTTAGAAATTTAACAGAGGAATAAAACTTAACAATATTCAACTTAGCTTATAAGTTATATTTAACATAATGTAGCAAAAGAACAACTCTTAAAAGCATTTGACTTAGCTTAGACCTCATGACTTAACCTTATTTACAGGCCTGACTGAGTCAGCTATCCAAGGCACTCCAACCCCTCAGAGAACAGCATTTCTGCCACATTTCCCCAGCACAGGCACTCCTGTGTGCACACAGACGCAAAGAGTCAGTGCAAGGCACCTGTGAGCAATTCCCCTGAGGGCAGGCAATGCTCCCTGTGGATCCTTTGGCATCTCCCCAGCAGGTGAAGGGTTGAGCCTGGAGGAGTGGGGGGATCGGCCCAGGCTCTGTCGTTGTTCAGGATCCCCGAGTGCAGCAAATGGGAGAGTTCCCGGCTGGGAGAGGCCCCACTCAGAGGGAGTCGCTGGCCCGGGAGAGCTCCAAGGGCTCCTTTTGGAGCGCTGTTTGTAGGGCCCCAAGAGAGGGGCTTCAGTCCCAGCAATGGTTCATCCTGGCCGCACTTGGCACCATCAACTTTCTTTGGCAGTGTGAGAACAGGGATGTTGTGCCGCTGAGGGAACAAAAACAGCTCCCAGGGCTGCTCCTAAAGGGACCAGGAGCTGGTTGGGGAGCAGCAGTGCCTGGAGCAGACAGTGTCTGTGATGAGCTGCAGAGGAGCTGAGCGCAGGGGCTGTTGGCCAAGGCCGAGCCCCAAGGAGCATTTCTCAGCTGGCAGGGCAGCCTGAGAAGGGGAGGGGGGAATGCAGCAGCACAGGGCCATGGAACCAAGGGACCATTGTGACACTGTGGGGCCCTGTGAGACCAAGGGACCATTGTGACACTGTAGGGGCCTGTGAGACCAAGGGACCATTGTGACACTGTGGGACCTCATGGAATCATGGAGACCACTGTGACATTGCTGAGCCTCATGGAACCAAGGGGACTGTCCTGACACTGTGTGGCTCCATGAAATGTAGGGTTCATTGTGACACTGAGAGGCGCCATCAAACCAAGGGTGCATTGTGACACTGCCGGGAGTCCTCAAACTGTGGAGACCATTATGACACTTTGGGGTGTCATGGAACCAAGGGGCCATTGTGACACTGCAAGACTCCATGGAGCCAAGGGTCCAAACTGTGACATTGCAGGGCCTCATGGAACCATGGAGAGACCATTAGGACACTTCACAGCCTCATGGAATGAAGGAGACCATTGTGACACTGAGGGGCACCATGGAATCATGAAGACCATTGTGACACTTTGAGGCCCCATGGAATAACCAAAGCATTGTGTCACTGTGAGGCCTCATGGAACCAGTGAGACCACTGGGACCCTGGAGGTTGCCAGAGAACCAAGAGGACCATTGTGATACTGCGGGGCCTTGTGAAACCAAGAGGCCTTTGTGACTTTGCAGGGCTGCACGGAACCAAAGGTTCAGTGTGACATTGCAGGCCCTCATGTCATCAATGGTCCATTGTGACACTGTGGAGCCAAAGGAGACCATTGTGACACTACAAACCCCCAGGGTCCAAAGGTCCATTGTGACATTGCAGGGCTCGTGGAACAGAGGAGTCCTGTGACATTGTGGGGCCTGGGGAACCATGGAGACCATTGTGACACTGCAAGGCCTCATGGAATCAGTGGGACCATTGTGACACTTCAGGGCCTTGTGGAACCTAGAGGATATTGTGACACTGCTGGACCCCATGGAAACAAGACATCATTATGGCACTGTGGGGCATCATGGATCCAAGGCACAATTGTGACACTATGGGGCCCCATAAAATCAAGGGGACACAGAAGACATCTGGCTGGTTTGGCCTCCCAGGGGCCACCTGACTGGTCCAGCTGACCTTGGAACATTAAGAGTCTCTTGTCATCTGCTTCTGAAACACTGTGCTCCGTGCTTTCCTTCCCATTGGAAAATAACTGTTCTTTTCCAGGCACCCATGGCCAGAATTGGGATTTCACCTCCAAATTTCCTTATATCCAGAGATTGTTCCCATAGGAATATTGCCAGGATAAGTCTGGCTGGCAGTGGTTTCATGAGGGTCACTTCCCATCTGTCCCCAAATAGTGCAGAAGGCTCCGTGCTTTCGTTCCTACGGAAAGAACTGTCCTGCTTCTCCAGGCGCCCATGGCCAAGACTGGCTTTCCACCTCCAAAATTCCTTCAATTCAAAGACTGCTCCCAGACAAAATCTGCCATTACTGACAAGTCTGCCAGGCCTTGGCCTTGTGAGGCTCTCACCTGCTGTCCAAACACTGGGGCTCGCTGCTTTCCTTCCTCTGGAATAGAGCTGTACTTCTCGTCCAGTTGTCCATGGCCAGAACTGGGTTCCACCTCCAGCATTCCCTATTGTGACGGACTGGGGGAGATTGTTGGCTGGAAACCTTTTGTGTGTGGGGGAGGAAGGGGCAGTCCAGCCTTTCCATGCCCTATAACCCCAGCCCTGCCCTGCCCTGGAGCCCCAATCCCCCCAGAGTCTCTATCCCAGCCCAGCAGTGTCTGCCAGTCCCTGGCACAGCACAGGCAATGCTCCACAGCCACCTCTGCAGCCCCCAGCCCAGCTCCTGAGGGACCAAATGAGCCCAAGTCCCACCTGGGGGAAGGGCTCAGGGAGACCAAGGGGTATTGAAGGTTGAGCACAAGGCAAGCACACATCTTGTCCCTACCTCCTCCTGGAATTTTTATCAGAACTTTGCTAGAAACCTGGAGTTGGTAGCTGTGTGTGTGCTCCTCTATATCTTGTATTTCTTTCTCTCTTTCTGTGTCTTCTTCTCCTTCTAATTCCCTCCTCTTGAAAATTTTGGGTATGTAAAAATTGAACAGGCTTAGATTTTGTGAAATTGAATGGGCCAACTTTATGCTTTGAAAAGTGTTTTTTGTTTATTGAATGTCATACTAAAACTTTTGCCAAAGTTTCTCTGATTTTCTAAAGTTGCCAGTAAAAGATGTCTTATTTTTTTGAGCTCCTGAGAATCTTTTGTTGGTATTTCTCCAGTGAGTCCAACTCAGAGTACACAAACAACTGAAATTCCTTTTAAATTTCTCCTTGAGAGTTGTTTGGGGGATGAGAGTCAGGGCTTGTCTGTCCTGCTTAGCACAGCCCAGGCAGGGCTTTCCCAGCCACATTCCAAACTCCATTTCCCAGCTGGAGCTGCTGGTGCCTCTGAGTTGTGCTGCCCCAGCCCCAGGGACGCTCTCCTTGTCTGCCCATTCCCCCACGGTCTCTGGGCAGGGATGGCCTCAGTGGGGGCTGCTGACATCCTCAGCAACTTGGAGGCTGCTGCTGAATTTTCCTGCTCCAGAGGCTTGTTCAGCCTTCAGCTCTTGAGTGCAGGAATTCAGTGTCCCAGGGCTCATTAACATTGAGAACACCTTAACAAGCCAAGCCTCTGGGAATAATTTGATTTCAGTTTCCAAATAATTTGTAGTTAAGTAAATCTCAGTAGTGTATTCAAAGTGAACATATGATACTTAAAAAGACAGTGAGAAAATATTTTTAGGTCCAGTTAATTTTGTTTTCCTGTTAATTCATTGATGTGTGCAATCTCCAATTGACACTGAATCCAAGTACCTCCTCATGCAGTTTGAATAAATATGAAAATCAAGACTCTTTATGGCTGACAATCAATCAGACTCTGTCCCTACCCCCATCCCACCATTTCCCCCATCCAAGCCCTGGCACTCAGAGCAGCCTTGTGCAAATCTGAGCTCCCTCCAGCCCAGGCTGCACCTGCAGCTTTCAGCTCCTTGGCTCCAGCTCCCACCTGCTTTCCTTGGAGAAAGAGCTGCCTGAGACACAGAGGGATGTTCATTTCTTGTCAGCCAACAAAGCCAAGGCAAGGCACAGCTCCATCAAATGCAAAAGTCATTCTTCTCCCTGGCTCTGCCCTGACACTGATCCCCACAGCCTGTCCAGTTTCCTTCACCCCTGCATTGCCAGGGACTTTGTGGGACAAGGGAGCTCTGCTCTGGGGATGGAGGGAGATGCAAGTGCCACCACTGGAGTGGGAGCCACAACTAATGAGGTTTGTGTCCTTTGGGGGGCAGGAACTGCAGAAAATCAGAGGCACAGAAAGTTTCTCTTCATGGCCAACAGACCACAGTTGAACAGGACACAATTTAATAACAATCATGCTGGTCTCTGAGCCATGTGCAATGTCCCAGCAGGATCTCCTGAGTCCACCATCAACAAATGATTTCCAGACTAACATTTATTTCACACAAACGTGGTTCTGTGATAGATATAAATACAATTAAGTTTTTGTATCAGGATGCTCATCCTGGAGTGGGGGCAAAACAGCTCAAACAATTCCCGATTTGCAAAGCTATCAGTGGTGGTAGGAGAAGGCAGGTCAGGCTGCTCTTAGTGTTGAGGAAATGCTGAAAGCCTCCTGACTCATTTCATCTCCTCCTGTCCTGGCTGATCTCCCCTCTTTCCCCTTCCACCCATTGGCTTTTATCTCCCACCAGCCTCCCCAAGAAGAGCCTGGCTCTGTGTTCTCCATTCTCTCCTCGCTGGCACTGCCAGGCTGGGACGAGGAGCCCCTCAGCCTTCCCTGCTCAGGGCTGGACAAGCCCAGCTCCCTCAGCCTCTGCTCACAGCCCAAGGGCTCCAGCCTCACCTTGGAGGCCCTTCCCAGACCCTGCTCCAGCTGCCAGACATCTTTCCTGCCCTGGGGAACCCAAACCAGGCCACAGTGACCGGGAGTCACGATCTATCCTTGGTGTCCTGGTCACACAGCCCTGGCCCCTTGTCCCCTTGTCAGGCTCTGGGGTGGATCCTGTGGAACATCCTTTGGTGGAGGCTGTGGCTCCAGGTGGGCTGGGGAGATCTCGGGGGACAGGGACCCTGCTGGGCATGAACAGCATTGGACTTGTTGGGAGAAACTGTGAGGGGGAGCTGGGGCGGAGTGACCAACCCAGTGACCTGACGCAGCTCTACTGGGATGTCACACAGCCCCTCTGTGAAGCCACAGCCCGCTCTGTGATGTCTCAGTTTGCTCTGCGATGTCATACCTCTAACCTGTGATGTCACAGCCTGCTCTGTGATATCACAGAGGCAGTCTGTGATGTCATAGCTGCTCTATGACCTCATATACCCCATTCTGTGATGTCATAGCCCACTCTGTGATCTTCTGTGAAATAAGGAAGGGCAGCAACAAAACTTCTGCACTGGAATTAGGAAGGGCAGACTTTGGCCAGTTTAGGATGCTGATTTGGGGAGTACCAAATCAGGTCCTGATTCTTTAAAGGGAAACAGCCCTTAAAAACAAAGGGGTCCAGGAAGGATGGACACATTTCAAGAAAGTAATCCCTAAGAGGAAGGAGCAGCCTCTGCCAGTGTGGCAAAAGATGATCTAGTGAGGAAAATTACTGGCTTAGCTGCCCATTCAGGTTTTGTGGGAACCCCGATGTAAAAAAGGACCAGCAACTCAGGAAATGTTTAAGGATGTCATTATGTTATCCAAAAGAAAATTAGATACGTAAAGCTCAATCAGAACTTAACCTGGCCCATTCTGTAAAAAAATTTTAAAAAAAACTTTGTATAAAAAAGTGTATAGCAAAAGGAGGGATAAGGGAATGTCTACTCCTTATTGGATGTAGTGGAGAATATAGAAACTAAAGAGAAAGAAAAGCTGAGCTACTTAACACCTTGTTTGTCTCAATTTTCAATATTAGGACAGGCTGTTCTCAGGACAGGTGTTCTTCTGAGCTGGTAAATGGGCACAGGGAGCAGAACAGCCCCCCCTGTAATCCAGGAGGAAGCAGCTGGGCACCTGCTGAGCCACTCAGATGCTCACAGGTGTATGGGATCAGATGGAATCCATCCTAGGGGCATGAGGGAGCTGGGGCATGAGCTCCCCAAGCTGCTCTCCATCATTTACCATCAGTGCTGGCTCAGCAGGGAGGTCCCAGAGGACTGGAGGTGCCAATGTGAGCCCATCCCCAAGAAGGGCCGGAAGGAGGAGCTGGGGAACTCCAGGCCTGTCAGCCTGACCTGGGTGCCCAGCAAGGTTATGGAACAGATCACCTTGAGTGCCATCACAAGGCACCAACAGGATGGCCGAGGGATCAGAGCCAGCCAGCGTGGATTTAGGGGTGGCAGGTCCTGCATGACCAACCTGGTCTCCCATTATGACCTAGTGACCCACTTGTGGATGCAGGAAAGGCTGTGGATGTTGTGTGCCTGGATTTCAGCAAAGCCTTTGACACTGTCTCTGACAGCATTCCCTGGAAAAGCTGCAGCCCATGGCTTAGGCAGGTTCCCTCCTCGCTGGGAAATTGAAGAGCTGGCTGGAGGCTGGGCCCAGAGAGTGGTGGGGATGGTGCTGCACCCAGCTGGTGTCCAGGCACTGGTGGTTTCCCCCAGAGATCTGTGCTGGGCCCAGTCCTGTTTAATATCTTCACTGATGATCTGGCTGAGGGGATCGAGTCCACCGTGCACAAATTGCAGATGGCACCAAGCTGGGTGTGAGTGTGTGTCCCGTTCTCAGCTGCTTTTGATGGCCTGGAAAGGCTTGAGATGGCCTTGGGACAGCCCGCACTCCAAAGGACGAAAAGAGTCTTCAGGTTTTTTCTCGGTCTTCAGTGTTTATTAGTTTTTATCTACAAGATTTTCTCTTGGCCCGATAGAGGTCCGCACAGCACGCTGGCCATGAGCACACTGCGTGCCCTCAGGGCAGTCACTTATCTTTATACTCAAAACTACGTATAAGATATTTACCTATTTTCCCCAATGCTTTTCACCCTTATTGACAAGTGCACTTTTAGTAAGAACCAATCCTAAAGTGCCACCACCACCACAGAAGATGGAGGCCAAGAAGAAGAAGAAGAAGGACAGGACACGCCCCAATTCCTCCATCTTACTTCTCTAGACCCCCCTGTACCGAAATTCTAAAACCTGTGTTTCACACTATAATTAACCTATCCCTTCACCATTCATCCCCGTGAGATCCTCCCATCCTCATACAAGTGTCGTCTCCTGTGCAGGGTCAAAGTCCAGCCACCAGACACTTCTGGCAACATTCCAGGACCTCCGAGCCCCCCAAGGGTTATCTCGGTGACTCTGCACATCAGGACTGATGTGCTGAGATCCCACAAGTGTGGATCTGCTGGAGGGCAGGACAAGAAGACACAGCCCTAAGGTGCACCAGGGGAGGTTCAGGCTGGGCAATAGGAAGAAGTTCTTCACAGAAAGGGTGAGTGGGCATTGCAATGGGCTGGCCGTGGGGGGAGGTGGCAGAGTCACTGTCCCTCTCCAGTGGCACTTAGTGACATGCTCTGTGTAACAAGGCAGTATTAGGGCATTGGTTGGACTTGATCATCTCAAAGGTCTTTTCCAGCCTATTTGATTCTGTTATTCTGTCATGACTGGGAGGCTCTTGGGCAATTGTGATACTGCAGGGCCTAGTGGAACTAAGAGTACCATGGTGACACCGTGCAGCCCCACAGAACCAGGGGTCCACTGTGGTGCTCTGGGGCCAAATGGACCCACGGAGTGCTCCGTGACACTCTGGGTCCTCATGGAACCACAGAGACCATTGTGACACTGCAGGGCCTTGTGTAACCAAGGGGTTTCACCATTTTGGCACTGCAAAACCAAGGAGACCATTGGGAGACTGCAGGGCCCAGTGGAACCAAGGGGACATTGTGACACTGCGGGGCCTCATGGAACCAAGGGGACATTGTGACACTGCCGGATCCTGTGTAACCAAGGGGCCACTGTGAAACGATGGGGCCTCAATGAATCTGGGAGAACGTTGTGACACTGTGTGGCTTTGTGGAAACAAGGAGTCCATTGTGACACTGAGGGGACTTCTGGAACCACAGAGACCATGGTGACAGTGTGGGACCTCATGTAACCATAGGGGCATTGTGACACTCTGGGGCCTCATGGAAACAAGGGCCCACTGTGGAACTGCAGCACCAACGAGAACATTATGACACTGTTAAGTCCCACAGAACCAAGGGGTCAACTGTCACATTTTGGGGCCCTATGGAACCAAGGAGACCAGTGTGACAGTGCAGGGCCTGGTGTAACCAAGAGGCCATTGTGACACTGAGGGGCCCCATGGAACCAAGGACATCTTTGCAGATGACACCAAGCTGGATGTGAGTGTTGATCTGCTGGAGGTCAGGAGGGCTTTGCACAGGGCCCTGGGCAGGCTGGATCCAGGGCCCAAATCCAACAAGGCAAGGTTGAACAAGTCCCAGTGCCGGGTCCTGCCCTTTGGCCACAACAAGCCCTGCAGCTCTACAGGCTGGGGACAGAGAGGCTGGAGAGCAGGCAGGCAGAAAGGGACCTACAGGGACTGATGGACAGCAGGCTGGGCATGAGGCAGAGGGGTGCCCAGGTGGGCAAGAAGGCGAATGGCTCCTGGCCTGGATCAGGAATGGTGCAGCCAGCAGGAGCAGGGCTGCTGTACTCAGCACTGATCTGTCCACAGCTCTGCACACAGACATTGCTGCTGCAGCTCCAGAGAAGGCAACAAAAGGGCATCTCTGCAGAAAACTTTGCTGGGAGATCCTTTGGTTCATTTAAAGCCACCAAGAGTGCAGCCCATCATTGACAGAATCTGTGGCCACAGGGAAGGTGGAGAGAAACAAAATGAGAAATGGCATAAGGAATGGCTTTACTTTGTTGACAATATGAAAAAATTAAAACAAAGGAAACAGATCTCGAAAATGAAACCAACAAGAAGTATCAAGAATTACTTTTATTACAAGTGATTTGCAGAAATTGACCAACAGTTTAATGTTTCTGTAACCATCCAGTCATCAGTGTCCACACTATAGCCTTGAGCTCCTGGTTCCTCAGGCTGTAGATGAGTGGGTTCAGGGCTGGAGGCACCACCGAGTACAGAACTGACAGGGCCAGATCCAGGGATGGGGAGGACATGGAGGGGGGCTTCAGGTGAGCAAATGCTGAAGTGCTGACAAACAGGGAAACAACAGTCAAGTGAGGGAGGCAGGTGGAAAAGGCTTTATACCGTCCCTGCTCAGTGGGGATCCTCAGCACAGCCCTGAAGATCAGCACATAGGAGAAAACAATGAACACAAAACAACCAAATACCAAACAGACACTGACTGCAATGAGCCCAAGTTCCCTGAGGTAGGATTTGGAGCAGGAGAGCTTGAGGATCTGAGGGATTTCACAGAAGAACTGGCCCAGGGAATTGCCATGGCACAGGGGTAGGGAAAATGTATTGGTTGTGTGCATGAGAGCATTGAGAAAGGCACTGTCCCAGGCAGCTGCTGCCATGTGGGCACAAGCTCTGCTGCCCAGGAGGGTCCCATAGTGCAGGGGTTTGCAGATGGACACGTAGCGGTCGTAGCACATGATGGTCAGCAGATAAAACTCTGCTCCAATGAAGAGCATAAAGAGAAAGAGCTGAGCAGCACATCCTGAGTAGGAGATGTTCCTGATGTGCCAGAGGGAATTGTGCATGGCTTTGGGGACAGTGGTGCAGATGGAGCCCAGGTCGCTGAGGGCCAGGTTGAGCAGGAAGAAGAACATGGGCATGTGCAGGTGGTGGCCACAGGCTACGGTGCTGATGATGAGTCTGTTGCCCAGAAGGGCAGCCAGGGAGATGCCCAGCAAGAGGCAGAAGTGCAGGAGCTGCAGCTGCCGCATGTCTGCCAATGCCAGCAGGAGGAAGTGCCTGATGGAGCTGCTGTTGGACATTGTCTATGGTATCTTGGCATGGGGATCTGTAAAAAAATTAATCATGGAATAGTTGGGTTTGGAGAGGACTTTAAATATCCCAGCACAGCCTGGTGGCCCTTTGCCCCCCCCTGCCTGCACAGGGCTCTTCTGCCTGGAGCTGTCCCTGCCAGCAGCTGCTTCCCTGTGCCCAGGGCTGGGCCCTGCCAGTGCTGCCAGAGCCAAGCCCAGCCCTGGGGGCTCAGCTCTGCCCTGCAGACCCCTCCCAGCTCTGGCACTGCCCAGGGACAGCTCTGGCTTTGCAGGCTCTAATGGCAAAGTCAGAGCAACCCTGAGGAGGCTGGAAAAGCAACACTGATGCTGCCTCTAAGAGGTCTTGTTCTGATTTCTGTCACTGCCTGGTGTAGTAAGATCTGAGAAAAAAAATTTTTTCTCATGCTGGAGTGATAGATGAGTATCTGTTTGCGATTTCCCATCAAGGCAACCCAGAGAAGTAGATTAAAAAAGCAGGACTTCCCCTTTCCTGCTGCCCCTGCCTTGCTATGCTCCCTGTATAATCTATTTGGAAATGTTCTGCAGTTAAATGCCGGGATGGGAGCAGTCCTGGACAATGCAGCATCATCACCACACAAGGAGAACACTTCCAAGCCTTACCAGCTGTCTCCTCCCACCCAGATCTTGTCCCCCAGTGCTGGGAGCAGCTGCCAGGGCTGGCTGAGAGCTGTCCCTGGCAGGCAACAGAGTCCCTGCCCCAGCATAGAGCCCTGGGCTGCAGGACCCTGCTCTGCAGGACAGCCCTGAGCACCCCTGGCTGCTCTGCACAAGAGAAATCAGAGAATGTACTCACAGGGTCTGTAGGCATTGGGATGTTCCAGCTTTAGGAGATGGCTCCAGGAACTGCAGCTGCACTGTCCTGCAGCCAGAGGTTCCTGTGCCAAGGGCTGGCAGTGATTCTGCCCCAGGCACTTCTCAGCACCTTCCCAGCCCTGACTGATTGAAGCTCTCTGTGCCTCTGTGCTGTGCCCAGGGTGGCTGCAGGCAGTGCCCCAGCCCTGCTGGGCTGTCAGAGGAGCTGCTCATCAAGAGAAATGTGCTTTTGAAACTCTTCTTGGTTACCAGGAGCTGCCTCTGTGCCAGGAGCCCAGCCCAGCTCAGCAGCACAGACACAGCACAAGGACTTTAATGAGCCTCTGGGGCTTTGTGCTCAGGCCCTGAACATCAGTTCCTGAGAGGGAGCTGAGGAAACCTCTCCAGAACTCCAAGTCAGAATCCAACTCCAAAGTTTCTTGGACTTGTAATGGGTCCCAGTGAGGGACATGACTGAGAAAGTGTCCCCAGGCCCCAGGCAGAGCAGAGAACTGGAGGCAGTGATGACAGGTGGGGACAAAGAGAAGCCAAGTCTTGGTGCCCTGGGGCACAGCAGCAGAGTCTGTGCCACCAAGGACTGTGAGGAGACACCTTGTCCTGAGGCACTGGGGCACCTGGCACAGCCCCAGCAAGGCTGGGCACTGTCAGCCCCTTGTCCTACCCTCAGCATCCCCTCCCGCAAGCCCACATCCCAGTGGCCTCAAGGATCTGCTGGAAGGAGTCCCTGGGGAGCCTTGCTCAGGAATGGCCCTGGGTGGGCTTTTTAATGCTCCCTGTAGGGACTGCAGGTTTTTCAAAAGACTTTTAGTTTGGCTTTTGCCTTGGAGTCTCTGAGAGGTTTGTGCAATCATGGCCTCCAATTATCTGCTGTAATGAGTCCCTGCAGAGGCTTTCTCAGTAACAACACTCAGTGGGGCTCATTAATGCTTCAAGGTACTTCAGTTATTTTAATGTACTTGGTGTTTCACTTTTCGTACAAACTCTATGAGAAATTTGTGCAGTCATGGCCCCAGTTATCTGCTTTAATGAATCCCTTGAGAGCTCTGTACTGACACTCAGTGGGGCACATTACCGATTTGAGATTCTCAAGGTTTTTAAGGTACTTTGGATTCTCCTTTCCATACTTTGTCTCTGTGAGGTTTTTGTGCCATCCTGGCCTCCAGTTCTCTCCTCCAAGCAGCCCATGAGGAGCCTGTTTTGGGATGGACCTCAGTGGGACCCATTCGTGCTTTGAGACACTTTGAGGTTTTCTTATGTCTTTGACTCCTGAAAGGTTTGTGCAATCTCCTCTCAGGTCCTGAGGTTCAAGGCCTCAGCTCCAAATCCCCCACAGGGCTCATTAGGACCAAGCAAATCCTGACAAACCATGGCTCTGCCTTTATTTCCATCCTCTGTTGTTCAGTTCATTAGGAATTTCTTTTTATATAGTTATTGAGAAATATTTCAAAGAGGTTCTAATAAATCCCCATTTCTGTTTTAAGGGTGTGTTGTTCTCTTTAGAACAGAGATAATTGCAGCATTCAATGACTGATTGACCCAGGGACTCTCCTCAAGAGGTGTGGACTGATCAGAGAACCTGTGCCTTGAGATCTGACCCTGTGTGCACCCCCTTGCTCCACATTCGCCAACGCCATCCTGTCCGTCCTCTGTGACTTGGGGCCAGCTTTGCTTGGAGAACTGGTGGCACTCAGAGGGGTTTTCTTCTTTTATTTTAGTAATGTAATACTCCTAAGTTCCCCACTGAAAACAGACACCCTCCTCAAGCGTTTGCCAAATCCAAGTGCCACCAAGATCAGTCCAGGTCTGCCCTGGGCCATCTGTGAGGGTGTGTGGAGGCCCAGGGTCCTACCATCAGAGTCTCAATCTACCAGCCTGGAAGGGCTGGTCCCAAGTAAGAGGAATCAGCTTTCATGTTAGGGTGAGATGCTTGCTTCTCCCATGGATCTTTGCAGGCAAATGCTGATTTTTGTAAAGTTATGTTACCCATTGGCCCATTAGCACATTACTTACTTCAAGCCCTATTGTCCACATTTGTCTAGTCCCTCCATTGGCCCTGTTTCCGTATTGGCCAATTCCTCTGCCCCTGTTTCCGTATTGGCTGACTCGACCCTAACTACTCTTTTGCACCATTTTCCCCTACACCCATTGGACCCAGACCCTCAGCTCCACCCTCACTATCCCATATAAAACCCTGTGCCCTCAGCCTACACCCTATCTTCGTCTCTGGACCCTCTTGGGTTTTGTGGCCGGTTCCTGTACCAATAAACCCAGTTTACAGGAGATCATGTGAAGCCCCATCCTGCCTATTCTGTCAGCTTTCTAAGGTGGCAGTAAGCTTTGGGCTTATGAGTGCCGGATGCTCCAAGGGCCTCAGTGGTGCCACAATGCTACACTTGGCACCCGAACAGGGACCAGATTAATTGAGGTCGCTGTGAATGTCTCCAGCAGTGATCCTGCCAGCCAGATGTCGCTGGAAGATGTACGCCTTCAGGTCAGCCACAACACTGAAGTGAGACTCGAGTTTTATTGAGTCTCACTTAAGTGGAAGTCAACAATTGTCACTATAGGACATGAAAGAACACAAGCACACACAGCTGTTCTCAAGGTGAAGAAAAAAGGAAAGTTTATTTTCTGACTCAAACATTTATAGTTTTCCAAAAGTGACAGCGGATTGGAGGGTGACAGTGCCACCTCTCCAATGACACCGGAAAAACCAACAGTCCGTCAACTTTCTCCTCCTCCATAAAGGAATGCAAAACAATGAGTTATTCACAGAAAGTGTGTGAGAAAGTTCGCTACAAGAGTGTCAACATCAGAAGGCTTAGAAAATCTTAAAAAATCAGGGCGACATCTCACCCTTTTCCATTTAAAAAGAGAGAAGCAGAAAAGAAAATGAACAATGTGAAAAAGAAAACATGAACAATGTTTGGTGTCCACTTGCGGAGGAATCATCGGAGTGATCACTCTCACCATCTGCATCTGAGTCATCACTCAATGATTCATCTGCTTGATGTCTTTCAGGTTGGTCACGGTTTCCATCTTGCTCATCAGCTGGATTCTGTCTCTGCGGTCGCAGGTCGGGGCGAACACATTTCGAAGGTACCCAGCGTACCCCAGTATGTGTGGATGCACAAGCATACCTGCACCCCGAAGTGATAAGGTCATAGGGACCTTCCTACTGTTTGGTGACTAAATTCTGCACCTGAACCTTCACTCAAGGCTGATGTGCCTCGTCCGCAGCCTGCAACGAGAGATGGTGATTCAAATTGACAGGATTATTTGAGTTCTGCGGCACAGTGAGATGATTGATTGTGCTCAAAGCTTTTGCCAACCGACTGTGCAGGGTTTCACCCTGCATTTGTTTTTGAAGAACCCGCTTCAGAGTACCATGAGCTCATTCTACAATACCTTGACAAGTTGGAGAATGAGGGATACCAAACTTGTGCTAGACACCCCACAACTGCAGGAACTGCCGCACCTTTTGCAATGCGTATGCTGGACCATTGTCGGTTTTCACAGCAGAAGGTATGCCCAGAACGGCAAAGGCCTGCCTCCAGTGGGCGAGGACATCACGGGCCTTCTCCCCAGTGTGAGCAGAAGCCCACATCGCAGAGGAGAACGTGTCCACCGTGACATGCACATACTTGAGCCGGCCAAACTCGGCAATCTGGGTGACATCGGTCTGCCAAAGCTCCAAGGCCCTAAGGCCTCTGGGGTTTACCCCTGCCGGCAAAGGCGGAGCAAGTGCGTGGCAGTCATCACATGACTCAAACATGTCACGAGCCTCAGTTGGCGTCAGCTGAAACTGCATCCGCAAGGTATGTGCATTTTGGTGGAAAAACCCATGTGATGCCTTGGCCTGCATGAGTGTATCAGGCTGAGGCACTACCCACGCTGGGTTAGCCAACTTGTCAGCCCTCGTGTTACCTTCCACTATAAAGCCTGGCAAATTGGTGTGACTCCTCACATGCAGAACATAGAATGGATGAACCCGGGCCTGAATGGCACACCACAAGGTCTTCAGTAAATGAAACAAGGCAGGATTACTGACCTCCTTCAAAATGGAATGACCCAACCTCTGTGCAGTATCGGCCGCATAGGCGGAATCCATGACCAAGTGGAAAGGTTCCTGGGAAAATTTCCCAAATGCCATGACAGCAGCCCTAAGTTACAACCAATTGGGCTGACCCATCCTCATGAGCTTCCAGAACCTGCCACTCAGATCCATCCCTCCAGGTAACAATAACCTTTCATGTTTTCCCTGAACCGTCAATGAAGACGGTGGGTCCTTGCACAGGTTCTTGGGTATTTTTGGGCTGCAAAGGGATTTGTGTGAATTTTGCCATATGCAGTAACCTATGACTGGGCAGATGATAAATGATGAAGCCATTCATTACAATGAACAGTAGTTTCCGAGGAATAAAAGAATTAAAAGACGCTCTATCAAGGGAAACACAGAAGTTAATAAATAACCTAAAATACATTGTTTGGGAAAACTTTGATTAGATAAGTTAATAAATGATCTAAAATACACTCACAAAAGAAACTTTGGAATTAGAATATTTGAAGAAGCGAAAGTAGAAGCCAAAAAGTTAAGGTGACCTGCCAAGCCGTCAGAATCAAGCCAAGTGCAACAGTGATTTCTGCCAAGTCATGGAAAAACATGCCAAGGATGACAGGAAGATGCCCAAATTAGGAGAAGCTTAAAATTTAACTAAGGAAGACCAAAAGTTCCTGGAAAACCCCGCCTATACTCCTGCCTGCTTATTAATATGCATATAATAAATGATGTAATCCTTGTTCAAAATTGTATAAAAAACCTGCTTTTGCTGTACCTGATTTAGAAATCCATTTGGTGATTTCTCCAACGCGTTGTCAATAAATACCTCCTGCCTATGGACCTCAAATCTAGTCTCTGGGCAGCTTATTATCGCCTTTTGGGGCAAAATTCGGCATCATTTTTGGCGACCGCGGCAGGACGGAAAGAGTCCTCCCGAGCCTTGGCTCGGGGGACCGGGATCTCTTCGGGGCCCTTGACGGAATTCTGTCAGAAGGGATCCCCATCCCCCAGCCAACGCGCAACGGTGGATAAGAACTTTCTGCATCTCCTGCTCCAAATTAAGAGGTATTTATCTTTGCTTAAGGGTTTTATGGTAAAGCGCTTTATTGGGAAACGACGGTCAGACGTGACCGCTCGAAGGGAAGCCGGGGGACGCCCTGGTAAAGAATCCCAGTTGTGTTAGAGGTACGGTAATAGTAACGCAGGTTAGAGTCCTGCTGTGAGGAATATTTGTTTTTCGTAACGCAGGTTAGAGTCCTGCTGAAAGGAGTATTTGTTTTTCGTTTATCTTGGTATCTTTGGTTTGTTCTTATTATGTGGGAAACCGTTTTAACATCGTGTTTAATGTTATAATACTGTGAATTAAGGGTCAAGAACTGAAATTGTTCTCTGAGACCGGAAGAGAGGTCGGTCAGTTTGTGGTATTTTTGTGTCTGCTCTATGTGTCTGTTGCAAAATCTTACAGGAGGCGTCTTGTCACTCTTCATGTAATAGACGTACGTCTCAATCCCGGGAAGAAATTTGTCACCCCCTGCAATTGTTACGGTGCTTTGCGATTGCATGAATCTGGCAAACCGGTATCTCACGGTCTGTAGGCGACCTCTCGTGACCCTACCTGGTAAACAATCCGTTCTGATATAGACCATAAGGTAGGAATTATTTCATAAAGGTGTGTGGGTGAGAGTGAATGAGACGCAGCATCGCTGCGAAGCGAGAGGGAGTCCCACTCCGCATTTCCTGTTCTTCGCGAGAAGCCAGGTCGGAAACGGACAAAGCGATTGGAAATTGTGTGTATGAAGTGTTAAAATCAATTGGCATATAGTATTTGCGAGAAAGAGACTGTTCCGGTTAAACAGAAAACGCAGACACAGGAAATAGCAATGGGAGGTCAACAGAGTAAGGACGTAAATATGAGAACCCCCTTAGGATGTATCCTAAAGCACTGGAAGGACTTGGGAGGGATTCCGAGGGGAAACATAAGTAAAAAGACGCTCCTTAAATATTGCACACAATGGTGGCCATTGTATAAGTTAGATGACGATGAGAAATGGCCACCGGAGGGAACTGATGCTTTTCCTCCGTCGACTTAATAAATGGGATGAAGTGATGTATGCTGACATGTTCTTTACCCTAAGAAATAAACCAGAGTGGCAAAAAGAATGCGGGGTAAATGTAGCACCTCAGGACCCCCTAGTACTAGCTCTAGAAAAAGATAAGAAAGGTTCAAAGCCTAAAGAACGTTGCTGTGATGCATGTAGCATTGGGGAACAATGTCTTAAGTTAACAAGAAGGGATAGTGGAGAGGAGAGTGAAATAAGCCTGTGGGAATACCATCCATTCGCCCCAGGACGGGAAGGGCCCCTTCCCAGGCCAAAAGAGGAACAAGGGGATCCTAGCCCATTAAAGGAACTGGAACGATGGTGGAACTCTAAGTTTGGGCACAGCCCTCAGAAGCTAGACAACAGTTCGGGAGAAGGTAGCCCATCAAAATCGGGGATTGAAAAGAGGGAAAGCAGCCCACAGGGACCAGATAGTCCACAGGGGTCAGGGAACTACAGGGATGCTGACAGCCTACCTAGACTAGAAGTTGAGAGGGAAGAAGCCAGTCCACATGGAGCTGAGAGCTGAGGGGAGACACGCAGCCTGCCCGAACTAAGTCCATGTAGGGATAGTAGCACACCTAAGAAAGGAAGTTTAAGGAAATCAGGTACCTGTAGAATGGAAACTAGCACACCGAGGACTAAAGACAAAAGTAGCTCACTGGGAGGCGATGTCTCTGAGTTGAAATATAGTGAGAAGAATGACAATGAGGCATGCGAAAGAGAGGCAGAGAACAACTCACAGAAGCTGAATATAGTAATCCAGATAGAGGATAAGAGAGATGGAAGGGGAACGGAAGATGAGGAGGACAGTAGCCCGGAACAGGACAGGTGCCGGCAGATGCGGGAAGAAAGGCGACAGATGCAGAGTGAGGGGCAGTTGGACTGTGTAAACCATGCTAGGGGAGTAGTAGGAAAAGAGTTGACAGAAATTGAAAGTGAAGATGAAGAACAGGGAAAGGGAAAGAGAAAAGAGAAGAGAAAGAATAGGGAAGACACTGAGGCACAGGAAGAAGATCCCGGGGAGGCAATCAGTCACTCGTATTATACCAGATCTGTGGCACGGAGGGAAGCAAAGCAAAGAGAGGAAGGGAACCATACGATAGCTCCTCTCCGACAATTTATGCCAATGGTAGGGGAAAGGACTAGGGTAAAGGTGCCGTTCTCCACGAGTGATCTGAACAATTGGAGAGATGAGGCAAGGAACTTCAGGAGGAACCCAGAGGGAGTAGCGAAGAGGTTTGAATTAATGGCGAAGAATTTAGATATTGATTGGGAAGATATAGAGGTGATGCTTTCAGAATTGACAGATACCGAAAGGGAACTCGTATTGGAAACAGGAAAACGACATGCTCAAGTATTATCAGGGAGACTAGAAGATAATTTCCCCAGCAGTAAACCAGAATGGGACCCGGGCAACGAAGAGCACTATCGGCGGCTGGTGCAGTATAGAAAACTGATAGCGATGGGCTTGCGTAATGCGATCCCTAAGGCTATCAATTGGTCGATGCTATATGACATCAGGCAGGGAAAGGATGAGACCCCATCAGAGTTTTTGGATAGACTTAGGGCAGCCATGAGACAGTATACACCCCTGGACTCAGCAACGGAAGAAGGGAAGCAACACCTGTTAGGATTAATGATGGGACAGAGTAATCCAGACATCAGGAAGAAATTACAAAAGCTCGAACATCCAGCAAATAAAAACCTGGAGGCATTGCTGAATGAGGCATGGAAGGTGTATAATAATAGGGAAATAGAGGAAAAGAAAAAGGAAGATAAGAGGCTAGCTCGAATAGTGGCTGTAGCAGTAGGAGCTCAAAATACAAACCATTTGGGGCCTAACACCAGGGGTAGGGGTAGAGGCTACCCAGTGAGAGGGGGAGGGAGGTTCCAACCCCACCCAGTTAGAATAGGGCCAAACCAGTGTGCCTATTGCTTCCAAACGGGACACTGGAAACATGAGTGCCCTCAATTAAGAGAAAGATCAATGGACACTACTACTATCGCACATCAGGGCAGTGAATGAGGGGGACCGGTGGGCCGTACCCTAGCAGACCCACTGGTTAAAATGGAGCTAGGGGAAGGTAAAAAGGAATTGGATTTTTTGATTGATACAGGAGCAACATTTTCGGTTTTAAATCAGGAATTGGTACCTAAGAGTGATGAATTTGTACGAGTTGTGGGAGCAACAGGCCAACCAGAAAAAGCTTATTTTTTGAAACCCATTAAATACAAAATCGGGAAACAAATGGGAATTCACCAGTTTCTGTATTTGCCAAATTCACCAAAGCCTCTATTAGGAAGAGACTTACTGGAGAACCTGAGAGCCAGAATAAAATTCAACAAAGACAAATTGGAATTTCAAGTAAGTAAAGAGCAACTGATTACAGCCTTAAGCCTAACAATCAGTTGCATAGAACCGAAGCCTGAAGGCCACAATATTGAGCGTATCCTGAGTGAAACATATCCATTAGTATGGGCTACCGATATACCTGGGAGATCAAAACAAGCAACACCTATCATTATTGAACTTATACCTGGAGCGAGGCCGGTAGTTAGGAAACAATACCCACTGAGGTTAGAAGATAGAAAGGGAATTGAGCCCATAATCAAAAGGTTTTTAGAATTAGGTTTATTGATAGAATGTGAATCAGATTTTAACACCCCAATTCTGCCAGTAAAGAAACCTAATGGAGCTTATAGATTAGTCCAAGACCTGAGGGCAGTAAATGAGATAACCAAGACGCTACATCCGGTAGTTGCTAACCCTTACACACTCTTAACTAAATTAAAAGATAATTTGACATGGTTCACAGTGTTAGATTTAAAAGACGCATTCTTCTGCCTTCCTTTAGCTCCAGAGAGCCAAAAGATCTTTGCGTTTGAATGGGAATCTGCAGTTAGCCAAAGAATTAGAACAGTGGGAAAGGCCGCTGGGAGATGGTACTCTTTTGCAATACGTAGACAACCTCCTAATAGCAACAGAAACAGAAGAAGAGTGCATTGAATGGACTATTTCCCTGTTAAACTTTCTGGGTTTAAGTGGATATCGAGTTTCTCAACAGAAAGCACAGCTGGTGCAAGAAGAAGTGGTGTATCTGGGATATGAAGTTTCCAGAGGACAGCGATCCCTGGGAGCAGCCAGGAAAGAAGCCATCTGCCAAATGCCTAGACCAGAGACGGTGAGAGATTTGCGCGCTTTCCTGGGGATAACCGGTTGGTGTCGACTATGGATCTATCAATACGGAATACTCGCTAAACCACTCTATGATTTACTGAAGGAAAGTAAGGGTGTTCTAGTTTGGACCCCCGAGGCAAAGGGAGCCTATGAGAGACTGAAACAGGAACTCATGAGAGCACCAGCCTTGGGTCTTTCAGACATGACAAAACCATTCTGGCTGTTTTCTCATGAGCGACAAGGAATGGCCCTAGGAGTCCTAGCACAACAGTTAGGACCACATAAAAGGGTTGTGGCCTACTTCTCCAAACAATTGGATGAAGTGAGTAAAGGATGGCCTGGCTGCCTGAGTGTAGTGGCCGCAGTGATAATCAACATTGAAGAGGCCAGAAAGCTCACGCTGGGCCAGAAAATGACTGTGTTAGTGGCTCACACTGTGTCTGCTGTGTTAGAGCAGAAAGGGAATCACTGGCTGTCACCTTCCAGATTCCTAAAGTATCAAGCTATTTTGGCTGAGTCAGATGATGTTACTATTCAGGTAACTAACGTTGTGAACCCAGCTTCATTCCTAGAAGGGAAAACCTCAGCAGAACCCATCGAGCACGATTGCCTGGAAACGATCGAAGCCGTTTACTCCAGTCGCCCGGATCTCAAAGAAGAGCCATTCGAAGATGCAGACGATTGGTTCTCGGATGGTAGCAGCTTCGTAAAACAAGGAATAAGAATGGCTGGTTATGCAGTAACTACCACAGAAAAGGTAATCGAGTCAAACCCTTTGCCTGCAGGGACCTCAGCCCAGAAGGCAGAATTGATAGCTCTGACTCGAGCCCTAGAATTGGCAGAGAACATGCGAATAAATACTTGGATAGACTCTAAGTATGCCTTCTCCGTTGTTCACGCTCATGAAGCCATTTGGAAAGAAAGAGGACTGTTGACTACTCAAAGGAAAACAGTCAAACATGCAGAGGAGATTCTACGATTGCTAGAAGCAATCCAACTCCCAGCACAAGTGGCCATAATGCATTGTAAAGGACATCTAAAAGGTAACACTATTCCAGAAGTTGAGAATAGAAAGGCAGATGCAGAAGCTAAATTAGCTGCTGCAAGGACCGGAAAGGTAAATATAACAGCTCTGATACCAGGAGAGCTGGATGTAAACCTCCAACCAAACTATCAGGAATCAAGATCATAGATGGATTCAAAGGAATAAAGGTAAACTGTTAGACAGTGGATGGGGACAATTAGAGACAGGACAGTTGGTAATACCAGGGAACCTAATGTGGCAGATTGTAAAGACGGAGCATGAAAAGGTCCATTGGGGTCTAGATCCGCTTTACCAATATTTGCAAGCCAGGATAGCAGGACCAAAATTATTTATCACCATAAAACGTGTCACATCCCAGTGTGAGCGATGCTTGAAGAACAACCCGAATACAGGGACTAAGATACACCAGGGAGCAATAAATCGAGGTAAATTTCCAGGCGAGGTATGGCAAATTGATTTTTCTGAACTCCCAAGAAAAGGGGGGTTTCGGTACTTGTTGGTATTAACTGATACATTTTCTGGGTGGCCTGAAGCATTCCCTTGCAGGACAAATAAGGAAAGAGAAGTGACTAAAGTATTGTTGAATGAAATTATTCCGTTTGGAGTACCGAAGAGCATATCTTCGGATAGGGGCACACATTTCTGTGCAAAAGTGGTGAGAGCAATAAGCAAAGCATTACAAATTAAATGGCAATTACACACACCTTACCGTCCACAGGCCAGTGGGTGGCCTTGTGGGCGAAACCTGTTTTTGATTCAGCCTTGGCACCCCACGGAAGAGGACAGGGAGCGACTGAAGAAGAAACTGCCCCTAGTCCTACGACCACTGCTGCTACAGCTGAAGGGACACTCGAGAGGGTTAGACAGAGCTCTGATACGTCACTATCAAACGGCCCAGGATTTGAATGATTTTATTGACTCATTATCAACTTTTCGTTTAACAAGTCCGGCAAAGGCACCTTGCCTTGATTGTTATGATCCACATTGTGCTGCCTGGATAGCTTTACATTGTGGAGGTTGTGATAACACTTTTTGGATAGAACAATCATTATTATGGGATTTGTGGTGTCATACTTGTGAGCACGAGCACACGTGGGGTAGAAGCTGGGAAAATGAATTAAGGAGACAGACGGGGCAAAATGCATATGCAGCTTTAAATCTTTATGAGTCTCCCGAACAGAAAATTCTTGTCGTTGGAAAGTACAATGTGTTGTGAATAGAATTAAGGTTCAAAGTAAATCGCGTATAGTTTCTGTAAGGTGTAGAAAATTAGTACCTTTAACACAGCGTTCAACTGTAGGGCCCTTCAGGGGAAATCCTGAAAAGGCATTAGATCATTGTATTGGAAAATTGCAAAAATTGAGTTTGCAAGTGACGGGACCAGTAAAGTTAGGAGCAGCAAAACTGAAAATAGATAAGAAAAAGAAGGCAAGAAAAGGAACGACTTCATCTAAATAAGGTTATTAGTAATTGTTAATTAGTTCCCTATGATTAGGACAATTTCACGTCTAAGGGACCCTGCCTTGTGGGACGCTGTTGCTCCATGGGACCCTGCTTCGTGGCATGCTATAGGTGTTGAAGAACAAGAACAACGATTACGAAGTAAGATACATGTTGCATTAAAGAAGCAGCTTGAATTCGTAGCCGCATATAGTAAGAAAGCCGAAGAGGCTTTACAGTCACCACCATTGAATTGGTTATATTGGATTGAAGAACCAGACTTTTATACTGGCCCTTACTTACATTCACTTCCTTGTTATGTTTGTAAAAGGGATGTTGATAAGTGCTATGCTTGGATAGCTCTGCATTGTGCTGATTGTAATCAGATTTACTGGTACTCACAAAGATCAATAGGATTTTTATGGTGTAGACCTTGTTTTGGAAGATGGATTCAATATTCTTCCTGGTATAGAGCTCTTGAGCACAGTACTGGTCTACCAGGAAGGTCAGGATTACAACTTTATGAGAGTACAGAACAAGTGGCCATAGCATATATGAGGTGGAAATTACAGCAAGTACTTAGAGAGCTTGAAATTACTACATCCTCCCGCATTATAGCAGCTCGCTGTAAAGCTGATTTGCCTTTAAACTTACCTCACGCTATACCTGTAAGCAAAGATGCAGATTTGGAATTAGACCAGTGCATTCAAAAATTGACACAGCCTTATAATAGACATTCTAACAAACCAGGGAAAAGACAACAAAGAAAGGAAAAACAGAGAAGGCAGAAAGAAAAATAAAGCTTGTTCCTATTATACTGCTCAATGCTGTATACTACTCAACAGCTACACAGGTCTTCAACTACTAAGAATCATAATGAAAAGGACCCAAATGTTTTGGGCTATGGTACGAGCGTACCAGCGCCCTATAGGATTAGAATTTGACGAAAGAATTCGTAAGTTATAAGAAAAGGGGGGAATGAAGCCATTCATTACAATGAACAGTAGTTTCCGAGGAATAAAAGAATTAAAAGACCTGAGGAATAAAAGAATTAAAAGACACTCTATCAAGGGAAACACAGAAGTTAATAAATAACCTAAAATACATTGTTTGGGAAAACTTTGATTAGATAAGTTAATAAATGATCTAAAATACACTCACAAAAGAAACTTTGGAATTAGAATATTTGAAGAAGCGAAAGTAGAAGCCAAAAAGTTAAGGTGACCTGCCAAGCCGTCAGAATCAAGCCAAGTGCAACAGTGATTTCTGCCAAGTCATGGAAAAACATGCCAAGGATGACAGGAAGATGCCCAAATTAGGAGAAGCTTAAAATTTAACTAAGGAAGACCAAGAGTTCCTGAAAAACCCCGCCTATACTCCTGCCTGCTTATTAATATGCATATAATAAATGATGTAATCCTTGTTCAAAATTGTATAAAAAACCTGCTTTTGCTGTACCTGATTTAGAAATCCATTTGGTGATTTCTCCAACACGTTGTCAATAAATACCTCCTGCCTATGGACCTCAAATCTAGTCTCTGGGCAGCTTATTATCGCCTTTTGGGGCAAAATTCGGCATCAATGATCTGCCCTGAAAAATTTTCCAGAGCACTTTGCAGGGACACACTGTTTGCAAAGCTCCAGTCAAAATCCTCCCATTGCACCGGGAGTATGATCTTTGCAGGATTTGCACCCATCAATTGCAAACACCGTTGCCGGCATTTGATTATCAAGCGAGCAATCAGCTCAAACAATGCAGTTGCCATCCTCTGCGGCAGATGGGGCAGGAAAACCCATTCCAACACATGCAAGGAATCGGACCATTTGTCACTCCATTGGCCAATGATACCTGTGGGATACAAATCTGGAGTGCTGATGAACACAGTGACATCAATGGAGGGATCAATGCGATAAACTTGGCAAGACGAAACAGCTTGCTGAACCACCTGCAACGCCTTACATGCCTCAGGGGTCAGTGTGCGAGGTGACTTGAGATAAGATTCTCTTTTCAACAAATCATACAGAGGAGACAGCTGTGCATCAGTTAGCCCCAAGTACAGACGTAACCAAGTGATGACACCTACCAATTTCTGAGCATCATTCAGTGTCTTCACAGAATGCACAAATTGCACCTCCTGGTGACGGATCATCCATTCCAGAATTTTGACCCCCAAGTACTTCCAAGGTGGTTGTTGAACCTTTTCTGGAGCCACCTGCAATCCATGAGCATGCAAAGCATCGAGCAACCGAGGCTGAATCCTCAGCAGCTCATCCTGGGTGGGCCTAGCCACCAGAATGTTGTCCATATAATGATACAGACGTGCATCAGGAAACTGCTTATGAACTCCAGATAAGGCAGGAGAATTCTGCATGCCTCGAGCAACGTCCTCCATTGATATCTCTGTGTGGGCTCAGCCTCATTAATCGCTGGCACTGAGAAGGCAAACTTCAGTCTGTCATCAGGTTGCAAAGGAATCGTAAAGAAACAAAGAAACAATCCTTCAGATCCACAAAGAGGACTGGCCAGTCTGTGGGAAGCATGGTAGGCGATGGCATGCCCGCCTGCAATCTTCCCATGCTTTCCATCACGGCATTAACCTTTCAGAGGTCTTGCAAAAACTTCCATTTCCCAGATTTCTTTTTGATGCAGAAGACAGGAGTGTTCCAGAGACTAGTAGAAGGCTCCAGATGACCCTGTGTAGGAATCCACAAAATTAGAGGATTTTGGGAAAGCTTCAAGATGCAGGCCTCAGAGACAGCAGAACTGTGAGCAGAGCTATGCAGCAGCCATGAGATAGGTCAGCAGAAAAATTATTTAAACTGTAGAAAAGCAAGGGCAAATAGAACAATGGTCTGTGTATTAACATTTGTATAGAATCACAGAATCACAGAAATTCTAGGTTGGAAGAGACCTTTAAGATCATCGAGTCCAACCCATGTTCTAACACCTCAACTAGATCATGGCACCAAGTGCCACATCCAGTCTTTTTTTAAACTCTTCGAGGGATGGTGACTCTACCACCTCCCTGGGTAGATGATTCCAGTATTTGACCACTCTTTCTGTAAAATACTTCCTCCTTAATTTTAGCCTGTATCTCCCTTGGCGCAGCTTGAGACTGTGTCCTCTTGTTCTGTATGTTGTTTCCTGGAGAAAGAGACTGACCCCCAGCTCACCACAGCCACCCTTCAGGAAGTTGAAGAGAGTGATAAGGTCACCCCTGAGTCTCCTTTTCTCCAGGCTGAACAACCCCAGCTCCCTCAGTCGTTCTTCATATGGCTTGTGTTCCAAGCCCCTCACCAGCCTCGTTGCTCTCCTTTGGACACGCTCAAGCATCTCAACGTCCCTCCTAAAGTGAGGGGCCCAAACCTGGACGCAATACTCCAGATGAGGCCTCACCAGTGCCGAGTACAGGGGAAGAATGACCTCCTTGCTCCTGCTGGCCACACCGTTCCTGCTACTGGCCAGGATGCCATTGGCCTTCTTGGCCACCTGGGCACACTGCTGGCTCATGTTCAGCCGACTGTCAACCAGCACCCCCAGGTCCCTTTCCACCTGAACACTGTCCAGCCACACCGTTCCTAGCTTATATCGTTGCAGGGGGTTATTGTGGCCAAAGTGCAGGACTCGGCACTTGGACTTATTGAACTTCATCCCATTAGATTCTGCCCATCCATCCAACCGTTCCAAGTCCCTCTGCAAAGCCCTCTGTCCCTCTAACAGATCAACACACGTTCCCAGCTTAGTGTCATCTGCAAATTTGCTAATGAAGGACTCTAAACCCTCATCCATGTCATCAATAAAAATATTAAACAGAACTGGCCCCAACACAGACCCCTGAGGGACACCACTGGTGACTGGTCACCAGCTGGATGCAGCACCATTCACCACCACTCTCTGGGCCCGGCCATGCAGCCAGTTCTGAACCCAGCAAAGAGTGCTCCTGTCCAAGCCATAGCCTGCCAGTTTGTCTAGGAGAATGCTGTGGGAGACAGTGTCAAAGGCCTTGCTGACATCCAAGTAAACAATAGAATAACTCTCTAAGCTACAGAAAGCTTATCTAGCTAGATATTAGGAAGGTTAAAGCTTAATAATGGAGCTCTGTGCATTGTGCTTTAAGGCTTACAAGTAGGTATTGTATTTGAAATAAGCAAGCATTGTTTTAACCAAAGTTACCTGTGCTTATGGTGATTGGATAGAACTACTGTCAATGTGCTTTTTCTTTGTGTGATTGGTCAAGAAAATTATAAAGTAAGTTGTAACATTAAGTTCCTGGTCTGCTGCCTGAAATGTGAGCGGATGGCATCTTCCCATTGTCATAATTATGTAATGAGACTGATGCTGAAAATTAAAGCAGCTCGAGGCACGTTCTACAGCAGCCCTGTCTGGTTCATGGTTTGTACAAAGCCCCCCTGCCGGCTTCACCCTGGTCCAACTGCTCCTGCACCAGATTCTGAAGGGCGACCAATTTATCTTGAGGGAGATAAGTTGCTTCTTCCAGACAGATTTGTCCACCAGACACCGAATAGGAGGCGTAAGACACTCTGCGCCCTTCATTGCAGTGACCCCCATCAAAAATCCGTCCCGATGCACATCTCCCAGACAGAAGAACATCCCTCCCCCAGAGGGGGGGAGGAGTTGAAGTAACATGAGGCCTTACCCAGGCCATCTGTCCCTCTGGGTTCGTGACCAGCACTGGCCGCTGGATCACGTAGCATTGTGCCGTCCCTCCCAGACCCGCGACAGACGTCCCCACCGGATCCAGGGGCCACTCTGGGGGCCAGGTGGCAAGGAAGAGAACCATGATGTCAGCACCGCTGTCAAGAAGCCCACGGAGGTGGATCTCCAATGGCATTGCACCAGGAACAGACAGGGTACACAGCATCTCAGGATGATCCTTGGTCAGGACAGCAGTCCAGCGAACTTGAGGCGGCCCGTGCATCCAAAGCCACCAGCTCCACGTGACCGGTCAGTTGTCCTGCAAACAGAGGACTTAAAAGGCACAAGTTGAGCAAGTCGCGTCCCTTTCGGGATCGTGACGGGAGGGGATGGGTGTGGAGACCATGGCACAAATCTGCCCTGTGAAATCTGCATCAATGAGCCCCAGGGGCACAATGATGCCCTGAAGGGTGGCAATAGATCTCCCCATCAGGAGAGCACTCATGCCCCCAGCCAAGGGATCAAAGGAATCCAGGGGAACTTTGTGTATTTTACAAGATTCTAAGACAACTGTTGCTGCGGTGCAGACATCCACACCTGCTGATCCGCGGGTGCTGGCTGCAAGCCGGCCAAGGAGACCTCCATCGGCTCTGGGGTCTGGAGAGACGCTTGTGTCTAGGCGCGTCCCTTCTGCACGCTCCGCTTCACATTTCCCAAGCCCGGTAAAGCCTGGCCATTAACATGAACAGTCCCCTTGCAGATATTGGTTTGGACATGTGATTCGGCCTACCACACCAACCACATAAGAACATGGAGAATTTGACCTTCTGTGCTTTCTTCCCCTGCTTCTTGCCAGCCTGCTCATTCCCCTGCTGTGGCTGCCCGCCCTGCGGTGCTGCCCAGACTGGCTGCACAGCAACAGCCACGGCAGCCAACTTCTGACCCGAGGGGATGTCCGCACAGGTCTCCACCATCTGGGAGACAGTAGGAACACCAGGCAGAGCCACTATAACCTCCCTACAAGCATCATTGCAATTACACCTCGCTAGGTTTGCAATCACAATCCTCTTTCCCACAGGATCAGGCACCTGCCTCTCCACAGATGCAGTCAGCCTTGCCACAGATGCCATGAAAGACTCATCAAATCAATCCCCTGGACAATGGTCGCAAATGGCTGCCTCCGAGCAGCCATTTTCAGGGTCTGAACAATTGCTGCAAAGCCCAACATGTGGCATTGGTCAAGCACAAGGGGACCGAAGCCAACCTGCCCCTGAACATTTTCATAAAGCCCTGTGCCCAACAGCATGTCAGTGACATCCACACACCTGGGTTCCTGCAGTGCCAGCAAAGCATTCTGCACCACCGCGTCGGCTGCCAAACAAGCCCACTTGGTCTCAAAAACACCAAATTGCACATGGTCAAAAAGAGAATGTGCCACATGATCGAGGTCATGAGGCATCAGCACGTCCGTAGCAACCCTCCCGAGAGTCTGCATAACCTCAGCAGACCCCAAACCATGCTAAGCAACCGCATCATGAACTTCCTTCTCCAGCTTATACAAAAGCGGTTCATGAGTGTTGTGAGTAACACCCCTGAGCATAGGGAAAGCCTGGGAACCCCCTGGGAAAGCCACAGCACCTGCTGTGTTCCGGTACTTGGGCCCCACAGGGAAAAGAGGGGATGACTGACTGGGAGCCAGGTCAACACCACTTACCCCCGTGCCCCCTGCAGCACCGGCAGAGCCAGAGGAACCTGCTCCGCGACCCAGCAGATGCTGCAAGGAGGCAGGCTCAGACATCTCGTTAGTCTTAGTTTTGGCTTCTTGCCAGAAACGGTCAGGGTCCCTCAGACACACAGTCACCTGGCACGAGGGAAGCGTCCACAAATTCGATGAGGAGACGCCATGGCCCCGGGAACCCACTGGCCTCCCGCCGGCTGTGTCGGCATTTGCGCTAAAGGTAAATACCTCAGCGCCCTGTCGTGCTGTAGCCCTGGCAGGGGGCGCCTTGGCGGGTACAGGTGCCGGCACTGCCTGCAAACCCAGTGTGGACTGGGACGATGTGACCATGGTCACAGGAGTTTTCAGGATTAAAGAGAGATGAGAATGTTGACTCCATGATCAGAAGGCTTCATTTATTATTTTATTATATATATACTGCATTATAACTAAACTAAAAAGAAATAGAAAGGAAGAGGTTTCTCGGAAGGCTAAGCTAAGAATGGAATTGAAAAGAATGAATAACAAAGATCTGTGTCTTGGCTGAGAGCGAGACCCAGCTCTGCTGTGAGTGGTCAGTACATCCAAACATCCACAGGAGACCAATCACGGATCCACCTATTGCATTCCACAGCAGCAGATAACCATTGTTTACACTTTGTTGCTGAAACTTCTCAGCTTCAGCAGGAAAAGTCCTAATAAAAGGATTTTAATGAAAAGATGTCTGCAACAGGACGAGACCGGCGTGGGGCCCTGTCCCTGACATGGAGGAGGGGAGGGGTGCCAAGAGAGGTGCAGCCCATGGAGCCGCATCACTCCAGAGTGGCACAAGGGAGCCTGGCACAGCCAAATCCACCCCAGGGGAACCATCGCCATCCCCCGAGTTGGACCCGTCCCCTAGCACACTGTCCCAGGGTGGGGAGAGAGCTCCACATCACACAGAAACTCAAACTCCCCCTCGTCCATGTCCGAGACAGAAGGGGTCCACTGGGAACTCTGAGGGGTACAAGAGCCAGACCCCTGCCAAAGCTCCTCACACTTTTTCCACTGCACCAGCAGCGATCCCATGTCTACAGTGCAGTCATCAAAGAGGGCCTCCATGCAGTGGACCCCCACGAGAGACCACTCCTCCTTGGAGAACACCTTCCCAGAGTCCGAAAAGAGCCCTCGCTCTCAGACCCACAGAAACAATCGCTCAAAATCATGCCAGGAAATAGAAACCTGTTTCCACTCCAGGACCCCCTCCAGAGGTCCAAAATGAGTGAATCCTTCTCAAAACCCACAGAGGTTGCCATCACCACAAGAACAGCAGGCAAAGCACCAAAGAGGGGGGACAATACCGGCAATCCGGACTCTGTCTCAGCCTAGGCTGCAGTACACTTTGCAGTCACCAGATTTCACTCGAGGACAGGAAAGAACAGAAGCGTACACCGCTGTTCTCAAGGTGAAAGAATAAAGGGAAATTTATCTTCTGACTCCAACATTTATAGTTTTCCAAAAGTGACAGTGGATTGGAAGGTGACAGTGCCACCTCTCCAATGATACTGGTCAAAGCAACAGCCCTTCAACTCTCTCCTCCTCCGTAAAGGAATGCAAAACAATGAGTTATTTACAGAAAGTGTATGAGAAAGTTCACTACAAGAATGTCAACATCAGAAGGCTTAGAAAATCTTAAAAAAACAGGATGACACAAGTCTGGCTAGGCTTGGCCTCTGGTGACTGCCTCTCTGGTGACTGCCCCTGCACCACTGGGGCTCACTTGTTTCCTTCCTATGGAGACCATTGTGACACTGCAGAGCATTGTGGAACCAATGGGCCATGGTGACATTGCAGGCCCCTGTGGAACCTGTTACACTGTAGGCCCTTAAGGAACCAAGAGGAACATTGTGACCCTGCAGGTCACAGATCCCAGGGGCCACGGTGACACTGTGGGGCCTTGTGGTACCAAGGACATCTTTGTGGGTCTGTTGGGCTGCATGGTCCCAAGGGGCCAGTGTGAAGCAGAAGGGCTTTGTGGAACCAAGAGGCCATTGCTGCATTTCAGGGCCTTGTGGAGCCAAAGGGCCATTGTGATCCTGCAGGGCACCATGGATCCATGGAGAGCATTGTGGCATTGCAAGGCCCCGTGGAATCATGGAGACCCTTGTGACCCTGCAGGGCCTTATGGAAGGAAGGGGCCATTGTGACACTATGGGAACTTGTGGAACCAAGGGAATCATTGTTGCACTACTGGGCCCCAATGGAACCAAGGGGCCATTGGACACAGCGAGGCTTCATGGAAACCAAAGTCCATTATGGCACTGTGGTGCCTTGTGCTTGTGGAACCATGGAGACCATTAGGATCCTTAAGGACTTGTGTAACCAAGGAGCTATTATGACACCTCAGGGCATCATGGAAGCAAGAGAATCATTGTGGCACTGCAAGGCCTCAGAGAAGCAAGGAACCATTGTGACACTGCAGGGCCCTGTGGAACCAAGGCAATATGAAATTGGTCTGGCTGCCTTGGCCTCCCAGGGTTCAGTTGAAAGGTCTGGCTGACCTTGGAATGTGGAAGGCCACTCCCATCTGCCCCTGAAACACTGAGGCTCTGCACTTTCTTTCTTATGGAAAAGAACTGTCCATCTTTTCCTGGCATCCATGGCCAAAATTAGGATTCCACCTCCAAATTTTTGTGTATCCAAGGATGTCTCCCAGACAAAAGCTCCCAGGACAGACAGGTCTGGCTGGTCTTTAACTCCTGAGGGGCAGCACTCACCTGTTTTCCAAACACTGGAAAGGGCTCTGTGCTTTTCTTTTTATGAAAAAACCCCATCCTTCTTCTCCAGGCACAAATGTTTTAAATTAGGACTCCACATTCATAATTTCAAAAATCCAAGAGTTGCTCCAAGCAAACCTGCCAGGACAGACAGGTCAGACTTGCCTTGGCCTCTGGTGATTGCTGTTCATCAGCTCCTGAAACATGGGGGCTCCGTGGTTTCATTCCTATGGAGACCAATGTGACGCTTGGGAGCCTTGTGAAATGAAGGAGCCATTGTGACACTGCAGAGCACCATGGATCCAAGGGACCAATGTGACACTGTGGAACCCAGGACATCTTTGTGGCTCTGTTAGGCCAAATGGTCCCATGGGACCAGAGCAAAGCAGCGGTGCGGGAGTTAGCCCAGCTGTAACTCAGTGAAACAGATTTTACCTCGGAAGTACCGGGCTCGAGTTTCAAGCCCTGGAAATCATTTGTTTAACTTAAGGTGAGTTAGAGAGTTCCCCCAGAAGCCTTAATGTTGTTATGCTAAGTTGTCCAATTCTCCTCCCCTACTGGTTACTTGTGTCCCCTATATGGTTATTGTTCTAGAGTGTTCTACCCTCAAGTGTATATATTGTTGCTTCGCCTTTATCTCAGGTCTTTGAATCCTACCCCTTGCATTGCGCTTGACTTCTCCATGTTTATTGTTTTTCACCCTGTTACTAAAGTTCTATTTGGGCAAACTCATTGATCCTGCTTGTAGGATCATCAGGGGCTAGGACGGTTGGGATGGACGGAGACCAGAGATCTCTGAAGCCAGGTCTCGGAACCTGTGGTTTATTGCAAAGGGTGTGGGTGCAGGGACCTTGTTTGGAGCTGCCAGCCACAGCCCAGAGCAGGCCCAAAAGAGGAGATCGAAAGAGACACCCAAAATGGATGCCTGAAAGAGGAGGGGAGTTCCCATTACTATACAATAAATCTTCTGTGCTGCATATTCTAATTTTCGCTAAACAATATAATACAAGATACAAATCTTATAGCATTTACATACAGCCTATATACATTACCATACTGTGTTACATTCTAAAACCTAAAAACTACTCTTTGGGCCCCTTATGCCAAGCTAGTAGGGTCTGCTCTGACCCTTGGACCTGTCTGCAAGCAGAGGGTATTGTTTCATCAAAAGAAGATTACCTTCAGCCGGCCATACTATTGTTTGCCTGTTGTCCAGTAACTAAGGCTTGGTGTCTCAAAGCTTGCTTTCATTTCAATCTCACTTATGGTTTCCATATTCTCAAAATCTTTTGCCAGGCAATCATATTTATAAGGCTTTCCTGTTTCATCTTCCCCAGCATCTGCTTCTTTTCATTTTCACCACCCTTGCCCTGAAGCTGCGGAACCAGAAAGGTTTGTCACAGCCACCCTCATTGCGACCTTTGCTGCCCGAACAGGAACCATGACATTTAGTCACATCAGAGTGGTTAGCTGATGGATAGACCAGTACTCCCCGGGATTTTGGATTATGTCAGGCTGGCAGATTCATCATTGTTTTGAGGGACCTCAGCCAGGATCCCCAGGGACAATGACGGTTTCACCTGCGTAGGATTGCAGGTGGGTTTAGGGAAACGCAGGACAATTATTGCCCATTTTGCCACTGCATTTTTACAATATGCACCCACATGCCATTATTGATTTGGGATGTTCCAGTGGCTGTTCCACCTAAGGCAGAGAAAGAGAAAAATGGGCAGCCAGAACTCCAAAGTAGAAAGGTGCATATATGGATGCTCTAAGTTAATTCTTACTGATCATGACCAAATATCTTCAAAGAACAAATAAAAATCAGTTGTGAAGTGGATCATTAAAATTTTTCCAGATGCCCTTGAGCCTGACCATCCTCCCTCCATCTTGGCTCCTCCACTTCCTACTACCACAACCTTCTCTTCCACCCTGAATGAACCTCCAGATTCCACCCTCAGAACTGCAGGTCACACCCCCACTTTCAATCATTCCACCTTCAGCCTGGGCCATGCCTCCAGAATGCCAGCCCAGGGGTATGCCGTCCTAAATCAAGACCCTTCCTCTCCAACACCTGACAAAATGGCAGTGCCCTTTGCCTCCCCCTCCGGCAACAATATAACCCCATGGTCACAGATACTAAGCCCAACTGTCACACTATTTCTAATCCAAATGTTTCTCCTCCAAGTTATTCTTCCTCCTTAAAAAACAGTTTGGATTCCCCAGAGCCACCTTGCCCCTCAACCCCAGAAGATCCCCAGGAAAGGATCCAGAAAGAAGCAGTTAAGAAAGGAGACTGGCAAATAGTCTCGAAACTCCTCGTTGCTCCGGTATGTTATGAAAGAAGGGGGCAGAATCCCAGCTATCAGCCATTGGTTTGAGGGGAAATCAAGGATCTGTGTAGGGCAGCTAAAGACCATAGGAAGGACTTACCTTGTTTTAATGGAATAATGAGGGCCATGTTTACAGCACATGTCTCAACCTCATATGATTTAAATATATTATGACCATGTTGGTGTCACCTACAGAATACACCCTTTGGGAAGGGGGATGGAAGTGTTTACTAAATCAATTAATAGCAGACTATGCTAATAATGAGGCAAGGGCGGAATTGACAAACAATCATCCAGCTGCAGAAGGACAACATAGCCTACCAGATGATCAAGCAGCAGGTGTCCTGAGAGAAGTATTGGATGATATCAAAGAGGTGGCTTTGAAAGCTTTAATCCAGGTATTGGATGGTAGCACCCCCAATGTGGACTGCCTTGGGTGGCTGCAGCTAAAGCTTTAGGACAATTAGACCATGTTGGGTGCCTGTTAAGTAAGCAAACCAATGCTACCTCCCTCACATTGAGTGGCCTGCTCTCAGACATAGAGGCCATCAGACATGCCACCTTGCAGAACAGCGACAGAGTTTTTACTCTGGGTACATGGCCATGGCAGTGTAGACTCTGAGGGCATGTGTTGCATGAACCTCTCCATCCACAGTGAGTCAATCCACAAGAGCATTCAGGTACTGAAGGAAGGGTTCAAGAAGCTCCAAGTAAAAAACAAAGACTGGGTCAAACAACTCTTCGAATCCAAGGGACTAAAGGGTTGGATGATGTCGAGCTAAGACAGGACTATTCATTCTCTTAGCGGTTGTTGTTTTATTGTTAAATGTCCAATGTTTGTTTGGATGCTTTTAGAAAGTCTTACAAAATTCTTTCAGTGCCATCTTTGTTGCAAAACAGAAAGAAGAAAGATACCCAACACAGGCTCCTCATGGACTCCTAGTAGGAGAGAATTGGCAGCCAGAATGGTACAAAAAGCTCTCAGAGACTCAGTGTAGGAAGGAAACACCTTAAAAGTACCTAAAAGTATTCCTAAATCCATAAAGTACCCTAAAAACCTTGAGTATCTCAAGGCATTAATGGGCACCACTGAGTGTCAGTACAAAGCTCACAAGGGACTCATGAAAGCAGATAATTGGGGCCATGATTGCACAAACCTCTCACAGAGTCTGTATCAAAAGGGAAACACCAAGTACCTTAAACAGACTGAAATACCCTGAAGAATTAATGTGCCCCAGTGAGTGTTGTTACTGACAAAGGCTCTCCAGGGACTCACTACAGCAGATAATTGGAGGCCATGATTGCATAAACCTCTCAGAGACTCCAAGGCAAAAGCCAAACCCAAAGTCCTTTCAAAAACCTGCAGTCCCTACAAGGAGCATTAAGGAGCCCTCAAGGGCCATTCCTGAGCAAAGCTCCCCAGGGACTCCTTCCAGCAGATCCTTGAGGCTACAGGGATGTGGGCTAGAGGGGGATGCTGACGGCAGGACAAGGGGCTGACAGTGCCCAGCCTGGCTGGGGCTGTGTCAGGAGGCCCCAGTGCCTCAGGACAAGGTGTCTCCTCACAGCTCTTGGTGGCACAGACTCTGCTGCTGTGCCCCAGGGCACCAAGACTTGGCTTCTCTTTGTCCCCACCTGTCATCACTGCCTCCAGTTCTCTGCTCTGCCTGGGGCCTGGGGACACTTTCTCAGTCATGTCCCTCACTGGGACCCATTACAAGTCCAAGAAACTTTGGAGTTAGATTCTGACTTGGAGCTCTTGAGAGGTTTCTTCAGCTCCCTCTCAGGAACTGATGTTCAGGGCCTGAGCACAAAGCCCCAGAGGCTCATTAAAGTCCTTGTGCTGTGTCTGTGCTGCTGAGCTGGGCTGGGCTCCTGGCACAGAGGCAGCTCCTGGTAACCAAGAAGAGTTTCAAAAGCACATTTCTCTCAATGAGCAGCTCTTCTGACAGCCCAGCAGGGCTGGGGCACTGCCTGCAGCCACCCTGGGCACAGCACAGAGGCACAGAGAGCTTCAATCAGTCAGGGCTGGGAAGGCGCCGAGAGGTTCCTGGGGCAGAATCACTGCCAGCCCTTGGCACAGGAACCTCTGGCTGCAGGACAATGCAGCTGCAGTTCCTGGAGCCATCTCCTAAAGCTGGAACATCCCAATGCCTACAGACCCTGTGAGTACATTCTCTGATTGTCTCTTGTGCAGAGCAGCCAGGGGTGCTCAGGGCTGTCCTGCAGAGCAGGGTCCTGCAGCCCAGGGCTCTATGCTGGGGCAGGGACTCTTCTGCCTGCCAGGGACAGCTCTCAGCCAGCCCTGGCAGCTGCTCCCAGCACTGGGGGACAAGATCTGGGTGGGAGGAGACAGCTGGTTAGGCTTGGAAGTGTTCTCCTTGTGTGGGGAGGATGCTGCATTGTTCAGGACTGCTCCCAGCAGGGCATTTGACTGCAGAATATTTCCAAGTAGATTTTACAGGGAGCATAGCAAAGCAGGGACTGCAGAAAAGGGAAAATCCTGCTTTTTTTAATCGACTGGCCTGGGTTGGAAATTACACATAGATATTCATCACTCAGTTAAGGTTGGAAAATTAAATTCACTGTGATCTGAATAAACCAGGCAGCAATAGCAATCAGCACAGGACCCCAAAGGCAGCATCAATGTCGCTTTTCCAGATTCCTCATGGTTGCTCTGACAGAGCCATCAGAGCCTGCAGAGCCCGAGCTGCCACTGGGCAGTGCAAGAGCTGGGAGGGGTCTGCAGGGCAGAGCTGAGCCCCCAGGGCTGGGCTGGGCTCTGGCAGCACTGGCAGGGCTCAGCCCTGGGCACAGGGAAGCAGCTGCTGGCAGGGACAGCTCCAGGCAGCAGAGCTCTGGGCAGACAGTGGGAGGAAAGTGCCCCCAAGCTGTGCTGAGATATTTAAAGTCCTCTCCAAACCCAACTATTCCATGCTTACATTTTTACAGATCCCCATGCTCAGGCATTGCAAATGTCCAATACCAGCTCCATCAGGCACTTCCTCCTGCTGACATTGACAGACATGCGGCAGCTGCAGCTCCTGCACTTCTGTCTCTTGCTGGGCATCTCTCTGGCTGCCCTCCTGGGCAACAGACTCATCATCAGTGCCATAGCCTGCGGCCACAACCTGCACATGCCCATGTTCTTCTTCCTGCTCAACCTGGCCCTCAGCAACCTGGGCTCCATCTGCACTACTGTCCCCAAAGCCATGCACAATTCCCTCTGGGACACCAGAACCATCTCCTACACTGGATGTGCTGCCCAAGTCTTTCTGATTTTCTTCTTCCTGTCAGCAGAGTATTTCCTCCTGACCATCACGTGCTGCGACCGCTACGTGTCCATCTGCAAATCCCTGCACTACGGGACCCTCCTGGGCAGCAGAGCTTGTGCCCACATGGCAGCAGCTACCTGGGACAGTGCCTTTCTCTATTCACTGCTGCACACAGCCAATACATTTTCCCTGCCCCTGTGCCATGGCAATGCCCTGGGCCAGTTCTTCTGTGAAATCCCTCAGATCCTCAAGCTCGCCTGCTCCAAATCCTATCTCAGAGAATTTGGGCTCCTTGTGTTTTCCATCTGTTTAGCATTGTGTTGTTTTATGTTCATTGTTTTTTCCTATGTGCAGATCTTCAGGGCTGTGCTGAGGATTCCCTCTGTGCAGGGATGGCAAAAAGCCTTCTCCACCTGCCTCCCTCACCTGGTCGTGGTCTCTCTGTTCCTCAGCACTAGTACATTTTATTATCTTAAGCCCCCCTCCATGTCCTCCCCATCCCTGGATCTGGCTGTGTCAGGTCTGGATTCAATGGTGCCTCCAGCTCTGAACCCCCTCATCTACAGCCTGAGGAACCAGGAGCTCAAGGCTGCAGTGTGGAGACTGATGACGGGATGGTTTCAGAAGCATTAAACTGCTGGCCAGTTTCTGCAAATCACATGTAATAAAAGTCCTCTTTGATACTTCTTGATGGTTTCATTTTGGTGGTTCTTTATCTATTTATTTTACTTTTTAAATCTTGTCCACTAATAAATATAATTATTTGTGCCATTTTTCATTTTTTTTCTCTCCACCTGCCCTGTGGCCACTGACTGTGTCAATGAGGAGCTGCACTGTTGGTGGCTTTAATAGAACTAAAGGATCTCCCAGCAGAGTTTTCTGCAGAGATGCCCTTTTGTTGCCTTCTCTGGAGCTGCAGCAGCAATGTCTGTGTGCAGAGCTGGGGACAGATCAGTGCTGAGTACAGCAGCCCTGCTCCTGCTGGCTGCACCATTCCTGATCCAGGCCAGGAGCCATTGGCCTTCTGCCCACCTGGGCACACTGCTGCCTCATGTCCAGCCTGCTGTCCATCAGTTCCTGCACATCCCTTTCTGCCTGGCTGCTCTCCAGCCTCTCTGTCCCCAGCCTGTAGTGCTGCAGGGCTTGTTGTGGCCAAAGGGCAGGACCCGGCACTGGGACTTGTTCAACCTTGCCTTGTTGGATTTGGGCCCTGGATCCAGCCTGCCCAGGGCCCTGTGCAAAGCCCTCCTGACCTCCAGCAGATCAACACTCACATCCCCACCACTCTCTGGGCCCAGCCTCCAGCCAGCTCTTCAATTTCCCAGCGAGGAGGGAACCTGCCTAAGCCATGGGCTGCAGCTTTTCCAGGGAATGCTGTCAGAGACAGTGTCAAAGGCTTTGCTGAAATCCAGGCACACAACATCCACAGCCTTTCCTGCATCCACAAGTGGGTCACTAGGTCATAATGGGAGACCAGGTTGGTCATGCAGGACCTGCCACCCCTAAATCCACGCTGGCTGGCTCTGATCCCTCGGCCATCCTGTTGGTGCCTTGTGATGGCACTCAAGGTGATCTGTTCCATAACCTTGCTGGGCACCCAGGTCAGGCTGACAGGCCTGGAGTTCCCCAGCTCCTCCTTCCGGCCCTTCTTGGGGATGGGCTCACATTGGCACCTCCAGTCCTCTGGGACCTCCCTGCTGAGCCAGCACTGATGGTAAATGATGGAGAGCAGCTTGGGGAGCTCATGCCCCAGCTCCCTCATGCCCCTAGGATGGATTCCATCTGATCCCATACACCTGTGAGCATCTGAGTGGCTCAGCAGGTGCCCAGCTGCTTCCTCCTGGATTACAGGGGGGGCTGTTCTGCTCCCTGTGCCCATTTACCAGCTCAGAAGAACACTTGTCTTTAGAACAGCCTGTCCTAATATTGAAAATTGAGACAAACAAGGTGTTAAGTAGCTCAGCTTTTCTTTCTCTTTAGTTTCTATATTCTCCACTACATCCAATAAGGAGTAGATATTCCTTTATCCCTCCTTTTGCTATACACTTTTTTATACAAAGTTTTTTTTTAAATTTTTTTACAGAATGGGCCAGGTTAAGTTCTGATTGAGCTTTATGTATCTAATTTTCTTTCGGATAACATAATGACATCCTTAAACACTTCCTGAGTTGCTGGTCCTTTTTTACACCGGAGTTCCCACAAAACCTGAATGGGCAGCTAAGCCAGTCATTTTCCTCACTAGATCATCTTTTGCCACACTGGCAGAGGCTGCTCCTTCTTCTTAGGGTTACTTTCTTGAAATGTGTCCATCCTTTCTGGACCCCTTTGTTTTTAAGGGCTGTTTCCCTTTAAAGAATCAGGACCTGATTTGGTACTCCCCAAATCAGCATCCTAAACAGGCCAAAGTCTGCCCTTCCTAATTCCAGTGCAGAAGTTTTGTTGCTGCCCTTCCTTATTTCACAGAAGATCACAGAGCGGGCTATGACATCACAGAATGGGGTATATGAGGTCATAGAGCAGCTATGACATCACAGACTGCCTCTGTGATATCACAGAGCAGGCTGTGACATCACAGGTTAGAGGTATGACATCGCAGAGCAAACTGAGACATCACAGAGCTGGCTGTGTTATCACAGAGGGGCTGTGTGACATCCCAGAGGGGCTGTGTCAGGTCACTGGGTTGGTCACTCCGCCCCAGCTCCCCCTCACAGTTTCTCCCAACAAGTCCAATGCTGTTCATGCCCAGCAGGGTCCCTGTCCCCCGGGATCCCCCCGGCCCACCTGGAGCCACAGCCTCCACCAAAGGATGTTCCACAGGATCCACCCCAGAGCCTGACAAGGGGACAAGGGGCCAGGGCTGTGTGACCAGGACATCAAGGATGTGGGCTATCCAGTCACTGTGGCCTGGTTTGGGTTCCCCAGGACAGGAAAGATGTCTGGCAGCTGCAGCCGGGTCTGGGAAGAGCCTCCAAGGTGGGGCTGGAGCCCTTGGGCTGTGAGCAGAGGCTGAGGGAGCTGGACTTGTCCAGCCCAGAGCAGGGAAGGCTGAGGGGCTCCTCATGCCAGCCTGGCAGTGCCAGCGAGGAGGGGATGGAGAACACTGAGCCAGGCTCTTCACCGGGTGGCCTGGTGGGAGATAAAAGCCAATGGGTGGAAGGGGAAAGAGGGGAGATCAGCCAGGGCATGAGCAGATGAAAGGAGTCAGGCTGGTTGCAGCATTTCCTCAACACAAAGAGCAGCCTGACCTTTCTTCTCCATCTACCACTGATAAAATTGCAAATCAGGAATTTTTTGAGCTGTTCTGTCCTCAGTCCAGGTCAAGAATCCTGATACAAGAACTTAATTGTGTTTATATCTATCAAAGAACCACGTTTGTCAAAAATTAATTTTAGTATGTAAATCAGTTGTGAATAGTGGACTCATCAGACACTGCTGGGACATTGCACATAGATCAGGGAAGAGTTTGTAATTGTGTGATTGCTATTTTAATTGTGTAATTTTTATTACATAGTATCCTGTTCAACTGTGGTCTGTTGGCTAGGTCCAGTGTGGGCTGGAGGGAGCTCAGATTTGCACAAGGCTGCTCTGAGTGCCAGCCATGGATGGGGGAAATGATGGGATGGGGGTAGGGACAGAGTCTGATTGATTGTCAGCCATGAAAGATGTTGATTTTCATTCCCAGTCAAACTGCATGAGGAGGTACTCGGATTCACTGTCAATTGGAGATTGCACACATCAATGAATTAACAGGAAAACAAAACTAAACTAAACAGGCCCCAAAAAATATTTTCTGGCTGTCTTTTTAAATATCATGTATTCACTTTGCATACACTACTGAGAACTACTTAAACACAAAGGATTTGAAAATTAAAATCAAATTATTCCCAGGCGCTTGGCTTGTTAAGGTGTTCTGAATGTTAATGAGCCCTGGGCCACTGAATTCCTGCACTGAAGAGCTGAAGGCTGAACAAGCCTCTGGAGCAGGAAAATTCAGCAGCAGCCTCCAAGTTGCTGAGGATGTCAGCAGCCCCCACTGAGGCCATCCCTGCCCAGAGACCGTGGGGGAATGGGCAGACAAGGAGAGCGTCCCTGGGGCTGGGGCAGCACAACTCAGAGGCACCAGTGGCTCCAGCTGGGAAATGGAGTGTGGAATGTGGCTGGGAAAGCCCTGCCTGGGCTGTGCCAAGCAGGACAGACAAGCCCTGACTCCCATCCCCCAAACAACTCTCTTGAAGAGAGATTTAAAAGGAATTACAATTGCATGTGTCCTCTGAGTTGGACTCCCTGGAAAATAACAACAAAAGGTCCTCAGGCACTCAGAACAACCAAACAGCCTTTGCTGGCAACTTTAGAAAATCAGAGAAACTTTGGCAAAATTTTTATTACAATATTGTAGTGGTTTTGGTTTGTTAATTTAAGATTTTTCTAATCTTGAGATTTCTTAATTAATGTATTGATGAGTGTTGTGGGTTTTAGTGCCGATTAAATATTTCTGTATTTATTTTATTGTGAGATAGGATTACAAGAAAGGCAAAGTAGGCTTCAAATTTTAAAAGGGTAAAAAGAAAATTTAATTAAAAATAAATTAAAAAAGAAGAAAGTAGTAAGAATTAAAATAAACTCTTTAGTACACTCTTTTTTCTTTGTACTTTTTCTGACAATGTGAAGTAACTAAATTTAAAATTTCTAGTTAGTTTGCTATTTCCAGAATAGTCCTTTTTTTAGATTACTTTGGGAGAGAAGTTTTTCATGTTAAACTTAAGGAGTTTTTTTACAGGAGGAAAATATAGGTTTTTTGTGGTTCTTAATTTTGTCATGAATACAGTTGTCTGGGAAACTTAGGTATTGTGAAGTTCCTTTTATTGCTACAAGCCATTTTACTGCTTGTTGATGGGCCATGCTGACTTATGAGGTATTGTTTTAAAGATGAGTTGTTTAAAGGTAAAAGGTTTTGTTATTTACTTTTAAAATTATTTTTATCTTCTGGAATAGAGTTCTTCTCTTGAGGGTATTGGATTATGATTTTTTTCTTTTACTTTTTAAACTTCTAATGAAATTACAGTAATTTTAACAGTTGTTTATTTTAGCATGTAGGTTTTTGTTTGATATTAATTTGAATATTTTTTTAATAATATTATGTGCCATAAAAAAGAGGGGTTTTTTCATAGTTTATAGGAGGATTTAAGATTTAAGAATAAGGTATTTTTTCTTCTGTTTTTTATTTGGGATTGCCTTTCTTTTGTACTGACTTTGATGAGTGTTTTTTAATATGTTTGCATTTTGTTTTTTCTTTTACTCAATGGAGGATTGATGTATTGAAAGGATTAACACCTGACCTTCCAGTAACTTGTGGTGGGAGTTGGTTTTGGGTTGTGTTAGGATTGGTTTTACGGTTGGTTTTTGGGGTTTTTTTGTGTTTAATTTTAGTTATAGGGTTATTTTTTATGAGTTATAGGTTGTAGGGGTTTTTGGTTTGTGTCGAAGGAAGGAGACCCAGACACCAATTGGTTCATCCAAGTCCAATTTATTGATCGAATACGGCGGGTTAAATACAGTTCTTAATAAGTTCATACATATTGCAAAAGTTGAGCTCAGGATTGGTTAGTTACATATCAGCAACTACGCCTGCTTCTACATTCTTGTGCTTATTCTTTTGTTACCTTCTGCAGATATTCAGGACTAATCTCACCTCCTTTTCCTCATGTTGCAGCAAGGTCATCCGGCATTCTTGCCTGTCAGCAGTCACTGAATCAGAGACTGCTGACCTCCCTCTTTCAGCTTAACCAGTGGCATTATGTCAACATGGCCTTTCTCAGCTAACCAACTCTTAAGAAAATCCTCCACATTTCCCCCGTTTTCTTCTTGAGCAAGAAGACTAGTCTGCATTTTTGCTATCATACGACTGACCATGTTTTGAATACAATTAAAGACACAAGGCAAAATAAGCAAAAACAGTAAAACTACACCCAGTAGTTCTATAGCATATGTCACAAGGTTCCTCAGCCATGGCCCAAGTCCTAAGTTTTTAAGCCGCTCGTCAATTCCTAAACCTTCTTCTTCTTTGAGATTGTGAAGTCCTTGTTGCAATTCTTTTATCTTAGTGTGAATGGACACCGAATGATCAGACAGATTCATGCAACACATTCCCTCAAACTCTTCACATCCATGCCCTTGTGCTAAGAGCAAAAAATCTACAGCAGCTCTATTTTGCAAAACAGCATGGTTAACACTCTGCACATCTGCAGTTAACATGTCTAGAATTTGGGATGTCTTGTTTAGCTCATTTTTTGCCCAGCACCCTAATTGCTTTGCTAAATTCATAGCCTTATTGGCAGATCCTCCTGGCAAAATAGTTGAAACTACTACTTGCCTGAATGTACCCCAAAACTTTGGATCTCCAATCTGGCTGCAGTCCAAGTCATGTATACTACGCCTCTTTCTATTTGAATTTTGACTCAACCGCATTAGCAAAGGCACATTAGGATGAAACAATGACAATTTTCCCAAATAACAGGGTCCACTCTGTGGTTTAGCTGGTACACCATTCCACGCCCTGTCTCCACAAATTAAAAATATTCCTGTAGGTAATTTCATTGGTGCCGTGATTTTTGTACTGTTACATTGACTGTAATACTGTGGAGAGAATTCACTCAAATTCAGGGATGAATCTACGGTGGCCCATGTTTCTTTAGGTTGATTTAAATTTTGAACATCCAAGGGTTTGAAACTAAACTATCCTCCAGCTTTAGTGTTAGGCATACTGGCATTTGTACTTCCAAAAAGATCCAATTCTTCAAGAGGAGAATGCAAAGAGGTGTTAAGTGATTGGATTAGTAAGCATTGGCGATAGCCATCACTCTGACCTGCAGTATACCCTTGCTGCACTGGCAATGTGATGTATGACATGTTAGACATACATAAAGTTCGATTACTTATTAAACTGCAAAATTCTCCAGGAGACCACACCGGAAGTCCTACCAGGCATGTTCGAAATGGATTAGTAACTCCTCCAAGACTAAGACAAAGCGATGATTGATTAATTTGATTAGCAAGTGTTACCCATAGATTTTCTCTTGGCTGACTGAAATGTGTTATCCCTATTGCTTCACTTGCTGCAGCATTGAGCAGTATAAAAACAAACCTCATTTTTCTTTCTGCTTTCTCTTGTTTTTCCTTTCTTTGTTGTCTTTTCCCTGGTTTGTTAGGACAGTTAAAATGAACTTGAGTTAGTCTTTGAATACACTGGTCTAACTCCAAATTAGCATCCTTGCTTACGGGTATAGCGTGAGGTAAGTTTAAAGGCAAATCAGCTTTATAGCGAGCTGCTATGATGCGTGAGGATGTAGTAATTTCAAGCTCTCTAAGTACTTGCTGTAATTTCCACCTTATATATGCTATGGCCACTTGTTCTGTACTCTCATAAAGTTGTAATCCTGACCTTCCTGGTAGACCAGTACTTTGCTCAAGAGCTCTATACCAGGAAGAATATCGAATCCACTTCCCAAAACAAGGGTGACACCATAAAATTCCTACTGTCCTCTGTGAATACTAATAAACCTTATTGCAATCAGCACAATGCAAAGCTACCCAAGCATAGCACTTATCATTATCCTTTTTGCGAACGTAACAAGGAAGTGTATATAGGAAAGGATCAGTATTAAAATTTGTCTGTGTGATCCAATCCAACCAGTTCAATGGTGGTGATTGCAAAGCCTCTTCAGCTTTCTTACTATATACAGCTACCAATTCAAGCTCCTTCTCTAATGCAGCATGTATCTTATCTCATAATCGCTGTTCTTGTTCTTCAACACCTATAGCATGCCACAAAGCAGGGTCCCATGGAGCTACAGCATCCCACAAGGCAGGGTCCCATATACGTGAGATTGCCCTAATCATAGAAAACTAATTAACAATCACTGATAGCCTTACTCAAATGAGGTCGTTCCCTTTCTTGCCTTCTTTTTCTTATCTGTCTTCAGTTTTGCTGCTCCTAATTCACTGGTCCTGTCACTTGCAAACTCAATTTTTGCAACTTTTCAATGCAGCAGTCTAATGCTCTTTCGGGATCCCCCCTGATGGGTCCTACAATTGAACGCTGCGTTAGGGGTACTAATTTTCTACACCTTGCAGAGACTAAGCATGATTTACTTTGAACCTTGACTCTATTCACAATACATTGTACGTCCCATCGGTAATAAGCAAGAATTTTCTGTTCAGGAGACTCATAAAGATTTAAAGTTGCATATGCATTTTGCCCCATTTGTCTCCTTAATTCATCCTGCCAGTTTTCACCCCACGTGTACTCGTGCCGGCAAGTATTGCACCACAAACCCAATAATAATGATTGTTCTATCCAAAAAGTTCTACCACAACCCCCACAACGTAGGGCTATCCAAGCAGCACAATGTGGATTGTGACAGTCAATGCAATTTTCGTTTGCTGGACCTGTTAAGCGAAAGGTTGATAATGAGTCAATAAAACCAATCAGCTCCTGGGCCGTCCGGTAGTGATGCGTCACTGCTCTGTCCACCGCTTTCAAGTATTCCTTCAGCTGTAGCAGTAGCGGTCGTAGGACTAGAGGCAGTTTCTTCCCCAGTCGCTCCTTGTCCTCCTCCATGAGGTTGTTCACCAGAGGCTGCATCAAAACAGGTTTAGTCCACTTAGCAGGCACCCACAAAGGCCCTGTAGGTGAGGAAACACAAAGATACCCCCGACCCCAATATAATACTTTTGCAGGTTTTTCTCATAATCCTGTACTTGGGTTCTTATACATAACCCAGACCTCTGTTTCCTTAGTATCTTTCTGACCTGACCTCGGATGATGTTTAATTGCAGGAGGGGGTATCGTCTTCCCCAAAAATACATAAATGGTTGATCACATACATAACCTTAGCCAAACATGCTTGTGGGTCTGTTAAATCTTGATGCTTTTCAATATACTGCTTAAGGGTACCATTTGCTCTTTCCACTATTGCCTGTCCAGTAGGAGAGTGTGGAATACCTGTCACATGCTTAACAGACCACTGATTCAAGAATTTCTGGACCCTAGCACTCACATAAGTTCGACCATTATCCGTTTTGATACGCTTTGGGACTCCCATGACAGCAAAGCAACTTAACAGGTGCCTGATAACATGTGTAGCTTTCTCCCCTGCCTGAGCCGTAGCCCATATGTAATGACTATATGTATCTATAGTGACATGCACACACTTAACTTTACCAAATCCAGCTATATGTGTAACATCCATTTGCCATTTCTCATTTATTTCTAAACCTCGAGGATTAACTCCAATGCCTAAACCTATTCCACCATTATGATAACTACATGTTGGACATGCTCTAACAATAGCCTTAGCTTCTGACAAACTCAGCTCAAAGTGCTTTGCTAGTCCTTTTGCATTTTGATGATATCTACTATGTGCTTCTCTGGCCAATGTACGCTTATCAATAGGACAAGGGTTATCAACGGGTAGGGTAACCAATTTGTCTGCACCTTCATTCCCTTCTCCTAAACTTTCTGACCATTTATGACTCCTAATATGAATTACAGAATACGCTGCATTTCTCTCCCGTAAAGCTTTCCTTAATTGTATCAGTAACTCATACAATTGTTTATTATTCACTTCCTTAATTGCTGCTGCCTCTATTTGTCTGACTACACCTGCGACATACATAGACTCTGTGACCACATTTAAAGGCTCCTGTAAGTTGGACACCGCCCATACTACTGCTAACAATTCCAAGGTTTGTAAGCTATCTGCAGGGTCTGCTGTGAGAAGTTGATGCTTCCATTGTCCTTTTTCTTGCCAGGTGATAGCAGCACGCCTTGATTTCTTTCCTGCCTCTGTAAAAGCTGTAATAGCTCCTGTATCCAATAATCCATAAAGGGTTATGCTTTGATGCCCATGGGTAATTTCAACTTTTTGTTTTGGTCTATTTTGTAAATCCACAGTTTAAAGTGTAACACCAGTAGAGCCAAAACCCTTCTCATTCCGTGTTTGCCCAGTAAATGATGGTATACCCAATATCATTTGTGATAGTGGTACCAATTGTGCGATGCGTAGTCCTTTTGTTATTTTAATCAGAGGATAAAGGGTGTAAACCATGATTGGTATTTCCCCTGTATAGTCAGCATCAATAAGACCAGGCAATACAAATAATCCAAACATAGTTGTTGAAGAACGTCCTAATAACAATGCTCTACATCTTTGTCCATTTAATATAAGAGGGCCCTTTAGTTCAGTTGGTATCCTCTCAGGCCGGTTCGTCATTAGCGTGACGTCTACTGCTGCTGATAAGTCCAAACCGAGGCTCCCTGCTGTTGCTATTTGCAGACAGGCAGTGACAGTGATGTTACGGCAGCAGCTGGTGTCTCCGATGTCATGGCGGCTACTTGTGTCTGGGCGCGTATGTCCCTCATTGCCGCATCGGTAACACTTGATGAAGGGTCTCGAGCCTCATTGCGTAACCGCCAACGAGCCGCTTCGGAGAGGAGCAAGAGCAGCTAACACCTGATTTTGAGTAGACTCTGCTTGCTTTTGCAACCCTAATCCTAATTCCTTTAAAGCTTCTGCTATAAATGCCTGTGAACCTGTTGGCATTAATGCCATTCGCTCTAATGCCTCCTCAATGGTCCAATTTGCCCCTAAAGTAGCTAACACTCTTGCATTTGCCTAACAGGTTCACTTTTTACTCCAAACTGACTAACCGTAGAACGTAACTGAGCTAACAACTCCTAATCTAAGGGAGTACATGCCGCTCTATTATGCGTAAGGTTCCCCTGTGCATCATACTGTGGTGTGTATGTGACCGGACATGCAAGATTAGAAGCTACTTCCACCGCCTCGCCATCCCCCATCTGCATTACTTCTTTTGCCAAAGCAGCCCAAGCTTCCCTCCTCTGTTTAGCCATTTTCCCCCATAGATCACAGTGTGCCCCTGGGATGGGATCTGACTCTTTAAGGGTGCTATGCTGCTGGCACTTCGGTACAGAGACCGAGTTCTCGCACGAGGAAGGCGATGGAGCAGGAGCCGGCTTGCGCGGGGGAAGCGGCCCCCCCGCTGCATCTGACAGTGAAACCGGAGTCGACTCGCGCGGGGGAAGTGACCCCCCCCGCCGGAGCCGGCCCTCTCGGGGGAAGCGGCGGAGGCAAAGCTGGCGGCGGAGGCGAAGCTGGCTTGCTCCCACCCCCACCATCCGACCCGCCTGAAGCTGGCAGCGGAGGCAAAGCTGGCTTGCTCCCACCCCCACCATCCGACTCGCCCTCCCCCCCTAACAGGAAGGGTGCAGATGGTTCCACTGTATCTAAGGGAAAATTTTCCACACCATTTTGCTGGGGACCCTTAGGCATAAGTATCTGAGTTACAGAAGGTGCTAAGGGATCATCCTCACGACCATACCCTATATTCCTCTTATGAGCTTCTGTCGCCCTTTCTGCTGCCTTTCTCTCAGAGACCTGCTGAAGTAACGTATTATACACCACCCACCATAACTTGCCAAATTTCTTTGCTGACTTATCATCATCTAACACTGTATCCCACAGGATATCCCCAAACTTTTTCCACTCTGCTATCTCATGAACTGTATGTGAATTAGCAAAAATTCCTTTAGAATGACCATAGGCTAATAACCCTGGTAATTCCTTTTTTAAATCTATCCCTTTTACTCCTCGCCTTTCTAAATATGAGGAGAAGAGATCGTATGCCGCTTGCCTATCCATACCTATATATCAGCGCACGCAGTTGCAGCTCTCCAGGCTCCTGCGGCACGTAGTTGGCTTGAGTCACCGTTGTGATCCTCAAGGGTGCTTTAAAATCCGGCACCGTCCCGGCTGCAAGGACCCACACCCAACTTCCTCAACCGTGGTGCGTTTATAATCCAAGAGAGTGAACGTTCAGGGGGTTGCCCGCATTCTCCACCATTTGTCGACGGAAGGAGACCCGGACATCAATTTGATTATCGCAGGTCTGATTTGATTGATCGGTACAGCAGGTTAAATACCGTATATAATGAACTTCAAACATATTGCAAAAGTTGAGCTCAGTATTGGTTAGTTACATATCAGCAACTACGCCTACTTCTGCATTCTTATGGTTATTCTTTTGTTACATTCTGCAGATATTCAGAGCTAATCTCACCTGCCTTTCCTCATGTTCCAGCAAGGTCATACGGTTCTTAGTCAGAGACTGCTGACTTCCCTTTTCAGCCTTCTGAATGCTGACCTTCCTCTTTCAGCTGAACCAGCGGCATTATGTCAGTATGGCCTTTCTCTGCTAACCACTCATTAATAAAATCCTCCACAGAGCCACAAAGATGTCCTGGGTTCCACAGTATCACAACGGTCCCTTGGATCCATGGTGCTCTGCAGTGTCACAATGGCTCCTTCATTTCACAAGGCTCCCAAGCGTCACATTGGTCTCCATAGGAAGGAAACCACGGAGCCCCCATGTTTCAGGAGCTGATGAACAGCAACCACCAGTGCCCAAGGCAATCCTGACCTGTCCGTCCTGGCAGGTTTGCTTGGAGCAACCCTTGGATATTTGAACTGATGAATGTGGAGTCCTAATCTAAAACATTTGTGCCTGGAGAAGAGGGATGAGGGTTTTTTCATAAAAAGAAAAGCACAGAGCCCTTTCCAGAGTTTGGAAAACAGGTGAGTGCTGCCCCTCAGGAGTTAAAGACCAGCCAGACCTGTCTGTCCTGGGAGCTTTTGTCTGGGAGACATCCTTGGAAACACAGAAATTTGGAGGTGGAATCCTAATTTTGGCCATGGATGCCAGGAAAAGATGGACAGTTCTTTTCCATAAGAAAGAAAGTGCAGAGCCTCAGTGTTTCAGGGGCAGATGGGAGTGGCCTTCCACATTCCAAGGTCAGCCAGACCTTTCAACTGAACCCTGGGAGGCCAAGGCAGCCAGACCAATTTCATATTGCCTTGGTTCCACAGGGCCCTGCAGTGTCACAATGGTTCCTTGCTTCTCTGAGGCCTTGCAGTGCCACAATGATTCTCTTGCTTCCATGATGCCCTGAGGTGTCATAATAGCTCCTTGGTTACACAAGTCCTTAAGGATCCTAATGGTCTCCATGGTTCCACAAGCACAAGGCACCACAGTGCCATAATGGACTTTGGTTTCCATGAAGCCTCGCTGTGTCCAATGGCCCCTTGGTTCCATTGGGGCCCAGTAGTGCAACAATGATTCCCTTGGTTCCACAAGTTCCCATAGTGTCACAATGGCCCCTTCCTTCCATAAGGCCCTGCAGGGTCACAAGGGTCTCCATGATTCCACGGGGCCTTGCAATGCCACAATGCTCTCCATGGATCCATGGTGCCCTGCAGGATCACAATGGCCCTTTGGCTCCACAAGGCCCTGAAATGCAGCAATGGCCTCTTGGTTCCACAAAGCCCTGCTGCTTCACACTGGCCCCTTGGGACCATGTAGTCCAACAGAGACCCACAAAGGTTTCCTTGGTTCCACAAGGGCCCACAGTGTCACCGTGGCCCCTGGGATCCATGATACCCTGCAGGGTCACAATGTTCCTCTTGGTTCCTTAAGGGCCTACAGTGTAACAGGTTCCACAAGGGCCTGCACTGTCACCATGGCCCGTTGGCACCAGAATGCTCCGCAGTGTCACAATGGTCTCCATAGGAAGGAAACAGAAGAATCCGTATCATCAACAAGTGGCTTAAGGGTTGGTGTCACAGGCAAAATTTTGGATTCTTTGATCATGGCGAAACTTTTACAGCATCTTCTATGCTGGAACCAGATGGGGTACACCTCTCTGTTAAGGGCAAAAGGATTTTAGCTCACAAACTGGCAGACCTCATTGAGAGAGCTTTAAACTAAGTTTGAAGGGGGAAGGGGAACCAGCTGAGCTATCTGGAAACAGGCCCAAGAATTGCAAGGCTAAGATAGGGGTGAACTCAGTTGCCCAGATGAGGTGCCTGTATACCAATGTACGCAGTTTGGGCAATAAACAAGAAGAGCTGGAGGCCATGGTGCAACTGCAAAGCTATGATGTAGTTGCCATCACGGAAACGTGGTGGGATGACTCACATAACTGGAGTACTACACTGGATGGATACAAACTTTTCAGAAGAGATAGGAAAGGAAGAAGAGGAGGTGGGCTAGCCCTTTATATTAAGCAAACTTTTGACGCCATCGAAATTGAAACAAAGGAAGAAGGAGTTGAATGTCTATGGATAAGAATTAAGGGGAAGGCCAACAAGGCCGACACCATATTGGGAGTCTGTTATCGTCGACCCGATCAGGAAGAAGAAGTAGATGAATTATTTTATAAGCAGTTAGGAAAGGTTTCAAGATCATCAACCCTTGTTCTTGTGGGTGACTTCAACCTACCAGATATCTGCTGGGAACTTAATACAGCAGTAAAGAGGCAGTCCAGGAAATTCTTAGAATGTATGGAGGACAATTTCTTGTTGCAGCTGGTGGATGAACCCACCAGGGGAGGGACTATGTTAGATCTGCTATTTACAAATAGAGATGGGCTGGTGGGAGATGTGGTGGTTGGAGGTCGTTTGGGGCAGAGTGATCATGAAATAATAGAGTTCTCAATACTTGGTGAAGTCAGGAAGAGCACCAGTAAAACTCCTGCACTGGACTTCCAGAGGGCGGACTTTGGCCTGTTCAGGAGACTCATTCAGAGCGTCCCTTGGGAAGCAGCCCTTAAAAACAAAGGAGTTCAGGAAGGGTGGACTTACTTCAAAACAGAGATCTTGAGGGCGCAGGAACAGACCATCCCTGTATCCCGAAAGATCAGTCAACGGGGTAAACGTCCAGTCTGGTTGGGAAAGGAGGTCTTGGAGGAACTCAAGAATAAAAAGAGGATGTATCAGCGTTGGAAGAAGGGTCAGGTCTCTAAGGAGGTATTCAAGAGGGCTGCTAGAGTATGCAGAAAAAAAATTACGGAGGCCAAAGCTCAGTTTGAACTCAGAATGGCGACTACTGTTAAGGATAATAAAAAATGTTTTTATAAATATATTAATGGTAGGAAGAAAGGTAAGACCAGCCTTTGTTCTTTATTGGACAAAGGTGGGAAGTTAGTATTTGCAGATGAGGAGAAGGCAAAAGTGTTTAATGCCTATTTTGCCTCAGTTTTTAATGGGAAGATGACTTGCCCTCAAGACACCTGCCCGCCTGGGCTGGTTGATGGTTTTAGGGAGCAGAATGGTCCCCACATTATCCAAGAGGAGGCTGTCATAGAACTATTGAAATGCTTGGATATTCATAAATCTATGGGACCAGATGGGATCCACCCCAGGGTAATGAGAGAGCTGGCAAATGAATTTGCAAAGCCACTCTCCATCATTTACCAACAGTCATGGCTTACTGGTGAGGTTCCGGATGACTGGAAGCTGGCCAATGTGATACCCATTCACAAAAAAGGTGTAAAGGAAGATCCTGGCAATTATAGACCAGTCAGCCTGACCTCTATACCTGGCAAAATAATGGAACAGTTTATATTATGCACCATCATGCAAAATTTGCAGGATGGCCAGGGTATCAGACCCAGCCAGCATGGATTTAGGAGGGGTAGATCATGTCTGACTAACCTGGTCACCTTTTATGACCCGGTAACCCGGCTAGTGGATGCAGGGAAGGCTGCAGATGTTGTTTACTTGGATTTCAGCAAGGCCTTTGATACTGTCTCCCATAGCTTACTCCTAGACAAACTCGCAGGCCGTGGTCTGGACAGGAATACCCTTTGCTGGATTCAGAACTGGCTGGATGGCCGGGCCCAGAGAGTGGAGGTGAATGGTGCTGCATCCAGCTGGCGACCAGTCACCAGTGGTGTCCCTCAGGGGTCTGTGTTGGGGCCAGTTCTGTTCAATATTTTTATTGACGACATGGATGAGGGCTTAGGGTCTTTTATTAGTAAATTTGCAGATGACACTAAATTGGGAACGTGTGTAGATCTGCTAGAGGGACGTAGGGCTCTGCAGAAAGATTTGGAACGGCTGGATGCATGGGCAGAATCAAATGGGATGAACTTCAATAAGTCCAAGTGCCAAGTACTGGACTTCAGCCACAATAACCCCCTGCACCGATATAAGCTGGGGACGGTGTGGCTGGACAGTGCTCAGGTGGAAAGGGACCTGGGGGTGCTGGTTGACAGTCGGCTGAACATGAGCCAGCAGAGTGCCGTGGTGGCCAAGAGGGCCAATGGCATCCTGGCCAGTATCAGGAACAGTGTGGCCAGCAGGAGCAGGGAGGTCATTCTTCCCCTGTACTCGGCACTGGTGAGGCCTCACTTGGAGTATTGCATCCAGTTCTGGGCCTCTCACTTTAGGAGGGACGTTGAGATGCTTGAGCGTGTCCAAAGGAGAGCAACGAGGCTGGTAAGGGGCTTGGAGCACAAGCCATATGAAGAACGATTGAGGGAGCTGGGGTTGTTTAGCCTGGAGAAAAGGAGACTCAGGAGTGACCACATCACTGTCTTCAACTTCCTGAAGGGTGGCTGTGGTGAGCTGGGGGTCGGTCTCTTTCTCCGGGCAACAACATACAGAACAAGAGGACACAGTCTCAAGCTGCGTCAAGGGAGATGCAAGTTAGAATTAAGAAGGAAGTATTTTACAGAAAGAGTGGTCAGATACTGGAATCATCTACCCCGTGAGGTGGTGGAGTCACCATCCCTCGAAGAGTTCAAAAAAAGACTGGATGTGGCACTTGCTGCCATGATCTAGCTGAATAGTTAGAACATGGGTTGGACTTGATGATCTTATAGGTCTCTTCCAGCCTTGAATTTCTGTGATTCTGTGATTATGTGATTCTGTAAAATTTGGGGGAAATTCGGGGGATTTGGGGACAGTTTGGGGACAATTTTGGGGTCCAAATTTTGGGGACATTTTTGGGACATTTTAGGAACAATCCCGGGAACAAAACGAGGAAATTTTGGGGCCATTTGGGGACATTTTAGGGACAATTTTGGGGACATTTTGGGGACATTTTCAGGATATTTGGGGACATTTTAGGGACAATTTTTGGGGACAATTTGGGGACAATTTGGGGACATTTTCAGGGTATTTGGGGACATTTTGGGGACAATTTTGGAGCAGAATTAGGGGCAAAATTGGGGACAATTTTGAAGACATTGGGGGGACATTGGGGACATTGGGGCGGGTTGGTGCCACTTTGTGGCCCCTCGGTGTCACCCTGGTGCCACCTGGTGCTGCTCTTTGTCCCTTTAGTGCCACCTGGTGCCACTTCGGTGCCACTTTTTGTCACTTTGGTGCCACCTGGTGCCATTTGGTGCCACTTTGGTGCCACCTTTTGTCACTTTGGTGCCATTCGGTGCCACCTGGTGCCACTTTTTGTCCCTTTAGTGCCACTTTGGGGTCGTTTGGTGCCACTTGGTGTCACTCGGTGTCACTCTGGTGCCACTCGGTGTCACTCTGGTGCCATTTCTGTCACTTTGGTGCAGCTTTGGTGCCATTCGGTGCCACCTGGTGCCACCTGATGTCCCTTTAGTGCCACTCTGGTGCCATTTTTTGTCACTTTAATGCCACTTTGTGCCACTTGGTGCCACTTTAATGCCATTTAGTGCCACTTTGGTGCCACCTGGTGCCACTTTTTGCCACTTTGGTGCCACTCAGTGCCACTCTAGTGCCCTTTAGTGCCACCTGGTGCCACCTGGTGGCATTTGGTGTCCCTTTGATGCCACTGGTGTCACTTTGGTGCCACTTGGTGCCACTCTGATGCCATTCAGTGCCACCTGGTGCCACTTAAGGTCCCTTTAGTGCCACTTTGGTGCCATTTGGTGCCATTTGGTGCCACTTTTTGCTGATCTGATGCCAATCAGTGCCACTTTAACGCCATTTTTTGCCACTTTTTGCCACTTTGGTGTCACCTGGTGCCACTTGATGTCCCTTTAGTGCCACTTTTGGCCACTTTGATGCCACTTTAGTGCCACTTGGTGCCACCTGGCACCCCCTGGTGCCACTTTGGTGCCATTTGGTGCCATTTTGTCCCATTTCGGTGCCATTTTGTTCCATTTGGTGCCATTTTTGTCCCCGTTTGGTGCCATTTTGGTGCCATTCGGTGCCATTTGGTGCCATTTCGGTGCCATTTGGTGCCATTTTGTCCCCATTTTGTCCCCATTTCGGTGACATTTGGTGCCATTCGGTGCCATTTTGTACCATTCGGTGCCACTTTGGTGCCATTTTGGTGCCATTCGGTACCATTTTCTCCCCGTTTGGTGTCATTTGGTGCCATTCGGTGCCATTTGGAGCAATTTTGTCCCCGTTTGGTGCCATGTGGTGCCATGTGGTGCCATTTGGTGCCATTTCGGTGCCATTTTGTGCCATTTTTGCCCCCATTTCGGTGCCATTTTGTGCCATTTTGGTGCCATTTGGTGCTATTTGGTGCCATTTGGTGCCATTTTGTACCATTCGGTGCCACTTTGGTGCCACTTTGGTGCCATTTGGTGCCATTTTGTCCCCATTTCGGTGCCATTTGGTGCCATTTGGTGCCACTTTGGTGCCATTTGGTGCTACTTTGGTGCCATTCAGTGCCACTTTGGTGCCATTCGGTGCCATTCAGTGCCATTTGGTGCCATTTTGGTGCCATTTGATGCCATTTTTGTCCCCGTTTGGTGCCATTCGGTGCCATTTGGTGCCACTTTGGTGCCATTCAGTGCCATTTGGTGCCATTTTTTCCCATTTGGTGACATTTTGGTGCAATTTTGGTGCAATTTCGCTGCCATTTGGTGCCATTTTGTCCGTTTTGTGCCATTCGGTGCCATTTGGTGCCATTCGGTGCCATTTTGTACAATGGGTGCCACTTAGGTGCCACTTTGGTGCCATTCGGTGCCACTTTGGTGCCATTCGGTGCCATTTTGGTGCCATGTGGTGCCATTTTGTCCCCGTTTGATGCCATTCGATGCCATTCGGTGCCATTTGATGCCATTTTTGTCCCCATTTCGGTGCCATTTTGTGCCATTTTGGTGCCATTTGGTGCCATTTGGTGCCATTTGGTGCAATTTGGTGCCATTTTGGTGCAATTTTGGTGCCATTTGGTGCCATTCAATGCCATTTTGTGCCATTTTGGTGCCATTTGGTGCCATTTGGTGCCATTTGGCGCAATTTGGTGCCATTTGGTGCCATTTGGTGCCATTTTGTCCCCGTTTGGTGCCATTCGGTGCCATTTGGTGCCATTTGGTGCCATTCGGTGCCATTTTGTCCCCGTTTGGTGCCATTCGGTGCCATTTGGTGCCACTTTGGTGCCATTCGGTGACATTTGGTGCCATTTGGTGTCGCCCTGGTTTTTTAAGATTTTGTAAGCCTTCTGATGTTGACATTCTTGTAGTGAACTTTCTCACACACTTTCTGTAAATAACTCATTGTTTTGCATTCCTTTATGGAGGAGGAGAGAGTTGATGGACTGTTGGTTTGACCAGTGTCATTGCAGAGGTGGCACTGTCACCTTCCAATCCACTGTCACTTTTGTAAAACTATAAATATTGGAGTCAGAGAATAAAACTTCCCTTTTTTTCCTTCACCTTGAGAGCGGTGGTGTGCTTGTGTTCTTCCGTGTCCGTCAGTGACATCTGGTGACCGCCGAAGTGTATTGCAGCCTCGGCTGAATCACGGACAGCGGATTACGGTGAGGTTTTCTCCCCCTCTTTTTTGGTGCTTTGCCTGCTGTTCTCGGGCAATGGAAACCTCTGTGGTTTTCCAGGACGATTCCCTCATTTTGGATCTCCGGAGGGAGGTCCCGGAGTGGAAACAGGCATCTGTTTCCTGGGATGGTTTGGAGAGATTGATTCTGTGGGCCCGAGAGCGAGGGTTTTTTATGGACATTGCGAAGGCGTTCGATAGGCAGGAGTGGTCTCTCCTGGAGGTCCACCTCATGGAGGCCCTCTTTGATGATTGCACTGTAGACATGGGACCGCTGCTGGTGCAGTGGAAGAAATGTGAGGAGCATTGGCGGGGGTCTGGTTCTTGTACCCCTCGGAGTTCCAAGGGAAGCCCTTCTGTCTCGGATGTGGATAAGGAGGAGATTGAGCTCCTGTGTGATGTGGAGTCCCCCTCCCCGCCCCACGACGGTGTGCTGGGGAGCGGCCATTGTTTGCCCGGGGTGGATTGGGCTCACAGCCACCTGGTCCCGGGTCCGGGGGGCTCTCTGGTTTCGGCGGGCCGTCCTCGCCGTGCCTCGCTCTGTGCGGGTGGTGGGGCGGGGGACGGGTTGCCCTCTCTGTGTACCTTCCCGGCCTTTAAGGGTCAGCCTCCGCCCCGACTTGAGGCTGCTGCGGTGAAGACCTGTTTTCCGAACTGCGGTGTGTCCACCACGTTTCCCCTGAGCGAGGTGGGCGTGGGCTCTCCCGCCCCCGAGTCGGGTTCCTCAGCGGGGGGAGCGATTTCGCCCTCCTCTGGGTCTGTGCAGCCTGCTGGGCATGCGCAGTCGGTGGAGGCAGTCGGGGGCGGGACGTTGCCCGCCTCTGGGTCTGCGCAGCCTGCTGGGCATGCGCAGCCGGTGAAGGCAGCCGGGGGCGGGGTGTCGGTCGGTGCTCTGCACGGCCCCGCTCCGGTGGGCGGGCAGCCCCTCCCTCTCTGCTCGGTGGGGGCGGTGCCCACTGCGGGACCTTGTGGCTTGGGGCGGGCTCTCATAGGGGGCTTGCCCGGCTCCTTTGTGCCGCCCCGCACTTACGCGGCTCCGCGGGCTGCGCCTCCCTCGGCATCCCACCCAGCCCCCGTATCGGGGGATGGGGGCCCCGTGCCAGTTGCATCCGGCACCGTGCCAGATTTGCGGGCCGTGCCGGCAGCTGCGGCCGCCGAGGCGGCCCCTGCCGGAGCTGCAGAGCAGCAGGGGACTGGGGTGTTTACCTTTAGTACAACTGCTGACACGGCTGGGGGGAGGCTGGTGGGTGCCCGGGGCCATGGTGCTTTCTCGTCAAGTCTTTGGACGCTTCCTGCGTGCTAGGTGACCGTGCGTCCGAGGTACCCTGAACGTTTCTGGCCAGAGGCAAAAACCAAGACCGACGAGATGAATGAACTTGTCTCCTCCCGGCATCTGCAGGGTCGGGGGGCGGATTCCTTTGGCTCTGCCGGTGCTGCAGGGGGCGCAGGGACGAGTGGTGTTGCCCCGATTCCCAGTCAATCACTCTCTCTTGTCTATGGGGGGCCCAAGGATCGGGACACAGCAGGTGCAGTTGCTTTGCCAGGGGTTCCCCAGGCTTTCCCTGTGCTCAGGGGCGTCACTCATAACACTTATGAACCCCTTGCATATAAGCTGGAGAAGGAACTCCGTGAAGCGGTTGCTCAGCATGGCTTGGGGTCTGCTGAGGTTATGCACATTCTTCGGAGACTTGCTAAGGACACGCTGGCACCTCACGATGTCCGTTGTGTGGCACATTCTCTTTTTGACTCTGTGCAATTGGGTGTTTTTGAGACCAAGTGGGCTTGTCTGGCAGCCCAAGCGGTGAGACAGAACGCTGCGCTGGCGCTGGAGGACCCGAGGCGTGGAGTTGTTGTTGACATGCTGATGGGGACAGGGCATTATGAGAGTGTTCAGGGGCATGTTGGATACGATCCCCTTGTGCCTCAGCAATGCAACACGCTGGGCATGGGAGCGATTGTGCAGACCCTGGAAATGGCTGCTCCAAAGCAGTCAACGTTTTCAACCGTTGTCCAGGGGGATGATGAGCCTTTTATGGTATTTGCGGCGAGGTTGATTGCGTCCGTGGAGAGGTAGGTGCCTGATCCTGTGGCAAGGGACGTCATGATTGCAAACCATGTCAAGTGCAATTGTAATGAAGCTTGTAATAAGGTTATAACGGCTATGCCTGGTGATCCTAGTATCTGGGAGAGGGCAGAAGCCTGTGTGAACATCATTCCCTCACGTTGGAAGTTGGCCACTGTGGCTGCCGCTGTGCAGCCAGTCTGGGCAGCACCGCAGGGCGGGCGGCTGCAGCAGGGGAATGCACAGACTAGCAGGAAGCGGGGGAAGAAGGTGCAGAAGGTACAATTCCCCATGTTCTTGTGTGGTCAGTGTGGTAGGCCGAATCACATGTCTAACATTTGTAAGGCGACTGTTCATGCTAATGGCCAGGCATTACCGGGTTCGGGAAATGTGAAGCGGAGCGCGCAGCAGGAGGGGCACGCTCAGACACAAGCTTCTCTCCAGACCCAGGTGCCCATGGAGGTCTCCTTTGCCGGCTTGCAGCCAGCACCCGCGGATCAGCAGGCGTGGATGTCTGCACCGCAGCAACAGTTGTCTTAGACTCGTCTGAGATACACAAGGTTCCCCTGGATGAGGCTTGGTCCCTTGGGTGGGGGCATGAGTGCTCTCCTTATGGGGAGGTCTTGTGCCACCCTTCAGGGCATCATTGTGCACCTGGGGCTCATTGATGCAGATTTTACAGGGCAGATTTGTGCCATGGTTTCCACACCCACTCCCCCTGTCACAATTCCAAAAGGGATCCAACTTGCTCAACTTGTGCCTTTTAAGTCTTCTGTTGGCAGGACAGCTGACCGGTCAGGTGGAGCTGGTGGTTTTGGATCCACTGGGCCGCCTCAGGTTCACTGGAATGCTGTCCCGACCAAGGACCGTCCCGAGATGCTGTGTACCCTGTCCGTTCCTGGTGCAACGCCATCGGAAATCCACCTCCGTGGGCTTCTCGACAGCGGTGCTGACATCACTGTTCTCTCCCTTGCCGCCTGGCCCTCGGAGTGGCCCCGGGATCCCGTGGGGACGTCTGTCGTGGGCCTGGGAGGGACGGCGCAATGCTACGTGGGCCAGCAGCCCGTGCTGGTCATGAACCCAGAAGGACAGGCGGCCTGGGTTAGGCCTCAGGTTACTTCTACTCCTGCCAACCTCTGGGGGAGGGATGTTCTGTCTGCCTGGGGGGTGCGTATCGGGACGGATTTTTGATGGGGGCCACTGCAGTGAAGGGCGCAGAGTGTCCTACGCCTCCTATATGGTGGCTGGTGGACAAACCCATTTGGGAGAAGCAGTGCTCCCTCCCTGATGATAAATTAGTTGCCCTTCGGAATTTGGTGCAGGAGCAGTTGGACCAGGGTCATCTGGAGCCTTCTAACAGTCCTTGGAACACTCCTGTCTTCTGTATCAAAAAGAAATCTGGGAAATGGAGGTTGTTGCAAGACCTTCGGAAGGTCAATGCCGTGATGGAAAGCATGGGACCATTGCAGGTGGGCATGCCATCGCCTACCATGCTTCCTGCAGGCTGGCCGGTCCTCTTTGTGGATCTGAAGGATTGTTTCTTTTCGACTCCTTTGCATCCCGATGACAGACCGAAGTTTGCCATCTTGGTGCCAGCGATTAATGAGGCTGAGCCTGCACAGAGATATCAATGGAGGACATTGCCTCAGGGCATGCGTAATTCTCCTGCCATATGCCAGTGGTATGTGGCCCGTGCCTTGTCTGGAGTTCGCAAGCAGTTTCCTGATGCGCGTCTGTATCATTATATGGACGACATTTTGGTGGCCGTGTCCACCCAGGATGAGCTGCTCAGGATTCAGCCTCGGTTGCTCGATGCTTTGCATGCTCATGGATTCAGGTGGCTCCAGAAAAGGTTCAACAAAAACCACCTTGGAAGTACTTGGGGGTCAAAATTCTGGAACGGACAATCTGTCACCAGGAGGTGCAATTTGTGCATTCTGTGAAGACACTGAATGATGCTCAGAAACTGATAGGTGTCATCACTTGGTTACGTCCGTATTTGGGATTAAACAACGCACAGCTGTCTCCTCTTTTTAATTTGTTTAAAGGAGACTCTGATCTGAAGTCGCCTCACACACTGACCCCTGAGGCGCGTAAGGCGTTGGAGGTGGTTCAGCGAGCTGTTTCGGCTTGTCAGGTTTATCGCGTTGATCCCTCCGTTGATGTCACTGTGTTCATCACCACTCCAGATTCGCATCCCACAGGTATCATTGGTCAATGGAGTGACAAATGGTCTAATTCCTTGCACATTCTGGAATGGGTTTTCCTGCCCCATCAGCCGCAGAAGACGGCAACTACATTGTTTGAGCTGATGGCTCGCTTGATAATCAAATGCCAACAACGGTGTTTGCAATTGATGGGTGCAGATCCTGCAAAGATCATACTCCCGGTGCAACAGGAGGATTTTGACTGGAGCTTTGCAAACAGTGCGTCCCTGCAGAGTGCTCTGGAAAATTTTTCAGGGCAGATCACTTATCATCTGCCCAGCCATAGGCTGTTGCATATGGCGAAATCCACACAAATTTCTTTGCGGCCCAAGAATAGTCAGGAACCCGTGCAAGGACCCACCGTCTTCACTCACGGTTCAGGGAGAACAGGAAAGGCCATTGTTACCTGGAGGGATGGATCTGAGTGGTAGGTTCGGGAAGGCCATGAGAATGGGTCAGCCCAATTGGTTGAACTGAGGGCTGCTGTCATGGCATTTGAGAAATTTTCCAAGGAAACTTTCAACTTGGTCATGGATTCCGCCTATGTGGCTGATAACGCCCAGAGTTTGGGTCATTCGGTTTTAAAGGAGGTCAGTAATCCTGCCTTGTTTCATTTACTGAAGACCTTGTGGTGTGCCATTCAGGCCTGAGTTCATCCATTCTATGTTCTGCATGTGAGGAGTCACACCAATTTGCCAGGCTTTATAGTGGAAGGTAACACGAGGGCTGACAAGTTGGCTAACCCAGCGTGGGTAGCGCCTCAGCCTGATACACTCGCACAGGCCAAGGCATCGCATGGGCTTTTCCGCCAGAATGCACATACCCTGCAGAAGCAGTTTCAGCTGACGCCAACTGAGGCTCGTGACATTGTTGAGTCATGTGATGACTGCAACGCACTTGCTCCGCCTCTGCCGGCAGGGGTAAATCCCAGAGGCCTTAGGGCCTTGGAGCTTTGGCAGACCCATGTCACCCAGGTTGCCGAGTTTCGCTGGCTCAAGTATGTGCATGTCACGGTGGACACTTTCTCCTCTGCAATGTGGGCTTTGGCTCACACTGGGGAGAAGGCCCGTGATGTCCCCGCCCACTGGAGGCAGGCCTTTGCCGTTCTGGGCATACCTTCTGCTGTGAAAACCAACAATGGTCCTGATTAAGCATTGCAAAAGGTGTGGCAGTTCCTGCAGTTTTGGGAAGTTTCGCACAATTTTGGTATCCCTCATTCTCCGACTGGTCAAGCTATTGTAGAACGCGCTCATGGTACTCTGAAGCAGGTTCTTCAAAAACAAAAACAGGGAATGCAGGGTGAAACCCCGCACAGTCTGTTGGCAAAAGCTTTGTGTACAATCAATCATCTCACTGTGCCGCAGAACTCAAATAATCCTGTCGTTTTGAATCACCTTCTCTCGTTGCAGGCTGCAGATGAGGCACATCAGCCTCGAGCGAAGGTTCGGGTGCGGAATTTAGTCACCAAACAGTGGGAAGGCCCCTATGACCTTATCGCTTCGGGGCGCGGGTATGCTTGTGTATCCACAGATACTGGGGTAGGCTGGGTACCTTCCAAATATGTTCGCCCTGATCTGCGACCACAGAGACAGAATCCAGCTGATGAGCAAGATGGAAACCGTGACCAATCTTAAAGGCATCAAGCGGGGGAATCATTGAGTGATGATTCAGATGCAGACATTGACAGTGATCATTCCGATGATTTCTCTGCAAGTGGACGCTAAACGTTGTTCATATTTTCCTTTTCACATTGTTCATTTCTTTTCCTTTTTCTTTTTTAAACGGAAAAGGGTGAGATGTCACCCTGGTTTTTAAGATTTTCTAGGCCTTCTGATGTTGACATTCTTGTAGTGAACTTTCTCACACACTTTCTGTAAATAACTCATTGTTTTGCATTCCTTTATGGAGGAGGAGAGAGTTGATGGACTGTTGGTTTGACCAGTGTCATTGCAGAGGTGGCACTGTCACCTTCCAATCCACTGTCACTTTTGTAAAACTATAAATATTGGAGTCAGAGAATAAAACTTCCCTTTTTTTCCTTCACCTTGAGAGCGGTGGTGTGCTTGTGTTCTTTCGTGTCCATCAGCGACAGATTACCGCAGTGAATTCATTAGAAATACCTCAAAGGAAATCTGGAAGGTAGCTTATGTTGGAACACAAGAGTGGATCCCTACATTCGATACCAGCTGGTGGGACAATTTCTGGTCATTAAAAAGAAACTGGTGGGAAAAAAAACCCTTTTTCATCTTATGTGAAATTGCTAGTTTCACTAGCAATCCTACCTTGCATGCTCCCCTGTGTAATCCGAGTTGTAACATCTGCTGTACAAGCAAGTGCAATGATACCAAAAGAGCTTAATAAAAAAGAAGTACAAGTAATCATGATAATGAATGATCAAGAACGTGAAGATGCCAAGCAAATTTACAACCAATATTAAAAATTGTACTTTCAAGAAGAAGTAATTGCTAAATGATGCAGGCTGGAGCCCAATCGAACAATTAGAGGGGGAAATTGCAGAGAATCAATTGTTAAAGGAGTTGATATAAAGTTCATTGTTAAAGGAGTTAATATGAAGTCCGAATGTTAGTTATAGATTGTTTGTTGAATGTTTTATAGTTATGTCAAGTTCCAATATTAGTTAAAGGATTTACAATTATGTTAATCCCCTCACTGTCAGGTGTTCCCCCCACTGCTCCTGCCAGCTTTCAGAAGCACATAATAACGAGAATGATTCTATGCAGGTGCTTTTATTGAAGAGCTCTGGGTGTCAGGGGTACAAACCCAAATCTGTCTCCGACAGGCATTCGGGATGAACATGTTTTTATAGTCAATCCTTATATAACTTTCACGTTCATTATTAAACTTATATTATTCTATTGTATACATAGATTTCAGCCAAGCATGGGCTCCTCATGGCTCCCCTTTAAATTTCTGAAATAGTTTCTCATGATTCTTTGTATGATTATACAATAATTATATTTAATTACTAAACAATCATCACATCTAACAATTACATCATTTATCATATACTGCTTACGCAGGTGCAATTTCACATGATCTGGCAAACACAAATTCTAACATTTTCAGTCTATTTTAAACATTTTCCAGGGCCCCACTAAGTCTAGCTTCTTTCTAATTCCCCAAATTTTATGATTTTAAAACCTTTTACTGTCACTCCCACTCATCTAAGATGGCGAACCACCCGACACCATAAAGAAGAGGATTATGTCATAATAACAAATATGAAAATCACATAAGACCTAGCAGAAAAGAATGACCTAACGAAAACCCCTAGAACAACAAGCCACCATGCAAATGAAGAATTAAAATAACACCTCTAACCAAAGAAAACATAACCATGGTCAGAGCTTTTTGCTTTCGTCACCCTAACCAGAGCAGGCCAAGAGCTACAGAGACCATTAACCTGAAACCAACTGTGCCTACCCAGAGACTCTTGAAAGGAGAGAAAACCCAGCCAAGCCAGGCCTTGCTCAGCACGGCAGTTCCCTGCTCAGAGCCTTGGGCTCCCTGCAATCCTGCCCTCAAGGATCTGCTCTCACGAGGCCCTGGGCAGCCTTTGGCACTCCCTGCCCTCTCTGGGGCCCAGCCATGCTCCAAGGCACTTGGAGTTTTGCTGCTGACTCCTTGAGCGGCTTCTCCATCCTTCTCTGCGTGCCTGAGGCTCCTGGAGCCAGCCCCAAATCCAGCGTGGGGCTGATTAAAATACAGAAAGCCCTCAGGAGCTCTTTGTCTCCCTTCCATTGTCTTTGGGTCTCCAGGGCTTGTGCAGGGATTGGAGTCAGTTTAAGGTTCTCTTCAGGAGGGAGATTCCAAGGTGCACATCAGGATTTTTGGTTTTAGTCAAGGAAATATTTTTTTATTTTTATTTCAGAGAAGAGGGGACAGAAACATTCCTCAGGTGATCTTGATGCTGAATGTCTCCTTAGGAGGTCTGGGCAGGGAGAAGAATGAGCCCCTTGCAGGCGGAGCCTGTTTGGACAAGCTGTTCCTCACCCCAAACCTCACCATATCTCACATCACAAAACATGAAAAAAACTTAAGCATTTTTCCTTCTAAATAAAATTTACTTAAGTAACAAAATTATGTTTATATTATACTAATTATGATAGTATTATTCAATATTTTATTACCTAATTTTTATATATTTAAAAATCAATACAATTTGAGCAACCAAAAAAATTATTTCTCATTAGTTCAAAGTAAACACAATACCTTTCATTAATTAATTAAGCTTTATTGGCTATATATTTCTTCCTCTTCATGGTAACTAATAATATTTGTAGTCGTTTTGGCATAATTTTTGTTATGAACAAAAATTCGGGTAATATTTTTTTTGTGAGAAAAAGTTACAAAAAGCAGCCAGACCACGGGTAGCTGCTGAAGTTCTTCGTGTTTTGTTATTGTAATCACGAGTCGTTGTGGCTAATCGCTCCTTTTGTATCAGCAGAGGCTAAGTTGTACCTTTCCCAGAAGGGTGGGAACCTTCCCGAACAGTAGAAGAGACCTGAGAAGGTGAGGGGGGCTATGCAAAGTGACTCCAAGACCACAATGCAGCATGGGTCCCCCGGTGTACAGAGAAGACCCCAAAACGACGAGCCACCTAAGAGTTGAGAGACTGGAGTGATGTCTGGACGTGAGGAGCCGAATGCTGAGCCTGCAGAGATGCAGAACACCTTCAGAGCCTCTCGCCCTGACCAAGAGAGATGACCCCGGCGCTGAGACCAGGCCGACTGAGCCGGCAAAAGTACCATCTGACGGGATCAACAGGCCCTAAAGGCTCCCACGAGGACGTGATCCCCAGCTCTGCCCCTAGGGGACAGAGCTGTGCATATCCTCCTCCTCTGAGTCGCCCGGGAAGACGACGGAGACTGCAGACCCGTTGAGCCACCCAATCCTGAGCTGATCACTTTTAATAAAGGCATTAAAAAGGAGAAGAAGTCTCCTGGCCCTTTTGTTTATTTCAGCTGGGGGCGCTCGTCCGGGATAGCCACGCCGCAAGAGGACTCAGGACTGGCCATCTTGGATCTTCAGAGGACAGCTGGCTACCAGGACCAAGAGGGACCGGCTCAGGACAGCGACGCAAAGGAGCACCGGAGCACCGGACTGGTGAGAAATCCGGTGGCGGGAGTGGGAGACGTGCGCATGTGTGTGGGAGTGAGACGAGGGCCGGCAGCCCGACCTTCGAAGTGAGAGGGACCCCTCAGTACTGCGTTTCCGGATTTTCGCGAGAAAACCGGCCAGGAGCAGGGGGAAGCGAGTGGACTCAGTGTGAGTGAAGCCATCTCCCAAGGGGGAATAAAGGGCCCCCCCACTCCGGGCGTGCGGAGTGAATTACTGTGTATGAGTGGCACGCACCCCAAAGTCCTGACAGAGGAAGGTCAGGCACTTTTGTAAGTCTCGAGAAGGATTCGCGTAAGATTTGTCAGTCCCGAGAAGGATTTGGGTGTTTTCACAAGCCCTGCAGGCAAAGTAAGTCCTGACAAAGGGAGTCAGGCACAAACCCCAGCGAAGGAGGCTGTGGTTTGCTTTTAAGTCCTGATACGTTGAAGCCTAAAAATTGGCGAGTTAGGCAAACTAAAAATCAGGCAGTTGTTTTTCCTGACTGAGGGAGTCAGACACGACCCAGATTCTTGGCCGAGGCTTCGTGTGTTCAAGTCCCGATAGATGTAAGACCTGACGCTGGGAAAGTTGGGCAATCAAGAGATTGGGCAGTTGTTTCAGTATAAAGTCCTGAGCATCAGGCAGAAATTTGAAGTTCAGTGGAGGAGGCTGAAGCTCCTCAAACAAGGTTTTTTTTGAAATTACCGGTCAGTTGAGGCACCTTTGAGACTTTGTTATTGAGACCTGAAAAATGGGATGTTGTAATAGTAAAAAGACCGGCAAGAGACTGAGGTATGTAAATCCCAATAGTCCCTTAGGAGAACTGTTAGAAAAATGGGATTCTATAGAGGCCACGGAGGGATTAGATAAAGTGAAAATTATCCATTATTGTATGGAAGTCTGGCCAGAATTAGAAGTGCAAGGAGGATGGCCTTGGTGTGGGACAAAGGATAAGTGGATGTGCCAACAATTAAATAATTATCTGACAGCTCGAGGAGATACTGATCCTGAGCAATTACTGTATATATCTTGCTGGGTAAAGAGCGCTGTTGGGGATGAAGGGGTGCGAATTTGTAAGGTACAGAGGAAGAAAGAAGGGAATGAAGGAGGGGATGATAGAACTAGTAAAAGATGGGACCCCCTGGATTATTTGCCTCCTTTTGCCCCTCCACCTTATAATCCTCTTCTTCAAGCATCTCAAATGGCAGGTCCGGTTCCTCCCCCGGCTGCCATCTCACTACCACCTGCTCAAACTCCTCCTTCTACCTCTTCAGCTTCCGCTATGGTAAACCCAGTATCTCCTCCAGTTCCTTCTGCATCACCACAAGTGCCTACTCCACCTGCTGCATTCTCCACCCCTTCTCCAGCTCCGCTGAATATTCACTCAGGCTCTTCTCCCCCTCCTATTGCTGTCCCTTTACCTCCTCCTAGTTGGGACACAAGTGTCTCCTTGTCCAGTAAACAGCTATCAGCAAATACACCCGCTGATGGGCAGGAAGTTCAGGGTAACCCAGATGCCCCTCAAAGTAGTTTGGCATCTGAAGATGGGCCATACTGCAGCACCAGATCCAAGACCTCCAAGGCGGAGAGACTCTTTCCCCTCAGAGAGGTTCCTATGGGAGGAGTAGCGGGAGGTGTTGGCTTTGTGAATGCTCCCCTAACTGCTTCTGAGGTGAGAGGATTCAAGAAAGAGTTGGGGCATTTAGTGGAGGACCCAGTGGGCATAGCCAACAAAGTGGAACAATTTCTAGGTCCAAATATCTACACTTGGGGGGAGATGAATTCCATCCTGAGTATATTATTTTCCCCAGAAGAGGTCCAGATGATAAGGGCGGCTGGCATAAGAATATGGGAGAAAGATAACAGTCCAGGACCCCAGGTGCCAACAGGTGAACAGAAATTGCCACTAACGGAGCCCAGCTGGAACCCTAACCAGGAGGAGGGGAGGAAGGCCATGAGGGAATATAGGTCTTTGATAATACGGGGGATCAAAGAGTCAGTTCCCAAAGGAACTAACACCCAATTGGCGTTTGAGGGTACACAGGAGAAGGATGAAGCTCCTGCTGCCTGGCTTAATCACCTAAGGCGGAACTTCCAGTTGTACTCTAAAATAGACCCAGACACCCCAGAAGGTCAAATGCTGCTAAAAGTCCAATTTGTTACCAAATCTTGGCCTGATATAAGGAGAAAACTGGAGAAGATGGAAGATTGGCAAGAGAAGGACATAAATGAATTGTTAAAAGAGGCATTGAAGGTGTATTTAAGGAGGGAGGAATAAAAAGCAAAGGCCAAGGCTAAGATCATGGTTGCTGTAGCTAGAGAAAGTGCAGGGTGGGCGGGTCCACCACCAGGAGGAGGCAAGGATAGGTCAGTACTGTCAGGTGCAAGAGGGATGGAGACACCTCAAGGCTCTTTGAGAGAGCGACATTGTTATTACTGTGGAGAGCCAGGACACGTCAGGAGGTTTTGTAGAAAGCTTAGTCTCGATGCTGCAATAGCCAGCGAACAAGAGAATTTAGAGAAGATCCTTAAAGGTGACCATTAGAGGGTCAGGGGCTTTACACTATAGGGGACCCAATGCAACATCTAGAAAAGCCCTTGGTAAACTTTTAGGTGGGCCCCCTAAATGAAGAATTTGAATTTTTGAGTAGATACAGGAGCAGGTAAGTCCTGTCTCGACAAAGTACTAAGAAGTATAGTATAGAATAGTGAAAAACATCTGAAGTTAGACAAAAAAACAGCTAGGTAGAAAGGGTATCCAGTAGCACCAAAACTGGCCAGTAAAACTAAACTTGTAATAAGTAATGTGAAAGTAAAAGGTACCTTTTTGTTGTCTTGTTGTGTGTGTGAGAGTGAGTCACGAAGTGAGCCTCAACTTCCCGGGCAGGTGGGAAGGGGGCAGTGCAAGTGTGTGTATGTGTGACCTGCAAACCAGGCTTGTGTCCCCCGGGCGGGTGGGGGCTGTGGCCAAAGAGCGTGTGTGACCTGCAAACCAGACTAGTGCTCCCCAGATGGGTGAGGGAGCCGTAGCTGTAAGAGCATGAGTGACACGCAGACAGCCTCATAGGTGAATGTGCACCAGAGGCAACCAGAGTCAGGGCCCTTCCAAGAGGCCCAGGGATACTGAGACCTGTGGGCCAACCCCAGGGTGAGGGGGGGCTACAGGGACCCGTGATTTTCTAGCAATAATGATCCAGTTTGTGTCTTGAAGGTGTGAAGGAATGTGTGAGAGTGAATATAGACAAATTAGAATAGAGGTAATGTAGATTGTGCATTATAAGTTTTACCACATTTCCTTAGAGGGAAGTGTATTGTGTAGAAGAATGGTGTAAGAAAAAAAACCCCAAAAATTTAAGTGTAAGGGGTTGAAAGAAATATTTAAGCTTTAAGTGAAAGTAAGAAACAGAAGCAAGAGATAAATAAGATCTTGAAAATAGAACAGAAAACCAGTGAATTAAATACACAGAGATATAAGAGAATAAAAATACTTTGGGAGTTAAGTTAGCTGAGAAATACAACTCCTTGCAAAATACAGAGTATGTAGAAGTTGATGAGAGAACCAATAACATTAAACAGAGAAACTGAGTTTTGATAAAATCATTAAATAGCAGACCATTAATGCCTGTGTTTGAAAGCCCGTTTCAGGTACTCTTCATTACTAATTCGACTGTGCAGACCAAAAGAAAAAGGTTGGACTCACATCACTCTCACCCCTGGCATTGGACCAGGATTCAACATCAGGTTTTTTTCCCTCTGGCATTCTGGCATTGGACCGGACTGCACCCCATTCTCCCTCTGGCATTGGACCGGACTCCACCCCTTTCTCTCTCTGGCATTGGGCCAGATTCCCAGTTTTTCCCTCTGGCATTGGGCCAGAGTCCACATCACTCACCTCCGGGCACTGGATAAGGATTCATCTGCTTCACAAGCTAAATCACCTGAGTATACTGTGGTAAAAGGACCAAAAGATTTAAAGTTGACTCTCAGAAGGAAGAGTCAAATAGACTGAACTGTATGGAAAAAAAAATTGGTATCAAGAGTTCTAATATTGCTTAAAATGTTTCAAAACTGTTCTGTGTAAACTATGCTGGTAAAAAGTTTAAGACTGTAAATAAGAAATTCTGGTTAAGCTCCTTAATTTAATTCTAAAGACTCCAGGTTAATCCTCTACAGAGCACTCCCCTGGGAGGGGAAACCAAAATTGGTAAGGAACAGACCAAGAGGGGTTTTACCAGAGAAGCGGGTAGAAGGGACTCTAAAGAGCTTGGAAGCTTTTCCTCAGTAAAATTCCCCAAGAGGCAAGGCCGGGTGGGCAGGCTCTGCAAGATGACCCATACCGGACTCTTGGGAAGGGTAGTACTGATGGCTCTGATTGCTGGTGGTGCTCTGGGGAGCCCAGCTGAGCGGTGCAGTGAATGCTACCAACTTCTCTGTGAGGAGGTAGTGAGCTGCTTGTCAAGAGTCCACATCACTTCTGACCCTGATCGTGTTAACCCCTCCCAATTGGTCCTTTATCAGAAAAATAAGAGAGTGTATTGGATAGCATACAATACTGCCACTTTTGGGCAGCCACTCCTAGGAGAGTGTACTGTAGGGGAAGCCTGGTTGTGCTTTGAATGTGATGCTGCTGAAACAAGCTCAGCAGATCTAGTAAAAAGTAAAGAAATGGTGAAAATGGTAAGAAAAATTGTTTGTTACAAGTATTTATATAAGTGTACTTATATAAGGAAAGGAGATCAACCCCTTTTGGAACACATTTCAGGGGAGCCCAAAATCCCTAGGTTTAATCTCGCCTGGCAGCTGCATTGCTAGAGTGATAAAACAAATTTTCTTATTACCCAATGAAACTGGATCAAATTTGGGAGTTCCTATGTATAATGATTTGGGAGAAAATAAACAGAACCGAGAAAGTGAAATAGAAATTGAGAAAATCCAAAATTGTAAAAGCCAAATTTGGACCCCAATACCTATGTTAAACAAAGTCATCAGGCTCCAGGCAGTATTAAAAATAAAGAATTCAATTATTAAGAACATTTCAAATGAAATAAAAAAATTAGCATGTGTAAGTAATCAAGATCAAACTCCTACACTTGATCCCAGTGGGTGGGAGAACCTGGAGATTTTCAAAAAGGATGTATGGGAAAAGGTAGTTTTTCTCACTGTGTGTGTACTTGGAGGATTGCTTTTTTTACTATGCTTATTTATCTGTTTTAGTAGAATAGTACTTGCCGTGCAGACCAACCTGAAGAAACCAAGGAAAGTAACAAGGTTAAGTAACCATGATTACCAAAGTGCACAAGAGATTTATAGTAGATTCAAAAAAAAAAATTTGTGAGTTGATGCGAGCTTAGAATTTAAGCTCGATCAAAGAAAAAGAGGGGGGACTGTTATGAACAAAAATTCGGGTAATATTTTTTTTGTGAGAAAAAGTTACAAAAAGCAGCCAGACCACGGGTAGCTGCTGAAGTTCTTCGTGTTTTGTTATTGTAATCACGAGTCGTTGTGGCTAATCGCTCCTTTTGTATCAGCAGAGCCTCGCCCGAGGCTAAGTTGTACCTTTCCCAGAAGGGTGGGAACCTTCCCGAACAGTAGAAGAGACCTGAGAAGGTGAGGGGGGCTATGCAAAGTGACTCCAAGACCACAATGCAGCATGGGTCCCCCGGTGTACAGAGAAGACCCCAAAACGACGAGCCACCTAAGAGTTGAGAGACTGGAGTGATGTCTGGACGTGAGGAGCCGAATGCTGAGCCTGCAGAGATGCAGAACACCTTCAGAGCCTCTCGCCCTGACCAAGAGAGACGACCCCGGCGCTAAGACCAGGCCGACTGAGCCGGCAAAAGTACCATCTGACGGGATCAACAGGCCCTAAAGGCTCCCACGAGGATGTGATCCCCAGCTCTGCCCCTAGTGGACAGAGCTGTGCATATCCTCCTCCTCTGAGTCGCCCGGGAAGACGACGGAGACTGCAGACCCGTTGAGCCACCCAATCCTGAGCTGATCATTTTTAATAAAGGCATTAAAAAGGAGAAGAAGTCTCCTGGCCCTTTTGTTTATTTCAATTTTTATAAACTTTTTCTCTAATAGGGTCAAGGGGCGGCACTTTGGGGTCCCTGGTGACATTTCTGGGGCACATTTGGGGCAGTTTTGGGTCTGGGGAGGGAATTCAGAGAGACCTTGAGGGTCTGGAGGACACTTGGGGAAGCCGGGTGGGCACTTGGAGGGGCACTATGGGATTCTGAGGGACAGTTCAGGGTCCGGGGCAGCACGTGGGGGTCCAGGGGGGCCCTTGGAGGTCAGGGAGGGGAATTTGGGGCCCTTCGGGGTCCGGGCGGGCCCTTGGGGGACTCTGAACGGGCTCTCTGGGGCGCGGGGGGTGATGGGAGTTGTAAGCGCAGGTATCATACGATTAGATAGGGCCGCGGAGCATCACGGGAGTTCAAGGCGCAGCTGCAATGGCCCTGGGTGGGGCGCGGGACGTCACGGGAGATGAAGTCCCGGCTGGAATAGCACCACAGTTGCTCCGCTGGGCATGATGGGAGCTGTAGTCCCGAAAGTGGCTCGATCACGATGTTTGGGGGTCCGGGACGGCTGTTAGGGGACACTTTTGTGTCCGAGCCCCGATTTGAAACCCTCACGGGAACTTAAAAAAATTCGGGAGTCCTTGCGGGGAGCTCGAGGAGCTCTAACCATGCTCATTAGGGTGCGAGTCACGGCAGGAGTTTTAGGCGCGGGACTGTTCTGAGGGGCTCTGGGGCCGCAGGGGATGAGAGGAGATGAATTTCCACAAGTGGCTGTACCGAGCATCTGAGGGGTTGGGAGCACTCAGGGGGTCCGGGGCGCTTTCGGGGGCTCCCGAACGGGGGGTGAGGGGGCACTGAGGGATCATGGAGGGTCTGGGAAACACTGATGGGACAGATGGGGGCGGATGCTGGGGGTGGGGGGGTGGTACTGTGGAGCGCGGGGCATGACGGGCGTTGTAGTCCCGGCTCCGTTGGGGCTTAATGGTGCCGCGGGGTGTGATGGGAGTTGTATGCAAAGAAAAAACATGGCGCCTTTTTGGGCACCGCCCCTAGGCCCGGATTCCTAGTGATGATTGGCTGCAAACGGTGATGGGTGGGAGCCTCGGCAAATGGGATGTGGCGGAGGCGGGAACAGCCAAATCACCCTCCTACAGTCCTTCCAGGGACAGTCCAGTCCATTCCCAGTACAGACCAGTATAACCCCACTAAAGCCCATTTCATTCCAAGTAGAACCCAGTTACACCCCAGTGTCCCTCCAGTCCATCCCAGTGCAGCCCTGTCCGTCCCAATACACCTGAGTTCATTCCCAATCGTTCCCAGTTCCTCCCAATGTGATCCACATGATGCCCCAGTGTCCCCAGTTTTCTCCGCAATGCCCCCAGCGTTCCCAGTATGTCCCAGTCCTCCCCAGTGTCACTCCCAGTATGTCCCAGTGTCTCCCACAGCGTTCCCAGTGTTCCCCAGTATGTCCCAGTCCTCCCCAGTGTTTCCAAGGACAGTTTCATTTCTCACAGTGGCCGTGGCAGCCAAACCCAGCAGTGGGGTCAGTGCAGTGCCCATGGCCACAGCCCCTTGCAGGGGCCCAGTGCAGCTTGGGCTGATGATCCACCCTCACAGGTGGCCCAGGGCAGCTCTGCAGTGCCTTTGGTGGCACCTGGGGCTGGCACAGACCTGAGCAGTGTGTCTGTTTGCAGTGGGGAAACTCAGGAGTTTTAGATTGCCTCAAAAAACCCCAAAAATGTGAAAACCCCTCTTAGGCTGAGTGCAGCCAGCTCTGCAAGCACAGCAGGGCCCAGGGCAGTGAGGACAGACAGGATGGGGCTGGGCAATGTGGAGCAAGGATGTCCACACTGGGTCAGAGTTCCAGGCACAGCTTCTGTGAGCAGGCCAGAGCTGCTGAGGAGAGACCCTGGGTCAATATCAATCACAGAATGCTGCAATCACCTCTGCTCTAAAGAGAAATTTAACAAAAGACATTCTTTAAAACAGGAATGTATATTTTATTACTGCTCTTTGAAATCTTTCTCCATGATTGGACTAGGAAAACTTTAATGACCCTCTCAGGCTTTGGTGTTGTTTACATCAGACTCAGTCTTTGAGAGTCAATAACACAAAGTTAAATTTAAAGTCCAAATTTAAACTCCGCGCCGAAAACTCCTGCCGTGACTCGCGCCCTAAAGAGCATGGTTAGAGCTCCTCGAGCTCCCCGCAAGGACTCCCGAATTTTTTTAAGTTCCCGTGAGGGTTTCAAATCGGGGCTCGGACAAAAAAGTGTCCCCTAACAGCCGTCCCGGACCCCCAAACATCGTGATCGAGCCACTTTCGGGACTACAGCTCCCATCATGCCCAGCGGAGCAACTGTGGTGCTATTCCAGCCGGGACTTCATCTCCCGTGACGTCCCGCGCCCCACCCAGGGCCATTGCAGCTGCGCCTTGAACTCCCGTGATGCTCCGCGGCCCTATCTAATCGTATGATACCTGCGCTTACAACTCCCATCACCCCCCGCGCCCCAGAGAGCCCGTTCAGAGTCCCCCAAGGGCCCGCCCGGACCCCGAAGGGCCCCAAATTCCCCTCCCTGACCTCCAAGGGCCCCCCTGGACCCCCACGTGCTGCCCCGGACCCTGAACTGTCCCTCAGAATCCCATAGTGCCCCTCCAAGTGCCCACCCGGCTTCCCCAAGTGTCCTCCAGACCCTCAAGGTCTCTCTGAATTCCCTCCCCAGACCCAAAACTGCCCCAAATGTGCCCCAGAAATGTCACCAGGGACCCCAAAGTGCCGCCCCTTGACCCTATTAGAGAAAAAGTTTATAAAAATTATGCCAAAACGACTACAAATATTATTAGTTACCAGAAAGAGGAAGATATAAATAGCCAATAAAGCTTAATTAATTAATGAAAGGTATTGTGTTTACTTTGAGCTAATGAGAAATATTTTTTTTGGTTGCTCAAATTGTATTGATTTTTAAATATAAATAAAAAAATTAGGTAGTAAAATATTGAATAATACTATCATAATTAGAATAATGTAAATATAATTTTGTTACTTAATTAAATTTTATTTAGAAGGAAAAATGCTTAAGTTTTTTTCATGTTTTGTGATGTGAGATATGGTGAGGTTTGGGGTGAGGAACAGCTTGTCCAAACAGGCTCCGCCTGCAAGGGTCTCATTCTTCTCCCTGCCCAGACCTCCTAAGGAGACATTCAGCATCAAGATCACCTGAGGAATGCTTCTGTCCCCTCTTCTCTGAAATAAAAATAAAAAAATATTTCCTTGACTAAAAGCAAAAATCCTGATGTGCACCTTGGAATCTCCCTCCTGAAGAGAACCTTAAACTGACTCCAATCCCTGCACAAGCCCTGGAGACCCAAAGACAATGGAAGGGAGACAAAGAGCTCCTGAGGGCTTTCTGTATTTTAATCAGCCCCACGCTGGATTTGGGGCTGGCTCCAGGAGCCTCAGGCACGCAGAGAAGGATGAAGAAGCCGCTCAAGGAGTCAGCAGCAAAACTCCAAGTGCCTTGGAGCATGGCTGGGCCCCAGAGAGGGCAGGGAGTGCCAAAGGCTGCCCAGGGCCTCGTGAGAGCAGATCCTTGAGGGCAGGATTGCAGGGAGCCCAAGGCTCTGAGCAGGGAACTGCCGTGCTGAGCAAGGCCTGGCTTGGCTGGGTTTTCTCTCCTTTCAAGAGTCTCTGGGTAGGCACAGTTGGTTTCAGGTTAATGGTCTCTGTAGCTCTTGGCCTGCTCTGGTTAGGGTGACGAAAGCAAAAAGCTCTGACCATGGTTATGTTTTCTTTGGTTAGAGGTGTTATTTTAATTCTTCATTTGCATGGTGGCTTGTTGTTCTAGGGGTTTTCGTTAGGTCATTCTTTTCTGCTAGGTCTTATGTGATTTTCATATTTGTTATTATGACATAATCCTCTTCTTTATGGTGTCGGGTGGTTCGCCATCTTAGATGAGTGGGAGTGACAGTAAAAGGTTTTAAAATCATAAAATTTGGGGAATTAGAAAGAAGCTAGACTTAGTGGGGCCCTGGAAAATGTTTAAAATAGACTGAAAATGTTAGAATTTGTGTTTGCCAGATCATGTGAAATTGCACCTGCGTAAGCAGTATATGATAAATGATGTAATTGTTAGATGTGATGATTGTTTAGTAATTAAATATAATTATTGTATAATCATACAAAGAATCATGAGAAACTATTTCAGAAATTTAAAGGGGAGCCATGAGGAGCCCATGCTTGGCTGAAATCTATGTATACAATAGAATAATATAAGTTTAATAATGAACGTGAAAGTTATATAAGGATTGACTATAAAAACATGTTCATCCCGAATGCCTGTCGGAGACAGATTTGGGTTTGTACCCCTGACACCCAGAGCTCTTCAATAAAAGCACCTGCATAGAATCATTCTCGTTATTATGTGCTTCTGAAAGCTGGCAGGAGCAGTGGGGGGAACACCTGACAGTGAGGGGATTAACATAATTGTAAATCCTTTAACTAATATTGGAACTTGACATAACTATAAAACATTCAACAAACAATCTATAACTAACATTCGGACTTCATATTAACTCCTTTAACAATGAACTTTATATCAACTCCTTTAACATTGAACTTTAAATCAACTCCTTTAACAGTTGATTCTCTACAATTTCCCCCTCTAATTGTTCGATTGGGCTCAAGCCTGCATCATTTAGCAATTACTTCTTCTTGAAAGTACAATTTTTAATATTGGTTGTAAATTTGCTTGGCATCTTCACGTTCTTGATCATTCATTATCATGATTACTTGTACTTCTTTTTTATTAAGCTCTTTTGGTATCATTACACTTGCTTGTACAGCAGATGTTACAACTCGGATTACACAGGGGAGCATGCAAGGTAGGATTGCTAGTGAAACTAGCAATTTCACATAAGATGAAAAAGGGTTTTTTTTCCCACCAGTTTCTTTTTAATGACCAGAAATTGTCCCACCAGCTGGTATCGAATGTAGGGATCCACTCTTGTGTTCCAACATAAGCTACCTTCCAGATTTCCTTTGAGGTATTTCTAATGAATTCACTGCGGTAATCTGTCGCTGATGGACACGAAAGAACACAAGCACACCACCACTCTCAAGGTGAAGGAAAAAAAGGGAAGTTTTATTCTCTGACTCCAATATTTATAGTTTTACAAAAGTGACAGTGGATTGGAAGGTGACAGTGCCACCTCTGCAATGACACTGGTCAAACCAACAGTCCATCAACTCTCTCCTCCTCCATAAAGGAATGCAAAACAATGAGTTATTTACAGAAAGTGTGTGAGAAAGTTCACTACAAGAATGTCAACATCAGAAGGCCTAGAAAATCTTAAAAACCAGGGTGACATCTCACCCTTTTCCGTTTAAAAAAGAAAAAGGAAAAGAAATGAACAATGTGAAAAGGAAAATATGAACAACGTTCAGTGTCCACTTGCAGAGGAATCATCGGAGTGATCACTCTCAACGTCTGCATCTGAATCATCACTCAATGATTCCCCCGCTTGATGCCTTTAAGATTGGTCACGGTTTCCATCTTGCTCATCAGCTGGATTCTGTCTCTGTGGTCGCAGATCAGGGCGAACATATTTGGAAGGTACCCAGCCTACCCCAGTATCTGTGGATACACAAGCATACCCGTGCCCCGAAGCGAGAAGGTCATAGGGGCCTTCCCACTGTTTGGTGACTAAATTCTGTACCCAAACCTTCGCTCGAGGCTGATGTGCCTCGTCCGCAGCCTGCAATGGGAGATGGTGATTCAAAATGACAGGATTATTTGAGTTCTGCGGCAGAGTGAGATGATTGATTGTACACAAAGCTTTTGCCAACAGACTGTGCGTGGTTTCAATCTGCATTCCCTGTTTTTGTTTTTGAAGAACCTGCTTCAGAGTACCATGAGCGCGTTCTACAATAGCTTGACCAGTCAGAGAATGAGGGATACCAAACTTGTGCGAGACTTCCCAAAACTGCAGGAACTGCCACACCTTTTGCAATGCGTAATCAGGACCATTGTCGGTTTTCACAGCAGAAGGTATGCCCAAGACAGCAAAGCCTGCCTCCAGTGGGCAAGGACATCACGGGCCTTCTCCCCAGTGCAAGCCGAAGCCCACATTGCAGAGGAGAACGTGTCCACCGTGACATGCACATACTTGAGCCAGCCAAACTCGGCAACCTGGGTGACATGGGTCTGCCAAAGCTCCAAGGCCCTAAGGCCTCTGGGATTTACCCCTGCCGGCAGAGGCGGAGCAAGTGCGTTGCAGTCATCACATGACTCAACAATGTCACGAGCCTCAGTTGGCGTCAGCTGAAACTGCTTCTGCAGGGTATGTGCATTCTGGTGGAAAAACCCATGTGATGCCTTGGCCTGTGCGAGTGTATCAGGCTGAGGCGCTACCCACGCTGGGTTAGCCAACTTGTCAGCCCTCGCATTACCTTCCACTATAAAGCCCGGCAAATTGGTGTGACTCCTCACATGCAGAACATAGAATGGATGAACCCGGGCCTGAATGGCACACCACAAGGTCTTCAGCAAATGAAACAAGGCAGGATTACTGACCTCCTTTAAAACCAAATGACCCAACCACTGTGAGATATCAGCCACATAGGCGGAATCCATGACCAAGTTGAAAGGCTCCTGGGAAAATTTCTCAAATGCCATGACAGCAGCCCTCAGTTAAACAATTGGGCTGACCCATTCTCATGGCCTTCCCGAACCTACCACTCAGATCCATCCCTCCAGGTAACAATGGCCTTTCCTGTTCTCCCTGAACCGTGAGTGAAGACGGTGTGTCCTTGCACGGGTTCCTGACTATTCTTGGGCCGCAAAGAAATTTGTGTGGATTTCGCCATATGCAACAGCCTATGGCTGGGCAGATGATAAGTGATCTGCCCTGAAAAATTTTCCAGAGCACTCTGCAGGGACGCACTGTTTGCAAAGCTCCAGTCAAAATCCTCCCGTTGCACCGGGAGTATGATCTTTGCAGGATCTGCACCCATCAATTGCAAACACCGTTGCCGGCATTTGATTATCAAGCGAGCCCTCAGCTCAAACAATGCAGTTGCTGTCTTCTGCGGCTGATGGGGCAGGAAAACCCATTCCAGAATGTGCAAGGAATTAGACCATTTGTCACTCCATTGACCAATGATACCTGTGGGATGCGAATCTGGAGTGTTGATGAACACAGTGACATCAACGGAGGGATCAATGTGATGAACCTGGCAAGCCGAAACAGCTCGCTGAACCACCTGCAACACCTTACGCGCCTCAGGGGTCAGTGTGCGAGGCGACTTTAGATCAGAGTTCCCTTTCAACAAATCCCACAGAGGAGACAGCTGTGCGTTGGTTAGTCCCAAATACAGACGTAACCAAGTGATGACACCTACCAATTTCTGAGCATCATTCAGTGTCTTCACAGAATGCACAAATTGCACCTCTTGGTGACAGATTGTCCGTTCCAGAATTTTGACCCCCAAGTACTTCCAGGGTGATTTTTGTTGAACCTTTTCTGGAGCCACCTGCAGTCCATGAGCATGCAAAGCATCGAGCAACCGAGGCTGAATCCTCAGCAGCTCATCCTGGGTGGACGCGGCCACCAAAATGTCGTCCATATAATGATACAGACGCGCATCAGGAAACTGCTTGCGAACTCCAGACAAGGCACGGGCCACATACCACTGGCATATGGCAGGAGTATTACGCATGCCCTGAGGCAATGTCCTCCATTGATATCTCTGTGCGGGCTCAGCCTCATTAATCGCTGGCACCAAGAAGGCAAACTTTGGTCTGTCATCGGGATGCAAAGGAATCGAAAAGAAGCAATCCTTCAGATCCACAAAGAGGACCGGCCAGCCTGCAGGAAGCATGGTAGGCGATGGCATGCCCGCCTGCAATGGTCCCATGCTTTCCATCACGGCATTGACCTTCCGGAGGTCTTGCAACAACCTCCATTTCCCAGATTTCTTTTTGATACAGAAGACAGGAGTGTTCCAAGGACTGTTAGAAGGCTCCAGATGACCCTGGTCCAACTGCTCCTGCACCGAATTCCGAAGGGCAACTAATTTATCATTAGGGAGGGGCCACTGCTTCTCCCAAATGGGTTTGTCCACCAGCCACCATATAGGAGGCGTAGGACACTCTGCGCCCTTCACTGCAGTGGCCCCCATTAAAAATCCGTCCCAATACGCACCCCCCAGGCAGACAGAACATCCCTCCCCCAGAGGTTGGCAGGAGTAGAAGTAACATGAGGCCTGACCCAGGCCGTCTGCCCCTCTGGGTTCGTGACCAGCACGGGCTGCTGGCCCACGTAGCATTGCGCCGTCCCTCCCAGGCCCACGACAGACGTCCCCACGGGATCCCGGGGCCACTCCGAGGGCCAGGCGGCAAGGGAGAGAACAGTGATGTCAGCACCGCTTTCGAGAAGCCCGCGGAGGTGGATTTCCGACGGTGTCGCACCAGGAACAGACAGGGTACACAGCATCTCGGGACGGTCCTTGGTCAGGACAGCAGTCCAGTGAACCTGAGGCGGCCCAGTGGATCCAAAACCACCAGCTCCACGTGACCGGTCAGCTGTCCTGCCAACAGAAGACTTAAAAGGCACAAGCTGAGCAAGTTGTGTCCCTTTTAGGATCGTGACAGGGGGAGTGGGTGTGGAGACCATGGCACAAATCTGCCCTGTAAAATCTGCATCAATGAGCCCCAGGTGCACAATGATGCCCTGAAGGGTGGCACAAGACCTCCCCATAAGGAGAGCACTCATGCCCCCACCCAAGGGACCAAAGGCATCCAGTGGGAAAATTGCGTATCTCAGACGAGTCTAAGACAACTGTTGCTGTGGTGCAGACATCCACGCCTGCTGATCCGCGGGTGCTGACTGCAAGCCGGCAAAGGAGACCTCCATCGGCACCGGGGTCTGGAGAGAAGCTTGTGTCTGAACGCACCCCTCCTGCTGCGCGCTCCGCTTCACGTTTCCCGAACCCGGTAATGCCTGGCCATTAGCATGAACAGTCGCCTTACAAACGTTAGACATGTGGTTTGGCCTACCACACCGACTGCACAAGAACATGGGGAATTGTACCTTCTGCACCTTCTTCCCCCACTTCCTGTTATTCTGCGCATTCCCCTGCTGTGGCCGCCTGCCCTGCGGTGCTGCCCAGACTGGCTGCACAGCGGCAGCCACAGTGGCCAACTTCCAACGTGAGGGAATGATGTTAGAACAGGCTTCTGCCGTCTCCCAGATAGTAGGATCACCAGGCATAGCCGCTATAACCTTATTACAAGCTTCATTACAATTGCACTTGACAAGGTTTGCAATCGTAATGTCTCTCGCCACACGATCAGGCACCTGACTCTCCACGGACACAATCAACCTCGCCGCAAATACCATAAAAGGCTCATCATCCCCCTGGACAACGGTTGAAAACGACTGCTTCGGAGCAGCCATTTCCAGGGTCTGCACAATCGCTCCCATGCCAAGCGTGTTGCATTGCTGAGGCACAAAAGGATCATATCCAACATGCCCCTGAACACTCTCATAATGCCCTGTCCCCATCAGCATGTCAACAACAACTCCATGCCTGGGGTCCTCCGGCGCCAGCGCAGCATTCCGCCTCACCGCTTGGGCTGCCAGACAAGCCCACTTGGTCTCAAAAACACCCAATTGCACAGGGTCAAAAAGAGAATGTGCCACACAACGGACATCATGAGGTGTCAGCATGTCCTGATAAAGCCTCCGAAGAATGTGCATAACCTCAGCAGACCCCAAACCATGCTGAGCAACCGCTTCACAGAGTTCCTTCTCCAGCTTATATACAAGGGGTTCATAAGTGTTATGAGTGACGCCCCTGAGCACAGGGAAAGCCTGTGGACCCCCTTGCAAAGCCACCACACCTGCTGTGTCCCCATCCTTGGGCCCTCCAGAGACAAGAGAGAGTGATTGACTGGGAGTCGGGGCAACACCACTCGTCCCTGCGCCCCCTGCAGCACCGGCAGAGCCAAAGGAATCTGCCCCGCGACCCTGCAGATGCCGTGAGGAGAGATGTTCAGTCATCTCGTCGGTCTTGATTTTTGCCTCTGGCCAGAAACGTTCAGGGTACCTCGGACGCACGGTCACCTAGCACGCAGGAAGCGTCCAAAGACTTGACGAGAAAGCACCATGGCCCCGGGCACCCACCAGCCTCCCGCCAGCCGTGTCAGCAGTTGTACTAAAGGTAAACACCCCAGTCCCCTGCTGCGCTGCAGCTCCGGCAGGGGCCGCCTCGGCGGCCGCAGCTGCCGGCACAGCCCGCAAATCTGGCACGGTGCCGGACGCAACTGGCACGGGGCCCCCATCCCCCGATACGGGGGCTGGGTGGGATGCCGAGGGAGGCACGGCCCGCGGAGCCGCGTAAGTGCGGGGCGGCACAAAGGAGCCGGGCAAGCCCCCTATGAGAGCCCGCCCCAAGCCACAAGGTCCCGCAGTGGGCACCGCCCCCACCGAGCAGAGAGGGAGGGGCTGCCCGCCCACCGGAGCGGGGCCGTGCAGAGCACCGACCGACACCCCGCCCCCGGCTGCCTTCACCGGCTGCGCATGCCCAGCAGGCTGCACAGACCCAGAGGAGGGCGAAATTGCTCCCCCCGCTGAGGAACCCGACTCGGGGGCGGGAGAGCCCACCCCCACCTCGCTCAGGGGAAACGTGATGGACACACCACAGTTCGGATAAAAGGTCGTCACCGCAGCAGCCTCAAGTCGGGGCGGAGGCTGACCCTTAAAGGCTGGGAAGGCACACAGAGAGGGCAACCCGTCCCCCGCCCCGCCACCCGCACAGGCGAGGCAGGGCGAGGATGGCCTGCCGAATCCAGAGAGCCCCCCGGACCCAGGACCAGCTGGCTGTGAGCCCAATCCACCCCGGGCAGACAATGGCCGCTCCCCAGCACACCGTCGTGGGGCGGGGAGGGGGACTCCACATCACACAGGAGCTCAATCTCCTCCTTATCCACATCCGAGACAGAAGGGCTTCCCTTGGAACTCCGAGGGGTACAAGAACCAGACCCCCGCCAATGCTCCTCACATTTCTTCCACTGCACCAGCAGCGGTCCCATGTCTACAGTGCAATCATCAAAGAGGGCCTCCATGAGGTGGACCCCCAGGAGAGACCACTCCTGCCTATCGAACGCCTTCGCAATGTCCATAAAAAACCCTCGCTCTCGGGCCCACAGAATCAATCTCTCCAAACCATCCCAGGAAACAGACGCCTGTTTCCACTCCGGGACATCCCTCCGGAGATCCAAAATGAGGGAATCATCCTGGAAAACCACAGAGGTTTCCATTGCCTGAGAACAGCAGGCAAAGCACTAAAAAAGAGGGGGAGAAAACCTCACCGTAATCCGCTGTCCGTGATTCAGCCGAGGCTGCAATACACTTCGGCGGTCACCAGATGTCACTGACGGACACGGAAGAACACAAGCACACCACCGCTCTCAAGGTGAAGGAAAAAAAGGGAAGTTTTATTCTCTGACTCCAATATTTATAGTTTTACAAAAGTGACAGTGGATTGGAAGGTGACAGTGCCACCTCTGCAATGACACTGGTCAAACCAACAGTCCATCAACTCTCTCCTCCTCCATAAAGGAATGCAAAACAATGAGTTATTTACAGAAAGTGTGTGAGAAAGTTCACTACAAGAATGTCAACATCAGAAGGCTTACAAAATCTTAAAAAACCAGGGCGGCACCAAATGGCACCAAATGGCACCGAATGGCACCAAACGGGGACAAAAATGGCACCAAATGTCACCAAAATGGCACCAAATGGCACCGAATGGTACAAAATGGGACAAAATGGCACGGAAATGGGGACAAAAATGGCACCAAATGGCACCAAATGGCACCGAAATTGCACCAAACTGGCACCAAATGGCACCGAATGGCACCGAATGGCACCAAATGGCACCAAAATTGCACCAAAATGGTACCAAATGGCACCAAATGGCACCGAATGGCACAAAATGGCACCAAATGGCACGAAATGGCACCAAAATGGCACAAAATGGCACCGAAATGGGGACAAAAATGGCACCAAATGGCACCGAAATGGCACCGAATGGCACCAAACGGGGACAAAATGGCGCCACATGGCACCAAAATGGCACCAAATGGCACCAAAGTGGCACCAAAGTGGCACCCAATGGTACAAAATGGCACCGAATGGCACCAAATGGCAGCGAATGGCACAAAACAGTGACAAAATGGCACCAAATTGCACCAAATGACACTGAATAGCACCAAATTGCACCAAATTGCACCGAAATTGCACCAAAATGGCACTGAAATGGCACCAAATGGGGAAAATATGGCACCAAATTGCACCGAATGGCACCAAAGTGGCACCAAATGGCACTGAATGGCACCAAACGGGGACAAAAATGGCACCAAATGGCACCAAAATGGCACTGAATGGCACCAAAGTGGCACCAAAGTGGCACGGAATGGCACCAAAGTGGCACCGAATGGTGCCAAAGTGGCACCAAATGGCACCAAATGGCACCGAATGGTACAAAATGGCACCAAATGGCACGAAATGGCACCAAAATGGCACAAAATGGCACCAAAATGGGGACAAAAATGGCACCAAATGGCACCGAAATGGCACCAAATGGCACCGAATGGCACCAAAATGGCACCAAACGGGGACAAAAATGGCACCAAATGGAACAAAATGGCACCGAAATGGGACAAAATGGCACCAAATGGCACCAAAGTGGCACCAGGGGGTGTCAGGTGGCACCAAGTGGCACTAAAGTGGCACCAAAGTGGCCAAAAGTGGCACTAAAGGGACATCAAGTGGCACCAGGTGACACCAAAGTGGCAAAAAGTGGCAAAAAATGGCGTTAAAGTGGCACTGATTGGCATCAGATCAGCAAAAAGTGGCACCAAATGGCACCAAATGGCACCAAAGTGGCACTAAAGGGACCTTAAGTGGCACCAGGTGGCACTGAATGGCATCAGAGTGGCACCAAGTGGCACCAAAGTGACACCAGTGGCATCAAAGGGACACTGCCGGATTTTGGTGCTGTCTAGATGGTCTGGGAAAAGCCCAAAGATGGCCTTGGGCCCCCGGGGTTCGAAAGGACGAGAGGAAGCCTCAGAATTGTTCTCGGTCTCGGTGTTTATTAATTGCTTATCTAAAAGATTTTCTCTTGGCCTGACAGAGTTCTGCTCAGCAGTCAGCCATGGGCACACACTGAGAGCCCCTGGGGCGGCCACCTATCTTTATACCCGGAGTTACGTATACAATATTTATCATTTTTCTCCAATACCCTCTACCCTTATTAACCAGTGCACTTTTAGTAAGGTCCAATCCTGGAGTGCCAACTCCACCACAGAAGATGGAGGCCTAGAGGAAGAAGAAGAAGGAGAAGGGCACGCCCCAATTCCTCCATCTTACCTCTCTAGACCCCCCTGTACAGGGATCTTAAACCCTGTATCTCACACTCCAATTAACTTGTCCCTTCACCATTCACCCCAGTGAAATCCTCCCGTCCTCATACTGATGTCATCTCCCATGTGGGATCAAAGTCCAGCCACCAGACATTTCTGGCAACATTCCAGGACTCCCGAGCCCCCCAGTTCTGAGAGACTGAGATCCCACATCTCCCCTTTCTGTTTGCACCAAAAGACCTTTTTCGCTTTTATGTGAAAACCCCCCAAAGTCCTTAGTTTCTTTTTATTTCTCTTCTGGGTCGTTTTTCACAGTCTGAGTCTCGACTTCTGTCTGAGTACTCGTCTCTTTGTTTCTCGGATCAGCATTCTCGTGTTCTCGCGTTCGGAATGGCTTCACGTGCCGTGCCGACACCCACTTCAGACCTCGATCTGTGGAGATACAAGCAAAACCCTTTCCCCAAGTGATTAGTTTGAAAGGACCCTCTATTTGTCCGGTCTCTGGGTTCCTGATCAAAACTAAAGGATTCTCCCTTAGCTTTGCCTGTGTGTTGTTTAGAAAATGTCTCACGATCGGTGGATCAGGTTCCGAGGATGAGCTATTTAGGAAATTCAGCACATACAATGCCTTATTTAATTTCATGTGAGGTGTTGCCTCTGGCTCACCCCTTCTCTGTCTGTCCAGAAGGGATTTTAGGGTGTGATGTGTTCTCTCAATGATTGCCTGACCTGTGGGTGAATGCGGAATACCAAACGTGTGTCTGACACCCCATCTTTTCAGGAATCTGTCAAGCACCCTGCCTGTGTATGTTGGACCATTATCTGTTTTTATCTCCTGAGGCACACCTAATGCTGCAAATGCCTGCAGAAAGTGTCAGCAAGCATGGTCTGCTGTTTCCCCAGCATGTGCTGAAGCAAAGACTGCACCTGAGAATGTATCTACAGAAACATGAACATTTTTGAGCCTCCCAAAAGATGGGTATTTTGTGACATCAGCTTGCCATAACTGAAGACTTTGCAGCCCCCGCGGATTGATGGCCCCGGTAGAAGAAGGTGGCTGCACAAGCTGACAGTCTGGACAAGCACTAATGATCTCCCTCGCCTGACTCTTTGTGAGACGAAAGGACTCCATTAGTGCTTGCGCATTCTGATGAAAGAACGCATGACTTAACCTTGCCTGCTCAAAAATGTCCGGCAGTGTTTGCAAAATGGGCATTGTCAACCTGTCCGCCCGAGCATTCCCTTCCGCTAAAAACCCCGGAAGTGTTGTGTGCGCTCTAATGTGTGTGATAAAATACTCTCTTTCCCTGCTCTCTAGCAGTGTTTTCAAACTTGTCAGGTATGAGTATAAAACCTCATTACTGACTTCTTTCAAGAGCGAACCCTCCAATCTCTTGACCACACCCGCAACATATGCGGAATCTGTCACCAGATTGAGAGGCTGTTTGAACAACTGAAATGCTCGGACAACGGCTGCCAACTCCACAATTTGTGGAGAGCCCTGAACCATCCTCACGTCTGATTCCCAATCCCCTGTCGTTGAGTCTCTCCATGTGATCACTGACTTGTGTGTCTTCCCTGAGCCATCCGTGAACACGGTGATCCCGTCCAAAGGTTCTTCACTTATCTGTGGTTTTGCTCTATAGCATATTTGCGATTGCAGTATTCTGTGTTGGGGAAAGTGGATTGTGCAAGTTCCTGGGAACGCTAACAATGCGATTAACAGGTCTTTCGATTGTTGCATTGCCCAATCGAAGTAGTCTCGTTTCAGAGGTAACCTGATGACTGAGAATTCTCTTCCTGCCATTGTCAGCAGCCTTGTTCTCGCCTTTATGATGATTTGTGCTGCCATCTCCAGATCTGTGAGAATCATTTTCGCGGGCCTGTGCGGTAGGAAAATCCACTCTATGATTATCAAAGAGTCCTTTTGTGATTCATCCCATTGGAAGATCAAACCATGGAACTGCGTTTTCTTCCCCAGCACTGCCAACTGAAAAGGCAACGATGGAACAAATCGGTGTGCCTGCCTTTTCTGTATCGCGTCCGAGATTTTCTCCAACTCTTTTCTTGCTTCTGGTGTGAGTGTCCTGGGAGAACGAATGTCTGTGTCTCCTCTCAAGAGATCAAGCAGTGCTGGAATGTCACTATTTGTGATTCCCAAAACTGGTCTCATCCAGTTGATTTCTCCCAAAAGCTGTTGCAAATCATGCAAATTGTTGACCTTTGTGCTGATCTCCACCTTTTGAGGCTTTATTGTTTTCTCTGAGATTTTCCACCCTAGATATTTCCAAGGTGCAACCTCTTGAATCTTTGAAATGCTGATTTCCAGACTTGCCTTTTGCACTTCTGCGATCACACAGTCACGAGCTTCTTGCAGCTCCTGTCGTGTTGATGCTGCAATGAGCAAATCATCCATGTAATGAATGATCTTCGCCTTCGGAAATTTCTTTCGTGCTGGTGCCAAAGCTCGTGCCACGAACCATTGACAGATCGTCAGAGAATTTTTCAGGCCTTGTGGAAGACAGACCCAATGGTACCGCTGCAGAGGCGTTTCCCTGTTGATACTCGGGACTGAAAAGGCAAATCTCGGAGCATCATCTGGATGGAGTGGGATACTGAAAAAGCAATCCTTGAGGTCAATGACCACAAGCTGCCAATCTCTGGGAATCATCGAGACAGATGGAAGTCCCAACTGAAGTGGCCCCATGTCTTCTATGACTTCGTTGATCTTCCTGAGGTCGTGTAACAACCTCCATTTGCCCGACAGCGTTTTCTTGATGACAAACACCGGAGAATTCCAAGGGCTGTCTGTTGGCTTGATGTGTCCCTTCTGCAATTGTTCTTGGACCAGGTCTTTCAAAGCACTCAATTTTTTCCGCTCAAGGGGCCACTGATCCACCCAAACTGGATCATCTGTTTTCCATGTCAGCTTCAGTGTGGCGAGTGCTGCAGTGACCCCTATTAAAAATCCATTTTGATCTTCGCGCCCCATTGTGCCAAAAGGTCCCGACCCCAGACTGTGATCGGCTTCTGAACGACAAAAGGACGAATGATCGCCGTCTTATCTCCTGGTCCCGTGACAACGACAGAATTCTCACTTTGCAGACACAGAGATGCTCCCCCGATGCCTGAGAGAGAGCCCAATGGCGCGACCAAGCTCCAATTGCGTGGCCAAAAGATGTACGATATTACTGTTACATCCGCCCCTGTGTCGAGCATACCTCTGATTGATATTGTCCTGTCCCCACATGTCAATTGGCACGTGAGCGTGGGTCAGTCTCGACCTATGTGCTTCACCCATGTTGTATGTACTTCAACATGCTCTTTCATAGGGAGACCCTCTTCGTCGAAGATTGACATGACCTCTCCAACTGCGTGTGGCAGCAATGCAAAGGCTCTCGCAACCACAGTATTTTCCGGCACAGTCAATGTTGGACGAAGCGCTCTTGCCAAAACTGTTAACTCTGTATTTTTGTCTGCTGAGACAACTGTTGGATAGACAATGAGCCCAAGAATACTGCACTTATCTTGTCCAATTATCAAAAAATCTTGTTTCTTGTATGAGTCCCCGCGGATACCTGTTGGTATCTCCGCATGACTTTCATCTAGAAAGCATACTAGTTTTGAAGCTGCCAATGCACACTGTGCCCCTGGTGGGAGGAGGTCTGGGTCACTGTGGAATCGACTGAGGGTTTTGCTGAGGGCATCTGCTTGTCGCTCACTGATGACTGCCCTGTCTGTTCTTGTGACACCGCCAGTACTTGTGTCGGAGCGCGCTGGGGATTTCCCGCGCTCAATTTCCCGTTTCCCGGATGCGGCAACGGATTTCCTTCCACATCTGTCCGGGAATAACATTCTTTCACAGAGTGTCTTCCTCTTCCGCACCGTGCGCAAATTGGTCTTTCCGCTCTCTGGGCTGGCGTTGGTATATGTGTCCGTGGGCAATTCCTTTTCATGTGCCCAGATTCCCCACATCCGTAGCACTGTCCTTCTTGGGGTCTGTTCTTTTTCTGCATTGCCGCAAGAACTTTGTTGACATTTTCGTCCTGTTGATGGAGTAATTTCTCAAACATCTTCTCCAATGTCTTGTCCTCTGATTGCCCTTCTGAGCGTTCCTTTAGCTGTTTCTCCCATTCCTCTTTTAATTCATTCTTTACAATCGCTGCAACATGCTGAGGCGTCCCCACCTTGCTGCATGCCTCCACCATCTCTGCCAAGGATGGCCGTCCTGGCATGGTGCTAATCACCCGTTGACAATCCGGGTTGGCATTGCCGAAAGCTAAATTCTCCAAGAGAGGCCTCTTCACTTCTTCTGTTGTCACCTGTCGATCCACGGCTTGCGTGAGTCGATCGATGAATGACATGAATGGCTCTGTGTGTCAGTGAGGATCATTGCCACAATACTTCGAATGTCATATGGTGTGAGATCATACATAGAGAATGTCCCTCTTAATAGCTGTTTGAAGTATTGTGAGTTCAGCCCAAAAGTCTGAGCTGCCTTCCCTAAGTCTTTGAGTGTCTCATGGCCCATCCTTTCCCACCTTGGATTCTGTCCCTGGGCATCATATGTCACTGGCATTGTCAAATCCCCTGATCCCGGGAATAAATGCTTTTCCTTTTCCAATGCTTCTCTGATTTGCCTCCAATCCATTGTCTTCACCGGCTCTTGAAACCCCTCTTCATCAGATTCCATTGGGATTTGCATGAATAATGGTGTTGTAGATGTCATCGGTGATTCATGGTGTCTCATTTTTCGCCTTGAGGTTTTTGGCCTTGCTCCTAAATCCGAAAAGGAAACTCGAGGATCCTGTTGATATTTCTTCTTTACTGTATCGAATGAATGCAAGAAGCTTTTTGCTGCTTCTGCTGCTGATAGCATCCATGTTGGGACACCTTCCGATGCTGTGATCCTTATGACATCTTCCCCTTGTAGCTGTTCTTCATCTGAGCTTTCATCATCTTCATGAAATCCCGAAGTGGATGGATAATCCCTTTGTCGTGTTAACATTGTCTTCTTCGAGGTGCTTTTCTTTTTATATATTGTTGGAAAAAATTGCTGCATTGTTGCAGTCTCGCCACGAGATGGCGCTGTGGCTCCGCCGAGCCGACTCGGCATGTCGTGCACTTCCGCCCTCCTGCCACTAGGTGGCGCTGTCACCGGCCTCCCTGGCTCAGATGACGGAGCAAGCTCGACTGCCCCACTTCCTCTTCCTGCTCGGCATCCCCCATGAGGGGAAGGGACTGGGACTCCGAGGGTCTGAACCAAAGGCACCAGGTCTGAAAACGGTGTGGAGCCCCGGGACGTAGAATCCCTAACACGGCCCCTCCTCACTCGCGACGTCACAGGGGACCGGGCTCGGGTCCGCCCGCGTCTTACTTTCTGTGCATGCGTACTCTCCGAGCTGCTTCCTGTGTCCCCCAAGCTGACGTCATCGTCTCCCCCCTGTTCCACCTCCGAGGTCCCCGCCCCTCGGTCTGTCCCAGAGTCCAACCCCTCCTCCTCTGACGTTGTGTTCGCCTCTCCCGCCGGCACTCCGGCTCTCCCCGCGATTCGAGCTGACCGTCGCACCAGGTCTGATGTCACAACCGCGCGCCTCCTGCGTCTCACCGCGGCGGCTCGCTGAGCCTGCACATTTTCCCTCAGCCCGCCTTCCGCGTTCGCGTGTGAGTCTACACCCCGGTTTTTGCGAGTTTCGCCCTCCGCGCGCGTCTCCTCATCTTCACCTGCGCTGCCCGCGTTTGCCGCCGCCGCCGCATCGCCGCTTTCACCGCGAACAGGCCCCCCCCCCCGATCCCTTATCTTCCTGCTCCCCCCCTTCTGCTCCTGACTCCTCCACACTCTCTGGAGTTTCAGGACGCCCTTGGGGTTTGTTGCATTTTTTGATCGGGGGTTTTAATATTTTTTCCTGCTCTCTTTTTTCGAGAGCCCTTTCCCCCTGCCTTTTTAAAGCCAGAGCAATTTTTTTCCCGGAGCTTTGCCGCTCCGCCCCCTTCTCTGAGGGTACCGCAGCTTCTCGCTGCTTTTCCAGTCTTTTAGACTGCACTGAAATACCTTGTAACATGATTCTTGCCGGCGAGAGTAGCTTTAACGCTGTCTCATCTTTTTTTGTTGCTAAAATATATAAATGCCTATTAATTTCTTGCCAAAACCCCACTTCGAACAGCAAACATGTCTCCGCAAGTGGATAATTAAGCCTTGCCCATAATAACAGCTGTTTTAATTCTTTCTTTGGGATCCCTTCTGTATATAATTCTGCTACACTTTGTAAGGTGGATAAGATTTCCCGTTGTTCTTGGGAGAGTGTGGCCCCCATGATATTATTTTGGCCTTCTTACCGAATCTGTCGTCAGAGTGGTCTGGAGGCCCTTGTTCTCCGTCCAGCAGATTACAAAAGATGGATCCAGAGGCGCCTTTCTGGTCCCAGTCCAGGCCGCTCTGCTACGAGCTGTCTTCAGCAGAAGCTGAGAGATGGGATTTCTCAGTGACTGCTGATTTTTGCAGCTTCTCCCGGCCGGTTTTTTCTTTTTCTTCTTTCTTTCTTCAGGCTTCTCTCCTCTGGAGTTATCAGTGCTGTTCTCTTGGCTCTTCAGCTCTTCAGGACTTTCCCCCCCCCGAAAGGTTTGGTGGGAGATAGCCTGCACAGCGGACGCCAGTTGCCGGATTTTGGTGCTGTCTAGATGGTCTGGGAAAAGCCCAAAGACAGCCTTGGGCCCCCGGGGTTCGAAAGGACGAGAGGAAGCCTCAGAATTGTTCTCGGTCTCGGTGTTTATTAATTGCTTATCTAAAAGATTTTCTCTTGGCCTGACAGAGTTCTGCTCAGCAGTCAGCCATGGGCACACACTGAGAGCCCCTGGGGCGGCCACCTATCTTTATACCCGGAGTTACGTATACAATATTTATCATTTTTCTCCAATACCCTCTACCCTTATTAACCAGTGCACTTTTAGTAAGGTCCAATCCTGGAGTGCCAACTCCACCACAGAAGATGGAGGCCTAGAGGAAGAAGAAGAAGGAGAAGGGCACGCCCCAATTCCTCCATCTTACCTCTCTAGACCCCCCTGTACAGGGATCTTAAACCCTGTATCTCACACTCCAATTAACTTGTCCCTTCACCATTCACCCCAGTGAAATCCTCCCGTCCTCATACTGATGTCATCTCCCATGTGGGATCAAAGTCCAGCCACCAGACATTTCTGGCAACATTCCAGGACTCCCGAGCCCCCCAGTTCTGAGAGACTGAGATCCCACAGGACACCAAATGGCACCAGGTGGCACCAGGTGGCACTAAAGGGCACTAGAGTGGCACTGAGTGGCACCAAAGTGGCAAAAAGTGGCACCAGGTGGCCACAAAGTGGCACTAAATGGCATTAAAGTGGCACCAAGTGGCACAAAGTGGCATTAAAGTGACAAAAAATGGCACCAGAGTGGCACTAAAGGGACATCAGGTGGCACCAGGTGGCACCGAATGGCACCAAAGCTGCACCAAAGTGACAGAAATGGCACCAGAGTGACACCGAGTGGCACCAGAGTGACACCGAGTGACACCAAGTGGCACCAAACGACCCCAAAGTGGCACTAAAGGGACAAAAAGTGGCACCAGGTGGCACCGAATGGCACCAAAGTGACAAAAGGTGGCACCAAAGTGGCACCAAATGGCACCAGGTGGCACCAAAGTGACAAAAAGTGGCACCGAAGTGGCACCAGGTGGCACTAAAGGGACAAAGAGCAGCACCAGGTGGCACCAGGGTGACACCGAGGGGCCACAAAGTGGCACCAACCCGCCCCAATGTCCCCAATGTTCCCCCAATGTCTTCAAAATTGTCCCCAATTTTGCCCCTAATTCTGCTCCAAAATTGTCCCCAAAATGTCCCCAAATACCCTGAAAATGTCCCCAAATTGTCCCCAAATTGTCCCCAAAAATTGTCCCTAAAATGTCCCCAAATATCCTGAAAATGTCCCCAAAATGTCCCCAAAATTGTCCCTAAAATGTCCCCAAATGGCCCCAAAATTTCCTCGTTTTGTTCCCGGGATTGTTCCTAAAATGTCCCAAAAATGTCCCCAAAATTTGGACCCCAAAATTGTCCCCAAACTGTCCCCAAATCCCCCGAATTTCCCCCAAATTTTACAGAATCACATAATCACAGAATCACAGAAATTCAAGGCTGGAAGAGACCTATAAGATCATCAAGTCCAACCCATGTTCTAACTATTCAGCTAGATCATGGCAGCAAGTGCCACATCCAGTCTTTTTTTGAACTCTTCGAGGGATGGTGACTCCACCACCTCACGGGGTAGATGATTCCAGTATCTGACCACTCTTTCTGTAAAATACTTCCTTCTTAATTCTAACTTGCATCTCCCTTGACGCAGCTTGAGACTGTGTCCTCTTGTTCTGTATGTTGTTGCCCGGAGAAAGAGACCGACCCCCAGCTCACCACAGCCACCCTTCAGGAAGTTGAAGACAGTGATGTGGTCACTCCTGAGTCTCCTTTTCTCCAGGCTAAACAACCCCAGCTCCCTCAATCGTTCTTCATATGGCTTGTGCTCCAAGCCCCTTACCAGCCTCGTTGCTCTCCTTTGGACACGCTCAAGCATCTCAACGTCCCTCCTAAAGTGAGAGGCCCAGAACTGGATGCAATACTCCAAGTGAGGCCTCACCAGTGCCGAGTACAGGGGAAGAATGACCTCCCTGCTCCTGCTGGCCACACCGTTCCTGATACTGGCCAGGATGCCATTGGCCCTCTTGGCCACCACGGCACTCTGCTGGCTCATGTTCAGCCGACTGTCAACCAGCACCCCCAGGTCCCTTTCCACCTGAGCACTGTCCAGCCACACCGTCCCCAGCTTATATCGGTGCAGGGGGTTATTGTGGCTGAAGTCCAGTACTTGGCACTTGGACTTATTGAAGTTCATCCCATTTGATTCTGCCCATGCATCCAGCCGTTCCAAATCTTTCTGCAGAGCCCTACGTCCCTCTAGCAGATCTACACACGTTCCCAATTTAGTGTCATCTGCAAATTTACTAATAAAAGACTCTAAGCCCTCATCCATGTCGTCAATAAAAATATTGAACAGAACTGGCCCCAACACAGACCCCTGAGGGACACCACTGGTGACTGGTCGCCAGCTGGATGCAGCACCATTCACCTCCACTCTCTGGGCCCGGCCATCCAGCCAGTTCTGAATCCAGCAAAGGGTATTCCTGTCCAGACCACGGCCTGCGAGTTTGTCTAGGAGTAAGCTATGGGAGACAGTATCAAAGGCCTTGCTGAAATCCAAGTAAACAACATCTGCAGCCTTCCCTGCATCCACTAGCCGGGTTACCGGGTCATAAAAGGTGACCAGGTTAGTCAGACATGATCTACCTCTCCTAAATCCATGCTGGCTGGGTCTGATACCCTGGCCATCCTGCAAAGTTTGCATGATGGTGCATAATATAAACTGTTCCATTATTTTGCCAGGTATAGAGGTCAGGCTGACTGGTCTATAATTGCCAGGATCTTCCTTTACACCTTTTTTGTGAATGGGTATCACATTGGCCAGCTTCCAGTCATCCGGAACCTCACCAGTAAGCCATGACTGTTGGTAAATGATGGAGAGTGGCTTTGCAAATTCATTTGCCAGCTCTCTCATTACCCTGGGGTGGATCCCATCTGGTCCCATAGATTTATGAATATCCAAGCATTTCAATAGTTCTATGACAGCCTCCTCTTGGATAATGTGGGGACCATTCTGCTCCCTAAAACCATCAACCAGCCCAGGCGGGCAGGTGTCTTGAGGGCAAGTCATCTTCCCATTAAAAACTGAGGCAAAATAGGCATTAAACACTTTTGCCTTCTCCTCATCTGCAAATACTAACTTCCCACCTTTGTCCAATAAAGAACAAAGGCTGGTCTTACCTTTCTTCCTACCATTAATATATTTATAAAAACATTTTTTATTATCCTTAACAGTAGTCGCCATTCTGAGTTCAAACTGAGCTTTGGCCTCCGTAATTTTTTTTCTGCATACTCTAGCAGCCCTCTTGAATACCTCCTTAGAGACCTGACCCTTCTTCCAACGCTGATACATCCTCTTTTTATTCTTGAGTTCCTCCAAGACCTCCTTTCCCAACCAGACTGGACGTTTACCCCGTTGACTGATCTTTCGGGATACAGGGATGGTCTGTTCCTGCGCCCTCAAGATCTCTGTTTTGAAGTAAGTCCACCCTTCCTGAACTCCTTTGTTTTTAAGGGCTGCTTCCCAAGGGACGCTCTGAATGAGTCTCCTGAACAGGCCAAAGTCCGCCCTCTGGAAGTCCAGTGCAGGAGTTTTACTGGTGCTCTTCCTGACTTCACCAAGTATTGAGAACTCTATTATTTCATGATCACTCTGCCCCAAACGACCTCCAACCACCACATCTCCCACCAGCCCATCTCTATTTGTAAATAGCAGATCTAACATAGTCCCTCCCCTGGTGGGTTCATCCACCAACTGCAACAAAAAATTGTCCTCCATTGTCCTAAGAATTTCCTGGACTGCCTCTTTACTGCTGTATTAAGTTCCCAGCAGATATCTGGTAGGTTGAAGTCACCCACAAGAACAAGGGTTGATGATCTTGAAACCTTTCCTAACTGCTTATAAAATAATTCATCTACTTCTTCTTCCTGATCGGGTCGACGATAACAGACTCCCAATATGGTGTCGGCCTTGTTGGCCTTCCCCTTAATTCTTATCCATAGACATTCAACTCCTTCTTCCTTTGTTTCAATTTCGATGGCGTCAAAAGTTTGCTTAATATAAAGGGCTAGCCCACCTCCTCTTCTTCCTTTCCTATCTCTTCTGAAAAGTTTGTATCCATCCAGTGTAGTACTCCAGTTATGTGAGTCATCCCACCACGTTTCCGTGATGGCAACTACATCATAGCTTTGCAGTTGCACCATGGCCTCCAGCTCTTCTTGTTTATTGCCCAAACTGCGTGCATTGGTATACATGCACCTCATCTGGGCAACTGAGTTCACCCCTATCTTAGCCTTGCAATTCTTGGGCCTGTTTCCAGATAGCTCAGCTGGTTCCCCTTCCCCCTTCAAACTTAGTTTAAAGCTCTCTCAATGAGGTCTGCCAGTTTGTGAGCTAAAATCCTTTTGCCCTTAACAGAGAGGTGTACCCCATCTGGTTCCAGCATAGAAGATGCTGTAAAAGTTTCGCCATGATCAAAGAATCCAAAATTTTGCCTGTGACACCAACCCTTAAGCCACTTGTTGATGATATGGATTCTTCTGTTTCCTTCCTATGGAGACCATTGTGACACTGCGGAGCATTCTGGAAGCAATGGGCCATGGTGACAGTGCAGGCCCTTGTGGAACCTGTTACACTGTGGGCCCTTAAGGAACCAAGAGGAACATTGTGACCCTGCAGGGTATCATGGATCCCAGGGGCCACGGTGACACTGTGGGCCCTTGTGGAACCAAGGACATCTTTGTGTCTCTGTTGGGCTACATGGTCCCAGGGGGCCAGTGTGAAGCAGCAGGGCTTTGTGGAACCAAGAAGCCATTGCTGCATTTCAGGGCCTTGTGGAGCCAAAGGGCCATTGTGATCCTGCAGGGCACCATGGATCCATGGAGAGCATTGTGGCATTGCAAGGCCTTATGGAAGGAAGGGGCCATTGTGACACTATGGGAACTTGTGGAACCAAGGGAATCATTGTTGCACTACTGGACCCCAATGGAACCAAGGGGCCATTGGACACAGCGAGGCTTCATGGAAACCAAAGTCCATTATGGCACTGTGGTGCCTTGTGCTTGTGGAACCATGGAGACCATTAGGATCCTTAAGGACTTGTGTAACCAAGGAGCTATTATGACACCTCAGGGCATCATGGAAGCAAGAGAACCATTGCAGCACTGCAAGACCTTATAGAAGCAAGGAACCATTGTGACACTGCAGGGCCCTGTGGAACCAAGGCAATATGAAATTGGTCTGGCTGCCTTGGCCTCCCAGGGTTCAGTTGAAAGGTCTGGCTGACCTTGGAATGTGGAAGGCCACTCCCATCGGCCCCTGAAACACTGAGGCTCTGCACTTTCCTTCTTATGGAAAAGAACTGTCCATCTTTTCCTGGCATCCATGGCCAAAATTAGTATTCCACCTCCAAATTTCTGTGTATCCAAGGATTGCTCCCAGACAAAAGCTCCCAGGACAGACAGATCTGGCTGGTCTTTGACTCCTGAGGGGCAGCCCTCACCTGTTTTCCAAACACTGGAAAGGGCTCTGTGCTTTTCTTTTTATGAAAAAACCCTCATCCCTCTTCTCCAGGCACAAATGTTTTAGATTAGGACTCCACATTCATCAGTTCAAATATCCAAGGGTTGCTCCAAGAAAACCTGCCAGGACAGACAGGTCAGGCTTGCCTTGGCCTCTGGTGGTTGCTGTTCATCAGCTCCTGAAACATGGGGGCTCCGTGGTTTCCTTCCTATGGAGACCAATGTGACGCTTGGGAGCCTTGTGAAATGAAGGAGCCATTGTGACACTGCAGAGCACCATGGATCCAAGGGACCAATGTGACACTGTGGAACCCAGGACATCTTTGTGGCTCTGTGGAGGATTTTATTAATGAGTGGTTAGCAGAGAAAGGCCATACTGACATAATGCCGCTGGTTCAGCTGAAAGAGCAAGGTCAGCATTCAGTAGGCTGAAAAGGGAAATCAGCAGTCTCTGACTAAGAACCGCATGACCTTGCTGCAACATGAGGAAAGGGAGGTGAGATTAGCTCTGAATATCTGCAGAATGTAACAAAAGAATAACCATAAGAATGCAGAAGTAGGCGTAGTTGCTGATATGTAACTAACCAATCCTGAGCTCAACTTTTGCAATATGTATGAAGTTCATTATAAACTGTATTTACCCTGGTGTACCGATCAATAAAATCAGACCTGCGATAATAAAATTGATGTCCGGGTCTCCTTCCGTCAACAAATGGTGGAGAATGCGGGCAACCCCCTGAACGTTCACTCTCTTGGATTATAAACGCACCACGGTTGAGGAAGTTGGGTGAGGGTCCTTGCAGCCGGGACGGTGCCGGATTTTAAAAGCACCCTTGAGGATCACAACGGTGACTCAAGCCAACTACGTGCCGCAGGAGCCTGGAGAGCTGCAACAGCGTGTGTTGATATATAGGTATGGATAGGCAAGCGGCATACGATCTCTTCTCCTCATATTTAGAAAGGCGAGGAGTAAAAGGGATAGATTTAAAAAAGGAATTACCAGGGTTATTAGCTTATGGTCATTCTAAAGGAATTTTTGCTAATCCACATACAGTTCATGAGATAGCAGAGTGGAAAAAAATTGGGGATATCCTGTGGGATACAGTGTTAGATGATGATAAGTCAGCAAAGAAATTTGGCAAGTTATCGCGGGTGGTGTATAATACGTTGCTTCAGTAGGTTTCTGAGAGAAAGGCAGCAGAAAGGGCGACAGAAGCTCATAAGAGGAATATAGGGTATGGTCGTGAGGATGATCCCTTAGCACCTTCTGTAACTCAGATACTTATGCCTAAGGGTCCCCAGCAAAATGGTGTGGAAAATTTTCCCTTAGATACAGTGGAACCATCTGCACCCTTCCTGTCAGAGGGGGAGGGCGAGTTGGATGGTGGAGGTAAGAGCAAGCCAGCTTTGCCTCCGCCGCCAGCTTCAGGCGGGTCGGATGGTGGGGGTGGGAGCAAGCCAGCTTCGCCTCCGCCGCCAGCTTTGCCTCCGCCGCTTCCCCCAAGAGGGCCGGCTCCGGCGGGGGGGCCGCTTCCTCCGCGCGAGCCGGCCCCTGCTCCACCGCCTTCCCCGTGCGAGAACTCGGTCTCTGTACCGAAGTGCCAGCAGCATAGCACCCTTAAAGAGTCAGATCCCATCCCAGGGGCACACCGTGATCTATGGGGGAAAATGGCTAAACAGAAAAGGGAAGCTTGGGCTGCTTTGGCGAAACAAGTAATGCAGATGGGGGATGGCGAGGCGGTGGAAGTAGCTTCTAATCTTGCATGTCTGGTCACATACACACCACAGTATGATGCACAGGGGAACCTTACGCATAATATAGCGGCATATACTCCCTTAGATTGGAAGTTGTTAGCTCAGTTATGTTCTATGGTTAGTCAGTTTGGAGTAAAAAGTGAACCTGTTAGGCAAATGCAAGAGTGTGAGCTACTTTGGGAGCAAATTGGACCATTGAGGAAGCTCTAGAGCGGATGGCATTAATGCCAACAGGTTCACAGGCATTTATAGCAGAAGCTTTAAAGGAATTAGGATTAGGGTTACAAAAGAAAGCAGAGTCTACTCATAATCAGGTGTTAGCTGCTCAAAATCAGGTGTTAGCTGCTCTTGCTCCTCTCCGAAGCGGCTCACTGGCATTCACGCAAGGAGGCTCGAGACCATTCTTCAAGTGTTACCGATGCGGCAATGAACCCGCAACAGCAGGGAGCCTCGGTTTGGACTTATCAGCAGCAGTAGACGTCACGCTAATGACAAATCGGCCTGTGAGGATACCAAGTGGAGTAAAGGGTCCTCTTATGTTAAATGGACAAAAATGTAGAGCATTGTTACTAGAACGTTCCTCAACAACCATGCTGGGATTATTTGTATTGCCTGGTGTTATTGATGCTGACTATACAGGGAAATACAAATCATGGTTTACACCCTTTATCCTCCAGTTAAATTAACAAAAGGACAACGCATCACACAATTGGTACCACTATCACAAATGACATCTGGTATATCATCATTTTCTGGGCAAACACGGAATGAGAAAGGTTTTGGCTCTACTGGTGTTACACTTTTAACTGTGGATTTACAAAATAGACCAAAACAAAAGGTTGAAATTACCCATGGGCATCAAAGCATAACCCTTTATGGATTATTGGATACAGGAGCTATTACAGCTTTTACAGATGCAGGAAAGAAATCAAGGCGTGCTGCTGTCACCTGGCAAGAAATAGGACAATGGAAGCATCAACTTCTCACAGCAGACCCTGCAGATAGCTTACAAACCTTGGAATTGTTAGCAGTAGTATGGGCAGTGTCTAACTTACAGGAGCCTTTAAATGTGGTCACAGACTCTATGTATGTTGCAGGAGTAGCCAGATGAATAGAGGAAGCAGCAATTAAGGAAGTGAATAATAAACGATTGTATGAGTTATTGATACAATTAAGGAAAGCTTTGCGAGAGAGAAATGCAGCGTATTCTGTGATTCATATTAGGAGCCATAAATGGTCTGAAGGTTTAGGAGAAGGAAATGAACGTGCAGACAAATTGGTTACCTTACCCATTGATAACTCTTGTCCTATTGATAAGCGTACATTGGCCAGAGAAGCACATAGTAGATATCATCAAAATGCAAAAGGATTAGCAAAGCACTTTGAGCTGAGTTTGTCAGAAGCTAAGGCTATTGTTAGAGCATGTCTAACATGTAGTTATCATAATGGTGGAATAGGTTTAGGCATTGGAGTTAATCCTCGAGGTTTAGAAATAAATGAGAAATGGCAAATGGATGTTACACATATAGCTAGATTTGGTAAAGTTAAGTGTGTGCATGTCACTATAGATACATATAGTCATTACATATGGGCTACGGCTCAGGCAGGAGAAAAAGCTATACATGTTATCAGGCACCTGTTAAGTTGCTTTGCTGTCATGGGAGTCCCAAAGAGTATCAAAACGGATAATGGTCGAGCTTATGTAAGTGCTAAGGCCCAGAAATTTTTAAATCAGTGGTCTGTTAAGCATGTGACAGGTATTCCACACTCTCCTACTGGACAGGCAATAGTGGAAAGAGCAAACGGCACCCTTAAGCAGTATATTGAGAAGCATCAAGATTTACCAGATCCATAATCATGTTTGGCTAAGGTTCTGTATGTGATTAATCATTTATGTATTTTTGGGAAAGATGATACCCCTCCTGCAATTAAACATCATCCGAGGTCAGGTCAGAAAAATACTAAGGAAACAGAGGTCTGGGTTAAGTATAAGAACCCGAGTACAGGATTATGGGAAAAACCTGCAAAAGTGTTTTACTGGGGTCGGGGGTATCTTTGTGTTTCCTCACCTACAGGGCCTTTGTGGGTGCCTGCTAAGTGGACTAAACCTGTTTTTGATGCAGCATCTGGTGGACCACCTCATGGAGGAGGACAAGGAGCTACTGGGGAAGAAACTGCTTCTAATCCTACGACCACTACTGTTACAGTTGAAGGGACACTTGAAAGCGGTGGACAGAGCACTGACACGTCACTATCGGACGGCCCAGGAGTTGATTGGTTTTATTGACTCATTATCAACTTTTCGTTTAACAAATCCAGCAAAGGCACCTTGCCTTGACTGTTATGATCCACATTGTGCTGCCTGGATAGCCCTACGCTGTGGGAGTTGTGATAATACTTTTTGGATAGAACAATCATTATTATGGGATTTATGGTGTCACACTTGTTAACACGAGCACACGTGGGGTAAAAACTGGAAGGTGAATTAAGGAGACAGACGGGGCAAAATGCATATGTAGCTTTAAAGCTTTATGAGTCTCCTGAACAGAAAATTCTTGCTTATTATCGTTGGGAAGTACAATGTGTTGTGAATAGAATTAAGGTTCAAAGTAAATCACGTATAGTCTCTGCAAGGTGTAGAAAATTAGTACCTTTAACGTAACATTCTATTGTAGGGCCCTTCAGGGGGAATCCTGAAGGAGCATTAGATCATTGCATTGAAAAATTGCAAAAATTGAGTTTGCAAGTGACAGGACCAGTGAAATTAGGAGCGGCAAAACTGAAAGCTGATAAGAAAAAGAAGGCTAGAACGGGGATGACCTCTTCTAAGTAAGGCTAATTAGTTTCTATGAATAGAACACTTTTATATTTATGGGACCCTCAAGAGGGTATAGTTGATGAAGAAAACAATGAACAAAACAAACAACGATTACAAAATAAGATACGCCTTGCTCTAAAGAAAGAGCTTGAACTATTAGCCTTATATAGTAAGAAAGGTGAAGAGGCTTTGCAAACACCACCATTAAACTGGTTGCATTGGATCGAAGAGACAGATTTTTATACTGGTCCTTACTTACATTCACTTCCTTGTTATGTTTGTAAAAGGGATGTTAATAAGTGCTATGCATGGATAGCTTTGCATTGTGCAGGTTGTAATAAGGTTATTGGTACTCACAAAGATCAATAGGGAATTTATGGTGTAGACCTTGTTTTGGAAAGTGGATTCAAGATTTCGTCTGGGTTAGAGCTCTTGAGCAAAGTACTGGCCTGCCAGGAAGGGCAGGATTAGAGCTTTTTGAGAGTGCAGAACAAGTGGTTATAGCATATATTAGATGGAAGTTGCAGCAAGTACTTAGAGAGTTTGAAATTACTAGCGCCTCACGCATCATAGCAGCTCGCTGTAAAGCTGATTTGCCTTTAAATCTACCACACGTTATACCTGTAAGCAAGGATGCTGATTTGCAATTAGACCAGCGTATTCAAAAAATAACTTAGGTCTACATTAACCGTTCTAACAAGCCAGATAAAAGACAGAAAAGAAAGGGAGAAAAATGAAGCTTGTTCTTATTATACTGCTCAATGCTGTAGCGAGTGAAGCAATAGGGATAACACGTTTCAGTCAGCCAAGAGAAAATCTATGGGTAACACTTGCTAATCAAATTAATCAATCATCGCTTTGTCTTAGTCTTGGAGGGGTTACTAATCCATTCCGAACATGCCTGGTGGGACTTCCGGTGTGGTCTCCTGGAGAATTTTGCGGTTTGATAAATAATCGAACCTTATGCATGCATAACATGTCAAACATCACATTGCCAGCACAGCAAGGGTATACTGCAGGTCAGAGTGATAGTTATCGCCAATGCTTACTAATCCAATCACTTAACACTTCTTTACATTCTCTTCCTGAGGAATTGGATCTTTTTGGAAGTGCAAATGCCAGTATATCTAATACAAAATTCAAACAGGAAGAGACGTAGCATACATGACTTGGACTGCAGCCAGATAGGAGATCCACAGTTTTGGGGTACATTCAGGCAAGTAGTAGTTTCCACTATATTGCCAGGAGGATCTGCCAATAAGGCTATGAATTTAGCAAAGCAATTAGGGTGCTGGGTAAGAGATGAGCTAAACAAGACATCCCAAATTCTGGACATGTTAACCGCAGATGTGCAGAGTGTTAACCATGCTGTTTTGCAAAACAGAGCTGCTGTAGATTTTTTGCTCTTAGCACAAGGGCATGGATGTGAAGAGTTTGAAGGAATGTGTTGCATGAATCTGTCTAATCATTCAGTGTCCATTCACACTAAGATAAAAGAATTGCAACAAGGACTTCACAATCTCGAGGAAGAAGAAGGTTTAGGAATAGACGAGTGGCTTAAAAACTTAGGACTTGGGCCATGGCTGAGGAACCTTGTGATTTATGCTGTAGGACTACTGGGTGTAGTCTTACTGTTTTTGCTTATTTTGCCTTGTGTCTTTAATTGTATTCAAAACATGGTCAGCTGTATGATAGCAAAAATGCAGACTAGTCTTCTTGCTCAAGAAGAAAACGGGGGAAATGTGGAGGATTTTATTAAGGGTTGGTTAGCTGAGAAAGGCCATACTGACATAATGCCGCTGGTTAAGCTTGAAAGGGAGGTCAGCAGTCTCTGATTCAGTGACTGCTGACAGGCAAGAATGCCGGATGACCTTGCGGTAACATGAGGAAAAGGAGGTGAGATTAGTCCTGAATATCTGCAGAAGGTAACAAAAGAATAAGCACAAGAATGTAGAAGTAGGCGTAGTTGCTGATATGTAACTAACCAATCCTGAGCTCAACTTTTGCAATATGTATGAACTTATTAAGAACTGTATTTAACCCGCCGTATTCGATCAATAAATTGGACTTGGATGAACCAATTGGTGTCTGGGTCTCCTTCCTCCAACAGCCAGCAGAGTGCCCAGGTGGGCAAGAAGGCCAATGGCTCCTGGCCTCGATCAGGAATGGTGTGGCCAGCAGGAGCAGGGCACGGATTCTTCCCCTGTGCTCAGCACTGCTTGGGCAGCACCTCAAGTGCTCTTTGTAGTTCTGGTGCCCCCAATTTAGGAAGGACATGGAGGGGCTGGAGTGTGTCCAGAGAAGGGCAACAAGGCTGGGGAGGGGTCTGGAGCACAAGAGCTGTGGGGAGTGGCTGAGAGAGCTGGGGTTGTTTATCCTGGAGGAAAGGAGGCTCAGGGGAGACAAGGTGGTGTCAGGGCACAGGGTGGACTTGATGATCTCCATGGCCTGTTTCACCCTTGCTGATTCTGGGATTCTCTAAAACCACCCTTGGAGCAGTTGCAGGAGGAGCCCTGGGCCTCCTCTTCAGCAGCTCCAGCAGCCCAGGTCCCCCAGCTTCTCCTGCCAGCCCCAAAGCCCATCCTGTCAGTCCTGCAGAGCCTCTGCAGCTCCTCCTCACTGCCCAGAACAGGGAGCCCCAGAGGCAGACACAGCAGCCCAGATGTGCCCCCCTGGCCTGGGGTGCCTCTGGCAAGGGAGCAGCACCAGGCGCTGCGGGAGCCTGCAGACAATTGATCTGAAGGCCAAAGCTCCTTAGCTCCTTCTGAAAGAGCAGGAACAGTTCCTCATTCCAGTGTGGTGGAATGCTGGGCACCACAGCTCCAGGTGAGGACTGGACACAAGTTTGCTCCCACTGAGTGCTGGGATGGGTTCTGCAGGAGCTCTGGGCTCCTGTGCTTGCCAGGCACAATGAGGAGAGAAGGAGCCAAGTGCACTGATGTGGGAAATGGTTTTGTAGAAAGTTTTTAGAGCCTAATAGAAGGCCCACACAGTATGAATATGTATATAAATCTTGAGACAAGAAATGGTAACTTAAAAATTTCCATGGAATAGGACAGATATTGTTGAGAGAGAAATGGAGCTAGATAAAAGTTTCTAAAGATGGCCTTGCAAATAAGACTTTGGAAAAACAGAGCTATGAAAGATGCATGGTAGTGGGACCCACGAGGAGTAGTTTCAAATCATTGGCTTTAAGGCATCTACAACATGGCATGGCAAAAGTCTGATAGACCAAGAAACGCTTATAATGTATTATAATTAGGAAGTCGTTGGCTTCTGATTGTGATGGCGTGAATGATAACATCTGTATTGTCTCACCCTTCTCATGAGACTCAAAATGGAATAAAAGTTTTTAAAACACCTCTCAGTGTCCCCATCTCTAGGTCAAGAGAAGAGTATTATCCAACACACTGACACACCTTTGCCTCGAGCATAACCCAGCCTGGACCAAACACACTGAAAGGTTTCCCCTTTGGCCCATGTCTCGAAACATCAGGTCTGCTGTTTGAAGGCTCAGGTTGGTTTGGTGTCAAGGAGTTCCCTCAGAAATACTGGGTTTATCTTCCTCTGTGCCTTCCCCTCAGCAGCCTTGGGGATGCTCCTGTGTGAAGCCATCTGTCTCACACACTTTCAGACAACTTCAAACACGATATTGTGCAATAAGTTGTCTCCTCTAAGGTGTTCCAACAACTCCTTTCCAGCAATAGGAAATTATTACTAATAGATGAAAGTGGAAAACCCCCAACAGTTTATTAACAAACAGAATCCCCCCATGACACGCGTTACAAGAAGGTGCTGGGTTCTCTCTCAAGAAGAACAGGAGCTGTCACGGAGCAGTTCCAGCTGCTGATGGAAGCTCGGGAGCTCGTCCGGCGTCGGCTTTCTCCCATGGCAGAGCTGCATGGAGCGGGCAGGGCAGTGAAGCAGCTGGGCTGGAGCCCCTCGCTGCCTTTTCTCCCCGGCGTGGCTCAGCTCACAGACTCTCGGGCTGGGAGCGGGGCCGCTCCGCTCCTGCCGGCACCGTGTCCCTGGGCTTGGACAAACAGTTTCCTGCCACGAGACCCCTGCACACTGCTCCACAGATCTTTCATAAAGGCCCAAACCAACTCCAAACACTCTGTCTGCAGCAGCTTTTCACAAAGGGCTGCAGCAATCCAGGACAGATGCAAGTGAGTGTCGGAAGGCTCTTGTCTTGTTCCTGACAGCAGAATTCTCGATGATCTTGTGCAATTTTATTCAGATATAACATGAGAGCTGAGGTTTTTTTGTTAAAATATTTCTTGATGAGTAACAAGCCTTGGGAGCATGAGGTACAGGACTGACATGCGAAAGCATGAGCGTGTCCTCCAAAGTGGCCAGTCCAATTGTCCATTTTATTAAACTTGTATTTGCTCCACACTAATAAGGAAAACCAAGCTCCGCTTGGAGGCAAAACAGGCATGGGATACACTATGGTCCCTCGCAGTCTCACCAGACTGGCAGTGACAAAGCAGGCAGTCTGCTTCATTGTGAACCACTACAGAGCTGCATCCCAATCTGGTTTAAGTGGCGCGGTATTATTAAGAGCTCCTTTTCTGCATGAGACACAAAAAGGAGATTCCAAATGATCTTCATGCAAGCATGCAGTAAAGAACTGCTCCTGCTATCCCAACGAAGCGTTTGCTTTGGCAATTACACTCTTCCCATTCATCTTTTGATGCAGACACCTCAGGTTTTCCCCTACACCCTTGCAAGGCTGGCAGTCGCTGTTTCCCATTTCCTGTTCTTCCCTAGAGATGGTGCAGTGGCTGCTTTGAAACAAAAAGCCCTGAGATCTGGGCAGCTTGAAGGAGCATGAAATGCTAACTAAGTGCTCATATTGGTAATACCCAGGTCTGACCTTCCCAGAGCTCTGAAGCAGCAGCAGCAGGACCATGCATCATTCCTGTTGGTGGATGTTCATGTTTCTCATGTGCAAGAGCAATGACTTTGAGGAGGGACAAAAATGCCCCTTTTCAAACAGTGGCTGTGCAAGGAGATGTGAAGTTTCACAGCCTTTTCTAGGATATTTCACAAAGATCTAAGAGAATATTGTGGCATGTGGTAGGTCCCTAATTTTGTCTCTAGAGAAATCCCTAAAGGGCACATTCACTCTGCTGCTGATGGCAACCCCATAAGCTCATGGACCAGTTTTCCCTGCAACGTGCCACCCTGCCTGGGCTTTATTAGGCCAGGACTAGATCCAGAGCTAAGCAAGCACATGCAGACAGGGGACATTGTGTAACATCAGAAGCTGGCAACCATGAGGACTTTGCTGTCAAAAGGTTACAGTTTGCACCGGGCCCAGAAGTGTTTTTCCCTAAGACAAAGCAAATGGAAATGTGAAGTTTCAAAGCTTCAAATGACTATGAAAGGAAACTGCAGAATAATTTCTGGAAGGGCAGCATTGTCAATGATCATGCAGCCCACCAACAGCTGGAGCTGAATCCAGAATTGCTTCTTCCAGCTGTGCAGGAATACATTCCACTGGCAAGCACTGGTCCATGGGAACAAATGACCCCTAGCTCTGGGCTGAATGGCACCCAGGCTGCAGTACAGATTTGAGGAACCCTTGTCACTTGTTATTGGCCTCCCAGTGCACTCATCCTTCTGCAAACAAGGGGCAATCAACACAGCATGACTGCTGTCCCCGGTAAATATACATACAGGTGACTTTGCGAAACCAGTGCATCTTTTCCCGGTGAAATACACAACCTCTTCTTACTTATGGAATTGTGATTGAAGACACCTGTGAGCCAGATCTGTGGGAGATTTCAAAGGAGCAAAGCTTTGGGATTTGGGCACACTTCTCTTGGTTTCTTTGCTCAGGCCTTTGGTGAGCACAGAAACACACCTAGGTAGAAAACCTTTGACTAGACAGGATCTTTTGGATCCATTGTCCCCCACACAGGTCAACAGGTGACTCTGTTGTAATGCTAAGTAACAAAGAGCAGCACAAATGACACAAAGAAAAGATGGCCAAAGAGGAAGAGGAGAGGCCCAATTAAGAAAGGATGTGGTGAGACACTGGCACATCGAGTGAGCTGCACTCCCATAATCTCTACGCTGGCAGGTCCTGGTCTCACATTCTCCTCTTAGTTTTTTCAATTTTGTTTATTTATTTACTTTTATTCATCATCAAAATGAAATATATAGAATTAAAAACATGTCATCAAAACTTGAAGACAGAATCAAAACACATTAATTCAAAACTACATCTAAAGATCAGAACATATGTACATCTGTAACTATGAAGCCTAACGCATCAATCCTATTCTTCAAACACTCTCCATACAGACAGCAGCTTCTTCCTGAGCTTGGAGAAAAGAGAGCTCTTCTGGAAGGGATGCAAGGACTTTGTGGGTGAGGGAACATTGGAAGTGTCCCGAGAAAACTTCTCAGTAAGACTGTAACCAGTCAGATCTGCAAAGTGGAGACACAAAGTTTAACAGAGGCCACAGTGCAAACCTAAAGCATCTGAAGCTCCAGATTTCATGGGACACATTTCCTGGAAATGTCCAAACAGCTGCACAGGGAAACATGCTCCTGCTGGCAGACACTGAGGCAGGCAAGGGCAAACCCTGAGCCACTTGCCCAGAGCTGGCACAGGCACAGCCTGGCCTCTGGGCTGCCCTGGGACAGCAGGGAGCCCAGACCCCTGTGCTCTCCAGGAATGGCTCAGCTGCACATGCACCCTCCTGCTCCTCTGCCTGCCCCAAAGCTCAGCAGCCCTACAGCTCCAGGGGCACTGGCAGCAGCACAGCTCATTGCAGGGGCACATGCAGGGCACAGCTGTTCCCTGGCAATGTGCACAGCCTCTCTGGGCTGCCACAAGACCCTTCCTCCCAGCAGAGATTGGCCCAGCTCTCCCCTCACCTCTGTCTGAGGCTGGGCCATGATTGCCTTCACCTTGTCCTCAACCTGGAGTTGCTTCAGGCCCCGCATGCCATGAGTAGGAAGGGCAATGGAGAGAGCAGGGGCGGATGCACACCACAGAGACCTGCAGCAGGATTGAGGCTCTTTTCACCCATGTATCCCCAAATCTGCAGAACTTTGGAAAACAACAAATGCAGGGAAAACACGTTGTGGGCTATGAAGTTGCAGAATATCCAGCAATGCAGCCGATTTCTTCTGTGGGGCTTGGCGATGGATCCATCTGAATGTTTTACCCTATTGCAAAGCTGAGGAAAGGGTGGCAGGCAGTTTAGCCGGGCTGTCCTGTTCTACAGAGTGTCTCTTGGGAACTATCAGGCCCAGCACCAACATTTAAGGCAGCATTTGCTTCAACTGTCTCATGGCAGTCAGCCTGTGAAGGTGCCTGTAAAGTGATTCATCATCTCAAGGCTAACATGAAACATCACTTTGAATAGAAAGTAGAGCTCTAAGGCCATGACAGTCATACAAGACTCCTTTGGTAGGAGCTGCACCTGCTGTGCAGGCTGTGCCACACCCAGCAGATTGTCCCCCATGTGCTCCACGCCCCAGCAAGGACCCTCCTCATTTCTCAAGTTAATGGCATCATGAGGAGACGTGGTTTTCCCAGGGCCTCTGTGGTTAGCACTGTGAAATACCAAACACTGCTCACAGCTGCAATTGCAATTGTCCGTCTGCCCACAAAAGCACAAGGCTCTATCCTTGGCCTTTGCAGGCACTTTCCCTTCCTCATCAGTCACCACATCTAGGAAAATCTGACAGACTGGGAGAACTCCAGGAAGCAGCAGGAAGCTGAGTCAGAGGAGCTTTAGTTTGGGTATCAGGAAAAAGGGTTTTTCACCCAGAGGGTGGCTGGGCACTGGAACAGGCTCCCCAGGGCAGTGGTCACAGCACCAAGCCTGACAGGGTTGAAGGAGCTTTTGGACAACAATCTCAGGCACTTGGTGTGACCCTTGGGCTGTTCTGGGCAAGAGCAGGAGCTGGACTCAATGGTCCTGATGGGCCCCTTCCAACTCCCCATATTCTACACTTCTGTGATTCTGAGAACTAATGGGCTGCAGGAGGGCAGAAATAGGTGACAAGAGGAAAGAAGTGAGGTTGGTTGGAGAATCAAGTCACTGAGTTCACAGAAGATGCAGGATACAGGACCCTTCCCTCCCAGCATTCCCATTCTCTGTCTCATCCCTTCTCCCTCCCACACACACAAAGGTGAAGAAGATCACTAAAAGAAGAACCTACTTGGCTCCCATGTCCATGAGAGCAGTCATTGCTCGTGCAGGAGTCACATTCTCCACCATGATCCCCAGGCTCTGACTGGCTGCTTTCTGAACAAATTCTGGGGAGTTGGACACCATCTGGAGAAGGAGCCGAGCAACCTCATCCACCTCCGAGTCCATGTCCTTCTTCAAGGTCACAAAGAGCTCTCCCAGAGTGACAATGGCAGAGCAGGACACCTTGGAACCAAGGCTGGTCACCTGGGGAAGCCATGACGGGAAACATAAGAATCACCTTGGAAAGAAAACCACTTGCCTTCAACAGAAGTCCCAGAAAATGACAACACATCCCACTGTGTTCAGGGGAACATACAATTCAGGAAGAGCAGGAGACCACAAGCACAGAAAGGCACTTACTCTGGCACCAATTTCTGGCTTCAGACCTGCTTACTGCAGGCGTAAATAAAAATTTCATTAAGTGTTCTACTTAACCCTTCTTAAATGTCCACATCTTTGTTTTTAGGCTCTTTTACTAGAAAATAAATAAAGAGCTGCTTTCAAATCATGAAGGCAAAAGTCATAAAGATAAAAGAGTCAGGTGCTGCTGTTCAAAAAAGCAACACCAGCAGCTGAAGCACTCAGCCAGGAAACAGAAAACACAGGCTCAGGTCTACAGAATAATTTGCAGCGTTGAATTATAGCTTGGGCAGAGACTGGGACTCTGGCAAATAACATCATTAGTATCTCAGTTTCTGCATTTGCACATTGCATTATAAAGGCTCCACACTCAAAAAAGAGTGTCAGATACCCAACCTGCCAGTAAATACAGCTGCATGTACCCACAGATCCTACAGACAGCTGACAGACATTAGAAATCTCAGGTCTAAACCAGAAATGAAGGCAGACCCTGAGCACACATGGAGATGAACAAGCACATACCTACTCTACACACTGTGTATGAAGTATGGGGGACAATTCAGAACAATGTTCTCACCTCACTGGTAACTGCCAAACAATCCTCACCCAGTCTACAAAACAGGACCTCTGAATGGGACCCAGCCAGGTGTCTGATGGTGAAGAGTCCCTTCTCCTTCAGCTCCCTGAAAGGCAGAAGATTGATTTTTCTCTCCACCAAGGCAGCACCCTCTGAAATGACCAGGCTGGCAGCTCAGTTGAACAATGGGAGTTGCTTTTCAAGGAGTGCTTAATGAAATCGTGGAATGCATTGCCCCAGAATGCTGTGGCTGTCAAAAGCATTCACAAACCCAAGAGGCAAAGAGAGGGGTTTTAGAGTGGCCATTTGAGAAGACAGCCTTTCTGAAATCTCTGGCACATGAGGCCCCTCAGTCACTGCTTCCTAGGAGCTGTGAGACCGGGCCATGCTGCTGTTTGTTGTCACCTCCCTGTACCTGTCCCTGAGACACAGTGCCACCGGGCTGTTATTGGGGTATTTTCCTTCTTTGCCAGCCCCAGCAGGCATTCAGCAGGGAGAGTCTGCACTGGCTCTCTGGAGCTGAGTTTCCACTCTATGATCTCGGCCTCTCTGTCTCCCCCACCACTCCCCCTCACACATTCCCCAAAAAAGCAGCAGGATGTCTGCTGGGACCACCTCAGCCTGCAGGAAGGCCAAGTGGGTCCTGGCCACTCCTGACCCACAGCACAGCTTTCTTTCATCCCAGCATGGAAATATAAAAACTGTATTATCACATCACACAGAGGGCCAGGAGCTTTTTATTTTGGCTGCAAGTGTCCACAGGGCATTGGGGAAGAGGAGAAAAAGAGTGTTTTGCAGCAAGCAACCCGGCTACTCAGGCAGGATGGTAGGAAAAGTGTCTGGGAGCTGCTTTTTAGGACTTTGGTTGTTCTGCTGAAGCTTCTGACAGAGCTGATGGGCAGATCCCAGAGCTGTGGAGAGTTCCTGGGAAATTTGTCCTTGGATATGTCTAGGAATGCTCTCCCAGCCATGAACTGCCATCTGTGTCCTGTTCATATGTTACTGCCTTGACTGTTGAGTGTCTGAGGTGCCTCTTGAGGCTGCTATGGACCTCCTTCACCAAGGAATGGATTGTGATACAACATCCCTTTCTGCTCTATATTTGGGCACTGACAGAGCCTGGACCCCTCTGCCTTGAGCTTGGGCTCTGGCCAAGCAAGATTGCAAATGAGAGCAGCTCATGGTCCTCAGCTCTTCCCTGCTGCTGGGACAGACAGACATGGCCATGGGGACAGAACGGAGCTGCCCCATCTGCCAGGGCACTAAGAAGGATGTGAATTTTTCTCTGCCCTGTCACCACCAGTTCTGCCTGGGCTGCATCCTGCAGTGGGCAAAGAGAAATCCAGCGTGCCAGCTCTGCAGAAGAATGATAGCAGCTGTCAAATTTTCTGAGTAGGGTGAACAGGACTACATACAATTTGGCATCAGCTCCCCCAAACAATTGCTAGAGTCCAGCAGGGAGAGAGCCTGGCCCCCTTGCTGAAAACAGCCCCCCAGACCCTGTGATGGCTGCTCCATCTTCCCCACAGGGAACACTGTCCCCAGCTGAGCAGGGGGCTGCAGGACCAGAGCCTGTGGATGGCCTCCTGCCCAAGGTGTGGGCCGAATTTTTCAAATAACAATGTCAACTGCTGGACCAAAGGTGGCCCTGGCTGCACCAGAAGCTGGAGAGAATATGCCAGCATCAGAGATGGCTGGTTAAGGAATTCCTAGAGCAGCATCCTGCACGCCCTCTGTGCCTATGGTCAAGTTGCCAAAATCTTGGTGCCAGTACTGCAGCTTCACCTCTGTAGCAGTCTGAATTGCTGCTAGCATAGTCCAGGGTAAAGAAGCAAAAAGGACCTTTGCATAATCTCCACAGATGTTTTATTCACCTGTGCAGGGAGATGTTCAGCTCCCAGCACCCACACACAGAGGGTCTCACTTTGTCTCCACAGGGGCCTGGGGGCTGACCCTGATCTCGGGGCAGTACAAAGATAAGGGGGCCAATCAGGGAATAGGGAAGGTGTGGCTCAGGAACACAGGAACAGACATAGGAACAGGGGAAGGAGCCAATGGGGTCTAACAGCTTTTTGAGGGAAGCTTCTTGTGTCTGCCTAGACCAGGGAATGCCCCCCCCAGGGTCTCCACAATTCCTCCTGTTTTATATTATTAGGAAAGCTTCTCTGAAGGATCAACTGAATCAACACAAAATTACAAAAACCATCAAAAGCGCTCATAGGACAATTGTTCAAAATTCAAACAATTCTGAGTTCCCAAAGTGCCAACAGATTTCTTGGAGTGTCTCAGATCTGGCAGGAGGGATGCAGGGTTTTCTTAGCACAGTTTATCAGGAAACTGAGTCATCCATACTGAACCTCTGGTCCATGGCCTCCTCACTGCCATCGTGCAGCAAGGAGGCCCAGAGGCTGCTGTGCTCTGGTCCTGTCAGGGATGAACACAGCGGCTCTGTGGCCAGTGCCAGCTCCAGCTCCAGCAGCTCACAAGAGGAGACTCTTTCCAGAAGCTCTGCTGGCTCCAGTGTGGCAGACCAGCAGAGCCCACTGGAAGCCACTCTCCATTGCAGCCCCCCCCAGCTGCGCCCATCATCACTGCAGAGCAGGAGCTGCCCCAGAGGAGCCGCGGCAGGAGCTCATGGCAGTGGCAGGTCCCTGTGCCCAGGGCAGAGCCACAGAACCTCTGCTCCTGCCTGGGACAGGGGCTGCTCACCCTGGTGTCCCACCGAGAGGGGGGCTTTCCTCAGGCCCCATGGTCTATGTATTGCTAAACTTACTTCATTTAGGCAGAATATTAACTGCCCTGACCTGCTGGAGACTGACCACAAGGTCTCATCTGTGGTGGGCAGTCACTAAAATTAGCTCAGCAGAGGCATCTTCAGCTGTCCAAGTGTAGCAGAAATACATATTCTCTGCTTCATGACTGTGTGGCAACAGCTGCTGGTGTGGATGTGTCAGCGTTGCTTCATGGATTACTCCTGGGAAGGAATTGTGTGCACAGGCACAGTGTGATGGCTTCCATCTCCTCTAATTACTCCAATCGGATGATGGCCAGAGCTTTTAGACAAAAAGCATCATGACAGAATAATTTACAATATTCTCCAAACTACTCCTGTGGTTTTGATTTTCTTACTGATTAGGTTCAGTGTCTGGCCTCAAGAAATTAGTCCAGAAAGAACAGGCAAAGCTCAGCTTGCAAGTTAGAGTGCAAGTCTTTAATCTGCTGGTTTTGCAGCATGTACAAACAACTTTTCAACATATTTGCAAAAAAATCTCTTAGTTCTTGTTATACCTATCCAGAACCTGAGTCCCTCCTCATTTTATTTTGATTTGAGATCCAAGCATGATTTAATTCTGGACAGGGAAGTAAGAACCAGCTGCAAATACAGACTACAAGTGTGCATCTATACTGCAGGAACTGAGCTGTAGCTTGGAATTAAAGGCAAGAAGGGATGCCATGGTAAATGTGAACGTTTAGTGCTGGCATAGGAGCCTTCTGCAATGCTCCACCAACCCATGGTTCACATTGCTACAAACTCTCATTCTGATGTTAAAAAGAGTGTTGAAGAGCTGGTTGTAAGTAAAAAAAATAGCCAGAATGATAATTTTTGTTAATATGGCAGACAATGACTCTCTAATAATTCAGAGCTCATAGAAGTGAGTATTCAGATCTCCACTTAGTATGTGCGGGCAGTTTTAATTTGAAATCAACAGGTTTATCCAAATCAAGTTATCCATAGGAATTAATTTGCTCTATGATCTACCTAAAAATGCCTCATTGTCCGATAAGTTTAGTAGAAATTTGCAAAGTCTGCAGTCCACAGATTTTCATTTCTTGTTTAGTGGCTATTCTGCAGGAAAGCTTTTACAGACTAATCAGTTTGGATGTAATTAAAATGCCAGTACATTTCATCTAGCCATTTTGGCATTAGAACAAAACCATATGACTGCACAACCTTTTAAAAATATTTTAAAATAAATTTTCAAATCAACAGTCTGAGTAGGACTCAGAATAAAAACTCTACCAAACTTCAGCTCCATTGGAAGATTCCCTTGTCACCCTGTGAATCAATTCTACATTCAGAAGATTAACAGTCCCAATGATGGTGGTTTTGGTATGGTTAGGAATTGGGGAAGGGTCTCCTTCCTTCTCAGCTCCATACTGCAGTGCCTTTGGGATGTGGCCTGCTGGCCATTGTTTGTGCAGCCCTGGCATTTCTCCATGGGGCAGAAAGTGCAATTGGATTTCCAGCCCAAAGCCCGTGAGGAGTGGGGCGTGCAGAGCTGTGCCAGACCCAGGCCAGCAGCTGTGCCACCAGAGGGTTTTGATTCCTGCCCAGGGCAGCTGGTGCATCTCTGCCGTGAGTGCCTCCCCTTGCCAGGTGCCCATGGACAGCAGGTGCAGGGTTCTGCAAGGGGCATGGAACAGGGTGGAGATGTCTGCTGGCAACAGAGTGCAGCAGAGAGCAAACAGTCCAGGATGGTCCTGGAGTGTGTGACAGAGAACTCCTGACACAGCTGGTGGCTGAGCCAGTGAGGGAAGGCACTGCTGGGCCTGCTGTTTGTGACGAGAGAAGGGCTGCTGGGTGACAGGAGGGTTGGAGGCAGCCTTGGGCTCAGGGATCACAAAATGCTCGTGTTTGATTCCCAGAGAAGGAACAAGAGATGTTGGGGAAGTGTTGACCTGCAACAAATTGTGAATTTGTTAAGCTTTGCCAGGCAGTGCTTAGTCGTACCTTCCCTCACAGCAGTGGTTAATGTGTGCAAGTGGATGTCTTAGCCTTGAGAATAAAGACAGTGGGCCTACTGAGGAGGTGCTGCAATGCATTCAAGGAGAAGAAGGCTCTTAACCATGGAAGGAGAATTTGAGGAATGGGATGTTCACCACATGACCACCAGAGACCCTCAAGAGACCTTTGCTCTAAATGTCAGTAATTTTGGGGAAGTGATGCAAACATGTAAAATATTTTGTGAGAATATTTAGCCTGTGAGTTTGAGCAAAGTAATGAATGAAAGTAATGAAAGTAATGTCTTAGTTCCATGGATACTAACATGTGGGTATGCATGTTTCAGGGAAGTGATTCCTCAGACACCCTGCACTGAAACAAATAATGCCTCTTTTCTCACATTGAGCTTGCAGTGTGAATCATGCCCTGCTTGGTAACGTTCATTTTGGTGATTTCTATTGAAGCATAAAGAATGGTTGAAATGAAATCTTTTCCAGCTGTTTCCCTTTGGTTTACCTGTTTGAGGGTTAAAATTCTGTGCTGCAGGTGTGCTGGGTGTGTGCAGAGCAGTGCAGCCCCAGAAACGCCTTGGCTTGCCCACAAGTTGTCATGCCTTGTTGCCAGCTGTGCCCAGCTGTGGCAGGAGAAGGAGCCCGCAGCGCTGTGGGCACCGTGCCCTGCCCAGCCGGGGCTCTCTGGCACAGAGCAGCAGCAGCGCCAGCGCCGTTCAACCCGCTCCTGCCTTGGCTCCCCCTGGCACACAAAAGCCTCTGCACCTGCTGCTGGCAGGCAGGTGCTGCCAGTTTGACTGCTGCCAACAGGGAAGAGAGGCAGAGATGTACCCACACCGGAGCCCTGGGCATGTCCAATAAAGGTGCAAATATGTGGGGAGATTTGTTCAGAAGCATTTCAGCTGTGATGCCAACAGTGGCTTCTCTCCTGGTTCTGTGTGTTCTAGACGAGTAATGCAATGGTTGGCTCTGACAATTAAGAAGTAGATGTTATGTGGATGTTCAAATGTGTAGTGATGGTATTGTAATATATCCTCCCATAGTCCTCTTTCCCGTCCCCCTTGTAATAGCCTTGGTAGTCAGGGCATTTGGGGAGGGCTGGCTTGTGACCAGCAGGCAGTGTGTAACAACACCTGACCTCCAGTCAAGATGCAAGAAAGTAATCTCCACCAATGGACAGCAGAGAAAGAGTTGACTGACAAAACTTTTAGAGGGGCTAAGGGTATAAAAGGCAGAACATCCTTTTTGTAGATGAGCACATGGCTGCTAGTCACAGAGACTCCCAATGCTGCAATTTTTTCCTTATTCAGTCCTTTGTTAAGGTTTACTAAACCTTTAAAATGTTAAAAGTGAGAGTCATTTCTCACATGTGCAATGCTGTGGGTCATTGTCTTGGTCTGGTTTCCTTTGCTTGTGTCCCATCTGAGTGCTCAGCTGGGGTACAGGCTGTAGGTGCTTGGGGCACCCTTGGAGTTCCTCTTGGATCCCCTGAACAACAGTGTTTTACCCATGAGGGGAATTTGTGCTGCTTTGTGACAGAGAAGAACTTCCCAGGCTCTTTTGTGTTTGCTGTGGGGAAGGTTGGTTATTGCTTTGCATAAATTCACAGACTAACATGCTTTGTGATGCTTTTCTTTGTCATACTTTGCTTTGTGATGTCATGGCATGGTTGCCACATCGTCGTGGTGACATCAGAAGGTTGCCTTGGTGCACAGAAGGCCTGAGTGTCAGAGCAGCCCTAGGCCTTGCTCACATCAGGAGAACCCTCCTGGTTGGAGCATTGGTCAGTGGGTAGTTGCTCTCTGAGAGGCCGTTTGTTTTTCTAGTGTTGGAGAAGACTGGCACAGCTCTGGGAATATGATCCACCATCTGGCCACAGCAGCTTTTGCTGCTTATGGTGTTTGTTTTTCCACGTATTACGTTACACACTTTGCACGTAAGTAGAGTTTTCCATTCTACTTAGGTTAAGGTGTATCCTAACCTGGCTTTTGTATGTCTTCCTGCTGGTGGCTGAGTTTCTGTTTTTGAAAGAGAAAGAACATTAGGAGGCCACTGGTTTGGTAAAGCTCCTGTCATGATGTTCAGCTAAAAAGGGGGTGTCTGTAGCCACAGGGGCAGCATTTGCAGGGGAACCTGCTGGGCTCTGTTCCCTCCACGGGAGAGTCTGTGGCAGCAGAGTCTGTCATTTCCTCAGGTTGCTGGGACAAGCAAGACACCTTTGAAAATGTAGACTGGCAGAGCTTCTTGGAATGCCTTCTAAAAACTCTGCAGTTGTTCCCAGAATTCAGAGAAAGCTTATTTCTTTTTAAATTTTGTCATGAAAGGATTTGACTGTCTAACTTGACCTTTTTCAAAGTGCTAAAATAGTGATTCCTTTTGCAAGGAAATGCAAATTCCAAAGCAGTGAGTGTCTGCCACAGCTCAGGGGGATTTCAGGGAAGCTTTTCTGAGCAACTGTTTCAAGCAAGTTAATGAGAACTGGTGCATGCAACTGATTAAAAAAAAAAAAAAAGAACCTCAAGGACGGGATTTCAGAAGCTGTTTTATGTCTTTGGTAGAACAGGAGCATTGAGGATTAAAGAACAATTTGCATTTTCTTGGTCATATTTGTATTCATTTACTGGCTAAACAGGCTGAAGTGTAGGCACAAGCAAGAATATTGTCCTGATCCCTTGCTGGCTGTGTGAATGAAACACGTCTGCTGGAGGGATGTTGTGAAACGGGAAATCATCTCTGTTTGGGTTGACTTGTTCTGTGGGATTCAGCAGCCCAGGCAGTTTTCTGACAGAAGCTGGTTCATTTTCCCTTCCCACTACAGGTCACCTGAAGCATGTATTCAGCAGTGCTGAAGATCCTGAGGTAAGTGAGAAAGGAACATTTCAAGTTCCTGGTGTTTAAGAATTGTAGATCAAGATGTGAGCTTGGCCAGTAGCAGTAGAGTGTAGAGGGCCAGCTAGGAAGGCCAAAAGAAAATCCATTTTCATGCCTGAAGAAAAATAACAAAGTGCAAAATGGATATTTTAAATTTCTATATCAGAGCTTTGAAGAACTACAAACCCAGTTTTGAAGAGAGAACCTTGCTTGCTGATGGCAGATAGGGTGGAATATTTACATAGGAGCAATTTCCTGTACAGTTGAATTAGACCATTTTAATTTAGTCAGAGTCCCTTAGAATTCTATTCCTATCAAACTTTATGATACCTACATAGAAGATGTGGTTATAGAACAGGAAGGCCATCTTGAAATGGTGCCTGCAGTATCTGAAGTGAAATGGGCACCTTTGTGGCTGGGGAGCTGCATGGGCCAAAAGGACGCAGGGCTGGCGGCCGTGAGCAGCTGCAGATGAGGCAGCGTGTGGCCAGGGGGCCATGAAGGCCAAGGGCACGGTGGCTGTGCCAGCAGCAGTGGGGCAGCAGGAGCAGGGCAGTGAGCGTGGCCCTGTGCTGGGCAGCGCTGCGGCCACAGCTGGAGTGCTGTGTGCAGCTGTGGGCCCTGGGAAGCAGAGAGTCATGGAGGGGCTGCAGCGTGTGCACAGAAGGACAGGGGAGCTGGGCAAGGGGGTGCAGCACAAGGCCAGTAAGGAGGTGCTGAGGGAGCTTTAGCCTGGACAATGGGGGCTCATGAGGGACCTTCAGGCAGACTTCCATGGATCCCTGCCTTAGATCCATAGAGCCAATGCTCAGCACAGGGGCTGCTTCCCTGCCAAACATCCCTTCACTGCATCCAAGTGCTTTAGACACTGGAGTAGGTAACACTTTCATATTTTGTTTATTTGTTTGTTTGCTAGAAGGAGAAGCCTTGTGAAATTTCTCCTTCTCCAGGGAGCTTTTATTCAATCTTTTCTGCCCTTTTCCAGCACTGGCAGAAACACATCACTTTCAGGTTAACGGCTCCCGTGTCTTTTGGCAGCCCAGGGAATCAGTGTGTGTTGTGTTTGGGAATTGAGCAGGAAATCAATGCCCTGGCATTCCAGCTGGTGCTCAGAGATTAGAGGAGCTGGGAGGGGCTGGGCTGCATTTCTGATTCCAGCCACTTCAGCACCATCAGTGTGGTCGAGTCCAAGAGAAGAACTTGCCCGAGCACAGATGCACAAAGAGTTCATTTCCCAGTGCAATGCTCTGGGTCTGGTTGCATTCCATAAGGACCCACACACTCCAGATTACCCAAGAGTGTGGGTTACTGAAGCAACAGAAGAGCAAGTTCAGGATGGTTGCTGATCGGGGCACTGCTACCGAGTGCTGATGTGTGTAGGGACAGAAAGGACAGTATTGATTCAGGGTGACCCCCACGTAGGGAATAATGTGCTTTGACTCTATGATTTAGAAGGTTAAACAAATGCTTTCTTAAGCTATGTTGTATTACACTAGCGCTATATAAAAACTATACTAAAAAGTTACTAAAGAAAAACTCGTGACTGTCTCCAGACAGTCACGACACAGCTTTTATCTAATTAGCTAATCAAGCTAAACAACTACCACTAAATCCAGTTAACAAATCACTTTCAGTAAACAATCAGTATAACACATTCTACATGCACTAAAGAACAAGAACAGCCAGTAGACATAATAATTGTTTTCTCTTCTTCTCCAAGTTTCTCACTACCTTCTCTTAAAAAAAAACTAGGAGAGAGAACTGTATCCCTCTGTGTTCAAAGAATGTAAATGCCACAGCACAGTAAAGAGAGATTATAAAAGTGAGATCTGTCTATCTATCTATCTATTTGAATCTTCCTGGCTCTGCTCCAAAGCAGTGGAAGATGCAAAGCTCACCTAAAGTCATCCCTTCAGGAGAGGAGTAGAGACAAGTTCCATTGACTGATCCTGAGCAGGCAGACATGTTTCCCCATCCAGAGATGGTTGTTTTTTCCCCGCCTATTTACCTCCTCCAGCCTCTTGTGCCCTGAAGCCTTCTTTTTATCCTTTAAATTTTTGCATGTCCTAAGGGAGTGGAACTATCCCTGGGGACTGGTGAATTTTCTAACACATGCATTACATGACACATGGTTTCCTTTGCTGGCATCCCCAGGGCTGTGTAAGTGCATTCGTTAATGGGGCCTTATGAGAAACTCTGTTACTGCTGGTCAGAATTCTCAGTTGACAAAAGAGGGAGAAGAAACACCTTGGTCCTCCTCCATATACTGAGGTGGCCACAGAGGTTCTTTGACTTCCATCAGAGATCTTTGCATGCATCCTCATCTCCTGAATGACCCAGTTTTCTAACAAGAATGTGGATGTCAGGAAGTCGCAAAGCTGGTGCAGGCCTGAAGAGAAGGTGAACTCCAGAAGTGTCTCTCACAAGGAGTGAGCTCACCCAGGAAGCCCCTGCAGAGCCAGGATGGAGCTGTGGGACAGGGCGGGGTGTCAGTCACTACTGAAAGACAAACAGGACATGGCAGAAGCAGAGGGAGGCTCTCACCAGACCCTTGAGAAATGCCACACATTCCCTGTCAGCTGCCTGAGAGGCTGTTGGATCTTCAGTCCCAGATGGCCCCTGATTGTAGGGCCAGGGTCACTTTGGAATCTGTGCCTCCCCTCTGGCAGAGAACGACCCAGCAGAGCAGCAGCACAGTGCTTTGGGAACGTGTGAGCCCAGCAGTCTGTGAGTCTTGGCCCACAAAGGGCGTATGGGAAGTTGAAACCCATCTTCTCTTGCTTTCTGTGCAGGTGCTTCTAGAGAAAGAGCAGGAGCACACTGCCTCATCTGAGATGCCATGCCAGACTCAGGGAGAGCTGTTCCCTGCCCGAGGGCAGGAAGAGCAGCTCAGGCAGCAGGTGGAAGAGCAACAGGAGAATGGCCAGGTAAGCCTGAGTGGCCAGGTGACAGAGGGAAGGGCAGGAAGAGGGGCATAAACCAGAGTTCCTGAGACTGAGGAGGCCAGGAGCCTTGGAATCTGCAGAGATCAGCACCAGGACAGGAGGGTTACAGTGGAAGCAGAGCTGGGTAGGGAAGCAGAAAGAAGGGGCTGAATAAATGTGATTTTGAGGCTAAAAGAGGGAAAAGCTGAGCTTGATGGCAGCTCTCAGTCACTTGCTCTGCATTTGTGTGCACAGAACATCAAGGCAGAGCCACAAGCAGAGCTGCCTGAAGCTCAGAGTGACATGGCAGTGAAGAGGAGGAATGAAGACATCCAAGAGGAGAAGAATCTCCCTATGCACAGGGGTAATCAACAAAAACAGGTGAATGAAGGAATGGCAGCCACTCCACTCATGAAAGAGAGTCCTTTCCATTGTTGTTTACAGAAAATTGACAAACAGATGCAGACACAGCTGAAGGAAACTGAGGCTAGGATCAAGGCAAGGAAGAAGAGGCCAGACGAAAAAATTAAAATCATCAAAGAGAAAATTAATCGCCTCCTTCAGGAGCAAAAGGCTCTAGAAAAGCAAGCGAGTGAAATAGCAATAGGCACTGCAGTCACCCAAGGGGTGGTTCCTGCCCTCCTTGCCTTTCCAGTGCAGAGCAGCAGCAGGGGGTGGGTGATGCCTCTGAGTGCCATCCTGATGAGGCCTCTGTCAGAGCTGCTCTCAAGGACACTTCCTGCTCTGCTGGATCTCAGCTGATGCTCTAGACAGTGGCATTACTCCTCTGGCCATTTAGCCAGCAGTCATCTGAATGAACTCCTGCTGGCTTCTTCCAGGTGACCTTGTTTCTTGAGGTGTTTTTGCAGGTGAACATGGTCACTCACATAGATTTGGAATACGAGCTACAAGCTGTCTGTATCCCTTGTGAATAATCTGCTCCTGTCCTTTCCTTTCCTTTTCTTTCTTCCCAGTTGATGACTCCTGGCTGACAGGGACAAGCTGTAGTCTCTGACTGCTTTGTTCTGTTTGACTTGAGGTGGAAGTGTCGCCATCCTACCTGGCAGCCCACAGAGAGCTCCAGCAAATGACGGGCAACCAAGAGCCCCGAGGCTGGCATGAGGCCCAGGAACTGAACCATCCAGAGATGCTGCAGGATAAGCACGTCCCAAGGAAGGTGCAGAAAAAGAGAATTTCATGGCAGGAGGTAGAACATTAGAATGAGGAGCTGCAAATGTATCTGCAGACCTAGGAGGGGGAAACGAGTCTTTTGGAGGAAGTGGAGCGGTCGTTGCTGCAGACATCCTTTAGAACAAGAAACTGGCTATGAACTCGAGTAAAGCCAGCCTTTGCTTTTGACCATTTGGTTTCACAAGTGGACATCCAAAGCAATCCAGTTGAAGAGCTCTGCATGTGGCTGACAGCAGCTTCCTGAGGGCTTGCATTTCAAATGGCAATCTCTCTTGCATTTCAGGGCAATCTCTGCCACACCTTCCTGACATAAAATCATTTCTTGTCTCAGATCTACACCGACTCTGACACTGAAGCTGCTGCAGAAGCAGCAGCGCCGTCCCAAGGAACCTTTGCTCCCCAGCTGAAGAAGTGGAGCCTGAGCCCTTGGTTCACCTCCCGTGCTGACCCAGCTGCTGCTCAGCAACAGGAGATGGCGGGTGACTCCCTGGAGCAGCAGAGTACATCTGGTGTCTTTCTTTTCTGAGGGACAGTGTGTTGTGTGCACGTGTCAGCATAGCTGTACCAAAGGGTTCTCCTCAGTTTAGTGCCACAGAAGTGCTGACAGTGCTCCCAGACAGCAAGAGAGAGCTCTGGGTGTTCCTGCTGCCTCTGAGGGCAGCTTAGACTGGCTGGAGTTTGCCTGGGCTTCCTCTCTGCTGAAAGCAGAAGCAGGGATTGTTCCTGGATCAGCAGAAAGGTGTGACTGCTTGAGTCCCAGCCACTGGCAGAAGCCCTGCTGAGATCAGTCTCTAGGAAAACACATCAAGCCCTTTGTGATTCTGCAGCACAACCCAATGGATCTGCTTCTTGCCTTTAACAGCTGCCAGTGCTGTGCTCTCAGATAAGATCTGATGGGGTTGAGAAGAGAGCCCAGTGGATTCTGTGTCTACCATCACCTATTGGGACAAAAAGGGCACTGATCTGTGCCTGGGTGTGGCTGATCTCAAAGCCCATCCTGTTGTGTCCTGAATGGGGGCAACAGCTTGTCCGGGGCTCAGGCTCACTCTGGTTTCTTCCCATCAGTGCCTGTCAGTGCTCATGCTTGGGCTTTGCCAGCCTTGTTGTGGTCACTGCCCTGCCCCTGAGGGCTGTGGGAATGCAGAGGCTGGAGCCTTCCTTAGCTGGGAGGGTCCCGCTGCTGCCCGGCTGCTGCAGCGTGGAGCTGCCTGAGGCAGCAGCCCTTTCTCTGGGCCGGCTTCTGCCTCACATGGCCTGGACTCACAAGAGGGTCAGCATCTCCTCTGGGCAGCTCTCTGTGTCACAGGGACGCCCGAGGAGCACTGCTGTCCTCTGTGCCCATGCCCGCCGTGCCAAGTTGGGAAGATGGGGACGTGTGCGGTGCCGAGAGGGCGAGTGCAATGGGAGCGACTGATCCGCGCTGTCAGGGTGAAGAGAAGCGGCGCGGTTCTTCACGCGGGGCACGGGCAAGGGCGTCTTTGGGCTCAGCCTGCTCATAAAGGGTGAGGGTCCTGATGCTGAAAGCCCTGTGGGGATTGGTTCTAGCATGAGCTGCTCTGGTTTACAAATGCAGAGGCATTCTTCTGGTAAACTGCTGCAAGGTGGAAAAGATGGGAACACTTGGCAATATTCCTTCTGTTCTGAACTTGGCATCTGTTCAGAGGAATTGATTCTAGATGTCCAGGTGCATTTAATCTTAGCAAGTAGGAAACCTTTTCTAAATCTCACAGTGTTTATTCCCAAGAAAACAAAGCACTGTTAGTTCCAGCTCTTATTAATGTTTCTAGATGACAAACTTACTTGCCTAGGTAGGTATTCTCTTCTGGTCTCAGTCTCTTCTGAATGCATCTCCCTGTGCTTCCCTGTGTGTCTGCTGTCAAGAGGTCTCTCACTTCAAAGGATGCTAGAAATCAGTCTCTGTGCCAGCCACTTGTGCTGGGGGCCTGCTGTTCTTTTCTTGGTGTTCCAGTTGCTGTTCCTGTTGTTGTTAGCCAGATGTCCACCAAGGGAGGGCTCAGAGCACCAGACAGTGGGGCTGCCTTTTGTATCTCCTAGAAGGTGGGATCTCTGCTTTAAAGTGAACATCTTACATTTTGTTTCCCTCAGGGAGAATGGTGAAGATAGAAAATCCTATTCTAAAATACATTGAACTGGAAAATATTGGCAGTGGGTGAGTCCAAGCAATGTTAATTTTACAAAACTATGCATCAGATGTTTTGCTGGCGGAATAGGTATCAAGTGTGAAGTCAGACAAGCTGCAAATGTTTTCAGGCACTGGGCTTAGATTGTCAGTGCTGATCAGAATTTCTAAGTGCGCTCAGAAGGCATGGTCAAAGACATCTCCATGCTTCCCGTGTCCTGCAGATCTGTGGCATTGGCAGCACAGATCTCCTGTGTGGGCTGGCTTTCACTGCAAGATCTAAATGGTTTCTCCTTTCTCTGCTTCTGTTTTGTTTCTAGGACTTTTGGAGATGTTTACAGAGCACTCAACACTGCCACAGGAGGAGAGGTAAATGTGAACAGCCCCTGCAGACTCTGCTGCACTCGAGGGCTTTCCCCTCTGGTGTGAGCTGTGGCTGGAGCTTTGGCCAGAGCTGTGCTGAAAAGGCACAAGAAGCACAGACTGGTGCCAGCCCACAAAACACATTTGGGACTTTGTCCTCCTCAGCTGCCAGAAGGAAGGCACGGAGGGCAGCAGTTCCTTTCAGAGAAGGACGCGCTCACTCGCTCTCCATTGCTAAAACAAAGGTGGTGCCTTTGAGCACCTCACTGCTCTTTGGGGCTACAGCATCAGAGTCCTGAATTCTCATTTCTGGCTGCCAGCAAATGCGTCTGAAAGTTACTGGTAGTTCCTTAGCCACCTGAAGTGCTGCACTTGGGAACTGCATGTAGGGAGAGATCTGCAAGGCGTCCCTGAAAGCCCTAAGCCCTGCCCATATCACAAGATGTATCCACAGAGTATTAAGGCATGTATTACTTCTTCTGAGTCCCAAACAAAGCAGCAGAGAGTGCGGTCAGAGGTTTGTGGGTGATAACTGAGACACTGCTGTTACCAAGTGGTCAAGGCAAAATGTCAGTGGCCCCACATGTCCTGTAACTGGCTCCCATGGGAGCAGAGAAATGGGCTGTTGGAATGTCAGTTCCTAATTACTGCAGTGCCTGATCACAAGGCAGGTTGGCACAGCTCATCTGTGTCATTGCAAAATCACTCACTTCACGTGCCTTGTGGTCTCGTGCCACCAACCTCTCAAGTTACTGATTTTCAATGTCATTTTAGGTGGCCATAAAAAAAATACAGCTTCAAGGACTGAGGAAGGAGGAACTAAAAGTCAATGAACTCATGGTCATGAAGGTGAATAGAAATCCCAACCTGGTCAACTGTTTAGACAGGTGAGTTGTGCTTTTGTGCCATGAATGCTTGTTCACATATTGCAAACATCAAAGGTAAAATCCCACTTTGCTCACTGGCAGAAAATAGAGCTGTAATTATTGGCTGATTATGATTGCTCTTTTCATCTCCAGTGGGTGGGAAGAGATTGCATTTTGTCTGCATGAGTCTTCGCTGGCACATGGTATTTGAAAACTGTTCAAAAACCCGGATGAGTCATGTCTTACTAAATCAATGATCTCTATATTCACAGCCACCACTTCGTTTAAGAGCTTGATTTTTTTCAAGTGTCTTCTTATGTCCAGGTAAACTAACAAGGATTTCCCTTGGATTGTTGCCACTGGTTTTCATTGCTATGCATGCCAGGAAGACTAGGTGCTTTTTTCCAGAAACACCATGCGTGACAGGTTTTTTATCTGGGCTGTTACTAAACTGCACATTTTGCTTACTGCCCATCTAAGACATCTCCTTTTTCGCAGCTGTGCCTTTCTCCTTGAGACTGCACAGATGGCAAACAATGCACAGCCAAGAGGGAATGTCTCTTCCTTTATTTTGTCTTTGTCTCAAAGGGACCTGAAAAGAAGACTCAACCCATGTTTTCCAAACAGCAACCTAGCCATGTACATTCATCTCCATGCCCTTGTTTCCTTCTTTCAGCTACCTTGTGGGTGAGGAACTGTCCCTGGTTATGGAGTACATGGATGGAGGCACTCTGAGCAATGTCATCAGGCAGACCTACCTGTCGGAAGATGAGATGGCAGCCATCAGTCGGGAGGTCAGCAATCCCATCTGTGTTTCCAAGGGCTTGGGCAGGATTGTCTGGGAAACAGGGGCTCAGAGCAGGAGAGGTTTCCTGTGCCAAGCTTGTTTCTGTGTTGCTGCTATGCTATGGGCAAGTAAAAGCATCTCAAGTGAAAGGCCTGCCAGTGCCCCTGCACTCCCTGTACTCAGTGCCAGTACTCTTATCTCCTGCTGTTGTATTCTCGCTCTGTCTCTTGTATTTGTATTTGCTGTTCTCCACCTTGCCTCTCTAAATGTTTGCCTGGAGTTTGTCTTCACTGCATTCCTTGCCTGTAAAAGCAAAGAAGCTGGTGGCAGGATTTGAAATGACCAGCAAAGAAAAAAGACTAATTTCTCACAGTCCTCAGCTGAAAAGGATAGAAGTGCAGCCAAAATGCTCTTTGCTTCCACAAAGTGACTGGTGGGATACTTCCAAGCCTGTGCTGAGGCCAGCAAGAAAATCTTTTCCATGCAGCCTCCCATCCAAAAGTGATCCACTAAACAACAAAGGGAGGGACTTTTCCTTTCAAAACCCCTCCTTTATCCTCTGCATGGAAAAAGCACGTCCACTGCAGCAGGAGTCACCCTGGCTGGTTTGCAGGGGACAGCCTACAACAGCAGGTGCTGTTGCTCTTTCAAAAGCTGACGTGCCTTTCCTCAGAAAGATCCTGCCCTGCAAGTCTTGGAGCAGCAAGCTCTTCCTCTCAGTGGCCATTACTATTCTGCCATTACTCCCCATTCCCTGGAGAGGGAATCTTTTAGATTCTTTGCTTCCTTTCTTTTGTGATGAAATCACATCACTCATTTTTGCCTTCCTCTTTCTGTTTTCTCTCTCAGTGCCTGCAAGGACTGGATTTTCTTCATTCAAACCACGTCATCCACCAGGATGTGAAGAGTAGCAACATCCTTCTCAGAACTGATGGTTCTGTCAAGCTGGGTCAGTATATTCTTGGTCAGGTGCAGCGTTCCAGGGATGTGGGTGTGGGGCTGCTTGGAGTGACTGCCAGCTCCCCAAAAATGGTGTTGGTGGCAGTGCAGGGACCCCTGCTGCGAGCTGAGGGCACAGTTGGAATGTGCACAGAGGTGTAAGGAACCACAAGCAGTCAAGAGTGGCCTTGCTCTGTGTGTGTCCCTTCCAGACAGAGGGAGCTACAATCTAAAGCTTCAGGGGAATGAAGTCCACTGCTGTGAGCAGCGTTAAGAAACCTGGGATTTTTTGGTAGTGGCCAATTCCATACTCCCTTGGCTAAAGCCCCAAGGAAATCGAGCATGGACAGTTCTCCAGGAGATCCAACAGCACATTTTTAGCCTGAGAGTGGGGAATTCTTTTGCTTGGTTTCCTAACTGGAGCTGGCTTTCATGGTTTGTTGTTTTCTCCACAGCTGACTTTGGCCTCTTTGCTCAGCTCACCCCTGAGCAGGGCAGACGGAGCTCCGTGGCCGGCGCTGCTGGGTGGCTGGCGCCTGAAGTGGTGGCAGGTCAACCATGTGGCCCCAAAGTGGACATACGGTCTTCGGGAATCGTGGTCATCGAAATGGTGGAATGAGAAGATCCTTCCTGGAATGCAACTCCTGTCTTCGTAAGGTGCAAATACTCACTTATCCCACTGTCTTTCTCACCTGTCCCATGTTCTGTGTGCCATTGGACAAAATCCCATTGCCATCTGCTGGCACCACTTCCACCAAGGTCCCCTTCTAAAAATGTCCCTGCAACACATCAGCATCCGCTGTAGCTTTGTTTGTATCAGAAAGGGAAGTGGCAGTTCAGAAACCTAACCAGTTCAGAAACCTGCCATTTTGGCCTCCAGCCATGCCTGACAATTCCCACTTATTTTTTTAACAATGCTGGAACTCTCTTTCTGAAGGACAAGAATTTTTCAGTGGAGAGGGTAGACATGTGATAAACATCCTGAGAAATGGAGGTTAGACCTTCTCAGTTTCAATTTTATAGAAAACATAGGAAAAAAGGAAAAAGAAAACTAAACAAAAAAGGAAAAGAGAAAAAAACCTACTACCAAAGCAATGCCCAAGCAGTTCTGCTTGCTTTTTCATTTTTTAAACACAGCTCTTCTCTTCCATTCTGTACCATCTTTTCTAAATCCTGTGGTCGTTGAAACTTTCAGGCTTTCAAGTCATCTGTACATTGTTCAGTCATGTGTGTGGGTGGCCTGGATAAGTGTAGGATGTGTTTTTCTCCAACTGCCATTAGAATTGTTTGCCAAACCCTTGGCTGTTTCTTGGTACTTAACAAGTTGATGAGCTCGCAGGCAGGTGCCTGGGCTGGGATCCAGAGTGGGCAGTTGACACCAGTGCTGTGTTTCTTTACCACAGGAGCAGGGCCATCCCTGGCCTGCACAGTTCTAAAGACAGGGAGGGCTCCAGCTCCCCAACATGGCCAGTGGCTGAGCTCAGCTGAGAGTCAGGATAAAAACCCTCTTTGTCACCTCTGGTGATGTGGGAAAAGGACAGAAAGCCGCATCAATTATTTGCACACAAGGGGAGTGCATTGCCATTTCCGGCTTTGAAATTCTCCTTTGGCTTAAAGAGGATAATAGCAAAGTCTCTTTGGTCACCATCTATTTCAGTGCCACGAGCACAGAGTTATCATGACAGTGGTGGGCATTTTTATGGAGACTCCAAGGCCTCTTGCCATTGCTATTTTTGTCTATTTGAGATGGATTCTGCAAGTTGAGGTTTGAATAGTTCCAAGTCGGTGTCTTATGTTTCTAAATACCATCTTGCAAAAGCAGAATGAGCTCTCTCCCTCTGACTTGTCAGCGTGTTAGAGCTTGGTTCCACATGAACCACACTGGATAATGATCAGCTGATGTCTTGCCAATCTATACTGTAATTGCTTGGCCTGAGGAGTATCAGAAAGACCTGTTGAGCTCCATGGACACTGTCAGCTGCATGGAAGTGAGCATCCTTGGCCTTGCTGAAGAAACTGGAGCTCAGCTTAGGTTAGATGCTGTTGAGCAGGAGAAAGGCTGGAATCGTCAGGTGTTTCCAGAGGCCTGCGTGCCCAGAGGGACTGAGTTCTGGGGAGCAGCTGGATGTTTCTGCACATCATGGAAGGGGATTGCCAGACAGCTCAAGCCTCACCAGAGGCAAACACTCCCCAGTTCTTCTCAGGCAACATTTGCTTTGGGTTTCAAGTTGTTCCCACTTGTTTGGCTGTGAAGAAGCCCCTCAAACCACAAGGCAAGCCCCTCAGAACTGGTGTTACATTTCCAGAAATGAAGAAAAGAAGGCCAAACACAAGAAAGTTGCTAAGGCACTGGTTTTTAGAGAGGAACTTAACACCCTGTGCAGTTTCTTCTCACTGGGAAACATGCCTGAAACCTGGGCATGAGGGTGTAAAAGCCACAGAGTCTCTTCTGCTTCTTGTGCAGTGCTGCTGAAACACTCAGTGACCGTGTTTCTCTCCTAGCCCAAGCCACATTCTGCACGTCACCAAGCCAGAGCCTGGTGATGTGGAGAGCCTGCCAGAACCTCCCATTTGTTTCCTGGCACTTTCTGGGATGGGCCTAGCATTCATGCATTGACTTGAGTAGCCAAAGGAGTAGAGGGTGACCATAGGGATGGAACCTCTCCTTCTGATTTGACCATGAAAGGTTTTTCTTTTCCATGTAAGGAAAGCAGAAATTTTCAGACTGCTGAGAGACAGAGCTGCAGGTGGCTCCTGTGTGTCCAAGCAGGCATTTTCATCCCAGTACATTTGTGCATGGATCTTAATGTGTCTGTGTTGAAGATGAGATTCCAAAGATTTGTTTCCTTACCTGAGGAATACCTGGTGGATTTCCTTTCTTTCCTTCCAATTCCCATTCTTTTCAAGAACAAAGCAAAAAGATTGATTTGTTTTGTTTTATGGCAGCTGTGCTTAAGGGACAAGAAGCACTGCAGAGATACTTTTCATGTACTAAGCCTTGGATATAGTAGAGTTAGTATAGCAAAGTCCTTCTTCCAAAAAGCCTCTCAAGCTGGTATGAATCCTCAGGGAAGGAAAAGTGCTTGTGCTGATGTAGTTCCCACTAACTAGGTCAGTCAATGAAATCAGCTGCCAAGGCAAGATCTGTGGGATGTTGGAGAGGCTGTGGTTGCATCGGGGTTTGGGTTTTTGGTTGGTAAAGGAAAGTCATCTCCGGGTCTCTGCCAGGGCAGAAACTGCCACTGCAGAGTGGAGCTTAATCAATGGGATCTGGGAGAGTGGTTACAGGTGGGAAAGAAGCAGGTAGAGCCTGGTGTCTCCTTTTTCCCCAGCCTCAACTCCTGACAGCCACAGGAGGAAGACAAAAGCTGCAGCAGCCCAACTTATTTTCATCTTGCCTGCGTGACTTCCTGAGCTGCTGCCTGCAGAGAGACGAGGCACGGCGCTGGTCTGCCAAGGAGCTCCTGCAGGTAAAATGTGAAGGGGCTGCAGATGAAACAGGCTCTGAGGGATGGGCTCCTCCTCCACTCAAGTCCAAGGAAGCAGATGAGCTCCCTTCCTCCTCACCTCCACTCTTGCTGCTCTTCAAATGAAAATGGTGAGGAATCCTAGACTGGGCTGGGCTGGCAGGGTCCTGTAAAGGTCCTCTGGTGCAAGTGTCCTGCAATGAACAGGGACATCTTTAAAGACATCAAGTTTCTCAGAGCCCTTTGCCACTGGAGCTGGAATGGTTGCAGGGATGGGGCTCCTACAAGCTCTTGGGGCAACCTGTGCCAGGGTCACACCATGCTCAGAGTAAACAAGTTCTGATTAGATCCTATTTGTTTTAAAAAATATTCACCCCCATCCTATTGTAACTGACCCTGTTAAAAAAGATGTCCTCCACTTTCCTCAAAGCCACTCTGAAGTCTTGGAAAGTGGCAGTAAAGTCTCCCTGGGGCCTGTTCTTCACAAAACTGAATAACCCCACCTCTCTCTGCATTTCCTGAGTCAGAGAGGTCCTCTGGCTGTTTCTGTCACCTTCTTTTGTAATTTGGTGGGGTGTTCAATTTTATGTAATGGCAAAAGAATTGAAGTAGAGCAATGCAGGGTACAGAGACATGAAATGGTAGTGGAGGAACCCAAGAAAGTCAGTCCCGGCCTAGGGGTCAGAGATTTGGCTGTGGGCAGGAGGGGCTGTGGGGGCCTCACTCTGAGGGGCCCTGGTTTGTGCCCCCCAGCCCACCCTCAGTGGTTTCTGCCACGCAAACAGGGACAGCTGGGAGGGACTTGTCCCAGCCTCATCTGCTGCCTGGCATGCTCAAGCAGATGGGAACTGTGCCAGGGTTACTGCCAGGTTGTGTGGCAGAGAGGGAACTGCAGGGCCCAGTGCCACTGGGCTGGCCCTGCTGGGAAGGAAGGTGCCATCCAGCACATGAGGGGCAGGGCATGGAAAGGTAGACACTGCTTTCTGTCCCTGTGGGAATCAGCACAGTGCCTGTCTTTCAAAGAGAGGGACCAGTGTGAGGCTTTGGAGTTTCCTGAAAAGTTGAAACTCCAAGGACAGAAAGCACCATTTCTAGAGCACTGGCAGGGCTAAAATCTCAGCAAGTTGAGGACACCTGGATAAATGGATGAGTGGGATTCTGGGCCAGGTTTGCCTGTGATGGCAAAGTCCTGCACATAAAGTTGGAGGTGTAGATGGTCCCATTGGTCCTCTTCCTTCATCCTTCTAGGAGCCAGAGGAATCCTGTGAAGCACTGAGCTTGGAAAGTCATGGTCCATTGTTTTTTGTTGATTTGTTTTTTTTCCCTTTGGGCAGCATCCATTTGTAACATTTGCTGAGCCTGCGTCCAGCCTGGTGCCGCTGATTGTTTCAGTGAAGAAGAGGAGGGAGACAAGAATGTGGCAATCACATCAGGACCATTTATTCCTCAACCAGTTTAGACTAGGATTGTAGGTTAGGACTAGGATTAGGATTAGGATTAGGATTAGGATTAGGATTAGGATTAGGATTCGGGTTAGGGTTCGGGTTCGGGTTAGGGTTAGGGTTAGAGTAGGATTGTCTAATAGGACTGCAGAGTAGGATTGGAAATGAATAAAGTTTCTGAAACCACACCTCACCTTGAAGATTCCCTTCCTTCTCACTCTGCGAATAAGCTCAAAAATTCCTTCTGAATTGTCTGTTGTTTCTTAAAGGTGGAAAGTGACACAGTGTCTTTGGCATGGTGTGAAAGTGGGGAAGGATGTTCTTCATTCATCCTCTCCAGACCACACTGCCTTTGGAATATGGCCCACTGGTCTGTTTTTGGCCAGCTTTGGTACTTCTATTTGAGGCAGAAAGGGCAATGGCATTTGAAGGCAAAACCAAAAGAAGAATGAGGCAGCCCAAACACCCTGTGCAGATGCAGGCCTTCAGCTGTGACTGGAGAGCATTGGGGTTCCTGCCACTTGGATTTGTATCCCTAAGTGCAATAATCTTTTTGGCTGGAGGAGAGCCTTGCTCAAGTGAGAAAGCAGAAAGATCAGAGAGGGTGCTTGGGAAGGTCTCCTGTGGTGCAGAGCTGTCAGCGCCTGTGAGGTGAGAGCGGGCCCGGCCTTGCCCAGGCTGGAGCCCCAGCAGAGCCCTGGCAGAGGCCGGAGCAGCCTGAGCCTCGGCAGAGGCAGGCTGGAAGGAGGCCCTTGGAGCTGCAAGAGGCAGCAGCCGGGCCCTGGGTGCCTCTTCCTGGGAGCAGGCGAATCCTCCACTCTCAGAGCCCAGGTGGCAGCTGGCTGCTGCTGAGGGGAAGCGCAGCCGTGCTGGGCACAGCCTGGCCTGGAGGCATTGGCCGTCTGGAGTGTGCCCAGGAGCAGAGAAAGGCCAAGGGCAGCCGCGGGCCGCTGGGCTGGCTGAGGATTCCTCCTCTTCTGCCGGCTGCCCTGCAACCCCTGGCAAAGGCCAGCAGTGTGTGCAGCACTCTGGGCACCAGGGCATGGAGCCGGGCTGCTCGGCAGGCTGGAGCACAGGGCAGCTCCTTCAGGCCTGGCACTTGTGCCAGGGGAAGCGAGGCCAGCGTGAGGCAGGGACAGCTTGGCAGGGCACATCTGCAGCAGCCAGCGCCTCACGCAGCTCTGGGAGGAAGCGCCTGCAATCCTGCAGTTCTGCACTGAGCCAGAGCAAAGGTGTGAGATGCAGAGTGTTTGGCAGAAATATTCAGGCCCACCAGGCCAGCCTGCTTTGTGCTCTCTGGCGCACAGCAAGCTCTGTGCAATGCAGCTCTGAGCTGCTGGGAGAGAGGCAGTCGGGGATGTGCCTGAGGTGAGTCAAGGCATTAGCTGAAAATGGAATTAGGATAATTGAAAAGTGAGGATGAGTCGAGGGGCCAGCTGGGAATAGAACTGTGATAGTAGAAGACTGCATATTTTAGTTAAGATTTTAAAATGAGGTAAGAAGCTAAGTTAGTAATACAGCTAGCAGAAATCACATACCTTAGGTAAAGAGTACCAAATATATTAGGAACATAAAGCTAGGAGTGACAGGGATAGAGAAAGCAATTGTGAAGAAGCTGAGACCATAGAAATACCTTGCCTTAAGAATAATTGAACAGTTAGGAGAGGCTTGGACCATGAGCAGGTCAAAAGGTCATGCCAACTGGCCATGAGAGAAGAGTTCACCATGAGGAAGACTGCTTTCTTCCTCCCATACAACCACTCCCTCATTTCAAAATCCCACCAACCCAGTTAAGGGAATACAATTGCGCAGCTGTAATAGATATTCAGCTGATAAAAATGTGAAGCAGGCTGGTAATAATTATGTATTATGGGTCCTTAGAAACCTAATGTAAAACCTTTTCTGTAGAAGTATAGAGCAGGAGTCTGCAACTCCTTGCACGTGTCTTTGGAAACTAGTTCATATGTGTCCAGCGGTGCAATAAATACCCTTCTTTTCAACTATAATTAGTTGAAGAGTCATCTGTCCATGCTTCAAGCGTTTTGCTGGAGTAGTGAACTGATTTGGAAGGGAACAGAAGAGTTTCAGCAGGCAATTTTTGGAAGAGATGGAAGCCTCTTGTGGCTGAAGGGAAAGCCATTTGGAATGGAGAAATGATCCCAAAGTCCATACAATTGTATCTTTGTGTCTGTCCTGGGTTGACTATGTGATGCTTTTATCCCCAGTCGTATCATTCTGTTTATGTCGAATAATAATAAGTTTTGTACCTTTAAGAGTGTTACAGAGAGTGAAGGAGGGGGAGAGAAGAAGCGCGCAGTTTGTTTTCAGACACTGCACTCACTCCTCCACATTCCTGCTCCTGAATGTGTTGTCTGCGGACAGACAGCGGGGCAGAGAGCTCTTCTTTTGCTTTTTAGTGTTAGCTAGCTGAGGCAAAGAAGTTCCCTGGACTGTTTTTTTTCCTTTTTCTTTGGATCTCTTGAAACTGCTCTGGACTGAACACCCAGGAGAGCACCGGCAGCTGCAGCTGGGGCCCATCGAGCCAGGCCTGGCCTGCGACAATTCCAGCACCGGAGGGACTGATCAGAGACTGAGTGAGCTGCTGCTTCAATCTGGGGTTTTCTCAGTTTGTCATCTCTTTTAGAGTGGCAAGGGGTCTCATTGTTTTGATATTGTTTTGGTTTTATTGTTTAATAAACAGGTTTTTTCCACCTTTCTCCAAGGAGGTATATTTTCCCTCCCGGAGCAGTTGGGGGGAGGGGCCGATTGGATCTGCTTTTCCCACCGGAGCTCCTTTGGGGGATTCTTCCCCAAATTTGCTCTGAACCTGGACAAATACATGAATTGGCACCCAATGCGTGGCTGGAAAAGGTGGAAAAAAGTTCTATTAATTGTGTGTTTGTTGTTGTTAAAGCAGTTAGTAGCCATGCTGCTTGGACCCCTGATGTCTCTGGTTGTGAAAGCCTTTGTATGGCTCTGGGCTCTAGACCTTTTTGAGGTTTCAATAACTTTCTGGTCACTAGGATTATTGTCCTTAACAAGTAATTTTTACGGTAGAGGCGTACGGATTAGAATAGCTGTTGTAATGGCCTTGGTGATAATGATTTATAAAGCCTTCACAAAGATACTGGCCTCTGTTTACAATATGTATGGTTTATGGTTTCTTCATCCTACCCTGCATCCCAATTCCAGTAGTACGTTTTAGGAATTTATTAGTAATTACACTCAGTCTGTTAGAAGAAGAGCCGAGAATAAGGCTTTCCAGCCTTTCCTTCCCTTCTTCTCCTTTAGATCTGTTATGTCACTTTTTGAGAATGTTCAGTTTCCCCTGAATGTTAAAGATACCATCTTTCTAGTATTTAATCTAGTAAGCTTCCTCTATATAATCTGCAGCTTCTCTAGAATGAAAGCTGAGATATCCAGAAGAGCTGGTGAGACCCCTGACCCAGAAGCAGATGCAGGCATGAAAAATCTTGAGTGGTGTAGACAATGAGAAAATATAGGCCAAACCCTATATTGATAAGCATAGGCCCTGGCCTATGCTTATCGCACTTTGTTAGATAGTGTAGGGCAGCAGACGGAGGCAGGGGGGCAAAGAGATAAACCAGCTATCCCAGTCACTCAAGCTGTAGCCAACAGCCCAGGCTTGAAGCCAGCAGCCAAACCAGATAGTGAGCCTAGGCCAGCATCTAAACCCATGGCTGTTGCTACCAGTACTAGAAGTGGGAAACGCATGGAAAAAACTAATCGACCAGTGGATGATGATGATGATGGTGATACAGGAGAAAGAACCTCAATGCCTCCTGACATAAAATCAGGAGTCAAAGCAGCAGGTGCAAGATCAGACGCAAATATTGAGTCTTATTCCCTGAAGGACCTTCGTGGCCTACGGAAGGATTACACTCAAAGGTCTGATGAATCCATAATTAGTTGGCTGGTCCGTCTCTGGGATGCTGCAGGCGAGGCTACAATTCTGGACGGCACTGAAGCCAGGCATTTGGGATCCCTGTCACAGGATCCTGTCATAGACCAAGGACTGATGACTGGGGCTAAATCTCACAGCCTCTGGGAACAGGTCCTAAGAAGTGTAGCACAAAGATACCTGTGTGCAGACGATCTCTATATACAGCAAACCCAGTGGAAAACCATAGAACAAGGGATTCAACGCTTGAGGGAAATGGCAGTGGCTGAGATTGTCTTCTCAGATGATGGAAACACTGTAAATCCAGACTTGGTACCATGCACATCTGTGATGTGGAGAAAACTTGTACAACTTGGGCCACGAGAATACGCTTCTGCTTTAGCAATGATGAAGCGGGATGATGGTGAGGAGACTGTGCTGGATATGGCAAAGAAGCTCCGAGCATATGCAGACACTGTGCATGGCCCAACACATGCCAGAATCGCAGCAGTGGAAACATGTCTGCCAAAACTAGACGAAAAGATAGAGGAGGGTATCAAGAAACTGAGGGAGGAGATTAAAGAGAGCTTTCTCCGAATCTCAGCAGTACAGATCAGAGGTTCTGGTACCCAACGCAGACGTTCCCCAGATGGTGAGAGAAGGTACACCCCACAAGCTGAGCTGTGGTTCTACCTGAGTGATTGTGGAGAAGACATGGGGAGGTGGCATAGAAAACCTACCACTGCTCTGGCACAACGGGTGCGTGAACTGAAGACTCAGAGAAAAAGTTCCCAAAGGGAAGCAGCTCCAGTGGCCAGTAACCGAACTGTCACATATGATGATAATGACAATATATTTTTGATCCCCGTGAAGGAACCTCCAAGACATATGCCCAGGGAAAGAAGGATAACCAGGCTTAGAGGGGCCCTGCCTCTAGCCAGGTAGAGGCTGGGGAAAACCGTGTTTTTTGGACTGTGTGGATTCATTGGCCTGGCACATCGGAACCACAAGAGTACAGAGCTTTGGTCGATACTGGTGCGCAATGCACATTAATCCCATCAAGACATGTAGGGACAGAGTCTGTTTCTATTGCTGGTGTGACAGGGGGATCCCAGGATTTCACTTTGGTGGAGGCTGATGTGAGCCTAACGGGAAATGAGTGGAAGAAGCATCCTATTGTGACTGGCCCAGAGGCCCCATGTATTTTGGGCATAGACTACCTTCGAAGTGGGTACTTCAAAGACCCAAAAGGACTCAGATGGGCATTTGGAATAGCTGCTGTAGAGACAGAGGGCATCCAGCATTTGAACAGCTTGCCTGGGTTGTCTAAGAATCCATCTGCAGTAGGATGCCTGATGGAAGAAGAGCAATGAGTGCCAATTGCCACTTTCATAGTGCATCGACGGCAGTATAGGACGAATCGAGATGCTATGATCCCCATCCATAAGATGATCCGAGAGCTGGAGAGCCAAGGGGTGGTCAGCAAGACCCACTCACCCTTCAACAGCCCCACTTGGCCTGTGCGAAAATCTGAAGGAGAATTGAGATTGACTGTGGACTACCGTGCATTGAATGAAGTGACCCCACCCCTGAGCGCTGCTGTGCTGGAACATGCTGGAACTCCAGTACAAGCTGGAGTCCAAGGCAGCCAAGTGGTACGCCACTATAGACATTGCCAATGCATTTTTCTCCATTCCTCTGGCAGCAGAATGCAGGCCTCAGTTTGCTTTCACCTGGAGGGGCGTGCAGTACACCTGGAACCCACTGCCCCAGGGGTGGAAGCACAGCCCCACCATCTGCCATGGACTGATCCAGGCTGCACTGGAAAAGGGTGAGGCTCCAGAATATCTGCAGTATATTGATGACATCATTGTGTGGGGGAACACAGCTGCGGAAGTGTTTGAGAAAGGAAAGGAAATCATCCAAATCCTCCTGGGAACTGGTTTCCCCATTAAAAAGAGAAAAGTCAAGGGATCTGCGCAAGAGATCCAGTTTCTGGGAGTGAAGTGGCAAGACGGACGGCGTCAGATTCCCACCGATGTCATCAACAAGACCACAGCAATGTCTCCACTCACCAATAAGAAGGAGACACAAGCTTTCCTAGGCGCCATAGGTTTTTGGAGGATGCACATTCCCGAATACAGTCGGATCGTGCGCTCTCTCTACCTGGTCACCTGTAAGAAGAACACTTTCCACTGAGGCCCTGAGCAGCAGAAGCCTTTGCCCAGATCAAGCAGGAGATTGCTCATGGAGTAGCCCTTGGCCCAGTCAGGACAGGATCAGATGTGAAGAATGTGCTCTACTCTGCAGCTGGGAACAATGGCTTGTCCCGGAGCCTTTGGCAGAAGGTGCCTAGGGAGACTCGAGGCCGACCACTGGGATTTTGGAGCCGAAGCTACAGAGGGTCTGAAGCCAACTACACTCCCACAGAGGAAGAAATCTTGGCTGCCTATGAAGGAGTCCAGGCTGCCTCAGAGGCAATAGGCACTGAAGCACAACTCCTCCTGGCACCCCGACTACTGGTGCTGGCATGGATGTTCAAAGACAAGGTTCCTTCCACTCACCATGCCATCACTGCTACATGGAGCAAATGAATTGCTGTTATCACACAGCGTGCCCATATAGGTAAACTGGTATTTTGGAGGTAATTACAAATTGGCCTGAAGGTGAACATTTTGGTGTCACAGATGAAGAACAAGAACCAGTGACACAGGCAGAAGAAGCTCCTCCATATAACCAACTGTCACCAGAGGAAACACGCTACGCTCTTTTCACTGACGGTTTCCGTCGCATTGTAGGGATGAACCGAAAGTGGAAAGCAGCCGTATGGAGCCCCACACAACAGGTCGCAGAAGCCACTGAAGAAGAAGGTGGATCCAGTCAATTTGCAGAACTCAAAGCTGTTCAGCAGGCCCTGGACATTGCAGGAAGAGAGAAATGGCCAAAGCTCTACCTTTATACTGATTCATGGATGGTAGCTAATGCTCTGTGGGGATGGCTGGAGAGGTGGAAAAAGGCTAACTGGCAGTGTAGAGGAAAACCAATTTGGGCTGCTGATGAGTGGAAAGACATTGCTACCAGGGTAGGGAGGCTACCTGTGTAGATCTGCCATGTAGATGCCCATGTGCCCAAGAGTAGAGCTAATGAGGAGCACCAAAACTATGAGCAGGTAGACTAGGCTGCAAAGATAGGGGTGTCCAAGATAGAACTAGATTGAGAACACAAGGGAGAGTTATTCCTAGCTCGATGAGCCCATGATGCTTCAGGCCATCAGGGCAAGGATGCCACTATAAGTGGGCACGAGACCGAAGGGTGGATCTAACCATGGACAGTATTTCTCAGGTTATCCATGACTGTGAGACGTGTGCTGCCATCAAGCAGGCAAAGCGAGTGAAGCCCCTATGGTATGGTGGGCGGTGGTCCAAGTACAAGTATGGGGAGGCCTGGCAGATTGACTACATCACACTGCTCCAGACATGCCAGGGCAAGCGCTACGTGCTGACCATGGTGGAAGCCACCACTGGATGGTTGGAGACCTACCCTGTGTCTCATGCTACAGCCTGGAACACCATCCTGGGCCTGGAAAAGCAAATCCTGGTGAGACGTGGCACCCCTGAGACAACTGAGTCAGACAATGGGACCCATTTCAAGAACAGCCTCATCAACACCTGGTCCAGACAACATGGTATTGAATGGATTTATCATATCCCCTATCATGCACCAGCTGCTGGGAAAGTTGAACAATGGTGCAATGGACTACTTAAGACTACCCTGAAGGCACTTGGAGGGGGAACTTTTAGAAATTGGAAAATGAACTCAGCAAAAGCCACCTGGATGCTTGTGGTGGTTAGACCATAAATGAGATTTCTGAGATGCTGTAGCCACTACCACCAAACCACCAATAGATGCTCAGATTTTCAGATTGGCACTTGGTACAACCACTGAAAATTAGATCTGCCTTTGAGAAAACACAGGGGTTAAAAACCAGAGCTGCCCACCTGGGAGCTCTCTTGGGTTCCTGCGGTGAAAGAGGTCAGAGCTCTCCCCTGCCAAGCTGTCTGCTGCTGGGTGGGGGAGCGGAGAGCGCGCAGCCTGGGGGAGGTAGGCCTGACCCTGAGGGGTTCAAGGGTGGAGGAGTGGAAGGAATGGAGGAGCACGAGAGGTATTCTACCCCCCCACACCTCAGGAGATGGAGAGAGAGAAGGCAGCCTGTGCTTGTTACCTTGAAATTCCATAAGCATGTGAAACTTGTGCCTGCAGCAGGGCCGCACGGCTGCGGAGGAGGACTGGGGCGGGGAACTGCTGCAAAGTGTCCAGCTGAGTGTAAGGCTTTTAACCCTTTTGTAGATAATGAAAACTTAGCAGAGCATTAACCTTCCCCCAGAGAAGACATGAATTTAGAGGACGAAAAAAGAACTGAGTAAAGGAGAGGAAAGTCTGAGCAAGAGAGAGAGAAAGAAGAACCTCAGAGAGTAGAAAAGGTGATGGAGTAGCATTCTGCTAGACAATTTTTGTATAGCTATAGACTGTTTCTGTGCGATGCAGAGACTGTATTTGAGGGGGAGCCTGGGCCTCAGAACCAAGAGGAGTGCAGCATAGATACCCCTCGGCCCCAGGGGGTGCTAAAAATATAGGAGAGACAGATGTCCTGAAAGGAGAGACTGTGCCTTTTAGAGTAAGACGATGCATCCTTAAAAGACAGCCCTCGAGACAGCTTAGTTCCAAGTTCAGTAGTGAGAGCACTGAACATAGAAAGGAAGAAGACGCCATAGCTGCAAAAAGGCTCCTCCCTTTTAGATGAACTGAGAATTAAGTATTTTAAATGGTAGTGCCAGACTAAGAGTTAGTGATTTTAGAAGATGTATAGTATTAAGAATTTAGTAGGAGGAGAAAGAAAATGGTGTTGCAAAGTTTTCATTTTTCCTTGTGTGTTTTTTCTTTCACTTGTAGTCTAGTTAATAAACCTTTTCTTTCTTTTTAAGCAAGAGCCTGCAGTTCTTATTCCTGGTCACATCACATCTCACAATAGATACCAAAGAGAAGGTATTCTCATGGGGGCATTGTGCCAAGCTCAAACCATGACAATGCTCAACACCCGACAGTCCATCAATTGATCTGGTCCTGCCCAGTCTGAGCCCTTGCACACAGTGGATGTAGACAAAGTCCCTGTTGTACACATGAGAGGTATTTTAGGAAAGACTTGTTTGGATTACTCTCACCTCAGGCAAAGACAAACCCATCCATGGGATTGTTTGTGTTCAAGGACCTGGTTACACTTGGTGGGTAATGCAGAAAGATGGAGAAAGCTGTTGTGTACCACAGGGAAACGTAGCCATAAGTGAGAAGTGTGTGTAAGGTTTTATGGCAGTGCAGATGGAAATAGAATAAGGGGTGGAAAATGTCCTGGATTGCAAGCCAATGTGTGTATTCTATTTGCTATCTGTTTGAGGTGTGGCAGTTATCATCTGTTAATTGGGCAGTTTTTCTTTATCTCTTCCACAAACCAATCCTCCCTTTGGGAAGACAGCTGCTGTTAATGGGCTATTGAGTGTCACTGCATGACTGATCAAAATCACATTATCCCACTGTGAGATGTTCCACCCAGAGGGAGGAGCCAATCATTCCGTCCTGGATATAATCTGAGATTTTGGGACACCAGAACAGCCTTTCCCACTGGATTCCCAGAGGAGCAGCAGCCTTTTCCACTGGATTCCTAGAGGAAGACCAAGCCTATCTACACCACCACTGGATCTTTGGAGGAAGACTACACTGTTCTACAGCATCACTGCTTCAACAGAACCAAATCTGGCACTTCAGGAGGACAGCAGCCACCATTTCAATTGGACTGCTACCAACACCCTGACCAACAGGGTGTCAGGTCATATTCTGACTCTGTCAGTGCTGTTTTGTATTACTGCATTGTTCATTTGTTTAATTTTCTTCCCTAATAAAGAACTGTTATTACTGCTCCCATATCTTTGCCTGAGAGACTCCCCTTACTTTCAAAATTATAACAATTCGGAGGGACGGGGCTTACATTCTCCACTTCAAGGGAGGTTCCTGCCTTCTGTAGTGGACACCTGTCTTTTCAACCAAGACATTACCCTTTAGGGGAAAATTGAAAATATGTACCCCACACTCAGTTAGAAGTATCCTAAGCAAAAAGGCTGAGAAATGGCTCAAAGATCCCTGTATGTTAAATTATGAAGTGATCCTAATAGATAATGGTTTAGAACTAATTGTGAGTAACCAACTCAACCCTGCCCAGTTTCTGGATGGAGAAACAGATGAGGAACTAATACATAATTGCCTAGAGGTTATAAACTATCAAACTAAAGGAAGAGAGGACCTAACAGATCTACCACACCAAGGTGGAAAACAATTGTACAATGATGGATCTTCATGGGTAATAAAGAGGCACAGGATATCGTGGTACACTATAGTGCATGAAGGGTTAGTGGGCATAGAAAAGAGAAAGTTACCTTCCAACTGGTCAGCCCAAGCATGTGAGTTTTATGCCCTGATGTGAGCTCTGGAAAAATTAGCACAGAAAAGGGGAATAATAGATACAGACTGAAAATACGCTTTTGGAATACTGCATACCTTTGGAAAAATTTGAGAAGAGAGGGGGTTATTAAATTCAAGGGGAAAGGAACTGATTCACCAAAAACTTATTTTAGAAGAGTTAGAAACCTTACAATTACCAGAGAAAGTAGGGGTGATATATATTAAAGGACATCAAAAAGGGGAGTAAGGGAACAATTTAGCCAATATAGAAGCTAAAAATGCAACTGAATCAAAGACAGAAAAACTATTAATAGTATTAACAACCATGAGAGAAATGCAAAAAGTCCCCATATTCAGTGGGACAGAAGAGAAAGAACACCTTAAAATAGGAGCCAAGAAAGATAACAAAGGGAAGTGGAGATTAGCAGATGGGAGGCAAATGTTGAATAAACCCCTGACCAAGAAAATGATAGAAGGCATACATGGAACAACACAGTGGGGTACACAAATGCTAAGAGATCAGTTTCTAAGGGATTGGGGCTGCAAAGGAATTTTCAGAATAGCTAAGCAAGTAACTGAGCAAGCCAAAATCTCAGATTATATCTAGGTATGTCAAAGAGTGAATAAGAAAATCATGAGGAAATCACCCAGGGAAAGATGAGAACTAGCCTTATGGCCCTTCCAAAACATCCAAGTAGACTTTACCGAGCTTCCCCAGGTACAAGGTGGAAGTTTTTGCCAGTGATAGTAGATCACGTGATTCACTGGGTAGAGGTGGTACCCACTGCGAATGAATCATTCCCCAATATGGGATGGCAAACAGGATTGATTCAGACCAGGGAACTCATTTCGCATTGAAGATATTGCAGAAAGTTGTTCAGGTCCTGGAAATAAAATGGGAATTACACGCTCCATGGCATCCACAGAGTTCTGGTTGGTAGACAGAATGAAACAAATTCTTAAAAGAGCTCTAGTTAAGCTAATGATTGAAACCCAAATGTCATGGATAAAATGTCTCCCTTTGACCTTATTAAGAATTAGAACCCAACCCCAGTCAGATCTGGGGATGTCACCCTATGAAATGATGTTTGGGTTACCCATCCTGACCTCACCCCAGAAAGTTGCCACCTATGAGGAAGGGGAAACCAATGCCAAGAAATGTTATGTCCATACCACAAACCTTAGAAGGGCTAAGACATAAAGGGGCAATTCCTCAAGCTACCACCCTGGATATCTGAATCCATAATATTAATCCCAGATTGGGTGATTAAGTCATGGAGAGATCAGCCTCTAACTCCTCAGTGGGAAGGTCCCTTTCAGGTACTGCTCACCACCGAATCGGCCGTGCGAACTGCAGAGTGGGGACGGACTCATGCCAACAGAGTCAAAGGCCCACTAGAAGAACCCAAAGAGTTCTGTTACAGACTGTAACATCCGGGTTGGGTGAAACAAGATTGACTTTCAAGCAGAGACTGAAAGACAACCAGAAAAACACCATGATGCCCAAAAAGTAGAGTCAAGCTTCCACCAACCAGCTTGAGAACTGTCTTCCTCTTTTAATGGGTGGGAATTACTAGCATCTGTTGAGGGGAAGTACACAAGGGACTGTAAAAGGTAATGGGACAGCTTCTTTAAGAAAATAAGACAAAGGAAGGAGGGCAAGACCAGGTTAGCCCCTTTGTTTGCTACCAAGAAGGCTCCATAGCACTGATGTGGGTAGCAACCCTGTAGGCATGGTAAGGTGGGGACAAAAGGCCATACCAGACCTCTATCATTCCTCAGTTGTCTTTTAATTCAACAGGGACTGGAGGGCAGGACTGAATTGGCCTCTGAACTCACTCCTAAGATACACCAACTATGGGTAGCAGCCACATAGGCACGGTAGATGGGAGTCAATGACATACTGGACTTCTGGGATGCCCTTTTGTCCATTCCAAATAAGTGCGTCTAAGGAAAACCTGAGATTATTTTCTCCTGTTCCCACTGTCCTTGCCGACATCAACAGCTGCTGGTATGACTCATTCAAGAGAGGCAGAAAATTTTTTACTTAATTGTTTGAGCAAAATTACTTATAGGAAAAGAAAAGGGAGTAGTGTTATAGATGAGTAATCCTATGGCTGACCCTCACAATTAAGGAGTGAATATTAAATGTATACTAAGAGACATTTTGTAGATGTATAGTTATCCCCTCCCCATTGCATTGTTATCAGAGGATGGCCTCAATAGTTGGGGCATTTGGGAGGGTCGGCTTGTTACTATGGCAGCACCTGACCTCCAATCAAGGTGTTAAGACAGTGATCTCCACCACTGGACAGAGAAGAAGGAGTCAATTGACAAGATTTTGAGAGGGGCTAAAGGTACAAAGGACAGAGCATCAATTTTGTAGATAAGCACATGGTGACTGAATGGTTTGCTCCTGGTGCTGTATTTTTTTCTTTATTCAGTCTTCTGTTGTATTTTGATAAGGTCTTAATAAAGCATTTAAATTTTTGAAAGTGAAAATGGTTTCTCACAGGGGATTGGGGAATGTGGGGCAGGTTGTCCACACTGGGTCAGCTCTCAAGGTGAAACTTCACTGACCTGGCCAGACCTCCTTAGGAGAGACCCTAGATCAATATCAATCACAGAATGCTGCAATCGCCTCTTGTATAATAAGAACAGCAATAAAAGACACCCTTTAAGATAGGATTACAAATTGCTTAGAACCTCTTTGAAATATTTCTCTGTAACTGTAAAAGGAAACCTTCCTAAAGAACTGCTCCAGACCTCCAGAGGGAAATCAAGGCAGAGCCATGGTTTGTCAGGACTTGCCTGATCCTAATGAGCCCTGTGGCGCATTTGGAGCTGAGCCTGGAACCTCAGGGCCTGAGAGGAGATGGCACAAACCTTTCCAGGAGTCCAAGACAGAAAAAAAAAAAAGCATCTAAAAGCATGATTGGGTCCAACTGAGACCAATCCCCAACACAGGCTCCTCATGGACTCCTTGGAGGAGAGAACTGGAGGCCAGGATGGCACAAGAAACCTCTCAGAGACTCAGTGTGGAAAAAAAAATCCAAAGTACCCTAAAAACTTTGAGTATCTCAAAGTATTAATGAGCCCCACTAAATGTCAGTACAAAGCTCTCAAGGGACTTGTTAAAGCAGAAAATTGGGACCATGATTGCACAAACCTCTCACAGAGTCTGTATCAAAAGGGAAACACCAAGTACATTAAAATAACTGAAGTACCTTGAAGCATTAATGAGCCCCACTGAGTGTTGTTACTGCCAAAACCTCTCCAGGGACTAATTACAGCACATAATTGGAGGCCATGATCGCACAAACCTCTCAGAGACTCCAAGGCAAAAGCCAAACCCAAAGTCCTTTGAAAAACCTGCAGTCCCTGCAGGGAGCATTAAGGAGCCCTCAGGACCGTTCCTGACCAAACTCCCCAGGGACGCCTTCCAGCAGGTCCTTGAGGCCACTGGGATGTGGGCTAGGGGGGGATGCTGAGGGCAGGACAAGGGGATGACAGTGCCCAGCCTGACTGGGGCTGTGCCAGGAGTCCCCACTGCCTCAGGGCAAAGCGTCTCCTCACAGCCCTTGGTGGCACAGACCCTGCTGTGCCCCAGGGCACCAAGACTTGGCTTCTCTTTGTCCTTACCTGTCATCAGTGATTCCAGTTCTCTGCTCTGCCTGGGGCCTGGGGACAATTTCTCAGTCGTGTCCCTCAGTGGGACCCATTAAATGTCCAAGAAAGTTTGGAGTTGGATTCTGGCTTGGAGTACTGGAGACATTTCTTCAGCTCCCTCTCAGGGACTCATGTTCAGGGCCTCAGCACAAAGCCCCAGAGGCTCAATGAAGTCTTTGTGCTGTGTCTGTGCTGCTGAGCTGGGCTGGGCTCCTGGCACAGAAGCAGCTCCTGGTAACCAAGAAGAGCTTCAAAAGCACATTTCTCTTGATGAGCAGCTCTTCTGACAGCCCAGCAGGGCGGGGGCACTGCCTGCAGCCACCCTGGGCACAGCACAGAGGCACAGAGAGCTTCAATCAGTCAGGGTGGGAAGGTGCTGAGAAGTGCCTGGGGCAGAATCACTGCCAGCCCTCGGCACAGGAACCTCTGCCTGCAGGACAATGCAGCCGCAGCTCCTGGAGCCATCTCCTAAAGCTGGAACATCCCAATGCCTACAGACCCTGTGAGTACATTCTCTGATTGTCTCTTGTGCAGAGCAGCCAGGGGTGCCCAGGGCTGTCGTGCAAAGCAGGGTCCTGCAGCCCAGGGTGCTGTGCTGGGGCAGGGACTCTGCTGCCTGCCAGGGACAGCTCTCAGCCAGCTCTGGCAGCTGCTCCCAGCACTGGGGGACAAGGTCTGGGTGGGAGGAGACAGCTGGTGCGGCTTTGAAGTGTTCTCCTTGTGTGGTGAGGATGATGCATTGTTCAGAACTACTCCCAGCATGGCATTAAACTGCAGAAAATTTCAAAGTGGAATTTACAGAGAGCACAGCAAGGCAAGGACTGCATAAAAGGGAAAATCCTGCTTTTTTAGTCTATTGGTCTGGGTTGCTTTGATGAGAAATTGCACACAGATATTCATCTCTCAGTTCAAGTTGAGAATAAAAAAAAAAACCTCACAGATCTGAACGAATGAGGCAGTTAAACAATCAGCAGAGGGCCCCTTAGAGGCAGCATCACTGTCACTTTTCCGACCTCCTCAGGGTTGCTCTGACATTGCCATCAGAGGCTGCAGAGCCAGAGCTGCCCCTGGGCAGTGTCAGAGCTGGGAGGGGTCTGCGGGGCAGAGCTGAGCCCCCAGGGCTGGGCTGGGCCCTGGCAGCACTGGCAGGGCCCAACCCTGGGCACAGGGAGCAGCTGCTGGCAGGGACAGCTCCAGGCAGCAGAGCCCTGGGCAGAGAGTGGGAGGAAAGTGCCCCCAGGCTGTGCTGGGATATTTAAAGTCCTCTCAAAACCCAAGCATTCCATGAGTACTTTTTTTACAGATCCCCATGCCAAGGCACAGCAAATGTCCAACAGCAGGTCCATCAGCCAACTCCTCCTGCTGGCATTTGCAGACACGCGGCAGCTGATGAGTGATGAGTGATGAGTTCCCTTATTCTAAGACACACACATCCCATATGAGGAGGCATTTAAACTTGGCAGTAGTGTCTCTCTTTCTCCACAAAGCAATGTGACCTGTGTGCCCTGGCAGCCATCTGAAGATAGATCAGATGCATCTCATCCTTGGTTTTCCTGAGTGAGCACTGGCAAGACTGTTACCTGCAGATTGTCTCCTGTAATGATTGTCATGAGGTCCACATTGTTCTTCAGACCTTCATGATTTTCCAGCTTGAAATCACATAATTGGGAAAGCTGCTCAAGATGTTTTGCTCACAATTATTTGAAGGTATTGTCTGTGGCTGCAGCTCTCTCCATAGACAGCAGCAGGCACAACTTTCCCAGGCATTGTCCTGGGGAAGGCTGTGAGAAGATCAGAGAAAAGAATGAGAAACAATTCTTATCTTCACTTGCTGCACCTGTTGTTGTGAACATGTGGAATGTATTATGGAGATTTGTTGACCAAAGGGTAATTTCTTAATTGGCCACTGGTGATGGTGTTTTGGATTCAATTGACCAATCTGGTCTGTCTGTATCAGACTGTCTGTAAGGGTGATGAGTTTCAGTATAGCATAGCATAGCATAGCATAGCATAGCATAGCATAGTGATTGATCAGCCTTCTGGAATCATGGAGTCAATGCTAATTATTTCCTCAACGGGGATGCCCTGCTACGATAATTATCACCACCAGGTCCTCATTTGGTTTTATTTTCCAGGGTGAAATCTACCTCTGATGGACACCTCCTACCCCTTGCACAAGCCCAGGTCACATCACCTCCAGCTGTGGAAGAAACAGAGCTGCTCCAGAAGCTTTACCATCTCCTGGAAGCCAAGGGGTTTCAGACAAGGATAGAAGGAGTGGAACTCCTCCAAGATCTGTGCAAAAACAGCCCCAGCTCATCTCCACTAAGATTGCCCAAGTATGTAGGGTATCTTCACTGCTCCTTTCCTTTAGCTCCTTTCCTAAGCCTGTAGCAGTAAAGTTAATTCAGTGTGTCTTGGCACTCTGTCCTGGCTGTTTGGGACACGCTGGTCCTTCTCACCCAGACAAATGTAATTCAGGTCCAGGCTTCAGGACAAATTGTTTCAGTCCAGCTGTATTTGTCTGGCAGGTGCCTATTGATGCTGTTCATCAGATGATGGCAGAATTTTCTGCTGGTGTAACTGCTGCTCTCTCCTACTCCCAGTTGGGTTAAGTGAAGGGAATCCAGCCCCTGAAATGATGGCAATTGTTCTCTAGACCAAAAATGGGTTTGCATAGGGAAGAGAAGTATCAGGCTCGGTTGGTTTAAACCCAGTTGTTTTTTTCAAAGAATACTTCTATATACTCCATCTTGTCTTACACAGGCACAGTTCTGGCTACTCATTTCCATCCTTGTTCCTATTCCTCTTGGTAAAGACAGTGCTCACCCTTTTTGGGGGGTCTTTTTTTCTCTTTGGAAAAGGAGGAAAACAGCTAAGGGCTCATCTCTGCCTTCTCTTCCCAGTAGCTGCTTTTCCCCTTTTTCCAGGGAAAGGTGCCTGATAATGTGGCTGTCAAGGGACTGAACCTGCTCTAATGTTACACATTACATTCAGAAGTCCACCTGTTACTTAGAGAAATGGTCTGGATCCTGGAAGAGTTGATCAGGGCCCTGCGCTTCTCCAGACACAGGCTCTGAGACAACTCAAACAAAAGAAAACTTAGATCTCCTCCAGCCATAGTTTTGGTAAAATCATAACTGCCCTCAGTACTTGAGGCAACTGTATAGAAAACCAGGCATTGTAAACATCTGCTTCCACTCAAAGCAAAGGTACTCTTTAGCATTAAAAATGGAATTGATTCAATGATTTACAGATGGAGAGAAATACCATAGGAACTATTCTGTCCCCAGCCAAACCTCCTAAAACAGAAGAAAATCTTTCAACCAGCATGAGGTTGTGCCACCATTCCAGTGAGTGGCCCACAGGAAAACAGTGAAATTGTGCAAGCGAATGCTGACCTGACAGAAAGGATCACTTTCATCTTTGACATTGGTGACTGCTACATCCACTCTTCAAACAAGGACATTTGAATCCAGCTTTCACGTTGCTTGTTCTCTTCACAGATTTTTGAATATTTTGTCCTGAGAATATCTGAGATCCACAAGAAAGTGAAGCAGAGGGCGCTGGACGTGCTGGCTGAAATCACAGGGGCCCTGAAAGATGCCCTGAACCCGGTGATCATTTGTTTGGTGGAAGGAATAACAAAGAACCTGAACTCAAAGGATCCCAGGGTTCGTGGGGCAGCTGTGAAAGCACTGGAAGAATCCATTGCGCATTTGGGTAAGGCTGAGCCCTGGCAGGGACTCTCCTCGACTTTGTCCCTGTCTCTCCTGCACAAGAGAGCACTGAGTGCCTTGACAGCTGCTCTTGTCTGTGGAACACTGCAGCTGACACCCACCAGAGGCTGTGCAGGTGCAGTCCTTATGCACCATCCCCAACAGGCTGGAATAGGATCAGCATTTCCCAACAGTCCCAGGAGCCCTTGGCTCTGTGCTGCTTGTCTGAAGAGCAAGTCCTGGGCTACAACTCTGCTACAGTTCAGAGGCAAACGGGGTTTGGAGTTTGCTTGGGCCCCGTCTGACTTCCCAAATGAACAGGTTTGCTGTTGGCATGAAAGGAAGCTGACCCATCAGAGCTTCTGCAGGGCAGCTACCTGCAAGGCTCCACATGAGAGGCATTAGCTGCCTATTTCCCACTTTTCTTCTTTGTCTTCTGTTTTCAAAGGGGAACTGATGATTCACCAAGTTCATTTCTTTAGAACAAACAGGTATAAACCCAGCTGTCAATGATGCCTTGTTCCACATGTGGTTTTGCATGGGGAAAAATGGCCACAGCAATTAACTACATAGGCAAGGGCTGTTCTAAATTCCTTTGCCACACATATTTATGTCAGCTCTGAGAATGCTGCACTGGGGAAATATGCCTGAAAAAAGGCAGAGTGTTGAAGAGGCAGGTCTTCAAGGGGAGTTTCCACTTTCTCCTCCCCAGCTGCTCTGTGAACTCAGGAACTGCCTGACTCAGTGCCTTTCTGTGACCCAAGTATGGGGCTCAACAGGGCTCTTCCTTTTTGCTCTGGGATGCAAAACCTTTTCACTGCTTCCATGTGACTGAACTCTTGAGGTCCCTGATGTGAAATGTTTTAACACAGCTCCTGCTACAGCAGACAAGTTTGGATTTACAAATATTAAGGGAGAGTTTTTCTTTTGGAATTTAAAACCCTTCCAAGCAAGCTAGAAAGAAAGAAGAAAAGGATGCAAATATCTACAGAAATGTACTTCATTTTATAAAATGGGGTTGGCCCTGCCCTTTCCCTCCCCACTGTCCTTGCTCCTGTGACCTGAGAAAAGTGAGCAGAAACGTGTGTTTCCCTTGCAGATAAAAGTGTCACTGCTGAAAGAGTTCAGCCACCAATGGAATCACCTGAGTGGCCAAGCCCTGCTGGATGTCACTGAGTGTATCACAGGTATGGCCTCCCCTTCTGAGCCAAGAGCTCTTCCCAGGGAGCATTTACAGGGAATGCCTGTGAGCAGACAGCAGAGCAGCTCCTCCAAACCAGGAGGTGCTGAACGTGTCCCTGCTGCCCCATAGCCAAGGCAGGTGGGTTTGGCAGGTTTTCCCTGGCTGCTGCAGAGCTGGGCAGTATCTGAGATGGGGGCAGCGCTCGGCCTGGGGCTGAGCTCTCACTGGGGCATCTCAGAACCACCTCCAGCAAAGGGAGGGCTAAAAATGCCCCAGCTGGCTCCTCTCTGGGAAGCTCGGGAACATCTGTGATCTTTGAGGGGAAATGGTGGCCAATGCTGTCTCAGGGCATCAGTTTGTTTTGTCCTCACAGAATTCTTGTTTTTCTCTTGGAAAGTTTTGAGGCTGAACTGTGCAGGGCCTGGGGGTCACAGCTTAGGCCAAAACTCAACAGAGGTATCAGAGGCACAGGTTTAGTGCAAGGCACCTCTGGGGCACAGGGACAGAAGCAGAGTGCTGAGGCTCCCTGCCTGTGCTGTCAGAGTGGCCTTGGACTGAGCCTTTCAGGGTGTGCAAACAGGGTCTGCCTGTGTCAGCGCTGTCCAAAATGCTACAAATGCAGCTGATAATTGATTCCTCAGAGGAGCTTGCTATGTCAGCAAGAGCCAAGGAATGGAAAAAGGATAATCTCAATATATAGCAGAGAAGATGATTTATAGCCTTGCCTTAACTGGGGCTAAATCCACTGCTAATTATGCTAACATCTTTGAATGCAAGGTTTAATACACTTTGTGTCTTCATTAGGAATCTCAAAAGGGCATGTTCAGCAATTGGGAATGTCAAAGGTCCTTTAAAGAGCATTTGAATAAAGTAGATCTCCAGCAATAGGGCATTTAGTTTAGCAGTTCTTTTGATCTCTTTTTCAAATAAAGGAATAAACCATAAATTAGGACTACTTTAGAAAAAGTAGATGTTCTCTCTGAGATTTAGTAGGAACACACAGCTGTTACTCACGTTCAGCAGTCACCGATGTCTTTAATTGCATTTAAACTCAAATGAATTCCCATTTTAAAATGGGTACCATAACTCTTTTCCTGCTTAGCAGAATTGGTTGTGGGTACTTGCAGGAGCTCTTTCAATGTTGATGACTGCTGGTGGATTAAAAGCATAGAGAAAATGAAGTCTCTTCCACCACAGAATATTAAATGCCTACTAGATAACATTTTGTCTGATCAGAAAATAAGAATGGTCTCCAGAGCATTTCAGGTTTTCATCTCTTAGCCAAATCTGCCAAGCAAGAAGCCTTTTGGTAGTAAATATTTGTCTGTGTTTGATACAGATCAGTTCAGAAAATGGGCGGAGATATTTCAGGGACAATGTGAGAAAACACTTGTATTTTGGTTACATTTCAGTCTCCTGTGTAGCATTTTTCTTTCTCTATACCCTATTTCTGTGAACATTATAAGAAAAAATGCCATTACCATTGGGAGGGGAAGTGGCATTAAAATGTGGAGATGCCAGAATGCCAAGGCAATGGGGTCTGGGTAATTCTCTAAGACACCCTGAGGTTTGAAACAGCTCTTTGCTGGAAGCCCCAAAAGCATTCTGCCAAAGCCCCCAGCTGGTCACTGATGTTTCTCATCCAGCTGTCAGGCAGCAGCCATCTCTGGTGGGCTGGAGTTTTGAGGTGTGTTCTAATCCTGCCCTTTGCTGTGTGCCACTGAGCACAGGGAAGAGCCAGATTAGACATTTGGCACTTGACATCAAAGTTACAAAAATGGAATCATCCCTTTTATTAGAAATCTCTCCATTTCCTCTCTATGTGCATTTCCAAATCTTCAGTGTGGGTTTAGACAACTTCTTAATGGAAATCAAAGGCAATTGGACATTTCATTCATTGTTCATGCAGATATTGTGAAATAATTTAGTAAAGGTAGGCAGTCTGCCACAGGGACAAGGCTCTGGTTGGAGCAATTAGTGCTGAGGGGTTGGTGGTTCTGTTTCCAGGATGATTAGCTGCTTTGCCCGTTTCTGGACCAAGGGGCTCTGGGTGCTGTTTTGCTGCTCTTGGCCAGAGAGGCTGGCAAGAAGCAGAAGCAGAGGCGGATCCTCGTTTGCAGTGAGGCTGGTGGGTAAGGAGCTGTGTCTCTGTCCCGGCAGTGCATGTGCAGGGCGTTCATGCCAGGAGCCCTGAAGTCGTCCAGCGCGACACCCTGCCCGTGCTCTGGTCCTGCCTGGGGAACAAGGCGCTGCCTGTGCGGAGCGCCAACGTCCGCACCGTGGCCACCAAGCTCGCCTCTGCCCTCTGCAAGGTGATGGGCACCCAGCTGAAGAAATGTGCTGCCAGCAAGCCTCCACATGTGCGGGAAAACCTCTCCAAACTGCTGGGCTGGTGAAGGCGAGATGTTCTCCAGAAAGCTGAGGAAGTGCTGAATTGGACACCTCTGGATTTGCCTTTTGAGCTGTGCCAAAAATGATGAAATCCTAAGGAAGGGTGTTCATCTGCCCCTGCTCTCTCCATTGCCCTTCCTAGTCATGGCATGGGGGGCCTGGAGCAGCTCCAGATTGAGGACAAGGTGAAGGCAATCATGGCTCAGCCTCACACAGAGGTGAGGGGGGAGCTGGGCCAGTCTCTGCTGGGAGGAAGGGTCTTGTGGCAGCCCAGAGAGGCTGTGCACATTGCCAGGGAACAGCTGTGCCCTGCATGTGCCCCTGCAATGAGCTGTGCTGCTGCCAGTGCCCCTGGAGCTGTAGGGCTGCTGAGCTGTGGGGCAGCAGAGGAGCAGGAGGGTGCGTGTGCAGCTGAGCCACTCCTGGAGAGCACAGGGGTCTGGGCTCCCTGCTGTCCCAGGGTAGCCCAGAGGCCAGGCTGTGCCTGTGCCAGCTCTGGGCAAGTGGCTCAGGGTTTGCCCTGGCCTGCCTCAGTGTCTGCCAGCAGGAGCATGTTTCCCTGTGCAGCTGTTTCGGCATTTCCAGGAAATGTGTCCCATGAAATATGGAGCTTCAGATGCTTTAGGTTTGCACTGTGGCCTCTGTTAAACTTTGTGTCTCCACTTTGCAGATCTGACTGGTTACAGTCTTACTGAGAAGTTTTCTCGGACACTTCCGATGTTCCCTCACCCACAAAGTCCTTGCCTCCCGTCCAGAAGAGCCCTCTTTCCTCCAAGCTCAGGAAGAAGCTGCTGCCTGTATGAAGAGTGGTTGAAGAATAGGATTGATGCGTTAGGCTTGATAGTTACAGCTGTACATAGATTCGGATCTTTAGATGTAGTTTTGAATTATTGTGGTTTGATTCTGTCGTTAAGTTTTGATGACGTATTTTTAATTCTAGATATTTTATTTTGATGATGAAAAAAAGTAAATAAATAAACAAAATTGAAAAAACCAAAAGGAGAATGTGAGACCAGGACCTGCCAGCCTAGAGATTATGGGAGTGCAGCTCACTCAATGTGCCAGTGTCTCACCACATCCTTTCCTCATTGGGCCTCTCCTCTTCCTCTTTGGCCATGTTTTCTTTGTGTCATTTGTGCTGCTCTTTGTTACTTGGCATCACAACAGGGCCACACATTGACCTGTGTGGGGGACAATGGATCCAAAAGATCCTGTCTAGTCAAAGGTTTTCTACCTAGGTGTGTTCTGTGCTCACCAAAGGCCTGAGCAAAGAAACCAAGAGAAGTATGCCCAAACCAAGAGAAGTATGCCCAAATCCCAAAGCTTTGCTCCTTTGCAATCTCCCACAGATCTGGCTCACAGGTGTCTTCAATCACAATTCCACAGGTAATAAGAGTTCGTGTATTTCACTGGGAAAAGATGAACTGCTTTGGAAAAGCTACCTGTATGTATATTTACCCGGGACAGCAGTGCAGCTGTGTTGTTTGCACCTTGTTTGCAGAAGGATGAGTGCACTGGGAGGCCAATAACAAGTAACAAGGGTTCCTCAAATCTGCACTGCAGCCTGGGTGCCATTCAGCCCAGAGCTAGGGCATCATTTGTTCCCATGGACCAGTGCTTGCCAGTGGAATGTATTCCTGCACAGCTGGAAGAAGCAATTCTGGATTCAGCTCCAGCTGTTGGTGGGCTGCATGATCATTGACAATGCTGCCCTTCCAGAAATTATTCTGCAGTTTCCTTTCATAGTCATTTGAAGCTTTGAAACTTCACATTTCCATTTGCTTTGTCTTAGGGAAAAACACTTCTGGGCCCGGTGCAAACTGTAACCTTTTGACAGCAAAGTCCTCATGGTTGCCAGCTTCTGATGTTACACAATGTCACCTGGCTGCCTATGTTTGCTTAGCTCTGGGTCTAGTCCTGGCCTAGTAAAGCCCAGGCAGCGTAGCACGTTGCAGAGAAAATTGGTCCATGAGCTTATGGGGTTGCCATCAGCAGCAGAGTGAATGTGCCCTTTAGGGATTTCTCTGGAGACAAATTTAGGGACCTGCTCCATGCCACAATATTCTCTTAGATCTTTGTGAAATATCCTAGAAAAGGCTGTGAAACTTCACATCTCCTTGCACAGCCACTGTTTGAAAAGGGGCATTTTTGTCCCTCCTCAAAGTCATTGCTCTTGCACACCAGAAGCATGAACATCCACCAACAGGAATGATGTGTGGTCCTGCTGCTGCTGCTGCAGAGAACTGGGCAGTGCAGACCTGGGTGTTACCAATATGAGCACTTAATTAGCATTTCATGCTCCTTCAAGCTGTCCAGATCTCAGGGCTCTTTTTTTCAAAGCAGCCACTGCACCATCTCTAGGGAAGAACAGGAAATGGGAAACAGCGGCTGCCAGCCTTGCAGGGGTGTGGGGGAAAACCTGAAGTGTCTGCATCAAAAGATGAATGGGAAGAGTGTAATTGCCAAAGCAAATGCTCTGTTAGGACAGCAGCACCAGTTCTTTACTGCATGCTTGCATGAAGATCATTTGGGATGTCCTTTTTGTATCTCATGCAGAAAAGGAGCTCTTAATAATACCACGCTACTTAAACAAGATTCGGATGCAGCTCTGTAGTGGTTCACAATGAAGCAGACTGTCTGCTGTGTCACTGCCAGCCCTGCTGAGCCTGCGAGGGACCAGAGTGTATCCCATGCCTGTTTTGCCTCCAAGCAGAGCTTGGTTTTCCTCATTAGTGTGGAGTAAATACAAGAGTAATAAAATGGCAATTAGACTGGCCACTTTGGAGGATATGCTCATGCTTTCACATGTCAGTCCTGCACCTCATGCTCCCAAGGCTTGTTACTCATCAAGAAGTATTTTAACAAAAAAACCTCAGCTCTCATGTTACATCTGAATAAAATTGCACAAGATCATCAAGAATTCTGCTGACAGGAACAAGACAAGAGCCTTCCGACACTCACTTGCAGCTGTCCTGGATTGCTGCAGCCCTTTGTGAAAAGCTGCTGCAGACAGAGTGTTTGGAGTTGGTTTGGGCCTTTATGAAAGATCTGTGGAGCAGTGTGCAGGGCTCTCCTGGCAGGAAACTATTTGTCCAAGCCCAGGGACACGGTGCCGGCAGGAGCGGAGCGGCCCCGCTCCCAGCCCGAGAGTCTGTGAGCTGAGCCACGCCGGGGAGAAAAGGCAGCGAGGGGCTCCAGCCCAGCTGCTTCACTGCCCTGCCCGCTCCATGCAGCTCTGCCATGGGAGAAAGCCGACGCCGGACGAGCCCCCGAGCTTCCATCAGCTGCTGGAACTGCTCCGTGACAGCTCCTGTTCTTCCGAGAGAGACCCCGGTGCCTTCTTGTAACGCGTGTCATGGGGGGATTCTGTTTGTTAATAAACTGTTGGGGGTTTTCCACTTTCATCTATCAGTAATAATTTCCTTTTGCTGGAAAGAGGTTGTTGGAACACTTTAGAGGAGACGACTTATTGCACAATATCCTGTTTGAAGTTGTCTCAAACTGTGTGAGAGAGATGGCTTCACACAGGAGCATCCCCAAGGCTGCTGAGGAGAAGGCACAGAGGAGGACAAACCCAGTATTTCTGAGGGAAACTACTTGACACCAAACCAACCTGAGCTGTCAAACAGCAGAGCTGATGTTTCGAGACATGGGCCAAAGGAGAAACCTTTCAGTGTGTTTGGTCCAGGCTGGGTTATGCTCGAGGCAAAGGTGTGTCAGTGTGTTGGATAATACTCTTCTCTTGACCTAGAGATGGGGACACTGAGAGGTGTATTAAAAACTTGTATTCCATTTTGAGTCTCATGAGAAGGGTGAGACAATACAGATGTTATCATTCACGCCATCACAAGCAGAAGCCAACGACTTCCTAATTATAATACATTATAAGTATTTCTTGGTCTATCAGCCTTTTTGCCATACCATGTTGTAGATGCCTTAAAGCCAATGATTTGAAACTACTCCTCGTGGGTCCCACTACAATGCATCTTTCATAGCTCTGTTTTTCCAAAGTCTTATTTGCAAGGCCATCTTTAGAAACTTTTATCTAGCTCCATTTCTCTCTCAACAATATCTGTCCTATTCCGTGGAAATTTTTAAGTTACCATTTCTTGTCTCAAGATTTATATACATATTCACACTGTGTGGGCCTTCTATTAGGCTCTAAAAACTTTCTACAAAACCATTTCCCACATCAGTGCACTTGGCTGCTTCTCTCCTCATTGTGCCTGGCAAGCACGGGAGCCCAGAGCTCCTGCAGAACCCATCCCAGCACTCAGTGGGAGCAAACTTGTGTCCAGTCCTCGCCTGGAGCTGTGGTGCCCAGCACTCCACCACACTGGAATGAGGAACTGTTCCTGCTCTTTCAGAAGGAGCTAAGGAGCTTTGGCCTTCAGATCAATTGTCTGCAGGCTCCTGCAGTGCCTGGTGCTGCTCCCTTGCCAGAGGCACCCCAGGCCAGGGGGGCACATCTGGGCTGCTGTGTCTGCCTCTGGGGCTCCCTGTTCTGGGCAGTGAGGAGGAGCTGCAGAGGCTCTGCAGGACTGACAGGATGGGCTTTGGGGCTGGCAGGAGAAGCTGAGGGACCTGGGCTGCTGGAGCTGCTGAAGAGGAGGCCCAGGGCTCCTCCTGCAACTGCTCCAAGGGTGGTTTCAGAGAATCCCAGAATCAGCCAGGGTGGAACAGGCCATGGAGATCATCAAGTCCAACCTGTGCCCTGACACCACCTTGTCTCCCCTGAGCCTCCTTTCCTCCAGGATAAAAAACCCCAGCTGCTCTCTCAGCAACTCCCCACAGCTCTTGTGCTCCAGACCCCTACCCAGCCTTGTTGCCCTTCTCTGGACACACTCCAGCCCCTCCATGTCCTTCCTAAATTGGGGGCACCAGAACTACAAAGAGCACTTGAGGTGCTGCCCAAGCAGTGCTGAGCACAGAGGAAGAATCCCTGCCCTGCTCATGCTGGCCACATCATTCCTGATCCAGCCAGGAGCCATTGGCCTTCTTGGCCACCTGGGCACACTGCTGGCTCATGCCCAGCCTGCTGTCCATCAGTCCCTGCAGGTCCCTTTTCTGCCTGGCTGCTCTCCAGCCCCTCTGGCACCTTGTTGAGGGAGGTGGGCCGGGAGGGAACGGGTCCAGATCCAGTCCTTCCTGAAATGTGGTGTTTGCTGGCACTGCCAGTTCCCAGATTTTGATATTTCCCTATTCTGGCACAGCCCAAGTGCAGCAACTTGCTGGCAAAGAAAGTCAAAACCAAGCAAAGACCTGGTACCTACAGCAACCCGATCTCGGGTGTGCTGACACCGCCAGTACCCAGATCGGGAATGTTTCAGATGCCTGCCCAGCCTAATTCCAGCAGTTTGGTGGCACAGAAAATTAGCATCTGGCATTTTCTCAGTGCCAGCAAAACCTAGCTGCAAAAAATGCAGCAATTGTCTGGAAAGAAAGCCAGAACCCAGCTGCTTCCCGGCACTGCCACCAGCACCGCCCAGGTCTGGTGTTTGCTGGGCAAGTGCCCAGATCTGGAAATTTCCCAGTGCTGGCACAGCCCAAGTCCAGCAATTTGCTGGCACAGAAAGCCAAAATCTGGCAATTTCCTGATGCCAATACAGGTGCCCAGACCTGGTGTTTGCTGCCACTGCCAGTGCCCAGATCTGGAAATGTCCCTATTCTGACACAGCCCAAGTGCAGCAAATTGCCAGAAATCCAAAACCTGTGGCAGCTTCCTGCTACTGGGTCTGGCACCACCCCAACATCTTGTGTTTCATGTAACCACAACCCAGATTTGGAAATTTCTCAGTGCCAGCAGAGCCCAAATGTGGCAGATTTCTATCGTTGGCTGTGACGCCACCCAGATCTGGTGTGGGCTGGCAGTGCCAGCGCCCGGATCTGAAATCTTCCTGGTGCTGGCGCAGCCCAAGTCCAGTGATTTGCTGGCACAGAAAGCCAAAGTTTGGAAATCTGCAGGTTCTGGCTCCAGCATCATCCAGCTCTGGTGTTTGCTGCGACAGCCAGTGCCCAGATTTGGAAATTTTCCAATGCCTTCACAGCCCAGGTCTAGCAATTTGGTTTTAGGTAGCTTAGGAAGCGAAGTTCCTCGGACTGTGGCATTCCTTTTTCTTGGAACTGTTTAAACCTGCTCTGGACTGAAAACCCAGAAAAACACCGGCAGCAGCTCACACCTGTGCCCCCCTGAGCTCTGGGACGCTGCATTCCAGCACCAGAGGGACTCAGAAAAGACCAAGTGAGCCAACTACAACCCACAAAAAGGACTTTCTGAATTTGCCATCTCTTCACCACTGTCAGAGGTTTGATTTATTATTATTCATTTTTCATGCTTGTGAATACTTTACTTGTTAAATAAACTGGGGGTTTTTCCACTTTTCTCAAGGGAAGTCTTTTCCTGAACTAGTAGGGGGAGGGGCCATTTGAACTTGCTTTCTAGACGGACCCCTTTTGGAGATTTCCTCCCAAAATTTGCCCTAAGCCAGCACAAACAGTCATCATGAAAATTTCACCTGTGGCGTAATTTCCTCATGGCAAATCTTGTGACAGAAGCTTGACCTTGTTCTGCATGAGAGATTCTTGGGAAGAGCAGACAGGAGAAGATTCCTGGAAAACTGAAACAGCTTTCCAGAAGTGAAATGAAAATGAAAGAAACAATCCAAGATGTTTTCCTCTATTTGTTTCTATGCTCCCCTTTTCTATGTTGCATCCCAGTAATTCCAGATGCACCTCACCTCTAAGATTGGTGACTTAGTGATTTTTAGACACTAAAATACCATGAGCCACACACAGTTTTCCTTCCCCTGTTTTTACAGAAAAGCAACACTGGAGGTGTCAGTGCAGTGCTCGGGTCAGGTAGGAATCCTACCCCAAGGGAAGGTGGCCCGACAGTGTTTGATGTTCAGCAAGGACAATGCACAGCAGCAAGCGAGGAGATTGCTGTGCCAGAGTGCAGGAGTCAGGGCTCTGCATGTGGCCTCAGGGCTGCAAAGTTCCCGTGTTTGGGCAGACGGAGGGGCTGTCCCCGGGGCGCGCGGGGCTCGAACGTGGGGCTCGTGGGGCGAGCGGGGAACGGACACAGGGACGAACGGCCCCGGTGCTTCAGTTGCAGCGGCGGCAGCAGCAGCGGCAGCAGCAGCGGCGGCAGCAGTAGCGGCGGCAGCAGTAGCGGCGGCAGCAAAGAGATATTCTGAATACTCTCTTTCTTTCTCTTTCTCTTGCTCTTTCTCTCTCTCTCCCTTTCCCGCTGTCGGGCACCCTTCTCTCAGGGTCCCTTGCACGGCGTCCCTCTCCTCTCCCCGCCTCCCTCTCCCCTGCAGGGCCGGGCCATGCCCCCGGCCCGGCCCCGGGCGGGGCTGCCCCGTGCCCGGCCCCGGCCGTCCCGCCGCGGTCTCGCCTGCGCCCGGCTCGGGCTGTACTCGCGGTGGCGCAGCTGGGCGGGCATCAGTGCCTGGGGCGGGGGCGGCATCGCCGCCCTTTGCCTCCGCCCGGCCCGAGCCCGGCCCCAGACCCGACGCAGGGTCCAGTCCCGGCCCCGGCCCCGGCCCCGGCCCCTGCTCCTCCCGGGGCCCGCGGAGGACACACGCGGCGCGGCCGCTCCCGCCGCCTCCGCTGCGGCTTCCCCGGCCCGAGCTCCGCCGCTCGGCAGCGCGGCCGCCGGCCCCGAGCCTCCCGTGCCTCGTTGCCGGGAGCGAACGCCTGGGCATGGCCGGCCCGGGGTGGGTGAGGGGCGCTCGGGGGCCGTTGCTGGCCCCGGGCCGAGCGCTGACGGCCGCGTCCCGCCCGCAGGGACGGCGCAGGAGGCCCTGCAGGAGCGGTACCGGCTCGGATCGCTGCTGGGGCGCGGCGGCTTCGGCAGAGTCTTCGCGGCCACGAGGGTCTCGGACGGCGCCCCGGTGAGCGGCGGGGCCGGCGGCGGGCGCAGGAGGAGGGGATGGAGGAGGAGGAGGGCGGAGAGCGGAGGATGGGGCTCGCAGTGCGGGCGGCGAGCTCACCGCGCTGCTGCCCTTGGCTTGCAGGTGGCCATCAAAAGGGTGCCACGGAACCGCGTCCGGCACTGGGGCGAGCTGGTGAGTGAGCGGGGCCAGCAGCCGGGGCTGCCGGCCAGGGATGAGCCGGGGCCCGGCACGGTGGGAGCCGCCAGGACGCCCCGAGGGAGAGCGGGCGTGGGGCCAGCGCAGGGCGCAGAGCATCCCGGGCTGGCTGAGGGCTTCCCCAGGCCTGGCACGGCATCGGCCCCACTGACGGCATCGTGCTCCTCCCGCAGCCCGACGGCACCAGCACACCCCTGGAGATCGTGCTGCTGGCCAAGGTGTCCACTGGCTTCCCCGGTGTGGTCAGCTGCTGGAGTGGCTCGAGCTCCCCAACTGCATCGTGATGGTGCTGGAGCGGCCAGAGCAGTGTCAGGACCTGCAGCATTTCATTCAGGCATGGCAGTTCCTGCCCGAGGAGGAGGCGCGGGAGCTGTTCCGCCAGGTGCTGGAGGCCGTGCGGCACTGCACCAGCTGCGGGGTCCTGCACAGGGACATCAAGCCAGAGAACATCCTGGTTGACCTGGACACCGGGCAGGCCAAATTGATTGACTTTGGCTGTGGCACCTACCTGCAGGACACAGTCTACACTCACTTTGCAGGTGAGCCTACCCAGGGCTGTGCTCCTGCTGCTGACATCTCATGGCCCAACATCTCCCAGCCCAAGCTGGCTGTGGCAGCAGGAGTTCTCCCTTTTGCTGCCACTCAGGGCACTGAATCTTCAGCTGAGTTGCTTTAGAGCGGGGCTGGGTGGGCAGCCATCTTCCAGCCCTGCTGGCAGCCTTTGCCAGCCACTCTGCCCAGGACTGGGGCTGGGCTGGGGCAGCCAGCCTGACCAAAACCCCCGTGGGTGGGGGTAGCAGAGAGGGAGAGCGGAACCTGTGCCCCAGCAACTTTGGTGTACAGACGAGAGGAAGGGCTTGGACTGCTCCACTCGCCCTGTTTGCCTTGGCTTCATAATATTTTTGGGGCAATGCAGGCAGGGAGGATAAGGGCAGGATTTTTCCCCAGCATGGAGTGGGTTTTTCCTTTGCATGTCATGGTCGGGCCTAGCCAGGGCTGCCCTCTTCCAGCACCAGAGGCTTCTTTTCCAACCCTAACTTTGTGCACAAGTCCCAGATGCTGGCGAGAGGGCAGGGGTCATCCTGTGTGACCCTGATGCAGCCCCCGCACACCCAGGGATGCTGGGGCCAGGCTCTGGGACAGCAGCATCCCCCTGATGAACTCCATCTGTATTCCATAGGAACACTGTCCTACAGCCCCCCGGAATGGAACGACTTTGGCTGGTACCATGGCGAGGCAGCAACGGTCTGGTCCCTGGGCATCCTGCTGCACCAGATGGTCTGCGGGGAGCACCCTTTCAGGAGGGGCCAGAACCTCAGCTGGGGCCAGCTCCCGCTGCCACAAAGGCTCTCTCAAGGTGGATCCTCTTCTCTGGGCACGGGGGGAATCCCAGTGCTGGGAGCCAGCAGCGGGCTCATGGGCATCCCGCTCTGGCAGCTGCTGAGGAGGTGGCACATGTCCTGCTCTCCTCCAAAACAGGGAATTGATGGGAAAGTTTAGGCCCAGCTCTGAGCACATCCAGCATGGCCTGGGCACGGGAATTGTGGGGTAAAGCAGACAGGAGCCTTCTCTGGCTGACCATCAGTTTCTGCTTTCTCTCCCCAGAGTGCAAAGATCTGATCAGGTGGTGTTTATCTGTGAACTCCTTGGACAGACCCGCACTGGAAGACCTGTTCTGTCATCCTTGGATGTGGGATATTCCTCTGCCATAGAAGAAGGGAGAGAGCCACAGGCACACTTTGATCCAGAGCCCTGGTAAGTTCCTGCTCCACATATGCCTTGGCAATGAGAAGCAAAGGAACCCAGAGCTTTTTGTGCTGCCAGTGTCACTGCACCGGGGTCATGGGATGGGAACACACAGCCCTTGTGCTGAAGCTGAGCTGCTCTGCCCAGCACTGGTGGCCGCCATGCCAGCTGGTTTTGCTTGTCCTGGTTCCCTGACAGCTGGGGCCCTGGGCAGAGCCCTGAGAGCCTGGTCTGCCCCCAGGGAAGGAGAAGGAGCCCCAGGAGAAGCTGTACTGGGTAGGGATGCTGCTGCTGCTGCTGCTGCTGGAGACAGCGAGGGTGACATCAAGGATGACAAGCTCTTCCTCAACCTGGCCATTGGAGGCTGAAGGTGATGCACTTTGATTCTGGCACCTTCTTCAAAGCCAAACTCCACAGGGAATTTGCAGATGAGTCCCCATCTGGGGAAATTCTGCCAGGTTTGGGCATTGCCCAGCATGGCAGGGAACCAAAGGTTCCCCCTTTGCTGGGGCAGATGCAGCTCATTCTTCAGTCGCTGCCCAGCTGCTTTTGGCAGGGCTGGGAGGATGGGCTGGAGTGGGTATGAAATGGGAGTGGGCTCCTGGCCCTGCCAACAGCCCCCAGCACCCACCGTGCCCCGGGCTGGGGCTGGGGCTGGGGCTGGGGCAGCCAGCCCGACACAAACCAACCCCCATGGTGGGAGCAGAGGTGGGGCTCCAGAACCTCTGCACAGCTGCTTTGCTGTGCAGGCAAGGAAGGGCTGGGCTGCTCCACTGCCCTTGTTTGCTTTGGGGTCACTGTGATTTTGGGGGGCAGTGCAGGGGGGAAGAAAGAAACTGTGGGCTTCCCTCACCAGTGGGTGGGTTTTCCCTTGGCATGCAGGGGTTGGGCCTTCCTCTAGGCCCTGACAGAGATAAGAGTTTTTAGCGTTTTTATGGTTTTCCCTTTTTGCATCTAATCTTTATTCAATAATGTGTTGTTTGTTATTCCAGAGGAAGCGTTCCAGGTGGTCCAGTGTGGATGGGGAAGTGCTTGGGAGCAGCTGTGGCGTGGATGGGCCGTGCCCTTGGAGAAGGCTGAGGCCATGGTTTGGGAGCAGCTTTTCTTGCAGCCGTGGGTGGCGTGAGGTGGGTCCCTGTGTGCTTGGCAGGGTGGGATCAGAGCTTTTGGGAGCTGGCAGCGAGCACAGGAGCATCCTGCTCTGGGCAGCTGCTGAGGGCTGGATTTGCCATGGCTGGCTGCAGGCTGGGCACATGTCCTGCCCTCCTGCTCTGTGCCAAAGGCAGCAGGGATGGGCAGCTCTGGGCACAGCTCTGGGCACAGCTCTGGGCACAGCCAGCATGGCTTGGGCACCGCAGGCCTTGGCACAAGGGCACAGGAGCCCTCAGCTGATGGGCGGTTTCTGCTTTCTCTCCTTGCAGCCTGGCTCTGCGGGTGCTGAGGCTGCTCTGGGCTCTGCCAGGGCTCTGCTGGGCTCAGCCCTAGGCCCAGCTGGGCTGGCTCTGCCCTCACATTGCTCTGACAGCTCTGCATCAGATGAGCCCGTTGCGAGCACAGCGCCTGAGCTTTCTGCTTTGGCAGGTGAGTGAGACTCTGCTGCAGGCCAAGAGATTGCAGCTGGGGACACACATCCAATTGGCAAGGACATAACTCTCCACAGTCCCAGCTGAACACCTGGATCTGCACAGGGTGTTTTGTCTGTCCCATTCTTCCTTCTTGATTGGCTGGAATTGTGAAATTGCACTTTGTTCCTCCTCTGGCAGTGCCACAAGTGCCCCAAAGCTGGTGAGTGGGCCATGTTCCTGAGGCAGTGCAGTCTGGAGCTGGTGGATGTAGAATTGCCCTTCTGCACTGCCAAACCAGAGCAAAAAGTTGTCAGTGGGACTTGGTATCTCTAAGAAATCCCTGACAGTTTCAAAGGGAATGTGCAGCTCATTCCCAGGCTGAGAAGGAAGGTCATCTTCTAAAGGATTTGGGCTTTGACAGAGTTTCCATTCCCAGTCCTGCTTGGAGCTGGAAGGGCACAAAGCAATTTCCTCTTGCTTTGAGCACAATTTCAAATACCAATGTTGGAAACAAAGCCCAAAATCTTTTAAAAGGCTGCTGAGATCAGTAAGATGGATCCATGCCATCATTACATTTACAATGTAAATGACTGAGTTCTCTTTTTAAAAAGATCATTTACCTCTTAATGCAAATAATGTAACTTTGCATTTATGTTTTGGTTTTTTCACTGACATGTTATGTTTTTTCACTAACACTTGGATTTTATTCTTATCTTTTACAATTTACCTAGTTTTTTTTTTCTTTTTCTTTTTTTTCCTTTCAGTAGAAATAATGTCCTACAAAAGGAATGTCCTTTGCTCCTGGTTTCCATGTGGAGCAGCTCCCTTCCTGCTGGCTGAGCTGCTCAGGCACAGCCAGGCAGCTCCTGGCCCTGCAGGGCTGAGGCTTTTCCCCGTTGCTGGGCACAGACTGATGGAGCAGCACTGCTGAACACGGGCACACAGAGGGACCAGCAGCAGCTGCCTTTGGCCACCTGAAGCTCCAAGGCCCAAACTCTGAGCAGCCAGGGCTGGAAGAAACTGGCAGGATCTGATCCCTGACTCTGGGCCAGGGCTGCACAAATGACCCCAAAGCAGCAGCAGCAGCAGCAGCAGCAGCAGCAGCAGCAGCAGCAGCAGCAGATGGAGCTGACTTTGAGCACAGCCCCTGCCCCTCTTTCCTCCCGTGTGCAGCGGTGTCACAGCAGCCTGAGGCACCTGGGAGGCCCCAGTGCCAGCAGGGACTGGAGATGGCAGCCCTGGGCTCCTGGAGGCTGTGCAGGGAACGGAGCTGGGCACTCCCTGTCCATGGGGAGCTTCCAGATGGAAAAGGCTGCTGTGCCCAGGCAGCTGCAAGGGCACAGAAAGGAGGCTCTGGAGCACTGGATCTGTGCCAGTGCCACAGTCCTGGGCAGCAGCCAGCGAGCCCTGGGGGAACAGAGGCACAGCAAGAGGGACAGAACCAGGCAAGGGCAGAGACTGGGAAGAGCCAGGCCCGGGAGCAGGAACTGCTGCTCCATTGCACTCTTGGAGAAAGCTCTTGGCTGGTTCAAAGCAGTGAAAAGCGTGAAGGGCAGAGAGGAGGCCACAGCAAACAATGCTCCTGTTTGCACAGCCTCCCCTCTCTGTGTCCCAGAAGGAATTGCATGGACTGTGTTCTTGTCTCTGAGTCGTCTTGTTCAGCATGAACAGCTCAGCACCAGGAGCTGAAGGAGCTGAAGCCTCAGGCCACAGGAGCTGGGCATGAGAGAACTTTTGGAGCAAAGAAATGCTTCTAAAATAGCCCCAGCTGAATGCAGCGGATATAATCATGGAATCACAGAATCCTTTCTGTTGGAAAAGCCCTCTGAGCTCACCGACTACAGCCGGGCACCCAGCAGTGCCAAGCGCAGCAGTAAACCACGTCCCTGAAGTGCCAAGGCCTGGACATCAGCCCTGAGTGAGGCCTGGAAGCAGGCCCTGAGCCAAAGGTGGCCTCTAAATGAACCTTCCAAGCAAAGGTTGTCTTTGTATCTGCTCCCTGATGAAAGATGCATGGTCATTAGCAGTGTAATAGATGTAGCCACTCATTAGTGAAACATGTATTGACCCTTGTGTATTTAGAAGCCAGACAAGGCCATGAAATCTGACATCTGGCCTTGTTTGGGGCTGTATGGTCAAAGTCAGCTCCCTTGAGCCCTGGCCAGGCTTTGGGAGGGACCCAAGAGGAGGATGAAAGCAGATGTTGCCACACTAGCAGTGCTGTCAGTTTGTTCATTCAGCACTGTCAGAGCTGGGCCCTCTCCCAGCGGGGTTGGAGCCTCTCCTGGGGCTGGAGGCACCTGCAGGAATTCCCAGTGCCCAGGAGTGGCTCTGCAGCCCTTGGCTGTGACAGCTTCCCCAGCTGCTGTGTGGGTCTGGGGGATGGTAAAGGCTGAGGGTAAATGCTGCTGGATCTTTCTTAATCACTGCAGGCAATCTTTGGTGGGGATGGTTGGGTGCATTGCTGAGCTGCTCCTTTTGTGATTCTTTGCTGCTCTGAACTGCAGGAAATGACACTGATTCCTTCAGTTGGAGTCTGTGTCTCTGGTGCTGATTTTGCCCACTGGTAAAAAAAAATTGGCCCGGTCTGGCCAGATGCCAACAAAATGTCACTTGTTCAGTGTCAGTGTGAGGAATCAGTGCCATCAGAAATTCCCAGCTGGGAAGCCCTTCCCTGGAGTTCCCTGACTCTGGAGTGGGCTGAGGTTGGATCCCTGTGTGGGCAGTGGGGCAGTCGGGTAAAAGAAGCTGCACCCCTGGATGGCTTCAAAGTCACCCAAAAATTGCACATGGAAAAGACCTTGTGAGTTTGGGCAGACAAAGATGAATTTGTTAAGAGTACATAGGAAACAGCACCTTCAGAAGAAACAATTATTGTTGGAATGCTCCCACATGGAACAACAGAAAAAGGTTTTAATCTTGAGCTCAGATGCATTTGTACAAGTGAAATATCAATATAATAAATGACAATATATGTATTTATAGAATAATAAGGCATTAATATATATGTCTTTATATATATATTTTATATATATATGTTTCTATCTATCTGTCTATATGTATATCAATATGTATATCTATATATAAAATAATAATAATGTGAAATAGTGCTGACAATGCTAATTTTGTAGCTTTGGCTGCTCAGGGATGTAACACTAAATACCCTACAGAACAGAATTGGCCAGGACCCTCATGTCAGTGGTCAACTTTGTGAGATTGTATACAATGAAAAAAGGAGGAAGGGAGGAAATTGGCTGTTTTTACAGGGTGTGCTGATACTGTGATGCAGAATGCTTTGTCTGTTCCTGTGAAAAATACAGTGATTAGGCCTGCAGGGTTTTTCATGTACCAGACTATGCACAAGCTGCAGGATTGGTTGAAAGGGTGAAGGGGTTGTTAAAAGAGCAGTTGAAAAAATGAGGAGATGGGAACCTTTGTCCATGGAGAACCCATCTCCCAGATGTGCTCCATGCCCTTCACAAGGGCCCACTAGGAAAATGAAACCCCCTGGCTGTGCACGGCTGCCCCCAATTTGCAAATCCAGCCATGGGCAGTGAGACTTGGGCTGCCTGGGAAATTGTTCTGGCTGTGATGGCCCCTGGCAGGGCCAGCCCAGAGGCTGCAGGGCTGGGCCTTCATGCATTGGAATTAATGAGGAGAACTTCAAGGCAAATGAGAGCTGTCAGTACTGAAACAGGAATTCAGATTCCTCCAGGACACTTTGCTTTGGTAACTGCTCCCTTGGAGTTTGGCCTTGCCAAGTGTTCCTGTCATGGCAGGAGGAACTGATGCAGAATGTCAAGGAGAAATTACAGTAATTCTGTTAAACAATAGTGACCAGGATTGGATTATTCAACCCCATGACAGGGTAGCACAATTATTGATCTTGCAATTTTTAGAATGATTGTGAAAAAAAGAGATCCAGCTCCAATCACCACCGTTTGTGGAGATAAAGGGTTTGGATCCAGCAGCCCTAATAATGGAGCCAGAGTGTGGGTCTGGAAGCCAAAAGGCCCTCCCAAGGCAGGTGAAGGAGCAGCTCCTAGGAAAGACAACTCTGAGTCCTGAAACCTGGGCAGGAACAATGGGAATGTGTCCCTGCAGCCAAGGATTCTGTGTGAGAACAAGTAGATCTGACAGGAGATTGTTTTACACATCCTGCCAGACCAGATCTCCCTGTTCGCCCCAAGGGCCCCTTTGGAAAATGCTCTGATCCACGTGGCTCCCTGTGAAGACTGCTGTGACACTGAGGGACTTGCACAGGAATTCCATCCAGGAGCCTGGGTGCCCCTCAGGGACTGGGACCCGGCCCCTTCCAGCCAGAGGGGAAAGGGCCCCCCAAGCCTTGTTAGCCATACACAGCATGGTAAAGCTGAACAGCAAAGGGCCTCGGGGCATTATTCTGGAATTAAAACGGTGCCAGCTCCATGCACAACAGAATTCTTGTTCCTAACTCGAATGAGATTGAAAAAAAAGAATGAAGAACAGTGTCACTAAAGTACTCCTGATGTCTGTAAGGTGTACCTTGATAATCAGCCAGAATCTTTGTCTGCCACAAACACCTCTAATGTTTCACCAAGGGGTTAGTCATCAAAATGTAATGATGGGTTATGATGGATTGCTGAGCTTCTTTTGCAATTCTTTGCTAATGATGATGTGCTTTGCTGAGCTTATCCTTTTGTAAATCTTTGCAGCTGTGCATGATATAAATGACACAATTCCTTCAGTTGGTGTCTGTGTCTTTGGTAGTGACCCTGCCCACTGGTGAAACAGGGCCCCCTCTTGCCTAAGTGTTCCCTGGGAAGGCAAAAGCCCTCGCTCCAAGATTTCCACTTTGTTCCCCCCCTTCATACCCTGAGCATGATGTGCTCTGGTCTGGGCTATGCCCGGGAGCAGTTGGGGTCCCCTGTCCTGGCTGTGTCCCCTGCCCAGCTCCCCTGCAGCCCCAGCCCCTCCCCAGCGTGGCTGGACGAGGGGCAGGACAGGCCTTGGCTGTGCTGCAGCTCAGCAAGAACAAAACCATCTCTGCGTGCTCAGCCCTGTGCTCAGCACCCGGCCCAGCAGTGTCTCAGTGCCAGGGGCTGTGCCCTCAGTCCCTGCCAGGGGTTTCCATGGCAACTGCCAGGCCAGGTGACCCAGGTGTCCCCCCCAGTGCTGGTTGCCATGGAAACAATGCCCAGCCCCGCCCCTTTCTGTTTGGCTGACCTGGCCTTTGGCCCTGGCAGTGCCGGTGGCTGCTGGTTCCTGGTGCCTGAGCGGCCAGCGCGGCACAGGGCAGGTGGCCATGGCACAGCCCCCAGCAAGGGATCCCCTGTGGCTCTGGGCACTGACACCAGCCCTGACCAAGGGGCCAGGGCAGCTTTCCATGGCCACCAACCACCACAACTGGGCCAGGCATTGGTTGCCATGGCACCAAACCAAGGAATGGGTCCCCCATGGCCGTTGCCATGGCACCTGGTGGCACCAACGAGTGTCGCTGCAATTGTACCTGGAACAGCCCTGGCACCGCTTTGTCCTGAGGGTTGCAATGGCAGCTGAGAGCAGCAACAGCTCTGCAGGCAAGTGGCCATGGAACCTGGCTTCAGAAATGGCTCCTTGGGCTGGTTTCCAAGGAAACCTGAACTGATGGGGGTTGCCATGGGACCCAAACCCAGCAGTGGGGTCAGTGCAGTGTCCATGGCAACAGTCCCTTGCAGTGGCACCACTGCATGTTGGGATGATGATCCACCCTCACAGCTGGCCCAGGGCAGGTCTGGAGTGCTCCTGGTAGCAGCTTGGGCTTGGCACACACTTGAGGAGGATGTCTGTTTGCAATGGGGAAACTCAGGAATTTTAGATTGCTTCAAAAATCAAAGAAGGAAAATCCTTCTTTGGCTGTGTGCAGCCACTTCTCCAAGCAAAGCAGGTCCCAGGTGAGTGAGGAGAGACACGATGGGCTTGGGGAATGTGGAGCAAGGTTGTCCACACTGGCTCAGAGCTCAAGGCACCGCTTCTCTGAGCAGGCCAGACCTCCTTAGGAGAGTCCCTGGATCAATATCAGTCACTGAATGCTGCAATCATCTCTTGTGTAATAGGAACAGCAATAAAAGACACCCTTTAAAATAGGTCTACATATTTCCTGGAAGCTCTTTGAACTATTTCTCCATAACTGTCAAAGGAAAACCTCCTAATGAATTACACTGGAGCAGAGGGAAATCAAGGCAGAGCCAGGGTTTGTCAGGACTTGCTTGATCCTCATGAGCCTCACTGTGCATTTGGAGTGAGCCCTTGAACCTCAGGGCCTGGGAGGAGATTGCACAAACCTTGCCAGGAGTCAAAGGCAGAGGAAACACCCCAAGTGTCTCCAGGCATTCATGGCTCCCACTGAGGTTCCTCTCCAACACAGGCTCCTCATGGACTCCTTGGAGGAGAGAATTGGTGGCCAGGATGGCACAAAAACCTCTCAGACACTCAGTGTGGAAAGGAAAATCCAAAGTACCTTCAACACCTTGAGTCTCAAAGCATTAATGAGCCCCATTTCGTGGGGCTCTCCAGGGACTAATTAACGCAGATAATTGGGGCCATGATTGCACAAACCTCTCCCAGAGTCTGTATCCAAAGGGAAACACCAAGTACCTTAAAAGAACTGAAGTACCTTGAAGCATTAATGAGCCCCACTGAGTGGTGTTACTGAGAAAGCCTCTGCAGGGACTAATTGCAACACATAATTGGAGGCCATGACTGCACAAAGCTCTCAGAGACTCCAAGGCAAAAGCAAAACCTAAAGTCCTTTGAAAAACCTGCAGTCCCTGGGAGCATTCAGGAGCCCCCAGGGCCATTCCTGAGCAAGGCTCCCCAGGGACTCCTTTCAGCAGATCCTTGAGGCCACTGGGATGTGGGCAGGACAAGGGGCTGACAGTGCCCAGCCTGGCTGGGGCTGTGCCAGGAGGCCTCAGTTCCTCAGGACAAGGCATCTCCTCCCAGCCCTTGCTGGCACAGACCCTGCTGCTGTGCCCCAGGGCACCAAGAACTGGCTTCTCTTTGTCCCCACCTGTCAGCACTGCCTGCAGATCTCTGCTCTGCCTGGGGCCTGGGGACACTTTCTCTGTCGTGTCCCTGACAGGGATCTCTTCAAAGTACAAAAAACTTCAGTGTTTCAATAGAACTGAGTTCTTGAGGGTTCTTGAGTGTTCTGTGACATAACAGAGCTGGCTGTGACATCACAGAGCAGGGTGTGAGGCCATAGAGCAGTGTCTGCCATCATAGAGGGTGGCTCTGAGGCATCAGAGAATGGGTTGTGACATCACCTGGTGGCTGTTTAACATCATAGAGGAGGCTGTGACATCACAGACCACATTGTGACATCACAGGGTGACTTTGTGACATCAGTCTTCTGGGATGTCACAGCACTGCCGTATGAAATCACAGGGTGACATGGAGCTGGCTCTGTGATGTCACAGGGTCAGTGTGATATCACAGGGTCAGTGTGACATCACAGGGGCTGTGTGACATCACAGGGGCTGTGTGAGGTCACTGGGGAGGTCACTCTGCCCCAGCCCCCTCACAGCTCCCCCCAGAGCAGTCCAACCCTGCTCGTGCACAGCCGGGTTCCCTGTCCCCCCGGGTCTCCCTGCCCCCGGCCCCGCAGCCTTCCCCAGAGGATGTTCCATGAGATCGACCCCAGAGCCTGACACGGGGACGGGGGGCTGGGCCCTGGGCGTGGCACAGAGGGAGAGGGACCCCCCGGCAGCGTCCCCGTGTCCCCCAGGGCCAGAGCCTGGGCCAGGGCTCCTTCACCCTGATACCAATGAGGCCTTGAGAGCGCTGAAAAAATTCCCAGCAAGGGATCAGCAAAAACCAGATTTAATATTAAGTGACAGCAGCACAAAATTCCTTGGCAAGAGTCACTCTGCTCCTGACTGGGCACTTCAGGCACACCAAGGAAACAAAGCAACAACAAAACCAAACAGAATCCAGGCAATCAAACCAGAAATGAACCTAGAACTGTCCCTGTGTGTGTGTGTGTGTGTGTGTGTGTGTGAAACAAGGACAGCAAGGGCAAGGAAAAAAGGAACATGGCCTGAAAGCTTAACAGAGCTCAAACTTAACAGGACTTTACTATACATTAACCTTAACTGATACTTTCAACCTCACAGTTTAGCAAAAGTGCAGAGTATAATAGCATGTAACCTAACTTAAACCTATGACTTCGCAATTTAACAGAGGAATAACACTTAACAATATTGAACTTAACATATAACTTATACTAAAGGTAACCGCTTAGCAAAAGAAAACCTCTCAGCAGCATTTAACTTCATTGAGGCCTTGTGATTTAAGCTTCCCTACAGGCCTGACTGACTCAGCTATCCAAGGCACTCAAGCCCCTCAGAGAGCAGCATTTCTGCCACATTTCCCCAGCACAGGCACTCCTGTGTGCACACAGACACCAAGAGTCAGTGCAAGGCACCTGTGAGAAATTCCCCTGAGGGCAGGGAATGCTCACCGTGGATCTTTGGTATCTCCCCAGCGGGCAAAGGGCTGAGCCTGGAGGAGTGGGGGGATCGGCCCAGGCTCCGTTGTTGTTGGGGATCCCCGAGTGCAGCAAACGGGAGAGTTCCCGGCTGGGAGAGGCCCCACTCAGAGGGAGTCGCTGGCCCAGGAGAGCTCCAAGGGCTCCTTTTGGAGCGCTGTGTGCAGGGCCCCAAGAGAGGGGCTGCAGGCCCAGCAATGGTTCAACCTGGCCGCACTTGGCACCAACAGCTTTCTTTGGCAATGTGAGAAGAGGGATGTTGTGGAGAATATTGTTAATAAATGGTTAAGTGAGAACGGCCATCCTGACATAATGCCGCTGGTTAAGCTCGAAAGGGAGGACAGCAGTCTCTGATTCAGTGACTGCTGACAGGCAAGAATGCTGGATGACCTTGCTGCAACATGAGGAAAGGGAGGTGAGATTAGTCCTGAATATCTGCAGAATGTAACAAAAGAATAAGCACAAGAATGTAGAAGTAGGCGTAGTTGCTGATATGTAACTAACCAATCCTGAGCTCAACTTTTGCAATATGTATGAAGCTTATTAAGAACTGTATTTAACCCGCCGTATTCGATCAATAAATGGGACTTGGATGAACCAATTGGTGTCTGGGTTTCCTTCCTCCGACAAATGATGGAGAATGCGGGTAAACCCCTGAACGCTTGCTTTCTTGGATTACAAAGAAACTCGCCACGGTCGAGGAAGTTGGGTGAGAGTCCCTGCAGCCAGGACGGTGCCGGATTTTAAAAGCACCCTTGAGGATCACAACGGTGACTCAAGTCTCTACCGGTCGCCGGATCCTGGAGAGCTGCAACAGCGCGCGCTGATATATAGGTATGGATAGGCAAGCGACATACGATCTCTTCTCCTCATATTTAGAAAGGTGAGGAGTAAAAGGGATAGATTTAAAAAAGGAATTACCAGGGTTATTAGCTTATGGTCATTCTAAAGGAATTTTTGCTAACCCACGTACAATTCATGAGATAGCAGAGTGGAAAAAGTTTGGGGATATCCTGTGGGATACAGTGTTAGATGATGATAAGTCAGCAAAGAAATTTGGCAAGTTATGGCGGGTGGTATATAACATGTTGCTTCAGCAGGTTTCTGAGAGAAAGGCAGCAGAAAGAGCAACAGAAGCTTATAAGAAGAATATAGGGTATGGTCGTGAGGATGATCCCCTGGCACCTTCTGTAACTCAGATACTTATGCCTAAGAGTCCCCAGCAGAGTGGTGTGCAGGATTTTCCTATAGATAGTGTGGAACTTTCTGCACCCTTACTGTTGGGGGAGGAGGGCAAGTTGGATGGTGGAGGTAAAAGCTCGCCTCCGCCGCCAGCTTCAGGTGGGTTGGATGGTGGGGGTGGGAGCAAGCCAGCTTCACCTCCATCTCCAGCTTTGCCTCCGCCGCTTCCCCCGCGTGAGTCGGCTTCGGTGGGGGGGTCGCTTCCCTCGCACGAGCCGGCTCCGGTTTCATCGGCTCCAATTTCACCAGCCTTGCCTCCGCCACTTCCCCAGAATGAGGCAGCTCCAGCGGGGGGGCCACTTCCCCCGCAGGAAGCCTCAGTGTCTGTATCAAAGTGCCAGCAGCATAGCACCCTTAAAGGGCCAGATCCTATCCCAGGGGCACACAGTGACCTATGGGGAGAGATGGCTAAACAGAGAAGGGAAGCTTGGGCTGCTGTGGCAAAAGAAGTAATGCAAATGGGGGATGGTGAGGCGATGGAAGTAGCTTCTAGCCTTGCATGTCCGGTTACATATACACCACAGTATGATGCACAGGGGAACCTTACGCATAATATAGCGGCATATAGTCCCTTAGACTGGAAGTTGTTAGCTCAGTTACGTTCTACGGTTAGTCAGTTTGGAGTAAAAAGTGAACCTGTTAGGCAAATGCAAGAGTGTTAGCTACTTTAGGGGCAAATTGGACTATTGAGGAAGCTTTAGAGCAAATGGCATTAATGCCAACAGCTTCACAGGCATTTATAGCAGAAGCTTAAAGGAATTAGGATTAGGGTTACAAAAGCAAGCAGAGTCTACTCAAAATCAGATGTTAGCTGCTCAAAATCAGGTGTTAGCTGCTCTTGCTCCTCTCTGAAGCGGCTCACTGGCGGTTACGCAAGGAGGCTTGAGACCGTTCATCAAGTGTTACCGATGCGGCAATGAGGGACATACGCACCCAGACACAAGTAGCCGCCGTGACATCGGAGACATCAGCTGCTGCTGTAACATCACTGCTACCTCCTGTCTGCAACCAGCCACAGCAGGGAGCCTCGGTTTGGACTTAGCAGCAGCAGTAGACATCACATTAATGATGAATCGGCCTGAGAGGATACCAACTGGAGTAAAGGGTCCTCTCATTTTAAATGAACAACAATGTGGAGCATTGTTATTAGGACGTTCTTCAATAACTATGCTTGGATTATTTGTATTACCTGGTGTTATCGATGCGGATTATACAGGGGAAATACAAATCATGGTTTACACCCTTTATCCTCCTATTAAAATAACAAAAGGACAACGCATTGCACAATTAATACCATTATCACAAATGACATCTGGTATACCATCATTTACTGGACAAACGCGGGATGAAAAGGGTTTTGGCTCTACTGGTGTTACACTTTTGACTGTGGATTTACAAAATAGACCAAAACAAAAAGTTGAAATTACCCATTGGCATCAAAGCATAACCCTTTATGGATTATTGGATACAGGAGCTATTACAGCTTTTACAGATGCAGGAAAGAAATCAAGGCGTGCTGCTATCACCTGGCAAGAAAAAGGACAATGGAAGCATCAACTTCTCATAGCAGACCCTGCAGATAGCTTACAAACTTTGGAATTGTTAGCAGTAGTATGGGCGGTGTCCAACTTACAGGAGCCTTTAAATGTGGTCACAGACTCTATGTATGTTGCAGGAGTAGCCAGACGAATAGAGGAAGCAGCAATTAAGGAAGTGAATAATAAACGATTGTATGAGTTATTGATACAATTGAGGAAAGCTTTACGAGAGAGAAATGCAGCGTATTCTGTGATTCAGATGACCATAAATGGTCTGAAGGTCTAGGAGAAGGAAATGAACGTGCAGACAAATTGGTTACCTTACCCATTGATAACTCTTGTCCTATTGACAAGCATACATTGGCCAGAGAAGCACATAGTAAATATCATCAAAATGCAAAAGGATTAGCAAGGAACATTGAGCTGAGTTTGTCAGAAGCTAAGGCCATTGTTAGAGCATGTCCAATATGTAGTTATCATAATGGGGGAATAGGTTTAGGCATGGGAGTTAATCCTCGAGGTTTAGAAATAAATGAGAAATGGCAAATGGATGTTACGCATGTACATAGATTTGATAAAGTTAAGTACGTGCATGTCACTATAGATACATATAGTCACTACATATGGGCTACAGCTCAGGCAGGACAGAAAGCTACACATGTTATTAGGCACCTGTTAAGTTGCTTTGCTGTTATGGGAGTTCCAAAGAGTATCAAAACGCATAATGGTCGAGCTTATGTATGTGCTAGGGTCCAGAAATTCTTAAATCAGTGGTCCATTAAGCATGTGACAGGTATTCCACACTCTTCTACTGGACAGGCAATAGTAGAAAGAGCAAACGGCACCCTTAAATGGTATATTGAGAAATATCAAGATCTAACAGACCCACAATCATGCTTGGCTAAGGTTCTGTATGTGATCAATCATTTATGTATTTTTGGGGAAGATGATACCCCTCCTGCAATTAAACATCATCCGAGGTCATGTCAGAAAAATACTAAGGAAACAGAGGTCTGGGTTAAGTATAAGAACCCGAGTACAGGATTATGGGAAAAACCTGCAAAAGTGTTTTACTGGGGTCGGGGGTATCTTTGTGTTTCCTCACCTACAGGGCCTTTGTGGGTGCCTGCTAAGTGGACTAAACCTGTTTTTGATGCAGCCTCTGGTGGACCGCCTCACAGAGGAGGACAAGGAGCGACTGAGGAAGAAACTGCCTCTAGTCTTATGACCGCTACTGTTACAGTTGAAGGGACACTTGGAAGTGTTGGACAGAGCACTGACACGTCACTATCGGACGGCCCAGGAGTTGATTGGTTTTATTGACTCATTATCAACTTTTCGTTTAACAAATCCAGCAAAGGCACCTTGCCTTGACTGTTATGATCCACATTGTGCTGCCTGGATAGCCCTAAGCTGTGGGGGTTGTAATAACACTTTTTGGATAGAACAATCATTATTATGGAATTTATGGTGTCACACTTTTGAGCACGAGCACACGTGGGGTAAAAACTGGCAAGAGGAATTAAGGAGACAGACGGGGCAAAATGCATATGTAGCTTTAAATCTTTATGAGTCTCCTGAACAGAAAATTCTTGCTTATTATCGATGGGAAGTACAATGTGTTGTGAATAGAATTAAGGTTCAAAGTAAATCACGTATAGTCTTTGTAAGGTGTAGAAAATTAGTACCTTTAACGCAATGTTCGATTGTAGGGCCCTTCAGAGGGAATCCTGAAAGAGCACTAGACTGCTGCATTGAAAGGTTGCAAACATTGAGTTTGTAAGTGACAGGACCAGTGAAACTAGGAGCAGCAAAACTGAAAACAGATAAGAAAAAGAAGGTAAGAAAGGGAGCGACCGCATCTAAATAAGGCTATCAGTAATTGTTAAATAGTTTTCTATGATTAGAACAATTTCAGAGTTGTGGGACCCTTGGGAGGATATAATTATTGAAGAAGATAACGAACAAGAACAACGATTACGAAATAAGATACATCTTGTGTTAAAGAAAGAGCTTGAATTGTTAGCCCCATATAGTAAGAAAGCCGAAGAGGCTTTGCAGTCACCACCATTGAACTGGTTATATTGGATTGAAGAACCAGACTTTTATACTGGTCCTTACTTACATTCGCTTCCTTGTTCTGTTTGTAAAAGGGATGTTGATAAGTGCTATGCATGGATAGCTTTTCATTGTGCAGATTGTAATCAGGTTTATTGGTACTCACAAAGATCAATCGGATATTTATGGTGTGGACCTTGTTTTGGAAGGTGGATTCGAAATTTTATCTGGGTTAGAGCTCTTGAGCAGAGTACTGGCCTGCCAGGACGGACAGGATTACAACTTTTTGAAAGTGCAGAACAAGTGGTTACAGCATATCTTAGGTGGAAGTTGCAGGAAACACTTAAAATATTTGAGATTACTAGAGCCTCACGCATCATAGCAGCTCGTTGTAAAGCTGATTTGCCTTCGCCTTTAAATCTACCACATGTTATACCTGTAAGCAAGGATGCTGATTTGGAGTTAGATCAATGTATTCAAAGATTGACTCAGGTCCACATTAACCATTCTAACAAACCAGGTAAAAGACAGTGAAGAAAGGAAAAGCAAAGAAAGCAGAGAGAAAAATGAAGCTTGTTCTTATTATACTGCTCAATGCTGTAGCAAGTGAAGCAGTAGGAATAACACATTTTAGTCAGCCAAGAGAAAATTTATGGGTAACACTTGCTAAACAGATTAATCAATCATCGCTTTGTCTTAGTCTTGGAGGGGTTACTAATCCATTTCGAACATGCCTGGTAGGACTTCCGGTGTGGTCTCCTGGAGAATTTTGCAGTTTAATAAGTAATAGAACTTTATGCATGCATAACATGTCAAACATCACATTGCCAGTACAACAAGGGTATACTGCAGGTCAGAGTGATGGCTATTGCCAATGCTTACTAATCCAATCACTTAACACTTCTTTGCATTCTCCTCCTGAAGAATTGGATCTTTTTGAAAGTGCAAATGCCAGTATGCCTAACGCTATAGCTCAAGGATGGTTCAGTTTCAAACCCTTAGATGCCCAGAATTTAAATCAACCTAAAGACACATGGGCCACCTTAGATTCATCCCTGAATTTGAGTGAATTCTCTCCACAGCATTATAATCAATGTAACGGCACAAACATCACGGCATCAATGAAATTACCCACAGGAATATTTTTGATCTGTGGAGATAGAGCATGGAATGGTGTACCAGCTTAACCACAAGGTGGACCCTGTTATTTGGGAAAATTGTCCTTGTTTCACCCTAATTGTCCTTGCTAATGCGGTTGAGTCAAAATTCAAATAGAAAAAAGCGTAGTATACATGACTTGGACTGCTGCCAGATAGGAGATCCACAGTTTTGGGGTACATTCAGACAAGTAGTAGTTTCAACTATTTTGCCAGGAGGATCTGCCAATAAGGCTATGAATTTAGCAAAGCAATTAGGGTGCTGGGCAAAAAATGAGCTGAACAAGATATCCCAAATTCTAGACATGTTAACTGCAGATGTACAGAGTGTTAACCATGCTGTTTTGCGAAATAGAGCTGCTGTAGATTTTTTGCTCTTAGCACAAGGACATGGATGTGAAGAATTTGAGGGAATGTGTTGCATGAATTTGTCTGATCATTCAGTTTCCATTCACACTAAGATAAAAGAACTGCAACAGGGACTTCACAATCTCAAGGAAGAAGAAGGTTTAGGAATTGACGAATGGCTTAAAAGCTTCGGGCTAGGACCATGGCTAAGGAACCTTGTGACATATGCTATCGGCTTACTAGGTGTGATCTTAATGTTCTTACTTATTTTGCCTTGTGTCTTTACTTGTATTCAAAACATGGTTGGCCATATGATAGCAAAAACTTGGCACACTAATCTCCTTGCTCAAGAAGAAAATGGGGGAAATGTGGAGAATATTGTTAATAAATGGTTAATTGAGAAAGGCCATCCTGACATAATGCCGCTGGTTAAGCTCGAAAGGGAGGACAGCAGTCTCTGATTCAGTGACTGCTGACAGGCAAGAATGCCGGATGACCTTGCTGCAACATGAGGAAAGGGAGGTGAGATTAGTCCTGAATATCTGCAGAATGTAACAAAAGAATAAGCACAAGAATGTAGAAGTAGGCGTAGTTGCTGATATGTAACTAACCAATCCTGAGCTCAACTTTTGCAATATGTATGAAGCTTATTAAGAACTGTATTTAACCCGCCGTATTCGATCAATAAATGGGACTTGATGAACCAATTGGTGTCTGGGTCTCCTTCCTTCGACAGGATGTTGTGCCACGAAGGGAGCAAAAACAGTTCCCAGGGCTGCTCCTACAGAAAGCAGGAGCTGTTTGGGCAGCAGCAGTGCCTGGAGCAGACAGTGTTTGTGATGAGCTGCAGAGGAGCTGAGCCCAGGGGCTGTTGGCCAAGGCCGAGGCCCAAGGAGCATTTCTCAGCTGGCAGGGCGGCCTGAGAAGGGTAGGGGGGAATGCAGCAGCGCAGGGCCCATGGAACCAAGGGACCATTGTGACACTGTGGGGCCCCTTCACTGAAGTATTGACCATTGCAAAGTGCTCCTTACCAGTGCTCTTTCTGATGAGAACTGCTTTTGCTGTTTCATTTTATATACTTTTAACTCTGCATCTTTTTCTTCAACCATTTTATCATATTCATTCTGTGGTAAAAAAACCAAACCAACAACAAACTCAAAACATGTGACTAAATGTTACAATTATAGAGTTATCCAGTCTTAATTTTTTTTTTCAAACCAGGCTCTTAAGATTCGGAAAGAAAAGATTCATTGATGCTTCTGCAGAAACTGTAAAACAGGAAATGCTCAATTCAAGTATTATTTTGTGGACTGGCAGAGAGTGCTTTATTTCTGTGCAGCAATATGTGCTCAGCACTAAGAGCCAGCTGTGCCATCTTTATTAATGTATCTGCTAAAGATATTGCAAAATGAGGAATAGAAAGGTAAACTAAAATGTGTCAGGCTAAACTGCTGACAGTCACTAAGTAACCTCAGAGAAGGAGCCAAACTGATACTGCATTCAGTATACCAAATGATATTGCATTCACATGGTATCTAAGAAAGCCTGAACTGAAAAAGAAATCTAACAATCCCAGAAGTTTAGATTATTGGAATTTATCTGCCCATGGGAATGTGTTCATAATCTTCAAATGAATTTGATTTTAGATGATGCAAAGTGCAGCATGTGTTCAGCTTCCTTTTCCCAGACTCAGGCCTGTTTCTGCTTTTGAAAGGTCATTAACATGGTGTCACAAGTTATAAACATGGTATTGACATGGTATCACCCATTGCAAACCACAGCAAGCAGGAAAATCTCTGACCTTGTGCTTTTCCATCAGTGCCACCATCTCAGTTATCTTGTGCTGACATCTGGTATCAGTTTCTCTCTGTATCATTGCAGTTTCATCACAAAGCAACCTCATCTTTTCTACCTGTCAGTAATAAATTGCATTTCATTCATCAACATAACAATATATTTCTTTTAAATCTCAATTTCTTCTTCCCCCTGTGGGTGCAAAGTTTGCAGTCCCACTTGGGCTTTATTTGCTTTTAAGATCCCTTTCCAATCCCTCATCTCTTCTGCAAATTGTTAAAATGAGCAAGATCAAAGGTACAGCCATGGCAGGCAAACTCACTGCAAACCAAAAGGCCATTTCAAGCACTCTGCCCTAACATTTCTTAGCATTGCCATCAAAAAATGTGTGTGCAGAAAAATCCTAATATGGGAGAAGTTATAATCTAATTTAATTGTGCTGACTTTATACCAAGGGTGGAATTTCTTTAAACTGTATCTTGAAAGAAAGAATTTTTAATGGCGTTCTCATTTTCAAAGACATATTCAAATACTTCAACCTAAGCACCTAATGTACTAAAGCTTTGCTCTAAGGCAAACACAAGTTCCATTTATGTTAATAAGACTGAAATATGAGCAAGGAGTCTGGCCAATAAAGCTTCATAAAAACATTTTAAACTAAAAAAAAATTAAATTACAGTAAAAATTTACACCTCTCACCTCTTCACGAAGTTTATTTTCATTTACTTTTCTTGTTTCCATGTCTTTTTGATAGGTGTCAACTTCTTCCTTATGTTGCTTGTTCAGATTTTCCATCTCTAACTGCAATTTATTCACCTTTGGAGAAAGCAGAATTGCTGCTGTTATTTGTTTAGGAATTACTATGTTGATTATTTTTTCTTACCTCTTATTTTTGAGCACAAACACTGTTACTTTTAAGGTATATGATTCAAGTGTTTCCTATTTAAAAGTTCAGGGTTTCTTAAAATAAAGATTTGAACGTTGGCCTGAAGTGAGTTAGAAAATACTCAAAGGAATAATGGCAACAGCACAATGGGGAAGACTGCCCTAAGCAGTCACCCTAAATGCTGTGAATGCCTTGGAAAAAAACAAATACAGATGGAGATTTTATTCCCTCTCTTGTAAATCTGTATCAGATTTTCACAGGTTTTATGGCACATTTTCTCCCAGCTGTGCATTTTGATTACAGTTTTTCCTTTTAAGTTTTTCATATGAATATCCTCAAAAAAGTCCACTTTTCTTCCAGTGCACTACCCAAAGCTGGACACAATATTCCCATCAGAGGGATTGCCACTGCAGAACACATTGAAAGAACAGACTAAAAAGAATAATATATTTATATATATATATATATCTTTTAAATACTTTTCTGTTACAATGAGGTTGCTGAACTCTGTTCAGTCCACTATCAACAAAAGAAAAAAAAAAAAAGTAAGGAACAGATTGGAAACATCATTAATTGCAATGTGAATCCATCTCTTAAATGTCCAATAGTCAGTGCCCAATGATTAAAAATGGAAGCATCTTCTAAAAACTATGAGCTCATTCCTGCAAAGTCTGTATCCCAGATCCAAAAACCAGTTCAGAATGTATTTAACAAGTATTATCATTACTTACACTGGGAGTTAAAAACACTCACCTCATCTTCTACATGATGTTATTTAAACCTACCTTCCCTTCATAAGTATTGCTTTTCTTGCTTTCTGCAGTAATTTTCTTTTTCAGCACCTTATTCTGTTGAAATTAAACAAAACAAGCATTGTACCTTAATAAGTTAATAGAATTATGTCATGGTTTAACTGCATCAAGAAATTCCAGCTTTCATTAGGCAAATAACTCTCTGTTGTGCAGCTCAGGTTCCAGAACAATTCTTCAAACAAATGAATGTTCAGCTAATTTCTGTGATAATTACTGTTTCTTTATGACCTTCAGAAAGGCTCCTCCTGAGCAGCAGCAGGGAATAACAAATGAGGTGCAGAATGGGAATTAAAACTAAGATGCTGCTGACAGAAGGTGTGAAGATGTCATGACCAAAAATACAAGTTATTTATTTTTACAGTGAAGTTACTACAATTTGTGCTAGTGCAGAATTCTTTTCTACTAGTGGTAACTGAGATACTCATACACATACATAAATAACACTATGCACTAAATGAAAAAGAGTAGAAGTTTATTAAAGATATTATTTTTGTAATTGCTCTTTTCAAATTAAGGCTCATTTAACAAATCAAGTGATCCCTAAGATGACTCTCTAATTTGCTCAGGGTTAGGATAAGAAAGGAAAATGTTTAAGTTACATAGGTGTATCTAAAGACATCACTGCAGACACAAACCTGCTGAAAGGGCAACCCAAAATACAATGTGTTTATGTATTTGTGACATTTAAAATCTCTACACACCTCCTGCTGCAACTCTTCAATGCATTTGGTTTTATTTTCCACCTGTTTCTTTAAATTATTCATCTGAAAGAGATATTTCAGACATGAATTAGTAAGTTCTACAAATGACTCCCTATGTGAGCAATTCCTGTAGATGTTCTCAAACCTGCCCTTGCACCAGTCTGGTTTGTTCCAATGGACTGAAACACCAGCTGCCATGTCAGAATAATCAGAGTTTTGGCCATGGAGTACTACAAGATGTTAATTAATAGCAGTGAACCAGTTCCTTAGTGGTTATAGAGCTAAGAAAGAAGAAGAAAAAAACCCTAGCATCTTCACAATTTTAAAAATGCACTTGTAAGAAGTTCCCTACATCCATGAAAAAATGAATTTTCCCAATTATTTTCTAGAATCTTCAATGGCTTTTCCTTTCTTGAAATTTCATTTTCAGTTCTCTTAACCTGAAATTAAATTGTAAATCTTTGACTTTTACAATGAAATTTTGAAATTTGCTAAAAACCCCAGGTTGCTTTGAACCAATAGAAAGAAAAGTAAAAATGTTTGAATCTATTTAAGCTCAAACTCACACTACATATAAAAAGCTAATCCAGAGCCCATCCATCACTGAGTATATGAAAAACAGAAAAGCAGGTTCTCTGTTTGCCTGAAAACAAACAAATGAATCTGTAATATTAAACTTCCAGCACAGAGTGAACATCCCAGTGACTGTGCTTGTCTTTTGAAATACCAGGGCTCACATGGGGACACACAATGGCACAGCTGGCAGCAGCTGGGAAACAAGAAACCTCTGGCAGAGATCACATCCCCCAGGCAGAGCTTTGCAGAAAAACCCCAACAAAGATTTTACATTGAATGCTGTCCTGCAGGTTCTGTAAGATATCTTCCTGACACAGGACATACATTTTCTTCTCTTTCATCCAGTGTACTTTTCATCTCTTCACCTGTCTTTGCCATTTTCTCCTTCAAAGACTCCAGTTCATTTCTAAGTGCCAAATTAACAAGCATTAGTAAATATTTCCTTATTGCCTTTAACTTATTTTCAGTACTTCTAATAAACCCATATTTTATTTTCTGAAAAGAGTTGCTAATGTTGATGGGAACTTCATAAGCTGCTCAATGAAAATGTTCTTACAATGCAGCAACAGGCCCAGTAAGTCAATATGTGAACTGTCCATACTTCTTTTAAGTAGGAAAAGATGTTCCAGGAACCCAAGGAAAATACATCCTGACCTGGACTATTGCAATGCAGCTGTGAAACATGGGAGCTGCCTGTCTGTTGAACTGGGGATACAGAGAGTAACTCTGATCCAGTTTTGCCTTGTCACATTTCATCCATAACCTTCAGCTTCCATTTGAATTTCCTTCACACCTGAGATGTCTAATGCAAAACAAGACAGCTCCTACTGTGTAATACAAAATGATGGCAAACATTGTTCCTGCAGCAATTGGTATTTCTAATCTGAGAAAATTTCTGCTTGGCCAACAGCAATTCTGAATAGTTTCTGTTTAGCTATGTAATCTAGAAAAACATTAATCAAAAAATCCCAGAAAGCAGCATTTGAACAGAACAAACTGAGTCTACTTCCTTTAACAATATCAGTTATTATTATTTGTTTTTACTTGCCTTAGCTGGCCATTTGCCTCTTCTAGGTTTTCAACTATCTGCTTTGTATTTTCTTCTTCTTCCTTACTATCCTAAATAAAGACCCATGTGTCAGCAAAGAAATAAAATTCAAAGTGACTTCTTAAACAATTCAAAGACATCCAAAGCACACTGACCTGCCTTGTTCACAAGTGTAAATATACTTCCTTTCCAATTAAAATACAAAAAATAGCTCAGGTACTCTACAGACCCAAGTCATGTTGCAGCTCATCATCTAATCTGTGAAACTGAGTTATTTGTCAAATTGAGTATTGTCCTTTCAAGAAAGCTGGAAGTTTACAACTTGCCTCTTGTTGTTCTTGCAGCTTCTGGAGTTCTGGAGCCACAGCATTTTTCTCTTGTGCTGTTTGTTCTTTCTCTAGTGAAAGCTTACTGAGATACACTGTTAGCTGTTCATTCTTTAACCTAATTTAAACCAAATGGCCAAGAAGAATAGTAAGAGGCATTTTGAAACCTCCTTTTAAATTAAACTTACCTATTATCAAGTGTTATTCCATGCTGAAAAAAGTCCAGACTTTATCTACAAATATAAGCTTTGCAGCAGAGTCAAAGAGATGTAAAAAGGTGACAGAAAAAGGAAAGAAAATCAGAGTCAACTTTTATATAAATATAATGGTTAGTGAAGGTGATGTTGTTCAAAGCAAGATTAACAATGAATTCAGAAACTTTCTCTTCTTGTTAAATAAGTTAGAGCGATATGGAACAACTACATATGCCATAGAATATATACAAATAGAGAAAGTGGAATTTAGAAATGTAAGTATATAAATAATGGCATATATGTGGTTCAAAACTTCCATTAGAAAACAATCATAGTTCATTTCACTGTGGATTAAAGTAACTTCTATATTACACCAAAACTAATTCAATGTTATATTTTCAAAATAGTCATACGCCTCTTTTTCAACATCTGTTTTCAGAGTCACAAGCTGCTTTAAATAATCTTGTTCCTTCTCAGCTGTACTTGTCAGCTGTGCTTTCAAATCCTGGAATTCCTTCTGCAAAATGCAAAGGAAGAGTTTTGAGTATCCATGTGCAAACTCCAACTGCTGGAGGTTATCAGACATGAACTAAGAGCACAAGGCTTTCAGAAGAACCCAACAACATCCATGCCATGGATTATCCAGATTGGATCTTTCCAGTCTCTGCTGGGATCTGGAAGTGGTGTGAGACAGTGAACTGTGACACCAGTGCTGCTCATGTCTGTCCCCTGCTGTGAGTTTCATTACCTGGGCTGCAAAATTTGGGTGGGACCCTGCTCTGGGTGCTGTTTCTTATGTATAAACTTGAATCCAAGTCATGATGTGCAATTTCACTGTTTCTAAAAACATGTTACTATTGCCCTGCTTCAGACCTCTCTCATCTGGAGAGCATTTTCATTTATCTCTCCACATTTTTCTCTCTCTGCAAATTTTCTACAGTAGCCTCAAGATTCTTCTTCAGTCAAAGTCCTCCAATTTACCCATTTTAGAAAATGAGTGAAACTCAGTTCAGAACACTCAATGCACAGATCATAACAACAAGCAGACACAGTAAAATGCACACCTGATTTCACACTATCTTAACTTTAATTGATATGGATTCTTGTTAGACTTGTAAATATAAAATCATAATGAAAATAAACCTCTGTTAAGAGTGTATTTCCTATGGCTTAGACTTCTGTGACAGAAAATGGGCCTGTGTCACAGCACAGAAGGGTTCACAGAGGCCAGAGCTAATTACCTTCCTGGAACGAAGGAAAAATGGGAAAACTTTATATCCAGAGGGAGTGGCATTTGAATGGGCATGAACAAAGAAGGAAATAATCAAAAACCTTGAGAAGGAAAACCAAAAGCACAAGAGACAAGAAAAACCAAAAGCACAGGAGACAAGAAAAACAGAGGCAATAGAGAAGTTCTTCAAAGAAAACACTGAAATTGTGTGTGAGAAAGTTTAATAGAAATGTTAAGGTAGACCAGATGGAGTTTATTTATGGCATTTAAGATAATTACAAAGCAAGAGGAATTTCACATGAAGAGCAAATGCCATGAGATTAATAAAATGAACATTTACCAGAGTTTCTGACAGCTCTTCAAGTTGCACCTCTTTATCACATTTTACTTTAGTCATCTCTTCTACAGCACATGGAATGTAAAATGAATGGAACAGAAATGATTTTTCATATTTAGCAGGCAGTATAAAACATTAACCCTTTTGCAATACCCAATTCTCAAAACTTGTTGGATTAAGTTAAGAAACTGAAAAGCTCATTTATGACCTAATCTAAATGTAGACTTGAAAAAATGATTCAGACATTAGCAAATCTATATCTGAAGAGAAACTAAATATTTATCTTAAAAAAAATTTACAGCTTATTATGTTTTCCACAATTATAACTTCAAATAAACCATGGACTGTAAGACTAGAGTATTATCCAAGTATTGATGCACCTGCATTGTTCCAGAAAAAAACCCTGAACTGCTGGATATTGTATCACACGGATATGCTGAGAAAGGAAACCAGTTGTTACTAACTTCCAAATGGTTTCTATGTGCACTTTCACAATTCTGGTATTTTTTGCAAGTATTCAACAGCAAGGCAGAGCTCTGACTCTGGGGACTAAGGAGCACATCCCTAGAAACCACAGGATATCAAATTGATGATATTTAAAGACAACCCCTGCCAGCATCATTCCAGTTCCAGCATGGGGAGGGTCACAGAAACCTCCATGGGAGGGTTTTATCTCTGCTGCAGAAGTCACTCCTGGCACCTGCAGTGCTGCTGCTCTGAGCTGCAAACCAAAATGACCTCCAGAGGAATTTATGCATGAATGGTCTGACTATTGGAGCTGTGCACAGCACTGCCCTTTGGCTGCTGCCAGCACCAATGACCCCCAAAGAAAAGGGATCAGCTGAGTAAAAATAAATCCAGGCATTCCTGACAGGTACAGGCACTGTAAAATCATTTCTCCAACTACTAGAGACAGTCCATTTCCAGAAAAGAGCAGAAAACATTTTTATTACTGCCTAGCTCATTTTCTGCCTTTCTACAAGCCTTACCCAGTTCAGCAGATTTATTCTGGAGCTCAAAGGTAAGCAGCTTTGAATCATCTTCAGATTTCTTTAATCTAAGGAAATGGTAAATTAAAAATCCCAAATGTAGAGTACAAAGCATTGCATTTGAAACTTACAGGACAATAAGACAAAGTCTTAGCACAAGCACTTTAAGAACATTTACTTTTCAACAGGCAGATGATAGATCTGCCTGCAACACACATCAAATTTCACTTTTACCTCAGAACAGCAGACATAAAAGTAAATAAATATATACCTACAGAAATCTGTATTTCTTAAAGAGAGAATTATGAAAGTTGGAGGGGGCAAAAGATTACTTTTTATACAGTATCAACTATCACAAACAAAAAAAAATACATTAAATTTTCTGCATTTAGACCACTGTGTGAAAAAAAATTCAGCTTCATTTCCAATTGTTATTGATTTTGTCATAGACTGCAACCTGTAAGATCACTCTTGGAATTTAAACTCATTAATTTACCTATTTTGCTCTTCTTGCAGCAAGCTTTTCAAATTGGCAACAGAAGTCTCAAACTCCTCTGTCAGGGCTGCAAGCAAAGCCTTCATTTTTTTACATTCTTCGTCCTGCTCTTCCTTTTCTCCAGTGACCTGAATTAATGTTTTCACTGTAGTCTGGAATTCAGTTTCCAAGTTCTTTTGAGTAACCTTCAAGACATGATATCATTTCTAAACATGTTTTGCAACAAACAGCTACAGCTGTTTCATGTGCAAAGTATCCATAATTATTTATGCAAATACTCATCTAGTCTATTTGTACTGTAAAACTATAAGCAAGGGGTACCTCTGCCTTTTTCAATGAAATTTTAGCCTCTTCCAGCTCTGCCCTCAAATGTTCTTTACTGCCCTGGGATTCCTTTAACATTTCTTCATTATGTACTGAACAAAAAAATATGTTTATATTTTTAAAAATAGGATATTTACTAAAAAATGCTGCTAAAAATGGAAAATTACATACATTTAAAGAATGTAACAAAGACCAATGGTACTGACATCATATACTAAAAAATAATAGATGAAATTTGAATGTAGATGGCTTAAAAATATTGAAAATCAAGTTCTGAAAAGTAAGTGTCCTCAGTGACATCTGCCTGACTGTACATTTGCAAAACTGAAGCAACATATTTTCCCCTTGCAATTTTCAAAAGCTCTCACTGCTTGACTCACCCTAAAAACTGCCCTGCCAGTCCTGCTCCCACATGAGCAGCTCCTGTTCCAAACAAAAATAAGGCCTTCAAGGCCCCAAAATTCTGCTGCCAACCAGCAACAGAATAAGACTATCATGGCCCTGTTTCCTGTGCTTCTATAAACAATTACATATAATAAATAAACAATCATAAACAATCACATTTAAATTCTATAAACAATTACATTTAAACACAGCAGGCAGAACTCTTACATTTTGCTTCCATTAAGTCAGCAATCTTATTTTGTGATGTCTGCAGCTGAGCCTTGATGTCTTTTATGACATCATCTTTTTCATCTCTCTGTATGGTAAGAGCTGAAATCTAGAAAAGTGCAAGAAATATCATCATGAAGCCTGGAGAAGGAACAAATATTAATTTTCATTTGTACCCAGGTATGATAAGCAGACATTTTGCTGTCATTCAAGTTAGATTAGATAGATAGATAGATAGATAGATAGATAGACAGATAGATAGATAGATAGATAGATAGATAGATAGATAGACAGAGAGAAAATATTTGCTAGATATAATCTTAGCTAAATATTGATCAAGTCACATTACTCTAAACAAAAAAGATCTCAATTCAAAATAAAGCCATGATTTCCAGTAGACTAAAGGTACTGAAACATCACTAAACCCAGAAAGACTTCTTGGCTCTTGCATTGCCCCTTTAGGCACAGATAAAGCTCTACATCTTAGATGGTAAAATGAGCAAACCTGCTTTTCCTTTTGACTGACTTCCAGTTTGCATTCTTTCTCAAACTTGTCCACTTTTTCTGCTTCCTCTTTTACTTTGGAGATACAGTAACATCCATAGTTAACATTCTAGCTGAAATATACTCCAAGTTCAATACAATTTCCACTTTAAGATTGCTTGGAATCGTACAGCTGTACCATTTGTTTCCCAAGAGTAATTGCTGAGGCAATGTTTGATTTTATAATCAAAATACAAACAGAAAAGAGCATGTGAGAATGAAACAGGAACATAGCAGGCTATACATACAGAGAGAGAGCATTTACTAAAGTTTCTGTAGCTATACACTCGTGCATTATCATTTAAATAAACAAACTATGTGAAATAAGTATTTATGTCTTGACTGTACTTCACAGACAAACTTCAATTTTGAGTGACTGTTTGAGAAATAAAGTTCCAGCTTTGGCCCAGTGGAACAGCAACAGAAGGGGCCAGGCAGTGACCAAAGGCAGCATGAATAAAAGAAGGGTCCCAGTGTCTCAGTGTGAGCTGCTCACCATTCCAGCACTTCACATCTCTCTGCCCTGACACTGCATGTGTAACACAAGCTATGAAGTACAAAAATAAGCCAGCTGCATAAACTCAATAAACAGAATTCTCACATTTGAAACTCATTTCCAATCTGTCGTTCTCTGCTTGCACACGAAGCTCTTCAATTGCCACCGTCATTCTCTAAAAACAAAATTTAATATTTGAAGTTCAATACTGGAAACCCTGGAACTTCTCCAGGGGCTGCTGCCCACCTCAGCCATTCTGAGGAACCAGCAGGGAGGTGAAACAGAGCCCAGAAAGAAGCCAGAAGCTGTGGCAGTGACCCAGCACTAAGCACACATCACCCAGATCACAGGGATCTACATCCCACATACTGCTGCACCTTCTCCATTTAATGTGCTTTATAGAACACAAAAATCACTCTTGAAAAGGGATTGAAAACCCAACTTACATGACATGATACCCACACATGATGGACACAAACAGTATCCCAACATAAACATGGAACTCAGCTCAGCTCACATAACTCACATTCCTTTCATCAAGCTTGCTCGCTTACTTCTACGTTGCTGTGAAGTTCCTCATACAATTGTATTGTTGCTTCCTTTTCCTGTTCATCTATCAAAGCAAGAACATATAAGAAAGTTTTTCTTTTGAACAAGAATGCCAGCTGCCCAAGTCATAATTTTTAATCAGCATAATGAATTAACAAAGGAATTATCAGCTCCATTCTTACTAAATAAGTCATTATGAAACATGGTGTCAAAAGTTACAGAATCTAGGGAAAATGTGTATTTCATTGAAACATTAAGCAAGCTCAACTTTTAAATTTCCTTCCCAAGATATTTTTTTCTGTGAAAAGTGTAATTCTGGATCAGTTTATGCGACCATATTAATTATTATAGTATTAATGCTGTTGAATAATAATGTATCAAAACTGTTAGTATTTATAAACTGTAATCTAGGGTTTAGCACTTAATTTCTTCCTATCAGCAGATGCTGATAGAGCATCTGAACTGTCATTATAAAATTGCAACACTCCATGTCCATATTTTCCTTCTTTCCTTTCACTTTTGTAATTGATACTATTTTTTCCTAAGAAAACAATTAAAAAGAGAACAGTAAAAGAAACAGCTATCACAAAAGAACAGTACAACTATATACAAGTGTTTCTAGAATTAAGGCTAAAAAGAGATAGACACTTCTTAAGTATCCAGGATCAAGTTAGTAAAATTATAATGATTATAATAACAATTCTAAATTGCATATAAAGTAAAATTCCCAATCAATAACATATTTTAAAACCTCAAGAATTTAAACTTCATTAAGTTATCCAACTGTCTTGGCTTGTTCAGTTTCGTGAGAAGAATTCCAGTTACTCATTACACCTTGGGGTTCAGACCTTTTTTCCCCACAAATGTGTGATGGCTGAAAACAGGAAGGGTCAGCTCTGGAAATTTGTTACAGAGTGCTGGGAATTCAGAGTAGATTCTACTGCCTAAAAACAGGCATGAAGTGTCACTTCTCATGTCTGAATCCATTCCCAGAGTGTGGCTGGGACTGCAAAGCTTCAATGGGCTGAGCAGCCTTGGGGAGCCCTGCCCTGCCCTGCAGTGGCTCCAGTGCCAGTCGGGGCTGTGGGCACTGCCTCAAACCTGGAGCACTGTTTGGGCACCCAAGGAGCTCCCAGGCTGGCAACCTTGCAGCAAACAATTTCACTGCCTTCAAAAGCCCTCTGCATTCAGCATTACAAACCACAAGTCTGTTAGACCTGGGGCTTCATTTCCAATTTTGTGAGCCATTTAAAATTCACTTCTCATTCTGAGAGCCACATCCAGTCGATCTCAACTGTAGAACTTTTCTGAACAGCACGAAATTTCTTCTTCTTGCTTCTGTTTGTGAATTCAGAGCAAGCTAGAAGTACATTTATCCGATAAATAAAAACTAAAAAAGCATTTACATTTGCTGGTCTTCTCTGTGAAGCGAGTGCAGGTTTCCTTGAGCAGATTACACAGATGCCTCGAAGCAGCAGCTCTAAAGGAGGGAAAAATATCATGTTTTCACAGGAGTGCACAGTGCTTTGTGCACCTAAGGAGTGACAATGGAAATGACCTTCAAAATTTAACAGCTACATAAAACTGCCCACATGGAAACTGATTATTTCCACCACAAAAATATATCCTTGGTTCTATTACTTACTCTTTCAAGAGATCTTTATTTTCACATATCTCATCTTCCAGTTTCAAATGGAGTTTCTCATTTTCAAACTGATTTCATGGGGAACAGATGCAAAAAGACACTGTTATTGAAAAATATATTAGAAATGCACTTGAACTTCTCAAATCCCTCATGAAAAAGTCACTTGGGGCATCAGTAGACAGAAGTCTGTTTTATCTGGTATTACATGCTGAGTCATCTTTTGCATGAAAGAGACAATAATTAATGAACAATAATTTACCAGCAAATGAGACACTTACAGGTATATTCTTCATACCCACCCTCACACAGGACAGGTGCCTGCAACTTCTCAAAATAATCATTTTCTCAAGGCACAAACCAAACTGCAACAGTCTTTAATATTTAATTGTATCAATAATAGTGTCATACTGAATCAGGAAGCACTGAACTTCATCTATTCAATGTACACTATACAATACTGGCCTGCAGTTCTTGAATGGCTTTATTCTGTGCTTCAATAATCTTTCTATTCTCTTGGAGTTTTCTTTCTTTCTGGTTTAGTTCAGTTTCCACAGTCAGTTTCCACTGCTTGATCTTCTCAGCCTCTTTGTAGAGTTTTGAGAACAATTCATTCATTGTTTCTGGATTCTATTTAGAACAGGTTCCACAAGTTAATCTCAAATACTATCTAATTAATAGTATATAATATCTAATTAATACTGTTGTAGATAATGTATTTATCTCTTAGAAACATCACAAGAGTAATATTTTTTCCACAGATGGTGATATAAGCTTATATATGATCAGGAGCCCAAGTTTAAATCTTTGTGCATCCTCTGTGTATGTATCAAAAGGCATTACAGGGCACATAGGAGATACAAATACAATGGAATATCCCAAACTCCCTTCAGACATCACCAAATAGATGGGCTTAAAGACACGGATAACTGCAATCCACCAAAATCAACAAAAATTTTGCCAGAATTATCAGTGAAGCCAAAATTCCTTCTAGCAGGTTCTTCACCCCATTTCTGTCCTCTCCTTCTGACAGACACTGCTGAGTTAAGTAAAAGCAGCTTCAGAGACTTTGCCCAGGAGTACCTGTGATATTGCCATGGACACACACAGAATCACAGAATCACAGAATCACAGAATCACAGAATAATGAGGCTGGAAGAGACCTCTCAGATCATCGAGTCCAACCTATGCCCTGACACCTCAACTGCAGCACCAAGTGCCATGTCCAGGATTTTTTAAACACATACAGAGATGGAGATTCTACCACCTCCCTGGGAAGAGCATTCCAGTGCTTCATTATTCTTTTAGTGAAAATTTTTTCCCTAATATCCAACCAATCCCTTCCCTGCTGTAGCTTGAGACTGTGTCCTCTGGTTCTGTCAGTGCTGCCCGGTGGAAGAGACCGACCCCACCTGGCTCCAACCTCCCTGCAGGAAGCTGTAGAGAGCAATAAGGTCACTCCTGAGCCTCCTCTTCTCCTGGCTAAACAGCCCCAGCTCCTTCAAACGTTCCTCACAGGGCTTGTGTTCCAAACCCCTCCCCAGCCTTGTTGCCCTCCTCTGGATGTGCTCCAGCATCTCAACGTCCTTCCTAAACTGAGGCCCCAGAACTGGACACAGCACTCAAGGTGCAGCCTCAGCAGTGCCCAGAACAGGGGCAGAATGAGCTCCCTGCTCCCGCTGGCCACACCATTCCTGATCCGGGCCAGGAGCCATTGGCCTTCTTGGCCACCAGGGCACACTGCTGGCTCATGTTCAACCGGCTGTCACCAGCACCCCCAGGGCCCTTTCTGCCTGAGCACTGTCCAGCCACACTGTCCCCAGCTTGGAACGTTGTAGGCGATTTTTGTGGCCAAAATGTGGAACTCAGCTCTTGGACTGATTAAACTTCATGCTGCTGGACTCTGCCCATCCATCCCACTGATCTAAGTTTCTCTGCAGAGCCCTCCTTCCTTCCAATAGATCAACACAAGCTCCCAGCTTAGTGTCCTCTGCAAATTTACTGATAAAGGACTTGATGCCCTCATCCATGTCGTCTATAAAAACATTAAACAGAACTGGTCCCAGTACAGCCCTGAGGGATGGCACTGGTGCCTGGCTGCCGGCTGGATGCGGCACCATTCACCATCACTCTCTGGCCCGGCCATGCAGCCAGTTCTGAGCCCAGCACAGAGTGCTCCTGTCCCAGCCATGGCTGCAGCTTCTCCAGGAGTGTGCTGTGGGAGACAGTGCCAAAGGCCTTGCTGGAGCCCAGATACACAACACCCACAGCCTTTCCTGCATGCACCAGGCGGTCACCTGCTCACAGAAGGAGCCCAGGATGGTCAGACATGAGCCACCCTTGGTAAAGCCATGCTGGCTGGGTCTGATAGCCTGGTCATGCTGTGAGTGCTGTGTGATAGCACTCAGTGTGAACTGCTCCATTATCTCACCTGCCACTGGGGCCAGGCTGACTGGCCTGGAATTACCAGGATCCTCCTTCCTACCTTTTTTGTTCATGGGTGTCACACTGGCCAGTGTCCAATCATCTGGAACCTCACCAGTGAGCCACGACTCCTGATAAATGATGGAGAGAGGCTTGGCAAGCTCATCTGCCAGCTCCCTCATCACCCCGGCATGGATCCCAACTGGACCCAGGGATTTATAAATATCCAAGTGTCCCAGCAGTTCTCTGCTCACACACAGGGCAGGAAGGAAAACCACCACCCCTGTGCCCTTAGAACACCTTGAAAGTGCCCTACAAGCAGTGCTGGGCCAGTGGTCGAGGCAGGGAGAGCAACACACGAGCCCCAAGGGCCTTTGGTTCACTTACAACAGCCCCAAACAACATCCTTGTTTTGGCTGCATCACAGTTTTGTTACAGTCCTGATGGTACTTTATTAGCTTAGGATTAAAAAAGTCTAAAAAGTTGCCAGGGATATGAAAAACAGCAGAGAGAGCACAAGAAATGTGTTTTATTTTGTGGTAGCAAACAGTGTTTTGTAGCTGCAAAGTACAGAAGCTATTGCAAAAAAAATGAGCTGTACTGAGTTGTGCTAAAGGAGAGATCTGCTGGTAAAGACATTGTGAAAGGAATCCAGTGCTTGAGGAAACCACTGAATTCATTGTTTTACAGATAAAATAAAGCCAGACAAGGCAATTGGAATAATCTACTTCAGTTTTCCAAAGAATACTCTGACTTCAACCCTTCTGCCCCTCAACAGAATATTCAGAACCAGTTCCACAGGGATACTTAAGTGTTTAAATCTTACTCTCATTAAAGCTCATAGACTTTGCAGACACTTCAAACAAAGAAAAAAACAACAACAATATTGCAATCACCTTAATTTTTAAAGATTAATTTCCAGGCATGTTCACTAAATCACAAATATCTCCTCTAAGTGATTCACCTTTAAACAGGAGACAGAAAACATTATTCCCTTCTGACTACTTCCTTTAGCCCTGAAATATCTACTGAATAATGCTTTAGGCACTGTTTGGGAACAAATTCAAAAGACCCCAAGGAATGAGATGTGCAGAGTTGATACTTAGCTGACCTCTTCATCTACTTCAGAGCAAAGTTTCACTTGCTGTGAAATTGTATCTGAAACAGGAAGAGATTTTGATCAATGTATTTCTAAAAAAAGTAACAGTGAAACTGTATTTAACAGTTACAGATACGAAACTGTGAGACTGCTCACAGTTGAAAATTGTAGTGTATGAAAATTAAAACTTGACAATATATAAAAATCTAAAAAGGTGCATGGCAAATATTCCAATCGTACCTGAATCAGTGATTTCGCCACGGCTCGACACATCGAATGGCAGCTTAAATTCATCATCCGAGCATCTGTTAATACCCTGCACAAATTTAAAAATTAGTTCCTTAAGAGTAGATTTGCAAAGAAGAATTATAAAAGCCAGAAAAAATCCCTACAGATGATGTGAAAATAGAACTTGTCATTAATTAAACAGCTGCCTACAATTTTCAAAGTCCAAGGCATTGGTAATGGCTTTGGAACTCACTTCTTACTTCCCAGTGGTTGATCAAACTGTTGGTGTTCTGCAGTTTGATTTATAGACTGTGGCCAAAGGGGAGCTTTCAATGCAGGGAACTCAGCAGCTCCTGCCTGTCTGGGCACTGGTGCATGGCAAAGGACTCAAGGAGAAAAATTACTTTTCTGAAGACTTTTCAGTAGTTGATATTTCTTTTTTGCTTTACTTCCAAGGGCACTTCTAAACCATATCTGATTATGTTTCAATATGAAAATACCCTTTTACAAGTTTTTGAAGTCGCAGAAGTTCATGCTGTAAACAGCTAACTCATCTGATGTCAGAATATCCTGTTTGAATCTCAACATATTTCATAAGGAGCTTCGACATGAAAAAATAACTTGTTGAATTCTCATAACTCAGTGTGGGGACAGAACATTTTCACTGCACACCTGATCTGGCGAGACCAAGACACCAATGCCAGTGCGAGCATCTGAGTGGGGCCTGTGGGAATCCATAAAATCAGAGGGGTTTGGGAAAGCTGCAAAAGGCAGGCCTCAGAGACAGCAGAACTGTGATCAGAGCCAAGCAGCAGCCATGAGATAGATCAGCAGAAAAATTATGCAAAAAGTAGAAAAGTAAGGACAAATAGAACAATGGTCTGTGTATTAATGCTTGGCTCGAATAAATCCCTAAGCTACAGAAAAGTTTATCTAGCAAGGTATTAGGAAGTTCTAAGCTTAATAATGGAGCTCTGTGCATTGTGTTTCAAGGCTTACAAGCAGGTATTGTATTCAAAAAAGGCAAGCATTGTTTTAACTAAAGGTACCTGTGCTTATAGTGGTTGGATAGAACTGCTGTCAATATGCTTTTGCTTTGTGTGATTGGTCAAAAAACTTTTAAAGTAAGTTGTCACATTAAGTTCTTTGTCTGCTGCCTGGGATGTGAGCTGCTGGCATCTTCCCATTGTCATAACCATGAAATGAGACTGATGCTGGAAAATAAAACAGCTCAAGGCAGCTCCTCAGCAGTCCCGTCCTGTTGGTGATTTGTACACAGACCCCGGCCAGCGATAGAGCCCTGCTCACTCTCTGGGCTGAATTACCCACAGCAAACACGGACTTACAACACAGAGCGGATGCTCCAGAAGATGATTCCCTTCAGTTTTGAGAGAACACCACAACAAAAGTCTTTGAAATTCAAACCGAAGATGTCTGTGCATGTGCCACTCTAGGCATACGCACAGAAATGAGTCCAGTGCAGGAGCCGTCCCGGCCCATGCAGGGGCAGGTGTGTGTGTGCTCCAGCTCTGCCGGGGCAAGGGGCGGGTGTGTCTGTGCTCCAGCCCGGGGCTGTGCCCATGCAAGGGACAGGCGTGTGTGTGCTCCAGCCCGGGGCTGTGCCAGGGCAAGGGGCAGGTGTGTGTGTGTGTGCTCCAGCTCTGCGGGGGCAAGGGGCAGGTGTGTGTGTGCTCCAGCCCGGGGCTCTTTGGGGGCAAGGGGCAGGTGTGTGTGCGCTCCAGCCCGGGACAAGGGGCAGGTGTGTGTGTGTGTGCTCCAGCTCGGGGCTCTGCCGGGGCACTCCCCGGGCCCAGCACTGTCCCCGTGTCCCCGGGAAAGGCCCTTCCCCTGCGCTTTCCCCCGTCCCCTCCTCAGCCGCGGCCTCCAGAGCAGCACAGCCCGAGGGGGCGGCCAGCGTGGGGGGAGGGGGGGGGGGGGGGGGCGGGTGGTATCGGCCGCCCTCAGCGGCCCCGCGGCCGAGCGCTCACCTGGGATCTGCCCGCAGACACCTGCCCAGCGCTCAGGCGCGGCGGCATGAACAATTTAAAGCGGTTTTCCTTCTCCACGGCTCCGATAAAAGGGCGGGCGGGGCGGCCCCAGCTGCCGGCGGCCGCTGAGGGCGGGCGCGAAGGGCGGGAAGAGGCAGCGGCCCCTCAGCGCGGGAGAGCTCGGAGGGGAAGGGGGGGTCCCGCCTGTACAGGGAATAACTGGGAGCGCCCAGTCCTGCTGTGGCAAAAATGTGTATTTTATGATTGCCTTTTCGCAAATATTAAAATGAACATTATATGTGTTGTGTCAGAAAGTTATGCTGTATTAATTTTCTTAAGTAGTGCGTTAAATCTAGTTTTAGGGTATAACATCATGTTAAAATGAAAACTATGCTATGTGAGATACTTTTTTTAAAGAAAGGACTCGCAGCGAGATAGCGGCCACAGGACACCTAAATCTTTCAGAGAAAGAGAATTTATTGCTCTCTTATCAGAAGAAACAAACTTCTTCTTGCCTGCTCAGCCATGAAGACGCCGTCAGGATTCAGAGGGAGAAGCTGACACTGATCAGACAGAATCGTGTGTTTGTATGGAATTTATGCATCATGGATGAGGTGTATGAATATGCAACACGTTACTGTTTTTAAGGGTTAATCCTCTGTTAACCTGTGTCCTTTTTTGGGCTTATTTTGCCATAACTCTTTGTTTCTATTGTATCATATTGTCTTAATCCAAATTACCCAAATTATTACTCTACTTATATTGCTATTTTTATAACCATTTTATTACTTAAAAAATTTTAAAAAACAAGTGATTGGTGTTTTCCACATCCTGTAACCACCCCACCCCCCCCCCCGTGTTGTAAATGGCTCCCCCAGAAACATCGCTATATGGGTTGTTGTGTGTCAGACACTGAGTGAAAAATGCCAATCACTTGTTTTTAAAATTTTCAAAGTTTAATAGTAATTAAATTGTTATAAAAAGAGTCATATAATTAGGGTAATAAAAGTTTGGACAATTAAGTTTTAGGACAATACAAGACAATAAGAACAAAGCGTTATGGATGTCCAAGTACCTTTTTCTGGGCAAAATAAGCCTGAAAAAAGACACACTTTAACAGAGGATTAACCCTTAAAAACAATAACCTGTTACATATTCATACACCTCATCCATGATGCATAAATTCCATTCAAACGTAGGATTCTGTCTGGTCAGTGTCAGCTTCTTCTTCTGAATCTTGACGGCGTCTCCATGGCAGAACAGGCGGGAAGAAGTTTGTTTGTTCTGTTAAGAGAGCAATAAATTCTCTTTCTCTGAAAGATTTAGGTGTCCTGTGGCTGCTATCTCACTGTGAGTCCTTTCTTTAAAAAAGTATCTCACATAGCATGGTTTCTATTTTAACATTATGTTATACCCTAAAACTAGATTTAAGACACTACTTAAGAAAATTCGTACAACATAACTTTCTAACACAACACATATAATATTAATTTTAATATTTGTGAAAAACTAGTCATACAATATGCATTTTTCCCACAGGGAATGCAGGCCCTGGAGGCATCTCCTGAAGCTGGCACAGCCCCAGCAGATGGCATCGGTGAGGAGGGGCTGCTGGGGGGCAGTTTGGAATAACTTTGCTGTCCTAGGGTGACGTTATGATGCTTGTATCCGCATTCATGTGTTCTCTTTATGCTGGATATTTTGTTCTGTGCCTTCAAGACTGGCTCTGAAGAGCAAAGTTTTGTTTTGGTTTTGTTATCAGCCACTCCCCCACGGCTGGTGGGACACAGAGACAGGGCAGTACATGGTGCTGCTTTTGCTTTTTGCTTGGCTTTTTGCTTTGCTCTTGCTTTTGCTTCTGCTCATTAGTTAGTTTAGCTAAGCAGTCCAAATTTTCCCCTGGACTGTTTTTCCTTTCCCTTTTTTGGAACCACTCAAGCCTGCCCTGGACTGGGACCTGGGAAACACCGAGAGTTTGCACCTTGTGGCTGTAGCAGCTGCCCCAGCACCAGAGGGACTGATAACAGAGCGACCACCCCAAGAGAGACTTTCTGAACTTGTCATCTTTTTCAGAGTGGTGAAAGAGTGGTGTCACCTGGTATTGTTCATTTTGTGTGCTGGGGGGGCTGTGCCTGTTAAATAAACAGGTTCTTTCCACTTCTCTCCAAGGAATCCTTCCCGAACCAGTTGAGGGGAGGGGCTGTGTGGGTTTGCTTTCTGGAGGGACCCCTTTGGAGGTTTTCTCCTAAATTTGCCCTAAACCAGGACAAAATTCGGTGCCCAACGTGTGGGGCTTGAGAGAGAGTGGAAAAAACCCGGTTTTGAGTGCATTTTGGTTGCCATTAGTCTGTGTTGGTATAAAGCAGTTAATGGCCATGTTTTTTGAATTCATAATGTCTCTTGGGGTGGAGGCTTGCATGCATTTCTGGTCCCTAGGTGCAGAGGATCATTAACGGGACATCACACCATGATCAATATGATCAAGTGAAGCCAATTTATTACAAAAAGCAAGCCATTTTTATACTGTTCTCTATTGTTCACACCTCAAGCTAATACATGATTGGTTAAATCCTTTTTACGCACGCATTTTGATATTTCAGTTAATTTTAGTTACTCTTTTTTCTTCATGCATCTCGCTGCAGGTTTTCTTGTCTGCTTTTGCATCCTGAACCGTCTGCTGCTGTGCATGTTCTTCTTCTTTTGTGTCCTTCAAGGGCATGGTGACCTTACTCAGTTTCTATGAAGGCTGGATTGTGTATATGTTGCATATGTCCATTGTCCTGCAAAAAACCCTCAACACTCCTCCCGGTGTTTTCTGGTCATTCAAGTGCCCTTCAGCTGACTGGTTTCATGCTTTGAGCTTCAGGGAATTGCCCAATCTTTCTGAAGCTCAAATAAATATCATATTAGTCAACATCTTAATTATATCTCACAGACTTACCTTTTCTTTTGTCTTTGTCTAAAACTGTTATTGTACAGAAATCTCTGGGGGATGGTGGACTTGTCAGATGCTGCTGGGACATCCCAGAGCACTTGGACCTTGTGTCAGCTTTATGTTAATGCAGCATTGCAGCCATTAAGAAAACAATGGCCTACCACAGTGATATATCATTACATGGATGATGTCTTGTTTTCTGAGCCCGTGCCTTTTACAGAACAACAAATCCAGAAAATAAGGACCATGCTGGCACAGTATTCTTTGGTGATAGCTCCTGAGAAAATTCAAACAACAGCTCCCTGGAAACATCTGGGATGGTCCATGTCAGAGCAAACCGTAAAACCTCAGAAATTGCAGTTGAAAACAAAGATGGCAACTTTAAATGATGCTCAAAAACTTTTGGGTGATTTGCAGTGGTTAAAGCCAATAGTGGGAATACCCAACTAACTACTAAATGAGTTGCGCCCGCTGCTAAAGGGAACTGACCCAACCTGCCCGGTGCAAATTACTGACAAACAACAGCAGGTCATTCAGCAAATTTTGGACCGTGTTACACATGGACACGTTTATAGAAGGGATCCAGACCTACCTATAGACTTGACCATTTGGAATGGTCCACAATATCTTCTTGGAGCACTAACACAATTTAAAAAGAAAACGGGGGAGACACGGATACTAGAATGGATCTCCCCTCCGCTACAGCAAACTAAAACTCTTCTTCAAAAAGCTGAAATATTAGCAGATCTAATAAAGAGGGGCCGAGAAAGGATGTTACAGGTGGCCGGGGCAGAACCAGCTATCATTAGGATACCGATGAAAAAGGACACTTTGGATTGGTATTTGAGTAATTCAAAAGAACTGCAGGAAGCTCTCTTAGGTGCATGTTGCCCCATTGAAACAGACAACCTTCGACCAGCTTTGCTTCAGTGGATAGGGGACTGGGACTGGATAACTTGCCCAAAGCGAGAAAACTCCCCTATACCAGATGCCATTACTGCATTTACAGATGCTGGTAGGAAGTCAAGAACTGCTGCAATAACTTGGCAAGAAAAGGGAGTATGGAAACATCATATTCTGCAAGCAGAGGCAGTGGACAGCCTACAAACCATGGAACTGTTAGCAGTGGTATGGGCAATGGCACAGCTTAAGGAACCTTTGAATGTTGTTACAGACTCTTTGTATGTTGCAGGAGTTGTAGCAAGAATTGAAGATGCCTCTGTAAAGGAGGTACAAAATCAGAGACTGTATGAACTATTAATGCAACTAAAGAGGGCTACAAGATCAAGCGAGCACGCTTATGCTGTAATTCATGTTAGAAGCCACAAATGGAATGTCGGTTTAGGAGAAGGGAATCATAGGGCAGATAGATTGGTCACCATAACCCAAAACACACCCCTGTCAAAGCATCAATTGGCACGAGAAGCTCACTCAATGTTTCATCAAAATACAAAAGGCTTAAGTAGAGAATTTAAGGTAACACTCACAGAAGCAAAAGCCATCGTGAGGGCCTGCCCAACTTGTAGTCACCATAATGGGGGTAGTGGTTTAGGCCTAGGAGTAAACCCACAAGGCCTGCAAACAAACGAATTATGGCAAATGGATGTCACACACATTCCTAGTTTTGGTAGGCTAAGATACGTACATGTATCTATTGATACCTCTAGTAAATATATTTGGGCAACGGCTCAGACCGGAGAAAGAGCTATACATGTGGAAAGGCCTTTGTACAGTTGATTTGCAGTGATGGGTACACCAAAAAGAATTAAAACGGATAATGGTTCTGCCTATATCAGCCAGAGGATAGGGAGATTCTTAAGAAATTGGGGAATCGAACATATTACAGGTATCCCAAATTCCCCAACAGGGCAGGCCATCATCGAAAGGGAAATGGTACCTTGAAAAGGTATTTAGCCAAGCATGAGGGAATAACTGACCCCCAGGCGAGATTGCTAAAAAGTTTATTTGTGATTAATTACTTGTGTGTATTTGAAGATGCAGGGCAACCCCCGGCAGAACTACATTATAAGCCACAAGAGCCTGCTGAGCAGAAAAAGGAAATATGGGTGAGATACCGGGACCCCAAGACAGGGCTGTGGAAGGATCCTGCTAAGGTCCTGTTCTGGGGAGGGGATATCTCTGTATTTCCACCCCTACAGGAGCATTGTAGGTACCTGCAGAGTGGACTAAACCTGTTCTTGATGCAGAGATTGGTGGACCACCTCACGGAAGGGGACAAGGAGCGTCTGGAGAAGAAACTGCCCCTGATCCTGCGACCACTACTGCTACAGCTGAAGGGACACTCGAAAGCAATCGACAGGGCCGTAACACGCCGCTGCTGGACGGCCAGGGAGCTGATTGACACCGTTGAATCATTATCATCTTTCCACATAAGGGGACTGGCAAGAGAGAACTGCCTTGAATGCCACAGCCCGGATTGTGCTGCTTGGGTGGCACTATATTGTGGGGGTTGTGGTAGGACCTTTTCGGTGGAACAGTCGTTGCTTTGGAGTTTGTGGTGTAAAATAAGGACACATGGGACCATAATTGGGAGCGGGAACTACGGAGTCAGACAGGGCTAAATACAGCTTCAGCTTTAGATCTTTATGGGTCTCACGAGCAGAAAATCTTGGCTTACTATCGGTGAGAGGTCCAGTGTATTCTGAAAAGGGTTAAGGCTCAGAGTGAGTATACATAGCCTCTGCTAGGTGTAGAAAATTGGTGCCCTTAACACAGCATTCTGTTGTAGGACCCATTAGAGGAGATCCCAAAAAGGCATTAGATCACTGCATTAATAGATTACAGGGGTGGAGACTACAAGTGTCAGGGACAGTAAGGTTAAAGACTGATAAGAAAAAGAAAGCAAAAAAGAGAGCAGAGAAATGAGGCTTATTTTTGTTATACTGCTTAGTGCAATGGTGGCTGGAAGGGTAAGGGTAACACACTTTAATCAACCTAGAGATAATATATGGATAAGGCTTGCAAGACAAATTAACCAATCATCGCTTTGTCTCAGCCTTGGAGGGATTACTAACCCATTTCGAACATGCTTGGTGGGACTCCCAGTATGGTCTCCTCGAGAATTTTGCAGTCTAATCAATAACCAAACTCTATGCATGTGTAATATGACAAACATTAAATTGCCCGCACAACAAGGGTATACTGCAAGTCAAAGTGACGGCTACCGCCAATGCTTACTAATCCAATCACTTAATACTCCTTTGCACTCTCCCCCAGAGGAATTAGATCTTTTCGGAAGTGCAAACGCCAGTATGACAAACGCCTCAAATGGCGGATGGTTCAGCTTTGATCCTTTATAATCTTCAAAAATTAAATCAGCATAGAGGAACATGGGCTACTCTAGATTCATCTCTGAGTCTGGGCACAGTGTCCCAGCAACTTTACAGCCAATGTAAAGGCACTAAGATCGTGACACTGATGAAATTACCCACAGGGATATTTTTAATTTGCGGGGACGGAGCCTGGAATGGTATACCAGCCTGGCCACAGGGTGGACCTTGTTATTTGGGTAAATTGTCATTATTTCACCCCAATGTATCTATACTAATGCAATTAAGCCAAAATGCAAGCAGACAGAGGCGTAGCCTACATGACTTAGACTGTAGTCAGATAGGAAATCCATGGTTCTGGAGTGAGCTGAAACAAGTAGTGGTTTCAACTATCTTGCCAGGAGGTGCTGCAAACAAAGCTATGAACTTAGCAAAACAACTAGGGTGCTGGGCTAAGGGTGAATTAAATAAGACGTCACAAATTTTAGATATGTTAACTGCAGATGTACAAAGTGTTAATCATGCTGTTTTGCAAAATAGAGCCGCTACAGATTTTTTGCTTTTAGCACAAGGCCATGGGTGTGAAGAGTTTGAAGGGATGTGCTGCATGAATTTGTCTGATCACTCTGTATCTATTCATGCTAAGATAAAAGAGTTGCATCAAGGACTTCACAATCTTAAAGAAGAAGAAGGACTGGGAATCGATGAATGGCTTAAAAGTTTGGGACTTGGGCCGTGGCTAAGGAACCTTGTGACATATGCTATAGGGATATTAGGTGTGCTTTTAATGCTTTTACTTATTTTACCTTGTCTTTTTAATTGTATTCAAAATATGGTTAGTAGGATGATAGAGAAAACTTGGCAGAGTAACCTCCTTGCACAAAAAAAAAAAAAACGGGGGAAGTGTGGAGAGCTTTGCTCAAGCATGGCTTATAGAAAAAGGCCATGAACATATACAGCTGGTTAAAAAATAAAAGGCAGCTGTAAGCAGCAAGTTCTCAGGCTTTCCCTTAACAACAGTAAACACCTTGTCCTTGAGGAGACGGTGAGAAAGGCATGGTGAAAAACATGGAGGCCTTGAATGATAAATAACAAGTCAATAACAGGATGAGAAAAACAAGTGTTCGTCTCAACAAGAAAACCACAGGTTTCGGCAACAAAGTAGGGGTTGGTGTGTAATCTGTGGCCAATGATGAACTCGGGTTTTGTAATATGTGTGAGCTTGATTAACACCATTATAAAAGTGTGTAAGCTGGATCAATAAATCAGAGTTCAATGCTCATCAATCAGATGGTCGTCTCCCTTCACTTTGTCAGGCAGGCCATAGCTGAGCTGAGCCAGGTGGGACAGGGAGCAGAGTGCGACCGTGGGACCAGAGCATTGAACCGAGGAGAGGAAGGGCAGGGACCAATCCCATAATATGGAAGCCCCTGGATCATAAGTTTTTTTTTTAATTTTTATTTGTCAAAAGAGAAGTACAGTTTTTTGGGGTTTTCTCTCTCTTCCCTTTTCTTTCTCTTTCCTCTTTCCTTGTTTCTTTTTTTCCCATCCCCCTTCCCTTTTCCCTTCTGAGAGAGGCAGGCTCTGTCCAGAGGGCCTGTGGTTGGAAAGGTGGGCTCTGTCAGAGGAGGGCCTGTGATCGGCCAGTCAGGATGGGACTATGGGCAAATAGGGAATCCCCAAGGGGAGGAGCAGAAATTGAAGAGGTACCAATAGGTATATCCCCAGATGGCCCACTGGGAAGGAAACTAGACCTGTGGAAATATGACCAGAGATAAGGATGAGTTCAAAGTGATTCACTATTGCATGGTAGAATGGACCAGAAGGGAAATTAGGAGTGACTATGTATACTGGCTGAGATATGGGTCAGACAAAGGATGGATGTGTCAGGCATTAAACATCCATGTAAGAGCTAAGAAACCATTCAATCAGGAAGAGACTGATTATGCTGCCTGCTTGGGACGGGGAGACCTCACCCTCAAGGGTGAGCATGTTTAAGGTATCAGAAAATAAAGAATGTGACCCATTAGAACACTTACTCCCTCCACGTCCAAGAGCCCCAGATGCACCTCCCCTACCCCCTGATGGGCCTAGTCAAAACACCAGAAAGAGGGCGGAACAATGAGAGGAAAGGAGATCAGGGGATGGGAACCAAGCAGCAGGATTATATCCCCTGAGGGAAGTACCACTGTGTGGGATGCAGGGAGGAATTAGATTTGTAACCGTGCCTCTCAGTTCTTCTGATGTGAGAATGCTCAAGAAATAATTGAAAGGATTACTAGATTAGTGGAACAGTTGATTAGTGGAACAGCTTCTGGGGCCCAATATTTATACATGGGAGGAGATGCAATCAATAATGATTTTGTTGTTCACATCAGAGGAAAGACATCACAAAGATGATCCAAGTGGCTGAGATATGGATATGGGAAAGGGAGCATGTGCAAATACCTCCTGGGGACCTGAAAATGCCCATAGTGCACCCCACCAGGGACTACAACAGCACTAGGGGGGGCAAAACATGGAGGAATATAGAACATTGATTATAAGAAGTATCAAAGAGACAGCTCCATGTAACTAAAATGCTCGTAGTTTCGATGAGCAGTAAAGGAAGGAAGAAACCCCAACAGAGTCTCTAGAAAGACTGAGAAGGAATATGAGGCAATATTCAGGAGTTGAACCTGATACAGTGGCCGGACAGATCTTACTAAAGATAACTTTCATCACTCATGCCTGGCCAGATATACGGAGAAAGTTAGAAAAGTTATATGGTTGGCAAGAAAGGAGGTTAGAGAATCTTTTAAGGGAAGCACAGAAGGTGTATGTAAAAAGGGACTAAAAGAAGGCCAAGGCAAAAGCCAAAGTAATGGCAACTGCCATTAGGGAAGGAAACCAGCATGTAAAGAACAACCCTGGTAAGGCAGGAGGATTCCAAGTACAGGAAGATAGATGGAGGGAGGATGCAGCTCCTTGGGACTGGGCACAAAAAGGAGAGTTTGGTAAATGGGGGAACCTAGGACCAGTTTGATTTTACTGCAAAGACAGTGGGCATATCAGAAAGAATTGCCCCCAGAGGGAAAAGGAGCTGAGAGTCTATGAGACTGAGCAAAAAGGAGAAGTTGAAGTCCAGGGGTGTCAGGGGCTCTACCTCCTGTGGACAGAATACCATCAGGAGCCCTTGATATCTTTAAAAATCGATCCCCAGGAGGAAGAATTTGAATTCTTAGTAGACACAGGGGCTGAAAGAACTTGTGTTTCTAGAATCCCAAAGGGGTGCAAAAAGGGTCAAGATACCATGCAAGTAGTAGGTGCTAAAGCGTTCAAAGCCTCAGTTATAAAGCAAATAAAGTTTGAAGAAACAAATAAATAGGAATTGGGGATGTTTTATAAGTTCCAGAAGCAGGGTGAAATTTGTAAGAATGGGATTTACAGATGCAGTTTGACACAGTTTGACATATGAGTGCTCCCAGAGGAAGGGAAAATGGTAGTTAAACTGTTCCAATTAAGGGCAGAGGATGAGGGCAAAATTCATGAGATGGTGTGGGCAAATCCAAAAAACCAAGGTAAATTGAACATGAAACCTATAGTAATAAAAATCGTTAATGACAACCATCCAGTTCAGGTACGACAATACCTGTGGGGGGCCTGAATATATGTTGTATTGTAAGATCTGTGTGGGTCCGAGTTGCTCCAAACGAGCTACAGCTGCAAAGTCCTTAGTTGGGCAGCAGCTGTAGCTCGTGAAGGTAACTGAAATAAATAGGGGTGGGTTGAGAGCCCACGAGGAGCCCCTGAGAAGACAGGAAGGACTGTGCTGCAGAGAATGGAGAAGAGCCTCAGCAGAGAGGCAAGAACAACACTGCAGTGAAGATTACACAAATACCCACTCTCCCTGGAAGGGAGACAAGGACTGCAGCCGCTGATCCAGGACCTACTTCAGGATGGGACCTTAGAACCATGTATGTCCCCCCATAATACACCCATATTACCAGTAAAGAAGTCAGATGGGACTTACAAGCTTGTCCAAAATTTGAGAGAAGTGATTAAAAGAGCCGTGAAGTGATGCCCAGTAGTGCCTAACCCTTCTACACTACTGAGTAATATCCCCCTATCACACCAGTGGTTTAATGTGATAGACCTAAAAGATGCTTTTTGGGTGTCCCCACTGGCAGAGGAAAGTGAGACATATTTGCCTTTGAATGGGAACACCCCGATTCTGGGAGGAAGCAACAGGTTTGGTGGACTAGGTTACCCCAAGGGTTTTTCAAATCCCCTAACCTCTTTGGTCAAGCCCTAGCAGAAGTAATATAACTGTTCTCCGTTAAACCGGTGATAAAGCTCATCCAATATGTAAATTATTTGCTTTTCTCAATGTGGAGAGCTTTGTGGGCTCACCGGTCACCCCAAACTGACTAACTGTGGACCCTAACTGCGACAACAGTTTCCAATCTAGAGCAGTAATTGCTGCCTGTAATCCACCCCCGTCCAGAGGAGTATACACCACCAGGCAAGCCACTTCCATAGCTGCTGCCATAGCCTCACTATCCCCCGAATCCATGATCTCTTTTGCTACCGCTGCCCATGCCTTCCTCCGCTCTTGTGCAATGGCCCCCGCTAGGTCACTCTCTGCCCCAGGGATCGGCTCATTGCTAGGAGGGGGAGAGGGAGGGTCTGGCCAGGGCACAGGTGGTGCGGATGGTGCTGTTATGGGGGGTGAGTTGCTGCTTGAAGCAGGAGCCGATGTTGGTGGCAAGATAACTGTAGATGTGGCAGGGGATAATGGGCAATCTGACCAATCCCCATAACTTTTATTCTTTACATGAGCCACAGTAGCTTGCTGTGCAGCCTTTTTTTTCTACCTGATATTGTACTAACTCATTATGCACCGCTCGCCATAACTTCCCTAACTTCTTTGCAGTTTTATCATCATCTAAAACAGCCTCCTACATCTTATCTCCAAACTTTCGCCACTCAATTCATGAACTGTATGAGGATTTTGAAAAAATCCCTGTGCATACCCGTAAGCTAATAACCCATGAAGCTCCTTCTACAAATCTATGCCCTTAACCTGTCGCTTTTTTAAAAAGCAAGTAAATAAATCATATGCTGCTTGCCTTTCTATTTTAAGAACGTCAGTGCTGTTGCAGCCCCACAAGGTTGTGGCAGCACGTATCGGCCAGGGCTTCCTTTGAAGTCACCCAGGGCGCGGCACCTCCTCTGTTTTCAGCGGTGCTTTTTCACCATCCTTGCTGCGACAGGACCCGAACTCCTTCACCGATCCTCCGTGGTCGCCGTTACTGATATCACGTCATTGGGGTCACCATGTTGTTGGGATTGGCGGGAGAAATGTGGCACACAATATGAGTAATCAGCAAATCTCGAACTTTATTGATAGGTTGTTATGGTTTAGGCCTGGCAAAGCCAGGGCCCCCATAAATATACCTTTTACCTGATATCTGCTGTGAGATGTGGCCAGGAAATAAGCAAAGCAGGCTCCAACTTAAACATAAAGAGAAGTTTATTAACTAAACTACACACACAATTACTAAACTACACACACAATTACTAACCTACACACACACGGGAAAAAAAAAAACAAGGAGAATGAGAACTACACAGAAACACTTCCTTATCCTCCTCCCACCAAATTCCCAAACACATTTACATTTCCCAAAAATTATCCACACTCGGTCTGGCACCACCCTTTGGAAAAAAAATCAAATCTTCAGCTCATAAGGGATAGACGGAGTCCTTCCTTGTGCCATGGACTTCTTGTCACAATCAGCAATCCGCCCGGTATCTTGCTATCTCGTGACATCTCCTTTCCATGCCAAGGTGCTCTCACCACCAGGCATGGGATGGGGCAGGGGCCTGCCTTCAGGGCCTTTTAAGAATGCCTCGTCTCGTTCCAAGCAGAGTACAGTCACAATCCTGGGACCTCTGTCCCCCCCCCATGTCTTCTATACCCCCTGGGGCCGAGGGGTCTCAAAACCAAACTCTCTTGACGCCGAGCCTCCGCTTCCCCCTGCAATACAGCCTCTGCATCACCAGGAAACAGTCCATGGAAATACAACAAAAAAGAGTCCAGCAAAAACTGCCACTCCATCTTCCTCCATTCCTTCAACATCTCTCTTCTCCCTTTGCCAGACCCTCCTTACTGGCCTGATTTTCTTCCTTCATCTTCCACTCCTGTCCCTTTCCCAGGAAAGGCAATGTTCTGCGAAGCCTTCATTCCCCAAAGGGTTAAAAGTTCTCCCAGGCGGCCGGACTGCCCGCTGCCCCCCCCCCCCTTCTACTCCCAGCCGTGCTGCCTGCCGGCACATGATATCAAGTTTCAAGATATACAGTTCGAGCACGGGCTGCATTCTCTGGGGGGGGAATAAACTGGTCGCTCAAGGGTCTGCCACCCTTCCTCCGAAACCGGGCCTACCGTAGATGGGCCACGTGGCTTTCCCCTCCCCCAGCCCAGCCAGAAACTGGGCCGGGGGAGAGACTTCTTCACGCCGGAAATCCCAAGAGGGCTCCGAAGGCCAAGGGCCCTGCTTTTAACCCCTTGGGTTCGTAGTCTCAAGAGGCGGATCCAAATGTCCCACTGGTCAAACTAGGTGCCCATCTTAAATTCCAATTACCCATTGGTAACCACAGCAAAACAGCATATCCCAGATGTCCCATTTCCGGTCAAACCACAACATAGGTACACATCTTTATGTCAGTGTAAATGATGCTCATACATATTGCAAAGGCAAGCTCACTATTGGTTAGTTACTTATCAGGCAACTACGCCTACTTCTGCATTCTTGTGGATATTTTATTGAAACTTTTCTTTGTATTCCTGCCAAAGATACTCTCCCCTATCCTACTGTTGCACCATGGGGAACAATGTCCTTGCCTGTTACTGACTACTGACTCCTATACTGGTCCCCTTCAAGCTTAATCAGCGGCATTATGTCGACGTGACCTTTCTCAGCTAACCAACTGTCCACAAAGCTCTCCACACCTTCCCACTGCCATGTCCTCTCATGGCTTCCCAGCCCCTCGTCCCTTCATGCCCCAGTCCCCTCAGTCTCTGCCCCAGCCCAGCCAAGCTGCCCGGCAGCAGCACCGCAGCCCCACAGAAGCTCCAGAGCAGCCCCATCCAGAGGCACCTGGGAGCCCTCAGCAAGGCAGCCAGCAGCACTTGGGCAGGAGGACATGGATGGCGCTTCCTTCCTGGCACAGGGCTTGTGACCATCTCCAGGCTCTGCTCTCACAGGGATCCCCGCAGCCCCAGCCCCTGCCCACCTGCTCTGACACCAGCACAAAGGCTTCAGCAGAACCACCAAAGGCCAAGGGACTTCTGGCCATTTTCCCTGCAACACTGCGCACCTGGGCAGCTTGCTGAGCCATGGTACCCTTTTCCCCCTCTTCCCCTGTGGCCTGCAGACCCGGGGCAGCAAAAGAAAGCTCCTGGGAGTCTGTGTATTATAACACACTCTATATTCATATACTAAAGAAAAAACAAAAAGAAGAAAAGAACAATCTTATAGAAATGGAAAATTCCTGCTGGCTCAGGTGGCCTAAGCAGACAGAGGCATCACCTCTCTGCAGAGCTCCAGCAGCGCAGCCAGCCAAGCCCCGACAGACGAGGCCGTGTCCTCCATGCCCAGCAGAGATGATCTTCCACCCTCTGGAAGACAGAATATCACTCACTCTGCAGTGCCTGGAGGACATACAATGTTTGACGTGCCACATCTGACACCGCACTGCTGGTGTCCTCCAATAGGTGTTCAAGGGCTGAAAGAGAAAGGAACAGAGCCATGGTCAGATCCGGGATCTGCGGGGAGCCGAGGAGAGCCCCCTGCCAGGGCCATCCCAGCTGGCTCTAGCCATGGCCAGGAGGGAGCAGGGACCAACAGGAGCAGCCCGAAGCTGCTGGCCACGAATCGCCCAGATGGCCCTGAAATCTCTGTGTGCTCTGCCCACGCTGCCCCTGGTCCACACAGGGAGCAGAGCCCTCCGCAGCCAGGGCAGGGCTTGCAGCTCCCCCGGCAGCCCCCGCTGTCAGCCCGCTGCCCTCACTCACTCACCAGTGCAGATCAGCTGGAGCTCTTCCTTCTTCCCCCTCAGGTGCTGCGCAGCCATCCCTGTGAACACAGAGCCTGTCACGGCCCCAGCGGCACAGCTCCCTGCCAGCGGCGCTGCCGGCGCTGTGGTCACACGGGCTGCTGGCCCTGCAGGGCTCAGCCCGGCCCTTGCTGCACACTGCCGCCCCAGGGCACGGCTGCCAGAGGGTGGCAGCAGCAATGCCCAGGCCAGGCGGAGCTCCACGGCGCCGGGCCCGGCTGGCGCTGCCGGGGCAGCAGGCGGGGCCGGGGCCGAGCTGCAGCGGGCCGGGCCGGGGAGGGAGCCCGGGCTCGTGGCTTACCCATGAATCTGATGGCTGCCTCTCGCAGGGACTCCTGTGGGCTCTGCAGGTAGGGCAGGGCCCGGCGCAGGTGCTCGGCCGCTCTGCTCCTGTCCTCTGCCAGCTTCAGAGAGTGGCAGGAGGGAAGGGTTGGCGCGGGCTCAGCCCCTGGGCCGGGCGCTGCCTGCACCCAACCCCGGCCTCCCCTGCCGCACAGCCCTGAGGCGCGGCCAGCAGCCGCCGGCGCCGAGCTCCCGAGGGAAGGGGGCAGAGGGCCGGCCCGCCCCGCAGCCCCACCAGGCCAGGGCTCCATCGTGAGCGAGGAGAAGAGCCCGCACGGCCTCTGGGTGCAGCACCGGGCAGGGGCACAGCTGCCCGCCCTGCACACTGAGCACTGCGCTCAGGGGCCTTCTCTGGGCTGAGGCTGGGGCTTGCAGGCCCTCCTTACCAGGCACTTGCTGAACTTCCACAGATTCTGGTTCTTCACCAGTCTTTCAAGATCCCTTTTTTTCAGGAACTCGGCCACAGAAAGCAGCGTTTCCTGAGAAGCCTGGGGAGCAGCAGAGACGTGGAGATGGCCCCACAGCGCAGGGCGCAGTACCTGCGTCCCTGTGCCAAGGCCTGGAGGAGGCTGCAGCTCAGCAGGCGCCAGGGCAGGAGGCAGACGAGCCCCCTTCCAGGGGAACAGCAGCAGCCCACGGGTCCTCACCTGTGCCACAAGCCGCTTCTCATCATGGCAGTGGAAGAAGAGGGGCAGCAGGCTCTGGCAAAGAGGTGTCTTCAGGGCCTTTTATTTCCTTTTCCCTTTCTGGATGAGTTACCAGTGTTCGGAATAGCAGTATGGAGAGCAGCTGCACCTGGCTATTGTTCTGTATGGAAGGAAGAAATAAAGACCTCAGCATTGGCTGCACGAGGCTCAGTCTGGCACAGGCCTGCAAATTCACAGGGCACAAAGTGTCCGGACAGCACCCAGTGGCAGTGGATGGGAGCAGTGAGCCTTATATGGTCAAAGAGTGGCAGGAGCGCCTCAAGCAGCTGCAGTGTGATGGGGCTGGGCAGCAGCATGTCATTGTCCAAGATGATAAAGCTGAGTAGCATGACTGTCATGCTAACTATCTCTCCATCCATCTGCATCCCACAGCAAGTCCACAAGACTTTCAGTCAGGCTCCACATTTTTTCAGCCTGTGTGGAAAACAAGTTTGTGAAAGGCCACCCTGCTGCCGCAGGGCCCAGAGGCCAAAGGCCTGTCCTGAAGCACTGGGGCAGCTGAACTGGGAGGCAGGAGAGCTGGGAGCAGCTGCCCCAGCGCCCGAAGCCCAGGCAAGGCCAAGCGACTGCGTTGCCCAGCCCCACGCTGGCTGCAGGGCTTCAGCCACTGCCCCCTTCTCACCATCAAGGGATTCTTGCCCAGCACTACGAGGCCTCGGAGTGCCAAGTAACGCGTGGCCCTGTGCTCGCTCTGCAGGTTCTGTGCCAGGATCTCCAGAACACTGTCACTGCATTCCCTCAAGTCCAGGCACTCGAGGACCTGAAAGGCACAGGGCAGTGACAGGGAGCCAGCCGGCAGGAGCCCGGAGCTGCACAGGGCTGGGCCCAGGCAGCAGCACAGGGCACGGGCACTGTCCTGGCAGCTGTGTCTGCGAGAGGGCAGAGAGCTGGGAGGCAGCTCAGCCAGGCAGCACTGGCCTTGAGGCTCACCTCCACAAGGAATGCCAGGGCAGGGAAATCCCAGTATGGCATCTCTTCACCCAGCATGGTGAGCAGGTAGAATGCAATCCCGGAACAAAAGTGTATGGCTGAATGGCAAAGTATCCTGACGAGAGGAAAAGGAAACCAGACCCTGAGCCAGTGGGGCAAATCTCTCCCAGGAGTGACTCACAGAGTTCTCATCTTTCCCCACCACCTTTCCAGCAAGGGGGCCTGGGCCATTTGGGAGTTGGTTGCTCATGGGCACCCTCCTCTCCCAGACTTTCCCAGTGTGCTTGGCCATCCCTCAGTGACAAGGCCCTCTGGCCCATGACCACAGGGACTTTGTGGGACACCCTGGGCAGAGAGCACAAATGTCAGAGGCAGTGGGGAGAAGGGGGTCTCACCTGGCCAGTACAGCCACGGCAAAGTGGTAGGTGTCAAGACAGAGCAGCGTGTCCCAGGCACACCTGTGTTCCATTGCCACCGCCACATCCTCACAGCGGAGAAGGCAGAGCAGGGACTTCAGGGTGTGCACTGCAAACCTGTGTGCAGAGAAAAGCCCAGGTCACACTGGCAGCACTGGCTCCTTGGCAGGACACGTGGCAGGGACAGGAGGAGTGGCATGGAGCACCTGTTGGGGCTGGTGGCAAGGCCGTGCTCTTCCTGGCATCCCTTCCAGAATGTATCGACCTCCTCTGGCATATCCAGAGTGCTGAAGAACACTTGGAAGAGGAGATGCACAAACAGCTGGGGGAAATACACCTTGAATATCTGTGGCAGACAGGGCAGCTGGAGGATCTTCCACATCACCACGGTTGCCTGCAAAGGACAAAGCCCCCCGAGACAGCACTCAGTGCTGAGGTGTCTGTGTGGCAGGGCCTAAGCGTGGCAGGGAGAGGCCCGGAGAGACATTGGCAGGGGGAGCACGGGGCCTGGTGGGCCTGAAGCTGCCCCTGGGCCAGGTTTCAGGCCAGCGCCTGAGGCAGGGAGATGCAGTGGGCGAAGAAGGAAGGAGAGCTGCTGGAGAGGGAGCCTTGGGGCCAGCAAAGGCCAGTTTTAGAAACTCACAGCCAGGGCAAAGACACCCGTTTCGTTCCCATCGGAGGTGCACGTGCTGTGCTCTGGCCAGCTCCCCAGCACATCCAGGAGGATCAGCTGCGCCAGCTCTGCAGTCCTGGCTGAGCCCATGATGGTCTTCCACATGGCCATGGCATGTGGGGTCTGTCTGACCCTCTGTGGGGTCAGAACTCTGTCTCAGGGGTGTCTCAGACACAGCACTGGGGGGAGCTGAGCTGGCTGCCAGTTCTGCCTCTGCCCACTGGCCCTGGCCAGCAGCAGCCAGCCAGCCCAGCCCTGTGGGGACAGAGCCCTGAGGGGCAGCGAGGGAGCATGGCAGCAGGCTCAGGGGCTGACGTGCCAGGGCTGGGAAAGGCAGCAGCCAGAGGGCCCGGGAAGTCTCTCTTGGTCAGACACCTGGGACAGGCTGTACAGGGTGATGGGCTGGGGAGCCCTGAGCCCTGTAGGCAGGTGGGCCCCATACCTGTCACAGGACGGGGCCACACGCAGGAGCGTCATCACTGCATCATCTGGCTGTGCTTCCAAGAGATCCAGCAGGGCCTCTTGCAGCCCATGCCCAGCACAGTCATTGGCCAGGAGCCACTGGTGGATGAACCTCACCATGGCAGGCACCTGGAGAAGGCACCAGGAGACTTGGAAAGCTGCCAGAGGGAGCAATGTTCCCAGCTTCCCCAGAGAAGTGCTTCCCTTCCCAGCCCACTGCCATGTGGCCCCAAATGCTCACAGCAACCAGCATGCGTGGCTTGGGAGGCCAAGCAATTCCTGGGAGGATCAAACCCTGGCCACAGGCTGCTTACTTGGTTTGGATAGTAAAAATTTTCCTCTACAAGCATACACAGGAGGGCAGTGCTGGGCTTGGTTTGGAAGATGGGAGAGTAGGGTCTGAGCCCAGTGCCCATTGCGATGGTCTCTTCCTCGTGCATGCTCTTGATGAATTTGCAGACAAACTGTAGGAGAAGGGCAGGAAGCCGAGGATATTTCATGGAGTGCTGCACACACGGTGCTGGGCTGAGCAGGGACAGCAGGCCCAGCCCAGGTGGGGGTGGCTGCAGGTACCTGCGCTGTTCTGCGGAAGTGACCACGGCTGGATTCCTGCTCTTGTGTGCGCTCCAGGGCTGCATCTGGCAAAGAGCGAGCACAGCCAGAGCTGAGGGGCTGCGGGAGAGGCCGGAGAACACAGCCCAGCCCTGCGCTCCCCAGGCAGGGAGAGCCCCGGGATGGCCCAGGGGATGGAGCACGGCAACTGCGGGGTGTCTGCCCGGCCCCTCTCCTGTCCTGTCAGTGGGCATTTTCCCAGGGGATAGCATGGCATGGCATGGCATGGCATGGCATGGCACGGCACGGCATGGCATGGCATGGCATGGCATGGCATGGCATTGCATGGGGCCAAGCTGGCTGCAGGCACAAGTCCCACAGTCAGGCTCTGCCACTCAGCCTCCTGCGATGGATGGAATGGCACCACCTCCTCGGTCTCCTGTGATAGGGCAGCTCCATGGCCTTCTTCCTCCTCCTCCACCCAGGCCATCTTGGGCACTATTGAGGGTCGCTGCTCCATATCTTTGACTGGATTTGTGGCAACTTGCAGGAGGGTTGCCTTGGAGAAGCTCCAAGTCACCAAGTCCTGCAGTTGTGCCTGGAAGGCACCTTCAAGAGAGAAGCCTCAGGAAGGCTGCAGGACAGCAAGTCCTGCACTCGGTCTCAAGGGCTCCTGTCACAAGGACAGGAGACTCCCGTCAAGGATTGTGGTCTGGCCTCGAGGGCACCTGCAGAAGAGAAGCCTCAGGGAGACCACGGGTCAGCAAGTCATGTGGTCTGGCCTCGAGCTCAGCTGCAGGAACAAGGCCTCGGAAAAGCTCTGGGTGGGATACGAACGAGCGCGCTGTTGTCAAGGTCCGCCCGAATGAACAGGTGACGGATGATTTTTTGGTGCAAAAATAACCAACAAGGCACAGGGGCTTTGCAGTAACAAATCAACAAAATGCAATTGTATTGATAATAACCACAGCTGAATATGCGTTTGTTTTGGGAATCTGGGGAAGAAAAGTGTAAGACAAGGGAAGGGGGAGGAAAGAAGGTGTCGTTGTCCTTCGGGGTCCAGCAGTCAAAACTCACTGGTGCACGTCTCGGGAAGATCTCCGAGGACAGTCGGAATGCACCCCAAAAATATACCGTTTTTCGTTGGGGGAAGGGCGGCCAAAATTAGGTTTCCATGGAGGGGAAAAGAATAGGAACAGGAGGAGGGGGAGAGGTTATTCCATTGTTTTCATGGCCGAATGCTCACAGGTACGTTTATTCTGGGCAGGTTTTTCCCCCCCTCCCCGAGCAGGGGGGGTGGTCAGTCCCAGTCTCTGGAGGGGGGTGCCAGGGGGGTGCCAAGGGGGTTTCTTGTCTTGTCTTGGTTCCTTTATGAGAGGATTCGCATCTCTGTTTGTCTGTCATGGTGGTTGCAGGCAGGCAAGAGGGGTCTTCTCTTGGAGGGGGGAGCCACCTCAGACCAGCCAAGTCAGGAGGTAAGGAGAAAGTACAGATCCATTGTTCAGAAAACAGCAGCATACCCCTTTCGAATACATAGCATAGCATGTTCTGCAAACACCACATGTGAACACACTGTATAAGCATGAGACTTTCTCTCCCAACTGGCTCAACAGTTTTTAACCTTTCGGTAGTCTTTTCTCATGACAATTGTGAGGCAAAAAATGAAAGGTTTTCGGATAGACTCTCACACCCAGGAGCAGCTCAGCACCCTCCAGCCCCTCCTGAGTCCAACATGTCGTTTCCGCTGCCCCCGAGCCCCCTGGCCATGCCCTCTAAACAACACAGACATTGACCCACCTCTGCAGGAGTAGCTGATGGCCCCTTCTTTTATTGCAATAAAGAGATGGAACAGCCCGTGTCTGGGTGGCAGCAGGATCAAAGCCCAGCCAGCAGCAGCACTGGCTGAGCTCCATGGCCAGGAGCAGCCGTGGATGCCCACGGTGTGGGCAGGCAGGAGCCAGGTAGGGGCTGCTGTGACCAGCGGTGGGGTCCCAAGGGCTGGGGGAGCCCAGGGGGCAGGCAGCAGCATGGGGCTCCTGAGAAAAAGCAACCCCATTTTCCTAGGTTTTCTGTTTTAGAAATTAGAAATTTGTAGGAATATTTCAAAATAGTTTTTCTGTAGAGAGACATCCCCAAATATTTCTTCCCAATTCCTATAGTAGTTAAAGATTTTTCTAACTAGTTTTAGAATCCAGGAAAAGTGACCTCATTTTGTCTTCACTTTTCATCTTTAGAAATATTTAGAAATATCTTTTGTAGAGAGAAATCCCCAAATGTTTCATTCCTGTTTCCACAACACATCTGTATGTTTGAAACTAGTTTTAGAGTTTTAGAAAATATTTTCCCCTTATACAATGAGAAATGAAATTGCATTTCAGTGGTAGTCTTTATTCTAGGAAGAAGTAAGACCCCTTCAGCCAGCCAGCCTGCTGCAGAGGCTCTTTTCCTGCAGGAGCTTTGTACCTAGTCACAACCAACACACATAAAACCTTTTCCCAGATATTTCGGGGGATTTTTGACAAGCTCCCGTCTTAGTGTTCTCAGACAAACTTTGAGCACAGTGGGAATGTCTTCAAGTTACCATCTTTCTTTGCTTCTGGTGAAACTCCCTCAGTTCTAGAGCAGGGCCTTCTCTGAGCTTCCTGCTGCCCCCGGGCTCTCCTCCCGGCTTGCTGGGCTTTTTTGGGTGGCACAGCCTGTGCCAAGGGGCGGCAAGGTGCCTGCAGGCCCCAGCTCTGGGGGAAACGGAGAACGTCCTGCCCACATCCACCGTGCTGCCAGCTCAGCAGTGCAGCACAGCATGGGCTGATGCTCCCCATTGCTCCCACAGGTGCAGCCGGCCCCACCACACGTGTTCCCTATTCCCCGAAGGGAATTGATTTTTGTCAGGGAACACTAACTGTTGGCTAGAGTTAATGGCAAGCCTGGCTTTTCTCTGGCATGCAGGGTATGGGGGACTCCTGTAATGCTGGCAGATGACCAGGGTCCATCATGCGGCACATGGGCTGGAGGGACGGGTCTTGTGCGTGTTGAGTTTTGCAATAAGACATGTGGGGCTTCTGGTCCCTTGGAAGTGGTGCATGTGGCTGGGGTACCTCATGAGCTTCTATGGGGATTTGGAATATTTTCTATGGTGTTCAAGTGACTGCAGACATCTGTAAGGCTGGCAGGGGCTTGACTTCCTTGCGATTACCGTGGCGGTTTAGTGCTTGCTGTCAAGGCCTGGAGAGGAGCTGAGTCCTTGCTAAGGTGGGCAGGATGCTGGGTTCTTTTGTGAGGCACACAAGGCCATCTTGGGGTCTCTGCATTGGTGTTCATGGACTCCTTGTGAGGCACACAGGGTTATTTTCGGGGCCCTGCTGAGGGGTGTAGGGATCCCTCATGAGGCACAAGGGAGTAATGATGGTCTCTACTGAGACTTGCAGGAGTCTCTCATGAGGTGTGCAGCGGGGTTTTTCAGTCTCCTCAGCGCAGCAAAGGCCACTCTCGGTCAACGCTGTGCAAAGTCAGCAGGAAGCTTCCTGCAAAGCCTCGGGCCCGGCCTGCGGGCCCAGCGGGTGGGTGGAGCCCCTCCTTGGGGGCCGTGCGAAGCCTCTGGAGCCGCCGTGCCCCTGTCGGGCCAGCCCCAGGCCCCGTGGGGAAGGGCCGCGGCCCCGGGCTCTGCTGGGGCTGGCAGGCTGTGCTGCAGGCACAACAAGAGCCTTGCTACACCCTGGCCCTGTGCTGCAGCCCAAGGCATTTGCAACCATGGCCGTGCCCTGGAGCAAAGGAGGCACCTGGGGCTACAGGGCAGAGGAAAAGCATGGTGGGGAGGAGAAAGATCAGGGACAAGATTGCCCTTGAAAGGCAGAGGCGCTCTGGGGCCCGCTCCTGGCCAGGGAGCATGCCCAGAGCTGTGCCGTGCTGGCCGGTGCCTTGAGGGACAGCTGTGCAGCTGGGCCAAGCTGTGCCAGCAGCTCCAGCCGTGCTAGGGAGCCTTGCCAGTTCTGGGCCATGCTGTGCAGGAGGCTCCCTGTGTGCCACTGGCAGCTGGGGCATCAGCCACCTCCTCTCCTCACAGGAGTGTCTCTGCAGCTTCACAAGACTTGCCAAATAACTCAGCCAGGGAGAACTGGACCTGTCATGTCTCATTTCCATGCCAGTGTCCGTTGTTCCTGCCATGTCTGCAATACCAGTTTGTTGCTGGGGTCATGCTGTTGCCACCACCACCCAGAACAGGACGCTCTGTCCCCAGTGGGGCTGGCTCTGCTCTACAGCCAGGCCCAGAGGAGCAGCCCTCCAGACAGGGAAAGGCCTGAGTACAGCAACGTCTTTGGGCTTCAGCTCATGTCTCCGTGAGCTACCACCAGCACAGGCTGAGCTGCTTGTCTAGGCACAGCCATGGGTGGGCAGGCAGTGGCCAAGCATGGGGCCCTTGAGACACCTTTTTTTGGCTTAGTTCTTCATTTTATTAATTAGCAACTTTTAGAAATATGTAGGGTTTATTCTTTTCCTATTAAAGAAATCGCCAAAAATTTGTCCCCCATTTTCCATAGCAGTTTTTTCAAAGTAGATTTAGAATTCAGAATAACTTTGAACCTTTTTACACTTTTAGAATCAACTGGACTTGTCATCTTGCATCTCTGTGCCAGTGTCCATTGTCCCTTCCCCACAGCTGCATTACCAGCTTATTGCTGGGGACATGCTTTTGCCTCCACCCCCCAGAACAGGACCCTCTGTCCCCAAAGGTGCTGGCCCTTCTGTCCAGCCAGGCCAGGAGGTGCAGCCCTCCTGCCAGGGAAGGGCCTGAGTCCACCAACATCTTTGGCCTTCAGCTCAGATGTCTGTGTGCTACCACCAGTGCTGGCGGAGCTGCTTGTTTGGGCACAGCCAGAGCTGGGCAGACAGCAGCTGAGCACAGGGCTCCTGTGAAAAAAAATGACCCCATTTTGTCTTCATTTTACATTTTTACATAGCAGAAATTGTTCAAAATATTCAGAAACAGTTTTTGTAGAAAAAAATCCCCATATATTTCTTCCCTTTTCCCACAGGAGTTCAGGATTTTTCAAAGTAGTTGTAGAATTCTGAAAAATGTAGAACACTTTAATACTTGCAGAATAAAAAATAAAACTTCATTTATTGGTGATCTTTACTCTAAGAAGAACTAAGTCATCACAAGGCACCCAGCATACTGGAGAGGCTCTTTCCCCACTGGACATTCTTACCGAGCGGCAATAACCAACCTAAAACCTTTTCCCTGATATTTTCTGGGATTTCTGAGAAGCTCACCTCTCAGTCTTCAGAGGCAAACTTGGAGCACAGTGGGAATCTCCTGCTGTGCAGGAGGGTCTCTGTGTGCCAGCTGCAACTGGGACCTCAGTAACCTCCTGTCTCAACAGGCGTCCGTCTGCAGCTTCACAGGAGCGGCCAAACGCCTCAGTCTGGGACACCTGTACCAGACATTCCCCATCGCCATGCCCATGCCCGATGCCCCTGTCACAGCTGCTTTACCAACTTGTTGCTGTGCAGATGCTGCCACCACCCAAACAAGGTCCTCTCCCCCTGAAGGCACAGGCCCTGATCTCTGGCCCCTACTGAAGGTGGGCAGAGCTTGGCCCAGCATTTCTGTTGCAATAAAGAGATGGAGCTGTCAGCCCAGTGTCCGGGTGGCAGCAGCAGCAAAGCCCACCTGGCAGCCACACTGGCTCAGCTTTGTGCCCAGGAGCAGCCATGGATGCCCACGGTGTGGGCAGGCAGGAGCCAGGCAGGGGCTGCTGTGACCAGCGGCGGGGTCCCGAGGGCTGGGGGAGCCCAGGCTGAGCGTCCCTGGGCTGAGGGCACATTTCCTTCCCCAGCATCATCTGGGCCTGGACCTCCTCCAGTGGCAAGCCCAGGAAAAGCAGGAAGCCATCAAGAGCATCTCCATGGACACAGTCTGACCCACAATGTCAGCAGGTGACAAATAAGGTTTTGCTGAGCAATGGACCTGGGATACACAAAAACAATCAAGGCAGTCCATTTGTACAGATGCGGACACACTCTGGGGGTATAGCTAAGGCCATGAGGTCACAGCAGGCTCAGGGGTCACAGCAGGTTGAGGTCACAGTTGGCTGTGAGGTCACAGAGGTGCCAGACCCAGTGGTTGCACAGCAGCACGAGGAGCGAGCACTCAGTCCTTGAGCACAACTGTTGTGGCAGCAGCAGCGGTGGCAGCAGTGGTGCTGACATTGGGACAACGCTGTAAGGACAGCGGTGGCAGCAAGAGCTGCAAGACTGGCAGAGGGCAAGGCACCATGGCCCTTGCTCTGTGCCTCTTCCTCCTGCACCTCCTGGCCGTGGCCCTGCCTGCCAGGGCTGCCCAGGCTGCTCCGCAGCAAGCATGGCGAGCAGGTGAGCCAGCAGCCTGGCTCCCCTTTCCCAGGACAGTGCTCCCTGCTCCCTGGGAAGCGCTGGGGATGGTTTTCCCCAGGCCTTTAGGGAGGGTTTCCTCTGGGAGAGGGAGAAAGCCCCCAGGGCCCTGGGAAGCCCCAGTTTCCTTTCCAGGGATGTGCCACAGGGCCTGCAAAGAGGGTGCAGAGTGACCAGGAGCGTGCCCAGGGCTCCCCAGGCCCCTGTGCAGTTTGGCCTTGTCCATTCACTCCTGGCTCTCATAGCCTTAACCAACCCCCTTGCAGTGCCCTGTTCCCAAAGGCAGAAGGGGATCCCAGCACACAAAGGAAATGATTCAGGTCTTTGCTCCATTCTAGATTTGGATCACGCCTTGGAAGATTTGGAAGTCCTGGTCAATGACACTTTGAATGTCTTGGCGAATGCCAGAGGCAAGTTCTGAATTTCCCTTTTTACTGCCAAAATAATTAGTGTCCATGTGGCAAGAGCTCACCCATCGGCCCTTTTTGTTAACATTAAGTCAGGGCTGAAGAATTCTGTAAACCTTGCCCCGCTCCTTTCTGGAGCACTGAGGGATCCCACAGGATCGCTGTCAGTGGGAGGAAGGAGCATTTAGCTGTCCATCCTCCTCCCGTGTGCAATGCCACTCTGTCATTCCGTGTTCTCTGTGCAGTCACAGAGAAGACCAGAACGGGCAGGGGCTGGGCCCAGGGCTGGGCCCCAGGGCTGAGCCTTGCCTGCAGCCTGAGGATCTCCTACAGTGCCACGGGTGATGTTCTGTCCTGCCTTTCTTTGCAGCTGAACCGGTTGGTGAAGGTGATCTGGATTCCCAAACCACATCCACAACTGAGCCTCTGGGAGATGGTGAGAGTAGGTCAAGGCCTTTCCCCTGGGAGAGCTGCCAGCTCAGAGCCCAAAGCTTGGCATGGGGGGCATCGTTGCAGGTGCCAGGACAGAGCCATGCACGCGTGTGCCCTCACCCTGCACGATCCCCTCACCGCTCCTGTGGCTCAGTGGTGCCTGTGCAGCTGAGCAGAGATGGCAGAAGCTTCTGTGGCTGATGTGTTACAGATACGTCTGCAGGGAGGACTTTTCCTGTCCCTGTGAGGATTCCTACACAGAAGCCAGGCTCCCGTCGCAGGGGTGAGGATCAATATTGTTAACCAACCCATATCGGGGAATGATGTTTTCTAAGATAATCCTGGCAACTATTTCCGTGGTTTCTTTTCTAGTTGGAAAGGCTTCTACCCAATGAGTATGGTGGTCAACTATTACCAATAAATGTTTGCAATTCTGTACAGGGGGCATTTCAGTAAAGTCTATGTGAATGTTTTGGAATGGTCTTTGGGCTAATTCTCTTCCCCCTGGTATGGTTTTTCTCATCACCTTTTGATCTTCTTTTTGGCAAATTAAGCACCCTTGAGTTACTGCTTTTGCGAACTCATATATTCCGATACATAGAGTTTCTCTTAAAAAGTGATCACATAACCCTTGGACCCGCCAATGGGTTTATTCATGTATCTCTGTTAACATTTTCCAGGCTAGGGCTTTATTTAAAAATTTACGTCCATCTGGTGTCAACCACTCCCCTTGTTCCCCAATGCATTTTCAATTCTTTTATTGCTTTTAGTTCTTTCTCACTGAATATTGGTTCTCCTTTCCTTTTTTCACCTAATACTTTGTTTAACCTGAGTCATTTCACTGGCTCCCCTGGGTCTAATGCTGCCTCCTTAGCCATTTGGTCAGCTAACTGATTCCCTTTTTCCTCAATGGTATTCCCTTTCTGATGTCCTTAACATGTACCACTGCAATCTCTGCCGCTTTAGGTAGAGATTCTAATATCGATCTTATCAGTTCTGTGTGCACTAAGTTTTTTCCTTTGGAGTTCAGATACCCACGTTCCTACTAAATCTTTCCAAATGTATGAACGGTCCCAAAGGCGTGCCGTGAGTCAATGTAAATTGTCCCTTGGTCCCCTTCCAATAAGTCCCCTCTTTAAAGCATAGATTTCAGAACACTGAGCTGACCAATTAGAAGGCAGTTTGCCCTTCTCGGTAATTTTCATGTCTTCCTTTTCTGTATCTTCAATTATTGCATATCCAGACATACTTTTCCCCTCCACTACTCTTGAACACCCATCAGTAAATAATTTTCTTCCATAAGGTAAAGGTGTCTCTTCCAGATCTTCCCTAACTTTTGTCTGAAAGTCCACCAGTTCCAAGCAGTTATGCTCTAGTTCTAATAATGGCTCTCCAGAGAGAAACTGTGCTGGATTTAGGGTTTTAGAGGTTACCAGCTCTAGGTTGTTGTCATGGTTTGGGCCTGGCACAGAGCCAGTGCCCCCACTCAGCCGGGCACCCATTGGTTTGACCACAGCATCCCAGAATTCCCACCTCTTCCTGGTCAAACCACCACAGTTGTCAGCATCTATTAAGATTATTTCATATTTCAATACTCTGGAGTCAGTAAGCCACTTCTGGGTCCTTTGGCTTAAAATTGTTTTTAGATCATGGGGTGTATGGATTCTTGTTTTGCCTCGCAGGGTCAGTTTTTGAGTTTCTTCAGTTAAAGTAGCTGCTGCAGCAACTGCTCAAATACAGGCGGGCCACCCCCTAGCTCCTGGGTCTAGCAGTTTGGAGATGTAAGCAATTGGTTTCTTACACCCTCCCCATTCTTGGGCTACCACCCCATAAGCAATTCCTTTTTCCATATTTACAAATAGGTCAAATTCTTTTTCCAGATTGGGCAAACTTAGGTGCTGAGGATAGTTTTTCTTTCAAATTATTTAGTTTTTCGTCATCCTCAACTGTCCATTCTGTTGGGTCAGGGTTTACTAATTTGTCATATAAAAATTTTACACTTTGGGTGTATTGGTCTAACCATAACTTACAGTACCCAAACAAGCGTAATAGTTTTCTGACATGTCGCTTAGTTATTCGTGCTGGTATGGATAGTATGCCTGAAATTGTTTCAGGACTTAATTTCTTATATCCTTTCCCAATTATGTGTCCCAGATAAGTAACTTCTGCTTCCACAAATTGCAATTTATTCTGGGATATTTTTAAACCCTTTGCTCCTAGGAAATTTAGAAGTCGTATACTTGTTGCCCTGACATTATTCTATTCCTCTCCAGATATATGTAAGTCATCTACATATTGTAGAATTTGTACCTCACTCTCCAGGGTGAATTGTTCTAGAAGCCCTTCTAAGGCTTGCCCAAAGAGATTTGGGGACTCGGTAAATCCTTGGGGTAGGTGCGTCCACCTTAATTGTTGTTTCCTCCTCTTCTCTGGATGTTCCCACTCAAACGCGAACCAATCCCTACATTCCTCAGCAAGAGGACATGCCCAAAATGCATCTTTTAAATCTATAATAGTAAACCAGGCATGCTCCCTTGGGATCTGACTTAAGAGGGTGTAGGGGTTTGGGACCACTGGATGCATGATTATATTTCTCTTATTTATTTCCCTTCAGTCTTGGACCAATCGGTATTTTCCGTCTGCCTTCTTGATTGCTAAAATAGGGGATTTGTGTGGAGACATACACAGCTCTAAGATACCTTCCTCTAATAGCTGCTCAATCACAGGGGTCAGTCCCTTTTTTCCCTCAATAGACATTGTGTATTGCTTTACCCAAACGGGAGGAATTCCTTTTTGCATTTCAATTTTTATTGGTGGGATGTCTAGATAGCCTCTCTTTCCTTCTCCTGCCCAAACCTCTGGGTTTATCTGCTCTGTATCTCCCGATGTCAATTTCATGATCTGGACTATCATTCTCCCATCCTTTGGGATAATTCCCACTCCTAATTGGACTTGTAGGTCCCTTCCTAGCAAATTACTTTCTAGATTAGGTAAATAGATAAAATCAGCCACACACTGCCTTCCATTTCCTTTAATTTCTACATTTTCAACTATGGAGGCTCTAAATGGTTTTCCCTCCGCTCCCATCACCTCACAGACCTTTCTCTCAGGCGTCGCTCTGGTGGGTAATTCCTTTATACTTGATCTGTCTGCTCCAGTATCAACTAAAAATTCCAATTCCTCACTTTGGGGACCCACCTCAAAGTTTACTGGGGCTCTTCTTGATGATACATTGGGTCCCCTAACATATAAAGCCCCTGACACCCCTAGGCATCTCCCCTCAGGAGTCTCTCAAGAGCCTCTTGTTCTTTTACAATTGCCTCATCAAAAGAGAGGTTATTGCAATTCCTTCTTATGTGTCCTATCTCTTCACAATAATAACATTTCCTCTCACTCAGTGGTAGCACTGGTCTTCTGTTTGTATCCACCCATGGAGGTAGTATAGGTTTATCTTTGGGTGTTTCAAAGGAGGACTTTCGTCCACTTTCACTGACTCTCGATAGTTGTCCCCGCTGATCTCTGTTTACCCCCTGACTTTCCCTGGCTACAGCTACCATGATTCTAGCTTCAGCTTTGGCTTTCTCTTCTTCTCTCCTTAAATATATCTTTAAGGCTTCCTTTAATAGTTCATTTATTCCCTTTTCCTGCCAGTCCTCCATTTTCTCTAACTTTCTCCGGATGTCTGGCCATGATTTTGTAACAAATTGCACTTTTAGAAGCACTTGGCCTTCAGAGCTATCGGGATCTATGTTGGAATATAATTGGAAGTTCCTTTTAACCTATTAAGCCAAGTAGCTGGGGTTTCATTCTTTTCTTGCATGCTATCAAAAACTAGTTTTGTGTTATTACTTCGGGGAACTGATTCCTTTTTTCCTCAAACCATCAGAGACCTATACTCTTCCATGTTCCTCCTATCTTCCTCTTCATTAGGGTCCCACTCAGGGCCCTGTAAGGGTAATTTCTGGTCATTGGGATCTCCTGAACGATTTTCTCGCTCCCAGAGAGAAAGCAGCCCTGATCATCCTCACTTCTTCAGGGCTGAACAGAATTTTAAAAATAGAGTTCAACTCTCCCCAGGTGTAAATGTTGGGGCCTAGAAATTGGTCTACTTGGTTCGATATACCTACCGGATCCTCCACTAAGTTCCCTAACTCCTTTTTAAAACCTCAAACTTTGGTGGCTGTTAATGGGGCATTCACATACCCAAGCCCCCACGTATCCCACCCATGGGGACTTCTCCAAGAGGAAAAAGCTTCTCCACTTTAGATGTTTTAGATCTTGTATTACAGTAAGGTCCCTTCATGAGGTTACTCTTCTGTGAAGAAACAGGAAGAGTGGGGGCTAGTGGGCTCCTACTCGCTGGGTTAGGGATGGAGGTGCTCACCTCCCAGGTAGGGGGAGGTAATGGTACAGCAGTAGGTAAGGGGAAAGAGACTGAACCTCTAGGAAAGGACACTGGGGGTGAGGCTGGAGAGACAGTTGAAGAGGTTGAGGGGAAGACTGGAGAAATAACTGGATTAGAGGGAGGTGGGACAGAAGTATTTGGAGCAGATGACGGAGTTGAGGTTAGGGTAGAAGTATTACCCATAGGAGGGTTAATTGGAGGTGGTAATGAGATCGGAGCCATTGCTGGTTCTGGGGATGGAGAGGCCAGAGGTAAAATCGGGGGATCTGGGAGAGGAGGCCGGGGCCTTGCCAGGTAAGTAGGAGGGAATGGAGGCGGAGGTAAGTAATCAAGGGGGTCCCACTTAAAACAAACCTCTCCTCTCCCCTCATTCTTTTCCTCCTGTTTTTGTAGTTTATAGATTTTTGTAACCTCACTGCCGGTGGTGTCCCTCTGCCAACATGCAGCATATGTTAAGTGCTCAAGATTGGGACGTTCTTGGGTTTTCAGGTGTTGGTTTAATTGGGAACCCATCCATGGATCTCTTGTCCCATACCACGGTGTCCAGGTTTAGAGCAAATTTGGGGAAGAATCTCCCAAAGGACCTCCGGTAGGAAAAGCAGATCCAATCGGCCCCTCCCCCCAACTGCTTCGGGAGGGAAAAAATACCTCCTTGGAGAAAGGTGGAAAAAAACCTGTTTATTAAACAGTAAAACTAAAACAATATCAAAACAATGAGACCCCTTGCCACTCTAAAAGAGATGACAAACTGAGAAAACCCTGGGTTCAAGCAGCAGCTCACTCAGTCTCTGATCAGTCCCTCCGGTGCTGGAATTGTCGCAGCCCAGGCCCAGCCCAGTGGGCCACAGCTGCAGCTGCTGGTGCTCTCCTGGGTGTTCAGTCCAGAGCAGTTTCAAGAGGTCTAAAGAAAAAGGAAAAAAACAGTCCAGGGAACTTTTCTACCTCAGCTAGCTAGAACTAACTAAAAAGCAAAGGAAGAGCACTGTCCCGCAGTCTGTCCGCAGACAACACAGTCAGGAGCAGGAATGTGGAGGAGTGAGTGCAGTGTCTGAAAAGAAACTGCGCACTTCTTCTCTCCCCCGCTTCACTCTCTGGAACACTGTTAAAGGTACAAAACTTATTATTATTCAACATAAACAGAATGAGACGACTGGGGATAGAAGCATCATATAGTCAACCCAGGACATTCCACCCCTTATCCCCATATCGTCTGCTTACTACTAAAACTAATATAAATTCTAACTCTACAAGTACATACATCAAACATCCATTATACAGCTATACACAGACAATGGTAATAACATTCAGCAAACAGGGATATTTACACAGGTTTTATCCAACAATCAGATCTCCCTGAGGTACACATCGTGTTCTTCCATCTTTTTGCATTATCCACCATGTGCAACCTGGTTGCTGAGCAAAAACAACCCCATGAATGGGTTTGTCTGTATTCGAGGCAGGATTAATCCAAACTGTCTTCCCTAATAAACCTCTGACATGTACCACTGGGACTTTGTCTCCATCTGCTCTGCAAAAGCTCAGATTGGGCAGGGCCCACTCGGTTAGTAGAGCCTCGGGTGTTAACTAACCAGGTGGCTTTTGCCAGATTCTGCTCCCAGTTTTTGAAAGATTCCCCCACCTAATGCTTTCAATGTGGTTTTAACAGTCCGTTGTACCTCTCCACTTTGCCTGCAGCTGGTGCATGGTAGGGGATATGGTACACCCACTCAATGCCATGCTCCCTAGCCCAGGTGTTGATAAGGTTGTTCTTGAAATGAGTTCCATTGTCTGACTCAATCCTCTCAAGGGTACCATGTCTCCACAGAACTTGCTTTTCAAGGCCCAGGATGGTGTTCCGGGCTGTAGCATGAGACACAGGGTAGGTTTCCAACCATCCAGTGGTGGCTTCCACCATGGTCAGCATGTAGTGCTTGCTCTGGCGTGTCTGGGGCAGTGTGATGGAATCAATCTGCCAGGCCTCCCCATACTTGTACTTGGACCAACGCCCACCGTACCACAGGGGCTTCACTCGCTTGGCCTGCTTGATGGCAGCACGCGTCTCACAGTCATGGATAACCTGAGAAATACTGTCCATGGTTAAATCCATCCCTCGATCTCGTGCCCACTTATAGGTGGCATCTCTGCCCTGATGGCCTGAGGCATCATGGGCCCATCAAGCTTGGAATAACTCTCCCTTGTGTTCCCAATCTAGGTCTATTTTGGACACCCCTATCTTTGCAGCCTGGTCTGCCTGCTCATTGTTTTGGTGCTCCTCATTAGCTCTACTCTTGGGTACATGGGCATCTACATGGCGGACCTTCACAGGCAGTTTCCCTACCCTGGTAGCAATGTCTTTCCACTCTTCAGCAGCCCAAATTGGTTTTCCTCTATGCTGCCAGTTAGCCTCTTTCCACCTCTCCAGCCATTCCCACAGAGCATTAGCTACCATCCATGAATCAATATAAAGGTAGAGCTTTGGCCACTTCTCTCTCTCAGCAATGTCCAGGGCCAGTTGAACAGCTTTGAGTTCAGCAAGTTGGCTTGATCCACCTTCTCCTTCAGTGGCCTCTGCCACCTGTCGTGTGGGGCTCCATACAGCTGCTTTCCACTTCCGGTTCTTTCCCACAATGCGGCACGAACCATCAGTAAAGAGAGCGTATCGTGTATCTTCTGCTGGCGGTTGTATGGTGGAGCTTCTTCAGCCCATGTCAGTTCTTGTTCCCCTTCATCAGAGAGACCAAAGTTTTCACCTTTGGACCAATTTGTAATTATTTTCAGACTCCCAGGGGGATTCAGTTTTCCAATACGGGCGCGCTGTGTGATAACAGCAATCCATTTGCTCCGTGTAGCACTGGTGGCATGGTGCATAGAGGGATCCTTTGCTTTGAACATCTACCCCAGTACTGGTAGTCGGGGTGCCAGGAGGAGTTGTGCTTCAGTGCCTATTACCTCTGAGGCAGCCTGGACTCCTTCATAGGCAGCCAAGATTTGTTTCTCTGTTGGAGTATAGTTGGCTTCAGACCCTCTGTAGCTACGACTCCAAAATTCCAGTGGTCGGCCTCAAGTCTCCCCAGGCACCTTCTGCCAAAGGCTCCAGGACAAGCCATTGTTCCCGGCTGCAGAGTAGAGCACATTCTTCACCTCTGATCCTGTCCTGACTGGGCCAAGGGCTACTGCATGAGCAATCTCCTGCTTGATCTGTGCAAAGGCTTGTTGTTGCTCTGGGCCCCAGTGGAAAGTGTTCTTCTTACAGGTGACCAGGTAGAGAGGGCTCACGATCTGACTGTATTCAGGAATATGCATCCTCCAAAAACCTAGGGCGCCTAGGAAAGCTTGTGTGTCCTTCTTATTGGTGGGTGGAGACATTTCTGTGATCTTGTTGATGACATCGGTGGGAATCTGACGCCGTCCGTCTTGCCACTTCACTCCCAGAAACTGGATCTCTTGAGCAGGTCCCTTGACTTTGCTCTTCTTGATGGCAAAGCCAGCTTTTAGGAGAATCTGGATGATTTTCTCCCCTTTCTCGAACACCTCTGCTGCTGTCTTCCCCCACACAATTATGTCATCAATATATTGCAGGTGTTCTGGAGCCTCACCCTTTTCCAGTGCAGCCTGGATCAGTCCATGGCAGATGGTGGGGTTGTGCTTCCACCCCTGGGGCAGTCGGTTCCAGGTGTACTGCACTCACCTCAAGGTGAAAGCAAACTGAGGCCTGCATTCTGCTGCCAGAGGAATGGAGAAAAATGCATTGGCAATGTCTATAGTGGCATACCACCTTGCTGCTTTGGACTCCAGCTCGTACTGGAGTTCCAGCATGTCCGGCACAGCAGTGCTCAGGGGTGGGGTCACTTCATTCAATGCACGGTAGTCCACTGTCAATCTCCATTCTCCTTCAGATTTTCGCACAGGCCAAATGGGGCTGTTGAAGGGTGAGTGGGTCTTGCTGACCATCCCCTGGCTCTCCAGCTCACGGATCATTTTGTGGATGGGGATCACGGCATCTCGATTCGTTCGGTACTGTCGGCAGTGCATTGTTGAGGTGGCAATTGGCACTCGTTGCTCTTCCACCTTCAGGAGACCTACTGCAGATGGGCATTCTGACAGTCCAGGCAAGGTGTTCAACTGCTTGACACCGTCTGTCTCTACAGCAGCTATTCCAAATGCCCATCTGAGTCCCTTTGGGTCTTTGAAATACCCACTTCGAAGGTAGTCTATGCCCAAAATACATGGGGCCTCTGGGCCAGTCACAATAGAATGTTTCTTCCACTCATTTCCAGTCAGGCTCACCTCAGCTTCCACCAAAGTGAAATCCTGGGATCCCCCTGTCACACCAGCAATAGAAACAGACTCTGTCCCCACATGTCTCGATGGGATTAATGTACATTGTGCACCAGGATCAACCAAAGCTTTGTATTCTTGTGGTTCAGATGTGCCAGGCCAACAAATCCACACAGTCCAAAAAGCATGGTTTTCCCCAGCCTCCCCAGCCTCTACCTGGCTAGAGGCAGGGCCCCTCTAAGCCTGGTTATCCTTCTTTCCCTGGGCATATGTCTTGGAGGTTCCTTCACGGGGATCAAAAATATTGTCATTATCATCATATGTGACAGTTCGGTTACTGGCCACTGGAGCTGCTTCCCTTTGGGAACTTCCTTTCTGAGTCTTCAGTTGTCGCACTCATTGTGCCAGAGCAGCGGTAGGTTTTCTATGCCATCTCCCCATGTCTTCTCCACAATCACTCAGGTAGAACCACAGCTCAGCTTGTGGGGTGTACCTTCTCTCGCCATCTGGGGAACGTCTGCGTTGGGTACCAGAACCTCTGATCTGTACTGCTGAGATTTGGAGAAAGCTCTCTTTAATCTCCTCCCTCAGTTTCTTGTGACCCTCCTCTATCTTGTCATCTAGTTTTTGCAGACGTGTTTCCACTGCTGCAATTCTGGCATGTGTTGGGCCATGCACAGTGTCTGCATATGCTCGGAGCTTCTTTGCCATATCCAGCACAGTCTCCTCACCATCATCCCGCTTCATCATTGCTAAAGCAGAGCGTATTCTCGTGGCCCAAGTCGTAAAAGTTTTCTCCACATCACAGATGTGCATGGTACCAAGTCTGGATTTACAGTGTTTCCATCATCTGAGAAGACAATCTCAGCCACTGCCATTTCCCTCAAGCGTTGAATCCCTTGTTCTATGGTTTTCCACTGGGTTTGCTGTATATAGAGATCGTCTGCACACAGGTATCTTTGTGCTACACTTCTTAGGACCCATTCCCAGAGGCTGTGAGATTTAGCCCCAGTCATCAGTCCTTGGTCTATGACAGGATCCTGTGACAGGGATCCCAAATGCCTGGCTTCAGTGCCGTCCAGAATTGTAGCCTCGCCTGCAGCATCCCAGAGACAGACCAGCCAACTAATTATGGATTCATCAGGTCATCGAGTGTAATCCTTCCTTAGGCCACGAAGGTCCTTCAGGGAATAAGACTCAATATTTGCATCTGATCTTGCACCTGCTGCTTTGACTCCTGATTTTATGTCAGGAGGCATTGAGGTTCCTTCTCCTGTATCACCATCATCATCATCATCCACTGGTCGATTAGTTTTTTCCGTGCATTTCCCACTTCTAGTACTGGTAGCAACAGCCATGGGTTTAGATGCTGGCTTAGGCTCACTATCTGGTTTGGCTGCTGGCTTCAAGCCTGGGCTGTTGGCTACAGCTTGAGTGACTGGGATAGCTGATTTATCTCCCTGCCCCCCTGCCTCTGTCTGCTGCCCTACACTATCTAACAAAGTGCGATAAGCATAGGCCAGGGCCTATGCTTATCAATATAGGGTTTGGCCTATATTTTCTCATTGTCTACACCATTCAGGATTTTTCACGCCTGCATCTGCTTCTGGGTCAGGGTTCTCACCAGCTCTTCTGGATATCTCAGCTTTCATTCTAGAGAAGCTGCAGACTATATAGAGGAAGTTTACTAGATTAAATACTAGAAAGATGGTCTCTTTAACATTCAGGGGAAACTGAACATTCTCAAAAAGTGACATAACAGATCTAAAGGAGAAGAAGGGAAGGAAAGGCTGGAAAGCCTTATTCTCTGCTCTTCTTCTAACAGACTGAGTTTAATTACTAATAAATTCCTAAAACGTACTACTGGAATTGGGATGCAGGGTAGGATGAAGAAACCATAAACCATACATATTATAAACAGAGGCCAGTATCTTTGTGAATGATTTATAAATCATTATCACCAAGGCCAGCACAACAGCTATTCTAATCCGTACCCCTCTACTGTAAAAATTACTTGTTAAGGACAATAATCCTAGTGACCAGAAAGGTATTGAAACCTCAAAAAGGTCTAGAGCCCAGAGCCATACAAAGGCTTTCACAACCAGAGACATCAGGGGTCCAAGCAGCATGGCTACTAACTGCTTTAACACTAACAAACACACAATTAATAGAGCTTTTTTCCACCTTTTCCAGCCGCGCATTGGCCGCCAATTCATGTATTTGTCCAGGTTCAGAGCAAATTTGGGGAAGAATCCCCCAAAGGAGCTCCAGTGGGAAAAGCAGATCCAATCAGCCCCTCCCCCCAACTGCTCCGGGAGGGAAAAAATACCTCCTTGGAGAAAGGTGGAAAAAAACTGTTTATTAAACAGTAAAACCAAAACAATATCAAAACAATGAGACCCCTTGCCACTCTAAAAGAGATGACAAACTGAGAAAACCCCGGATTGAAGCTCAGCTCACTCAGTCTCTGATCTGTCCCTCCAGTGCTGGAATTGTCGCAGGCCAGGCCTGGCTCGATGGGCCACAGCTGCAGCTGCCGGTGCTCTCCTGGGTGTTCAGTCCAGAGCAGTTTCAAGAGATCCAAAGAAAAATGAAAAAAAAAAACAGTCCAGGGAACTTCTTTGCCTCAGCTAGCTAACACTAACTAAAAAGCAAAAGAAGAGCTCTCTGCCCCGCTGTCTGTCCGCAGACAACACAGTCAGGAGCAGGAATGTGGTAGAGTGCAGTGTCTGAAAACAAACTGCGCGCTTCTTCTCTCCCCCTCCTTCACTCTCTGTAACACTCTTAAAGGTAAAAACTTATTATTATTCAACATAAACAGAGTCAGACAACTGGGGATAAAAGCATCATATAGTCAATCCAGGACAGACACAAAGATACAATTGTATGGACTCTGGGATCATTTCTCCATTCCAGATGACTTTCCCTTCAGACACAAGAGGCTTCCATCTCTTCCAAAAATTGCCTGCTGAAACTATTCTGCTCCGTTCCAAATCAGTTCACTACTCCAGCATAACCCTTGAAGCATGGACAGATGACTCTTCAACTAATTATAGTTGAAAAGAAGGGTATTTATTGCACCGCTGGACACATATGAACTAGTTTCCAAAGACACATGCAAGGAGTTGCAGACTCCTGCTCTATATTTCTACAGAAAAGGTTTTACATTAGGTTTCTAAGGACCCATAATACATAATTATTACCTGTCTGCTTCACATTTTTATCAGCTGAATATCCTATTCAGCTGCGCAATTGTATTCCCTTAACTGGGTTGGTGGGATTTTTAAATAAGGGAGTGGTTGTATGAGAGGAAGAAAGCAGTCTTCCTCATGGTGAACTCTTCTCTCATGGCCAGTTGGCATGACCTTTTGACCTGCTCATGGTCCAAGCCTCTCCTAACTGTTCAATTATTCTTAAGGCAAGGTATTTCTATGGTCTCAGCTTCTTCACAATTGCTTTCTCTATCCCTGTCACTCCTAGCTTTATGTTCCTAATATATTTGGTACTCTTTACCTAAGGTATGTGATTTCTGCTAGCTGTATTACTAACTTAGCTTCTTACCTCATTTTAAAATCTTAACTAAAATATACAGTCTTCTACTATCACAGTTCTATTCCCAGCTGGCCCCTCGACTCATCCTCACTTTTCAATTATCCTAATTACATTTTCAGCTAACCCCTTGACTCACCTCAGGCACATCCCCGACTGCCTCTCGCCCAGCAGCTCAGAGCTACATTGGACAGCGTTTGCTCTATGCCAGAGAGCACAAAGCAGGCTGGCCTGGTGGGCCTGAATATTTCTGCCAAACACTCTGCATCTCACACCTTTGCTCAGGCTAAGTGCAGAACTGCAGGATTGTAGGCGCTTCCTCCCAGAGCTGCGTGAGGCGCTGGCTCCTGCAGATGTGCCCTGCCAAGCTGTCCCTGCCTCATGCTGGCCTCGCTTCCCTGGCACAAGTGCCGGGCCTGAAGGAGCTGCCCTGTGCTCCAGCCTGCCGAGCAGCCCGGCTCCCTGCCCCGGTGCCCAGAGTGCTGCACAAACTGCTGGCCTTTGCCAGGGGTTGCAGGGCAGCCGGCAGAAGAGGAGGAATCCTCAGCCAGCCCAGCGGCCCGCGGCTGCCCTTGGCCTTTCTCTGCTCCTGGGCACACTCCAGACGGCCAATGCCTCCCGGCCGGGCTGTGCCCAGCATGGCTGCGCTTCCCCTCGGCAGCAGCCAGCTGCCACCTGGGCTCTGAGAGCGGAGGATTCGCCCGCTCCCAGCAAGAGGCACCCAGGGCCCGGCTGCTGCCTCTTGCAGCTCCAAGGGCCTCCTTCCAGCCTGCCTCTGCTGGGGCTCAGGCTGCTCCGGCCTCTGCCGGGGCTCTGCTGGGGCTCCAGCCTGGGCAAGGCCGGGCCCGCTCTCACCTCACAGGCGCTGACAGCTCTGCACCACAGGAGACCTTCCCAAGCACCCTCTCTGATCTTTCTGCTTTCTCACTTGAGCAAGGCTCTCCTCCAGCCACAAAGATTATTGCACTTAGGGATACAAATCCAAGTGGCAGGAACCCCAATGCTCTCCAGTCACAGCTGAAGGCCTGCATCTGCACAGGGTGTTTGGGCTGCCTCATTCTTCTTTTGGTTTTGCCTTCAAATGCCATTGCCCTTTCTGCCTCAATTAGAAGTACCAAAGCTGGCCAAAAACAGACCAGTGGGCCATATTCCAAAGGCAGTGTGGTCTGGAGAGGATGAATGAAGAACATCCTTCCCCACTTTCACACCATGCCAAAGACACTGTGTCACTTTCCACCTTTAAGAAACAACAGACAATTCAGAAGGAATTTTTGAGCTTATTCGCAGAGTGAGAAGGAAGGGAATCTTCAAGGTGAGGTGTGGTTTCAGAAACTTTATTCATTTCCAATCCTACTCTGCAGTCCTATTAGACAATCCTACTCTAACTCTAACCCTAACCCTAACCCGAACCCGAACCCGAATCCTAATCCTAATCCTAATCCTAATCCTAATCCTAATCCTAATCCTAGTCCTAACCTACAATCCTAGTCTAAACTGGTTGAGGAATAAATGGTCCTGATGTGATTGTCACATTCTTGTCTCCCTCCTCTTCTTCACTGAAACAATCAGCGGCACCAGGCTGGACACAGGCTCAGCAAATGTTACAAATGGATGCTGCCCAAAGAGAAAAAAAACAAATCAACAAAAAACAATGGACCATGACTTTCCAAGCTCAGTGCTTCACAGGATTCCTCTGGCTCCTAGAAGAATGCAGGAAGAGGACCAATGGGACCATCTACACCTCCAACTTTATGTGCAGGACTTTGCCATCACAGGCAAACCTGGCCCAGAATCCCACTCATCCATTTATCCAGGTGTCCTCAACTTGCTGAGATTTTAGCCCTGCCAGTGCTCTAGAAATGGTGCTTTCTGTCCTTGGAGTTTCAACTTTTCAGGAAACTCCAAAGCCTCACACTGGTCCCTCTCTTTGAAAGACAGGCACTGTGCTGATTCCCACAGGGACAGAAAGCAGTGTCTACCTTTCCATGCCCTGCGCCTCGTGTGCTGGGTGGCACCTTCCTTCCCAGCAGGGCCAGCCCAGTGGCACTGGGCCCTGCAGTTCCCTCTCTGCCACACAACCTGGCAGTAACCCTGGCACAGTTCCCATCTGCTTGAGCATGCCAGGCAGCAGATGGGGCTGGGACAAGTCCCTCCCAGCTGTCCCTGTTTGTGTGGCAGAAACCTCTGAGGGTGGGCTGGGGGGCACAAACCAGGGCCCCTCAGAGTGAGCCCCCCACAGCCCCTCCTGCCCACAGCCAAATCTCTGACCCCTAGGCCGGGACTGACTTTCTTGGGTTCCTCCACTACCATTTCATGTCTCTGTTCCCCGCATTGCTCTACTTCAATTCTTTTGCCATTACATAAAATTGAAAACCCCACCAAATTACAAAAGAAGGTGACAGAAACAGCCAGAGGACCTCTCTGACTCAGGAAATGCAGAGAGAGGTGGGGTTATTCAGTTTTGTGAAGAACAGGCCCCAGGGAGACTTTACTGCCACTTTCCAAGACTTCAGAGTGGCTTTGAGGAAAGTGGAGGACATCTTTTTTAACAGGGCCAGTTACAATAGGATGTGGGTGAATATTTTTTAACACAAATAGGATCTAATCAGAACTTGTTTACTCCGAGCATGGTGTGACCCTGGCACAGGTTGCCCCAAGAGCTTGTAGGAGCCCCATCCCTGCAACCATTCCAGCTCCAGTGGCAAAAGGCTCTGAGAAACTTGATGTCTTTAAATAGGTCCCTGCTCATTGCAGGACACTTGCACCAGAGGACCTTTACAGGACCCTGCCAGCCCAGCCCAGTCTAGGATTCCTCACCGTTTTCATTTGAAGAGCAGCAAGAGTGGAGGTGAGGAGGAAGGGAGCTCATCTGCTTCCTTGGACTTGAGTGGAGGAGGAGCCCATCCCTCAGAGCCTGTTTCATCTGCAGCCCCTTCACATTTTACCTGCAGGAGCTCCTTGGCAGACCAGCGCCGCGCCTCATCTCTCTGCAGGCAGCAGCTCAGGAAGTCACGCAGGCAAGATGAAAATAAGTTGGGCTGCTGCAGCTTTTGTCTTCCTCCTGTGGCTATCAGGAGTTGAGGCTGGGGAAAAAGGAGACACCAGGCTCTACTTGCTTCTTTCCCACCTGTAACCGCTCTCCCAGATCCCATTGATTAAGCTCCACTCTGCAGTGGCAGTTTCTGCCCTGGCAGAGACCCGGAGATGACTTTCCTTTACCAACCAAAAACCCAAACCCCGATGCAACCACAGCCTCTCCAACATCCCACAGATCTTGCCTTGGCAGCTGATTTCATTGACTGACCTAGTTAGTGGGAACTACATCAGCACAAGCACTTTTCCTTCCCTGAGGATTCATACCAGCTTGAGAGGCTTTTTGGAAGAAGGACTTTGCTATACTGACTCTACTATATCCAAGGCTTAGTACATGAAGAGGATCTCTGCAGTGCTTCTTGTCCCTTAAGCACAGCTGCCATAAAACAAAACGAATCAATCTTTTTGCTTTGTTCTTGAAAAGAATGGGAATTGGAAGGAAAGAAAGGAAATCCACCAGGTATTCCTCAGGTAAGGAAACAAATCTTTGGAATCTCATCTTCAACACAGACACATTAAGATCCATGCACAAATGTACTGGGATGAAAATGCCTGCTTGGACACACAGGAGCCACCTGCAGCTCTGTCTCTCAGCAGTCTGAAAATTTCTGCTTTCCTTACATGGAAAAGAAAAACCTTTCATGGTCAAATCAGAAGGAGAGGTTCCATCCCTATGGTCACCCTCTACTCCTTTGGCTACTCAAGTCAATGCATGAATGCTAGGCCCATCCCAGAAAGTGCCAGGAAACAAATGGGAGGTTCTGGCAGGCTCTCCACATCACCAGGCTCTGGCTTGGTGACGTGCAGAATGTGGCTTGGGCTGGGAGAGAAACATGGTCACTGAGTGTTTCAGCAGCACTGCACAAGAAGCAGAAGAGACTCTGTGGCCTTTACACCCTCATGCCCAGGTTTCAGGCACATTTCCCAGTGAGAAGAAACTGCACAGGGGGTTAAGTTCCTCTCTAAAAACCAGTGCCTTAGCAACTTTCTTGTGTTTGGCCTTCTTTTCTTCATTTCTGGAAATGTAACACCAGTTCTGAGAGGCTTGCCTTGTGGTTTTAGGGGCATCTTCATAGCCAGACAAGTGGGAACAACTTGAAACCCAAAGCAAATGTTGCCTGAGAAGAGCTGGGGAGTGTTTGCCTGTGGTGAGGCTTGAGCTGTCTGGCAATCCCCTTCCATGATGTGCAGAAACATCCAGCTGCTCCCCAGAACTCAGTCCCTCTGGGCACGCAGGCCTCTGGAAACCCCTGGGGATTCCAGCCTTTCTCCTGCTCAACAGCATCTAACCGAAGCTGAGCTCCAGTTTCTTCTGCAAGGCAAAGGATGCTCACTTCCATGCAGCTGACAGTGTCCATGGAGCACAGCAGGTCTTTCTGATACTCCTCAGGCCAAGGAATTACAGTGTAGATTGGCAAGACATTGGCTGATCATTATCCAGTGTGGTTCATGTGGAACCAAGCCCTAACACGCTGACAATTCAGGGAGGGAGAGCTCATTCTGCTTTTGCAAGATGATATTTAGAAACATAAGACACCGACTTGGAACTATTCAAACCTCAACTTGCAGAATCCATCTCAAATAGACAAAAATAGCAATGGCAAGAGGCCTTGGAGTCTCCATAAAAAAGCCCACCACTGTCATGATAACTCTGTGCTTGTGGCACTGAAATAGATGGTGACCAAATAGACTTTGCTATTATCCTCTTCAACCCAAAGGAGAATTTCAAAGCCAGAAATGGCAATGCACTCCCCTTGTGTACAAATAATTGATGCGGCTTTCTGTCCTTTTCCCACATCACCAGAGGTGACAAAGAGGGTTTTATCCTGACTCTCAGCTGAGCTCAGCCACTGGCCATGTTGGGGAGCTGGAGCCCTCCCTGTCTTTAGAACTGTGCAGGCCAGGGATGGCCCTGCTCCTGTGGTAAAGAAACACAGCACTGGTGTCAACTGCCCACTCTGGATCCCAGCCCAGGCACCTGCCTGCGAGCTCATCAACTTGTTAAAGTACCAAGAAACAGCCAAGGGTTTGGCAAACAATTCTAATGGCAGTCGGAGAAAAACACATCCTACACTTATCCAGGCCACCCACACACATGACTGAACAATGTACAGATGACTTGAAAGCCTGAAAGTTTCAACGACCACAGGATTTAGAAAAGATGGTACAGAATGGAAGAGAAGAGCTGTGTTTAAAAAATGAAAAAGCAAGCAGAACTGCCTGGGCATTGCTTTGGTAGTAGGTTTTTTTCTCTTTTCCTTTTTTGTTTAGTTTTCTTTTTCCTTTTTTCCTATGTTTTCTATAAAATTGAAACTGGGAAGGTCTAACCTCTGTTTCTCAGGATATTTATCACATGTCTACCCTGTCCACTGAAAAATTCTTGTCCTTCAGAAACAGAGTTCCAACATTGTTAAAAAAATAAGTGGGAAATGTCAGGCATGGCTGGAGGCCAAAATGGCAGGTTTCTGAACTGGTTAGGTTTCTGAACTGCCACTTCCCTTTCTGATACAACCAAAGCTACAGCAGATGCTGATGTGCTGCAGGGGCATTTTTAGAAGGGGACCTTGGTGGAAGTGGTGCCAGCAGATGGCAATGGGATTTTGTCCAATGGCACACAGAACATGGGACAGGTGAGAAAGACAGTGGGATCAGTGAGTATTTGCACCTTACCAAGACAGGAGTTGCATTCCAGGAAGGAACTTCTCGTTCCACCATTTCGATGCCCACGATTCCCAAAGACCATATGTCCACTTTGGGGCCACATGGTTGACCTGTCACCACTTCAGGCACCAGCCACCCAGCAGTGCCGGCCACGGAGCTCCGTCTGCCCTGCTCAGGGCTGAGCTGAGCCAAGAGGCCAAAGTCAGCTGTGGAGAAAACAACAAACCATGAAAGCCAGCTCCAGTTAGGAAACCAAGCAAAAGAATTCCCCACTCTCAGGCTAAGAATGTGCTGTTGAATCTCCTGGAGAACTGTCCATGCTCGATTTCTGTTGCCTTCTGGAGCAAGGCAGGCGACCTGGTTCAGACGAACAGCACGGCGGCCCACTCACCAGGGCCACTGGGGCCAATGACACACGCAGACATCAATGTGATGGACGGTCAAAAGGCGTTTATTATCTCGTCTCTTGGGTTTTTATAGTCTAAGGGGTCTCTATGTCAGCGTGGGTCTGTCTTTACCATCTATGGTTAGTAAGGGATGGACAGTTACTGGCTAGGGGATGGAAAGTTACTGGAATTCGGTTAGGGGGGTTACATTCCTATGTTAATTCCTTATCTATGGGGAAGGGTCTTATCTAAGGGGATCAGAGGGTTCTGGCTTTCCATGACATCGCGAGATCTTCCGCAGCGCCTTTCCCTATCTTCCACATCTCCCCCCCATTTTTCACAAATGAATGAGGTAGTCATGTACACAGGTACTTAAATGAGGTATAAGGTTGTAACTTGACAAGGGAAAAGGGTCTTGGGAGTCCTGAGTAAGCTTTTGCCAGACAAGTTTGGAGGATCTTGTGACTGGCAGTGTTCCCTGGTTGAATTCTCTGGTTGAATTCTCCGGTTGAATTCACAGCAATTGTCGTCGGCCTAAGAACAGGATGTTGGTCCGTTCCAGGTGGGTCTGAACAAACGAGACTAGCTTGTTCAGCAGGTATGGTCCGAAGGTGACTGTTAGAAACAGCATCGCCAATGGACCTATCAGGACAGAAATCAGAGTGGTTAGCCAAGGTGATTGATTGAACCAGGACTCGTACCAGCCCTGTTGGGCCACCCTGTCTTTCTGTCTCTGAGCCAGTCAGTTCCGGAGTTCTGCCATGGAGTCTCTCATGACTCCCGTGTGGTCTGCGTAGAAACAGCACTCCTCCTTCAAGGTGGCACACAGGCCCCCTTGCTGCATGAACAGGAGGTCCAGGCCTCGCCTGTTCTGCAAGACCACTTCTGAGAGTGAGGAGACTGACTTCTCTAGAAAGGAGATGGATTTCTCGATCCTTTGCAGGTCCTCGTCAATCGTTGCCTGCAGCTGTGACAGTCCTTGGTGCTGGGTCGCTAGGGCTGAGACTCCTGTGGCCGTTCCAGCTGCTCTCAGGCCGAGCAGCATTGCGATAGTTATACCTGTCAATATTTCTCTTTTGTGGATCCGGCTGTGTCCCTCAAGAAGATGGTACATTTCTTCGTCTGAGTGGTACAGGACCCTAGGAACAATCAGAACTTGGACACAGAAGTCGTTAGAGTCATTGAATTTGGGAAGGAACACACAAGGACTCACTCCGGATCGCTGGCAAACCCACATCCCCGACGCGGATGGGACTGCCCACTTATTGTTTTTCCTGTTAGGCTTGACAATTTTGGTGCAGACGTTGCCTTTCCGCCTAGCTAGGGTTGCATTGCCAAAGCATCTGCCTCGGCCTGTGACTTGACTCAGGGTGATTCCTTTGCAAGGGGTGTCCCATCTTCATTGGTGAGGGGCGTCGGCTGAGGAATACCTGAAGGGAGTGTTTAAGGCGACTCCTTCGAAAAAGGGGGGTTTGACATCGTAACAAAGCCAGCAGGATTCGGTTAGGTTAGGGTTGGATTCATTCAGGGATACAAAGGTAGCTTCTAACATGCGAAGGATTGGGTCTGAGTCTGACTCGGTTAAGCGGCTCATCTGAAAGGTTTCCGCTTGACCGGTCGGGACCTTGCTGACCCCTGTGGGTAAGGTTTTGGGGTAGGTTACATTTCTCCCTTTCGGCACGCTTTTAATCGCTTTGTTGGGTCCGACTGCTCGGGGTGCTGATGGTTGAAGCCTGATAATTTGCACGTTCGCCCTCTCTTTTGACCCTTGAAGGACCACTGTCCACGTTCTGCCTGTGGCCCAGCTAGGGTGATCTGGCTGCAAGACCATCATGTTGTAATCTGTGCATGCCCGAAATCTAGGGATTTTATGTTGGTTTCGATGGAAGTTCCCGTGAGAGAAGAAGGGTATTCTGCAACCGATGGGTGCCCAGGTGAACTGTAAGAATTTGTCTGGCTCTTGTGGATCCCACCCAGGCCCCGATGGCCTGGTATCTGTAACTATGGTTTTGCAGCCCCAGTGCCCACAGTATCCCCACCCTGGGTGATTGCAGTAGCTTTTCCCAGGGTTTGAAGCTGGGCACCAGTAGGATAGGTACGAGTGTTTGACGTGTGGGGAATAGGGGTGTACCTTTGGACGTCCTGGAAACAGGTCAGTAATGCGGAGCACGAAGGATGGGGCGTTTGGTGTGGTGATTTCTCTGAGTGCTTTGCCACTACTAAGGTGTCGCATGACCCACCTGAAGGGCCGATGGGGGTAGTGGTCTGGGCTGGCTTGCCCCCTGGCAACAAGCCCCCCGGCTTGCCCCCTGGCAACAAGCCCCAACAGCAAAATCACACAGAAACACCCTTGGTGCTTGGGTCTCACCCGTGCGGGTCTCTCGGGTGCTGCCTGGCGGCTTGGTGGTCTGTCGCTTTCGTCCGGAACCGGGAAGTACGTGTTACGAGGATGTCCCACGAGCAGGTCCTGTAAACAAATACTCGCAATTCTCGTCAGTCTCCTTCTGCTCGCTATGAAGGTCCGGTTTAATCGACTTAAGTGGACACCACCTGATTTTGCCGTCCTTTTTGACCGCTGCGTACCCTCGCCCCGTGAGCATCAGCCTCCAACCCTGTTCCCACTCGCCTAGCTCGTTTCTGATTACCACCTGTGGGCCCTCTTCTAGCGTTCGAGTGGCCCAGTGTTTTTGGACGGGACTGTTTGTTTCATCTCCCCTAGGGAATTGGTTCAGTGCTAGCAAGGCGGTTGCCAGTATATGTGCCTGATCTCCTGGGGGAATGGCATTGGCAAAGCCCTCTGCTTTTGCCAACACTTCTATCTTGGTTTTCAGGGTCTGGTTTGCTCTCTCTACTATGGCCTGTCCGGTACTGTTATGTGGGATGCCATGCACTAGCGTGATACCCCATTTCGAGGCGAATTCCTGTACTTGTTTGGATTTGAAGTTGGAGCCGTTGTCCGTTTTGATCTGCTTGGGGATACCTAGCCAAGCCATGGCTGTCAGCCAGTGCTGAATTGTGGTTTTGGAGTTGGTTTTGGGGTGCTGTGTAGCTACGATCGTTCCACTATACGTGTCTACTGTCACTGCAAGCCATGCTCGGGGCTTCAGTATTTCGCACCAGGTGAAGTCCAATTGCCAGATTTCTGAGGGCTTGAGACCTCTCGGGTTGACTCCGTAGGACCAAAGGGGTGACTTCTGGCAATGAGGGCAGGTGGCTACCACATGTTTGGCGTCCGCTGTCGAGATTCCGCATCTCTTCGCCAGTGCTTTGACTCCGATGTGGAGCGACTCGTGCAGTTGACGGGCTCTTTGCAAGGTCCAAACGCCTTTCGCTGCGGCGTCCGCTTTGTCGTTGCCGATCTGGAAGTAACCTTTGACTGGGTCATGGCTGTTGATGTGGATGACCGACACGGTGCCCTGTCGCGAGGAGAGTGCTTCTTCCAGCATTAGGGCTGCTGCTGATGTTGACACTCCTGGTCCTGCCATGGCTAGGCTGAGCCTTGCCACGAATATGGAGTCCGTTACGATGTTGAGGTGTTCGTCTTGGAAGAGTCCGCATGCCAAAACCACTGCTGCTGCTTCCAGTTGTTGCACTGACAGTGTGGGGTCCCTCGCTTTGACGCAGTGCCATTGCTCTCCTGCCTGCCACACTGCTGCTGCGGTTGAAGTCGTGGAGGAAGCGTCTGTGAAGACCGTTGGTCCCGGCTGCGGTCTGTCCTTGACCTTCGGTGGCCTGTCCATGTCGACTACGGTCGGCAGCTGAGTCCAGGGTGGTCTGGAGGAGTAGGAGATTTCTCCTCTGAAGCCAGAGAGAGCAAGGGCCAGGTACTCCGATATTGCGGCTGACTCTATGGTCGGTTGCTTGCGAAACGGAAGGTGGATGCTTGTCGGCTCTGTCCCTAGGTGTTTCAAGGCGAGTCTCCTGCCTTTCATGATGAGGTTGGCGATGCACTCGATTCCTGGGGAAAATGCACGAGCGGGTCTTCCGAGGACCACCCATTGGATCGGTCAGGCCTTTTCTGCAAGTCCTTGGGCCAGTGCTCCCACTACCCCCTTCGGTGTAAAGTGGACGTACAGGTCCAGTGGCATGGCTGGGTTCCACCTGGCAAGCGTGCCAGTGGCCATTTGGTTTTCGATGAAGTCGAGGGAGCTCGTTGCTTGCGGTGTCAGCTCCTTAGGATCCCAGGGGTTCTTTCCTTTCAGGAGGTCGTACAGAGGGTCCATGACCTCGGGAGGAATCAGCACGATGTTGCGAAGCCACTGCAGCGATCCCACCAGACGTTGCATGTCGTGGAGCGTCTCGATGTCTCGGTTGATCTTCATCTCGGGGGGTGTCATGTGGGAGCTTGTGATGCCTACTCCCAGGAAGGTCACGCAGGGTCCTCTCTTGATCTTTGCGCTCGCGATCTCGAAGCCGTTGGCTTGAAGGGTTTCCGTGACTGTGGACACCAGGTGATCCACTTGGCTTGTCGATGGTGCTGCGACCAGGATGCCGTCCATGATGATGGTTGCAGTGGGGTAGGAGTGTCGGACTGGCGTCAGTGCTTTGTCCACGGTGATTTGGCATATGGTCGGGCTGTCGACCAGGCCTTGCGGAAGTACTCTCCATTGGAAGCGAAGGTTGGGCCGCTCGCCGTTCCGAAATGCCACGGAAAAGGCGAATCGTTCTCTGTCCTCAGGGTGCAGAGGTATTGAAAAGAAGCAGTCCTTGATGTCCAGTACTGCACATGGCTGTCCTGTGGGGATGGCTGAGTTCGCGGGAAGTAGTGTCTGGACTGGACCCATGGGTCTGATCGTCTTGTTCACTTCTCTCAGGTCGTGGACGAGATGATAGCCTTGTCCGGACCTTTTGGGGACCACGAATACCGGGGTGTTCCATGGGCTGGTGGAGGGTTCTATGTGACCCTTTTGCAGTTCTCGATCGACCAGTTCCAGCAAGGCTGCCATTCGAGGCTCTGTCAGGGGCCACTGCTCAACCCATACAGGGTCTGATGATTTCCAAGTCAATTTGATTGGCAGCGAAGGGTGTACGGCAGTGGCCCTCATGATAAATTTGTGATCCAAAATCCTAGCAAGGAGAGAACATCCCTTCCTAACAGGGGTGGAGAATTCTGCAAAATGTAGGGGTAGATTGCTACTGTCTGTTCTGGTCCCTTTTTCGTGTGAAGTGTTATAGCCACCAGCTGGGTGCTTTTCCATGCCCGGGACTGCCCCCCCACTCCGTTCACTGGGGGGACTTCTTTGAATTGCCAATGTCCGGGCCAATGCGTTTGGGGAATAATCGTGCAGTCTGATCCCGTGTCCGCCCAGAACTGAAGCCCTATGACGTGGGGATCCTGGCTGCCGTAAAGGCGGCATGTCCCCCACACCATCAAGGGCTCCTTCCCTATTTTCATGACCAAGGTAACCCAGGGATCTCGCTCTGGGGCGTCCCCTGCTGTTCCTGTGACTCCGGCGCGGGTTGTGGCGGTGGGGGGTGCGAGGGTATTGAGGGTGCTGCACAACTCTGCCATTGTATTGCTGGGGGGGATGCAAAGGTGACTGCTCCCTGTGGGGGCATAGGGTATGAGAGTCCCCTGCCCCACTGGAGGTTGCTGTAGCTGGGCCGCTGCATATTCCAGGTGGGAGGGGGCTGAACAAGGCCCGGCCACCCCCCCCCCTCTCCCGTTTCCCTGGGGTCTGGATCTGCATTCCTTAGCTAAGTGCCCCTTCCTTCCACACCCCCAGCACGGTCCCCTGCCTCCCGCTTGGCGTGGTGGAGCAGCTGCTGATAGGCGCCTTGGCTGGGGGCAGTTTACTGCCAAGTGGCCTGCCTGGCCACACTTAAGGCACGCCATCACGCTGGTTATTGCAGTTTGAACTGCTGCTTGGATGGGAGCTAGGTGTTCCTCCTTTGCAACGTGTCTGATCATGGCAGCTATATTAGACCCCTGTGGCAGTGATCTTAAAATGTCCTTAGTAGCTGAGTTGCATTGCTGGCGTAAGCACTCTGCCAGCACGGGACCCTTCGCCTCTGAGGGTAACGTAGAGGAATCTAATGCGGCCTGGAGCTTGTCCACAAATTGAGTGAAACTCTCACTCTCACCCTGTTTTATGGAAGACCATGAAGAGGGTTTGGCTACCACTTTAGAAGCGTCACGGATGGCTTCTCGGGCAGCTCGGGTCATTGTCATGACCTCATGGGCCCGCAAGCCCTCAGCCTGTTGCTGGGGGGTGATCATGGTGGGGTCTGTGCCCATTAGCCGCTGTATGCTGGAGCCGTGCAGTGGATGGTCTGCCCCTGTTACCAAGGCTAGCTGTTTCATGCAATTATCCTCCCATTCTTGTTTGAAAACGATCATCCCTGTCCCATCAAATATCATTCTACACGTCTGCTTAATATTGAAGGGAAGCATATCGTCCCCACCAAAAAGGCCGTCAATAAGTGTGCAAACCATGGCAGAATTAATTCCCTTATCCGCAATCGCTTTAACAATTGCCTGCACATCTTTCGGATTGACTGGTGAATAAGTCCTTTGGTTTCCGCCTGCCCCCCCCACACGGACCGGGAACACTAAAGTGGCAGACGGAGCCCATTCCACGCAAGCCATTTTTATTTTCCGCCAGTTTCTAAGTGGGGTTTGGTTTTTCTCTGGTAACCCCTTCACCCACGCGGGAGCGCTGTGGCTAGTGACCTTACATGCCGCTTCTCTCTCTCTCTTAAAGCCGTAATCCCGATCGGAATCCTCCGATCCTATCTCGGGCTCGGAGCTCGAGCCCGAGTCCGAGCCGGAAGTTGAATAAAGAGACACTTCCGGGCTGCTCTGCCTTCTCCTCGGGCTCCGACCCCGCCCCTTCTTGCGGGGGTCGGGCCGTTCCCTCCCCCTGGGGTCCCCCCGCCTCCTGCTGGGGGAGGTCCTTGCCCTGTAAGGACCTAATGTGAACTGAGGGCTCTGATTGGTCTTACGCGTCTCCGCAGGGGCCGCCCCGTCTCCCCGCTCGCCCGCGCATGCGTTGTTAAGCGGGCTGACCGCGCTTCCGCCCCCCGCCTCCTCCTTTCCGCCCTGACCATGCGGTTCGGCGCCATTTTCAAACGCATATGGCAGGGGGACGTTTTTTTCAATCCCTACGCGGTCCACCGATTCGGCCGCGTTCCGCGCCTCCTCCGCGAGCCCCCGCCAGAACACCCGCGGGCGTTCTCCCCCCTCCGATGGTGAGTCCGCTCGCTGAGGGGGATCTGGCGTTCGCGCCTCCGCGCGCCCGCCTGGGTCAGGCACCTCCGTGGTTTGTGTCGCCGCGCCCACCCCCAACTGCGGCACGGCTAATAAACAAGTTCGCGCGACTATCCAGGTTTCTTGCTCTTGTCGAGCCTTTTGCAGAGCCTGGACAACCCTGCCCCACGATTTTAGGGCTTTCCCTGAGCCCGAGGACATGGTGTCCTCCGCCAGGGCTTTTGTACAATTATCCCACACGTCTGAATGTAGGATGTCCACGGGGCTTTCAATAGCCCCAAGCTTAATCAGTCTCGGCAATGCGAGAGATAAATCCCTAAGTTTACATTCTATACCCCATTGTGCATGCATCTCTGTTACGACCTTCGCAATGGCTTCCACGGTCCACGCTGGTCCAGAGGCGTCCCTCCCGCTGTGGTCAGACCTGCTGCCAGCAGCCGCTGATCTCTGTCCAGGAGAATTCCCGAACCCCGGGCGCTGCAGCAGTCCCGGGTTCGGCACCAGTATGTTGCTTTCTGGAGCAAGGCAGGCGACCTGGTTCAGACGAACAGCACAGCGGCCCACTCACCAGGGCCACTGGGGCCAATGACACACGCAGACATCAATGTGATGGACGGTCAAAAGGCGTTTATTATCTTGTCTCTTGGGTTTTTATAGTCTAAGGGGTCTCTATGTCAGCGTGCGTCTGTCTTTACCATCTATGGTTAGTAAGGGATGGACAGTTACTGGGTAGGGGATGGAAAGTTACTGGAATTCGGTTAGGGGGGTTACATTCCTATGTTAATTCCTTATCTATGGGGAAGGGTCTTATCTAAGGGGATCAGAGGGTTCTGGCTTTCCATGACATCGTGAGATCTTCCGCAGCGCCTTTCCCTATCTTCCACAGATTTCCTTGGGGCTTTAGCCAAGGGAGTATGGAATTGGCCACGTCCAAAAAATCCCAGGTTTATTAATGCTGCTCACAGCAGTGGACTTCATTCCCCTGAAGCCTTAGATTGTAGCTCCCTCTGTCTGGAAGGGACACACACAGAGCAAGGCCACTCTTGACTGCTTGTGGTTCCTTATACCTCTGTCCACATTGCAACTGAGCCCTCAGCTCGCAGCAGGGGTCCCTGCACTGCCACCAGCACCATTTTTGGGGAGCTGGCAGTCACTCCAAGCAGCCCCACACCCACATCCCTGGAATGCTGCACCTGACCAAGAATATACTGACCCAGCTTGACAGAACCATCAGTTCTGAGAAGGATGTTGCTGCTCTTCACATCTTGGTGGATGACGTGGTTTGAATGAAGAAAATCCAGTCCTTGCAGGCACTGAGAGAGAAAACAGAAAGAGGAGGGCAAAACTGAGTGATGTGATTTCATCACAAAAGAAAGGAAGCAAAGAATCTAAAAGATTCCCTCTCCAGGGGAATGGGGAGTAATGGCAGAACAGTAATGGCCACTGAGAGGAAGAGCTTGCTGCTCCAACACTTGCAGGACAGGACCTTTCTTGTTGGAGAGTTTTTCAAGAATGGCTTAAAGAAAAAGGCCATGAGACATACAATTGAGAGAAAAGTAAAGGGAAAAAGTAAAGTTCCTAACGCAGTTCTCAACCTTCTGATTTCTATAAACAATTAGACTCTCTTTATAAACAATAAAGTTCTCAGATTGTCTTCCCATAACAAGTAGAACACCGTCTCTGGGAAGGCCTGCCATCCTGAGAACAGATGTAAAAGTTTTGGGAACACATGTTTCTGTTTTAGTTTCTGGTTTCTGTTTTGGTTTCTGTTTTTGATAAACAATTGTAGGTATTCTAAAACAAAGGGAGTGGTTAGAAGTTTCTTTGTTAGCCTATCACGAATCTGGGTTACAGAATATTCATGGCGTTCGTTAGCACTGTTATTTAAGGTGATGGATTGATCAATAAAGTTGGAGTTCGATGCATTACCAGGATGGTCGATTCTCCCCTTCACTTCAATACTTTCTGAGGAAAGACACGTCAGCTTTTGAAAGAGCAACAGCACCTGCTGTTGTAGGCTGTCCCCTGCAAACCAGCCAGGGTGACTCCTGCTGCAGTGGACGTGCTTTTTCCATGCAGAGGATAAAGGAGGGGTTTTGAAAGGAAAAGTCCCTCCCTTTGGTGTTTAGCGGATCACTTTTGGGTGGGAGGCTGCATGGAAAAGATTTTCTTGCTGGCCTCAGCACAGGCTTGGAAGTATCACACCAGTCACTTTGTGGAAGCAAAGAGCATTTTGGCTGCACTTCTATCCTTTTCAGCTGAGGACTGTGAGAAATTAGTATTTTTTCTTTGCTGGTCATTTCAAATCCTGCCACCAGCACCTTTGCTTTTACAGGCAAGGAATGCAGTGAAGACAGACTCCAGGCAAACATTTAGAGAGGCAAGGTGGAGAACAGAAAATACAAATACAAATACAAGAGACAGAGTGAGAATACAACAGCAGGAGATAAGAGTACTGGCACTGAGTACAGGGAGTGCAGGGGCACTGGCAGGCCTTTCACTTGAGATGCTTTTACTTGCCCATAGAATAGCAGCAACACAGAAACAAAGCTTGGCACGGGAAATCACTCCAGCTCTGAGCCCCTGTTTCCCAGACAATCCTGCCCAAGCCCCTGAAAACACAGATGGGATTGCTGACCTCCAGACTGATGGCTGCCATCTCATCTTCAGACAGGTAGGTCTGGCTGATGACATTGCTCAGAATGCCTCCATCCATGTACTCCATAACCAGGGACAGTTCCTCACCCACAAGGTAGCTGAAAGAAGGAAACAAGGGCATGGAGATGAATGTACATGGCTAGGTTGCTGTTTGGAAAAGATGGGTTGATTCTTCTTTTCAGGTCCCTTTGAGACAAAGACAAAATAAAGGAAGAGACATTCCCTCTTGGCTGTGCATTGTTTGCCATCTGTGCAGTCTCAAGGAGAAAGGCACAGCTGCGAAAAAGAAGATGTCTTAGATGGGCAGCCTGCAAAATGTGCAGTTTAGTAACAGCCCAGATAAAAAACCTGTCACACATGGTGTTTCTGGAAAAAAGCACCTAGTCTTCCTGGCATGCATAGCAATGAAAACCAGTGGCAACAATCCAAGGGAAATCCTTGTTAGTTTACCTGGACATAAGAAGACACTTGAAAAAAATCAAGCTCTAAAACAAAGTGGTGACTGTGAATATAGAGATCGTTGATTTAGTAAGACACAACTCATTCGGGTTTTTGAAGAATTTTCAAATACTATGTGCCAGCGAAGACTCATGCAGACAAAATGCAATCTCTTCCCACCCACTGGAGATGAAAAGAGCAATCATAATCAGCCAATAATTACAGCTCTATTTTCTGCCAGTGACCAAAGAGGGATTTTACCTTGCATGTTTGCAATATGTGAACAAACATTCATGGGACAAAAGCACAACTCACCTGTCTAAACAGTTGACCAGGTTGGGATTTCTGTTCACCTTCATGACCATGAGTTCGTTGACTTTTAGTTCCTTCTTCCTCAGTCCTTGAAGCTGTATTTTCTTTATGGCCACCTAAAATGACATTGAAAATCAGTAACTTGAGAGGTTGGTGGCACGAGACCACAAGGCATGTGGAGCGAGTGATTTTGCAATGACACGGCTGAGCTGTGCCAAACTGTCTTGTGATTAGGCCGCAGTAATTAGGAACTGACATTCCAACAGCCCATTTCTCTGCTCCCTTGAGAGCCAGTTACAGGACATGTGGGGGCACTGACATTTTGCCTTGACCACTTGGTAACAGCGGTGTCTCAGTTATCACCCACAAACCTCTGACCGCACTCTCTGCTGCTTTGTTTGGGACTCAGAAGAAGTAATCCATGCCTTAATACTCTGTGGATACATCTTGTGATATGGGCAGGGCTTAGGGCTTTCAGGGACGCCTTGCAGGTCTCTCCCTATGTGCAGTTCCCAAGTGCAGCACTGCAGGTGGCTAAGGAACTACCAGTAACTTTCAGATGGATTTGCTGGCAGCCAGAAATGAGAATTCAGGACTCTGAAGCTGTAGCCCCAAAGAGCAGTGAGGTGCTCGAAGGCACCACCTTTGTTTTAGCAATGGAGAGCGAGTGAGCGCGTCCTTCTCTGAAAGGAACCGCTGCCCTCCTTGCCTTCCTTCCGGCAGCTGAGGAGGACAAAGTCCCAAATGTGTTTTGTGGGCTGGCACCAGTCTGTGCTTCTTGTGCCTTTTCAGCACAGCTCCACACCAGAGGGGAAAGCCCTCGAGTGCAGCAGAGTCTGCAGGGGCTGTTGACATTTACCTCTCCTCCTGTGGCAGTGTCGAGTGCTCTATAAACATCTCCAAAAGTCCTAGAAACAAAACAGAAGCAGAGAAAGGAGATGCCATTTAGATGTTGCAGTGAAAGCCAGCCCACACAGGAGATCTGTGCTGTAAATGCCTAAGACCTGCAGGACACTTGAAGCATGGAGATGTCTTTGACAATGCCTTGTTGCCTTCTGATGCAAGGCAAGGCGACCTGGTTCTGAGGAAACGGCACGGTGACCCAAACTCTCCAGGGTCGCTCAGGCCAAGAACACACGGAAACACCAACGTGGTGGACGGTCCAAAGGCCTTTATTGTCCCGTCTCGTCAGGTTTTATAATCGGGGAGGTTTTCTCTACGTCAGGGGGTCTTACCTTACTGTAATTGGTTAATAAGGAGTCGAAAGTTACTAATGTTAGGGGGGTCTACATTCTTGGGTGATCCCTTATCACTAGGCGTTAGGGGGAGAGGAATCCTGCTGCTTTCCGTGACATCGCGAGATTTTCCGAGCGCCTGCCCCTATCTACCACAATGCCTTCTGAGCACACTGAGAAATTCTGATCAGCACTAACAATCTAAGCCCACTGCCTAAACACATTTGCAGCTTGTCTGACTTTATACTTGATACCTATTGCATCAGCAAAACACCTGATGCATAGTTTTGTACAATTAACATTGTTTGGACTCACCCACTGCCAATATTTTCCAGTTCAATGTATTTTAGAATAGGATTTTCCATCTTCACCATTCTCCCTGAGGGAAACAAAATGCAAGATGTTCACTTTAAAGCAGATCCCACCTTCTAGGAGATACAAAAGGCAGCCCCACTGTCTGGGGCTCTGAGCCGTCCCTTGGTGGACAGCTGGCTAACAACAACAGGAACAGCAACTGGAACACCAAGAAAAGAACAGCAGGCTCACAGCACAAGTGGCTGGCACAGAGACTGATTTCTAGCATCCTTTGAAGTGAGAGACCTCTTGACAGCAGACACACAGGGAAGCACAGGGAGATACATTCAGAGACTGAGACCAGAAGAGAATATCTACCAAGGCAAGTAAGTTTGTCATCTAGAAACATTAAGGAGAGCTGGAACTAACAGTGCCTTTGTTTTCTTGGGAATAAACACTGTGAGATTTAGAAAAGGTTTCCTCCTTGCTAAGATTAAATGCACCTGGACATGTAGAATCAATTCCTCTGAACAGATGTCAAGTTCAGAACAGGAGGAATATTGCCAAGTGTTTCCATCTTTTCCACCTTGCAGCAGTTTGCCAGAAGAATGACTCCGCATTTGTAAACCAGAGCAGCTCATGCTAGAACCAATCCCGACGGGGCTTTCAGCATCATGACCCTCACCCTTTATGAGCAGGCTGAGCTCAAAGACGCCCTTGCCCGTGCCCCGCATGAAGAACCGCGCCGCTTCTCTTCACCCTGACAGCGCGGATCAGTCGCTCCCATTGCACTCGCCCTCTCGGCACCGCACACGTCCCCATCTTCCCAACTCGGCACGGCGGGCACGGGCACAGAGGACAGCAGTGCTCCTCAGGTGTCCCTGTGACACAGAGAGCTGCCCAGAGGAGATGCTGACCCTCCTGTGAGCCCAGGCCGTGCGAGGCAGAAGCCGGCCCAGAGAAGGGGCTGTGGCCTCAGGCAGCTCCGTGCTGCAGCAGCCGGGCAGAAGCGGGACCCTCCCAGCTAAGGAAGGCTCCAGCCTCTGCATTCCCACCAGCCCTCAGGGGCAGGGCAGCGACCACAACAAGGCTGGCAAAGCCCAGCATGAGCACTGACAGGCACCGATGGGAAGAAGCCAGAGTGAGCCTGAGCCCCGGACAAGCTGTTGCCCCCATTCAGGACACAACAGGATGGGCTTTGAGATCAGCCACACCCAGGCACAGATCAGTGCCCTTTTTGTCCCAACAGGTGATGGCAGACACAGAATCCACTGGGCTCTCTTCTCAACCCTACCAGATCTTATCTGAGAGCACAGCACTGGCAGCTGTTAAGGGCAAGAAGCAGATCCATTGGGTTGTGCTGCAGAATCACAAAGGGCTTGATGTGTTTTCCTAGAGACTTATCTCAGCAGGGCTTCTGCCAGTGGCTAGGACTCAAGCAGTCACACCTTTCTGCTGATCCAGGAACAATCCCTGCTTCTGCTTTCAGCAGAGAGGGAAGCCCAGGCAAACTCCAGCCAGTCTAAGCTGCCCTCAGAGGCAGCAGGAACACCCAGAGCTCTCTCTTGCTGTCTGGGAGCAATGCCAGCACTTCTGTGACACTAAACTGAGCAGAACCCTTTGGTACAGCTATGCTGACACGTGCACACAACACACTGTCCCTCAGATAAGAAAGATACCAGACGTACTCTGTTGCTCCAGAGAGTCACCCGCCATCTCCTGTTGCTGAGCAGCAGCTGGGTCAGCACGGGAGGTGAACCAAGGGCTCAGGCTCCACTTCTTCAGCTGGGGAGCAAAGGTTCCTTGGGACGGCGCTGCTGCTTCTGCAGCAGCTTCAGTGTCAAAGTCGGTGTAGATCTGAGACAAGAAATGATTTTATATCAGGAAGGTGTGGCAGAGATTGCCCTGAAATGCAAGAGAGATTGCCATTTGAAATGCAAGCCCTCAGGAAGCTGCTGTCAGCCACATGCAGAGCTCTTCAACTGGATTGCTTTGGATGTCCACTTGTGAAACCAAATGGTCAAAAGCAAAGGCTGGTTTTACTTGAGTTCATAGCCAGTTTCTTGTTCTAAAGGACGACTGCAGCAACGACCGCTCCACTTCTCTCAAAGACTCCTTTCCCCCTCCTAGGTCTGCAGATACATTTGCAGCTCCTCATTCTAATGTTCTACCTCCTGCCATGAAATTGTCTTTTTCTGCACCTTCCTCGGGACGAGCTTATCCTGCAGCATCTCTGGATGGGTCAGTTCCTGGGCCTCATGCCAGCCTCGGGGCTCTTGGTTGCCCATCGTTTGCTGGAACTCTCTGCACGCTGCCAAGTAGGATGGCGACTTCCACCTCAAGTCAAACAGAACAAAGCAGTCAGAGACTACAGCTTGTCCCCGTCAGCCAGAAGCCATCGACTGGGAAGAAAGTAAAGGACAGGAAAGGACAGGAGCAGATTATTCACAAGGGATACAGACAGCTTGTAGCTCATATTCCAAATCTATGTGAGTGACCATGTTCACCTGCAAAAACACCTCAAGAAACAAGGTCACCTGGAAGAAGCCAGCAGGAGTTCATTCGGATGACTGCTGGCTAAATGGCCAAAGGAATAATGCCACTGTCTAGAGCATCAGCTGAGATCCAGCAGAGCAGGAATTGTCCTTGAGAGCAGCTCTGACAGAGGCCTCATCAGGATGGCACTCAGAGGCATCACCCACCCCCTGCTGCTGCTCTGCACTGGAAAAGCAGGGCAGGCAGGAACCACCCCTTGGGTGACTGCAGTGCCTAGTGCTATTTCAATCGCTTTTCTAGAGCCTTTTGCTCCTGAAGGAGGTGATTAATTTTCTCTTTGATGATTTTAATTTTTTCGTCTGGCCTCTTCTTCCTTGCCTTGATCCTAGCCTCAGTTTCCTTCAGCTGTGCCTGCATCTGCTTGTCAATTTTCTGTAAACAACAATGGAAAGGACTCTCTTTCATGAGTGGAGTGGCTGCCATTCCTTCATTCACCTGTTTTTGTTGATTGCCCCTGTGCATAGGGAGATTCTTCTCCTCTTGGATGTCTTCATTCCTCCTCTTCACTGCCATGTCACTCTGAGCTTCAGGCAGCTCTGCTTGTGGCTCTGCCTTGATGTTCTGTGCACACAAATGCAGAGCAAGTGACTGAGAGCTGCCATCAAGCTCAGCTTTTCCCTCTTTTAGCCTCAAAATCACATTTATTCAGCCCCTTCTTTCTGCTTCCCTACCCAGCTCTGCTTCCACTGTAACCCTCCTGTCCTGGTGCTGATCTCTGCAGATTCCAAGGCTCCTGGCCTCCTCAGTCCCAGGAGCTCTGGTTTATGCCGCTCTTCCTGCCCTTCCCTCTGTCACCTGGCCAGTCAGGCTCACCTGGCCATTCTCCTGTGGCTCTTCCACCTGCTGCCTGAGCTGCTCTTCCTGCTCTCAGGCAGGGAACAGCTCTCCCTGAGCCTGGCATGGCATCTCAGATGAGGCAGTGTGCTCCTGCTCTTTCTCTAGAAGCACCTGCACAGAAAGCAAGAGAAGATGGGTTTCAACTTCCCATACGCCCTTTGTGGGCCAAGACTCAAAGGCTGCTGGGCTCACACGTTCCCAAAGCACTGTGCTGCTGCTCTGCTGGGTCGTTCTCTGCCCGAGGGGAGGCACAGATTCCAAAGTGACCCTGGCCCTACAATCAGGGGCCATCTGGGACTGAAGCTCCAACAGCCTCTCAGGCAGCTGACAGGGAATGTGTGGCATTTCTCAAGGGTCTGGTGAGGGCCTCCCTCTGCTTCTGCCATGTCCTGTTTGTCTTTCAGTAGTGACTGACACCCCGCCCTGTCCCACAGCTCCATCCTGGCTCTGCAGGGGCTTCCTGGGTGAGCTCACTCCTTGTGAGAGACACTCCTGCAGTTCACGTTCTCTTCAGGCCTGCACCAGCATTCCTCCTTCCTGACATCCACACTCTTGCTAGAAAACTGGGTCATTCAGGAGATAAGGATGCATGCAAAGATCTCTGATGGAAGGCAGAGAACCTCTATGGCCACCTCAGTATATGGAGGAGGACCAAGGTGTTTCTTTTCCCTCTTTTGTCAACTGAGAATTCTGACCAGCAGTAACAGAGTTTCTCATAAGGCCCCATTAACGAATGCACTTACACAGCTCTGGGGATGCCAGCGTAGGAAACCATGTGTCATGTAATGCAAACCATGTGTCATGTATGAGCAAAGTCACCAGACCCCAGCTACAGCATGGGATAGTTCCACTCCCTCAGGACATGCAAAAATTTAAAGGATTAAAAGAAGGCTTCAGGTCACAAGAGGTTGGAGGAGGAAAACAGGAGGGGAAAAAACAACCATCTCTGGATGGGGAAACATCTCTGCCTGCTCAGGATCAGTCAATGGAACTTGTCTCTACTCCTCTCCTGAAGGGATGCCTTTAGGTGAGCTTTGCATCTTCCACTGCTTTGGAGCTGAGCCACGAAGATTCAATAGACAGATAGATAGACAGATCTCACCTTTAAAATCTCTCTTTACTGTGCTGTGGCATTTACATTCTTTGAATACAGAGAGATATAGTTCCTCTCTCTCTCCTAGGTTTTTTTAAGGGAAGGTAGTGAGAAACTTAGAGAAGAAGAGAAAACAATTATCTCTACTGGCTGTTCTTGTTGTTTAGTACATGTAGAATGTGCTATAGTGTTTGCTTACTGAAAGTGATTTGTTATTTGGATTTTAGTGGTAGTTGTTTAGTTTGATTAGCTAATTAGATAAAATCTGTGTTGTGACTGTCTGGAGACAGTCACGAGTTTTTCTTTGGTAGCTTTTTAGTATAGTATCTCTATAGTATAGTTTTAATATAGTACTAGTGTAATATAGCATAGCCTAAGAAAGCCTTTGTTTAACCTTCTAAATCATAGAGTGAAAGCACAATATTCGCCACGTGGGGGTCACCCTGAATCAATACTGTCCTTTCTGTCGCTACACACATCAGCACTCGGTAGCAGTGCCCTGATCAGCAGCCATCCTGAACTTGCTCTCCTGTTGCTTCAGTAACCCACACTCTTGGGGAATCTGGAGCGTGTGGGTCCTTACAGAATGCAACCAGACCCAGAGCATTGCACTGGGACCTGCACTTTTTGTGCATCCGTGCTCGGGCAAGTTCTTCTCTTGGACTCGACCACACTGATGGTGCTGAAGTGGCTGGAATCAGAAATTCAGCCCAGCCTCTCCCAGCTCCTCTAATCTCTGAGCACCAGCTGGAATGCAAGGGCATTGATTTCCTGCTCAATTCCCAAACACAACACACACTGATTCCCTGGGCAGCCAAAAGACACAGGAGCCGTTAACCTGAAAGTGATGTGTTTCTGCCAGTGCTGGAAAAGGGCAGGAAAGATTGAGAAAAAGCTCCCTTGCTCCCTGGAGAAGGAGAAATTGCACAAGGCTTCTCCTTCTAGCAAACAAACAAATAAACAAAATATGAAAGTGTTACCTACTCCAGTGTCTAAAGCACTTGGATGCAGTGAAGGGATGTTTGGCAGGGAAACAGCCCTTGTGCTGAGCACTGGCTCTATGGATCTAAGGCAGGGATCTATGGAAGTCTGCCTGAAGGTCCCTCATGAGCCCCCATTTTCCAGGCTAAAGCTCCCTCAGCACCTCCTCACTGGCCTTGTGCTGCACCCCCTTGCCCAGCTCCCCTGTCCTTCTGTGCACACGCTGCAGCCCCTCCATGACTTTCTGCTTCCCAGGGCCCACAGCTGCACACAGCACTCCAGCTGTGGCCGCAGCGCTGCCCAGCACAGGCCACGCTCACTGCCCTGCTCCTGCTGCCCCACTGCTGCTGGCACAGCCACTGTGCCCTTGGCCTTCTTGGCCCCCTGGCCCCACGCTGCCTCATCTTCAGCTGCTCATGGCTGCCAGCCCTGCGTCCTTTTGGCCCATGCAGCTCCCCAGCCACAAAGGTGCCCATTGCACTTCAGATACTGCAGGCACCATTGCAAGATGACCTTCCTGTTCTACAATGACATCTTCTAAGTAGATACCATAAAGTTTGATAGGAATAGAATTCTAAGGGACTTTGACTAAATTAAAATGGTCTAATTCAACTGTACAGGAAATTGCTCCTAAATAAATATTCCACCCTATCTGCCGTCAGCAAGCAAGGTTCTCTCTGCAACACTAGGTTTGTAGTTCTTCAAAGCTCTGATATAGAAATTTAAAATATCCATTTCGCACTTTGTTATTTTTCTTCAGGCATGAAAATGGATTTTCTTTTGGCCTTCCTAGCTGGCCCTCTACACTCTACTGCTCCTGGCCAAGCTCACATCTTGCTCTACAATTCTTAAACACCAGGAACATGAAATGTTCCTTTCTCACTCACCTCAGGATCTTCAGCACTGCTGAATACACGCTTCAGGTGACCTGTAGTGGGAAAGGAAAATGAACCAGCTTCTGTCAGAAAACTGCCTGGGCTGCTGAATCCCACAGAACAAGTCAACCCAAACAGAGATGATTTCCCGTTTCACAACATCCCTTCAGCAGACACATTTCATTCACACATCCAGCAAGGGATCAGAGATATTCTTGCTTGTGCCTACACTTCAGCCTGTTTTGCCAGTAAATGAATACAAATATGACCAAGAAAATGCAAATTGTTCTTTAACACTCAATGCTCCTGTTCTACCAAACACATAAAACAGCTTCTGAAATCCTCTCCTTCAGGTACTCTTTTTTTTTCCGGTCAGTTACACACACTAATTCTGATTAACTTGCAGGAAACAGTTGCCCAGAAAAGCTTCCCAAAATTCCCCTGAGCTGTGGCAGTTGTATTGTGGAAGAGCACAGCAGCACCTCTAGGGTTCAGGAGCAGACACTCACTGCTTTAGAGTTTCCACTTCCTTTCAAAGGGAATAACTATTTTAGCACTCAGTAAAAGGTTATTAAGTTAGACAGTCAAATCCTTTCATGACAAAAGTTAAAAAGAAAGAACTTTCTCTGAATTCTGGGAAAAACTGCAGAGTTTTTAGAAGGCATTCCAAGAAGCTCTGCCAGTCTACAATTTCAAAGGTGTCTTGCTTGTGCCAGCAACCTGAGGAAATGACAGACTCTGCTGCCACAGACTCTCCCGTGGAGGGAACAGAGCCCTGCAGGTTCCCCTGCAAATGCTGCCCCTGTGACTACAGACACCCCCTTTTTAGCTGAACCTCTTGACAGGAGCTTTACCAAACCAGTGGCATTCTAATGCTCTTTCTCTTTCAAAATCAGAAACTAAGCCACGAAGAAGGAGCAGGAAGACATACAAAAGCCAGGTTAGGATACACCCTAACCTAAGTAGAAGCGAAACCTCTACTTACGGGTGAAGTGTGTCATGTAATACATGGAGAAAGAAATGCCATATACAGCAAAAGCTGCCGTGGCCAGTTGGTGGAACATAGTCATTTTTGAAAGTTAGATAAATAATAGAAAAAACAATGCTCTTGTCAGTGGCAGCCACCCACTGAAAAATTCCCCAACCAGAAAAGTTCGCAACTGAGCAAACACTAGGGCTGCTCTGACACTTAGGCCTTCCGTGCACCAAGGCAACCTTCTGATGTCACTATGACAAGGTGGCAACCATGCCCTGACATCACAAAGCAAACGCTCCATGTTGGTCTGTGAATTTATGCAAAGCAATAACCAATCTTCTATACAGCAAACACAAAAGAGCCTAGGAAGTTCTTCTCTGTCACAAAGCAGCACAAAATCCCCTCATGGCCAAACCCTGTTATTCAGGGATCCAAGAGGAACTCCAAGGGTGCCTCACGCACCTACAGCCTGTACTCCAGCTGAGCACTCAGATGGGACACAAGCAAAGGAAACCAGACCAAGACAATGGTCCACAGCATTGCACATGTGAGAAATGACTCTCACTTTTAACATTTTAAAGGTTTAGTAAACCTTAACAAAGGACTGAATAAGGAAAAATTGCAGCATTGGGAGTCTCTGTGACTAGCAGCCATGTGCTCATCTACAAAAAGGATGCTCTGCCTTTTATACCCTTAGCCCCTCTAAAAGTTTTGTCAGTCAACTCTTTCTCTGCTGTCCATTGGTGGAGATTACTTTCTTGCATCCTGACTGGAGGTCAGGTGTTGCTACACCCTGCCTGCTGGTCACAAGCCAGCCCTCCGCAAATGCCCTGACTACCAAGGCTATTACAAGGGGGACGGGAAAGAGGACTATGGGAGGATATATTACAATACCATCACTACACATTTGAACATCCACATAACATCTGCTTCTTAATTGTCAGAGCCAACCATTGCATTACTCGTCTAGAAAACACAGAACCAGGAGAGAAGCCACTGTTGGCATCACAGCTGAAATGTTTCCTAACAAATCTCCCCACATACTTGCACCTTTATTGGACATGCCCAGGGCTCCAGTGCGTGTACATCTCTGCCTTTCTTCCCCTTTGGAAGCAGTCAAACTGGCAGCACCTGCCTGCCAGCAGCAGCTGCTCCAAGCTGGGAACGCCACTGGCCGTGCTGATTTCCAGAGGGTTCTGTGTGCCAGGGGAAGCCAAGGCAGGAGCGGGTTGAACGGCGCTGGCGCTGCTGCTGCTCTGTGCCAGAGAGCCCCGGCTGGGCAGGGCACGGTGTCCACTGCGCTGCGGGCTCCTTCTCCTGCCACAGCTGGGCACACCTGGCAACAAGGCATGACAACTTGTGGGCAAGCCAAGGGGTTTCTGGGGCTGCACTGCTCTGCACACACCCTGCACACCTGCAGCACAGAATTTTAACCCTCAAACAGGTAAACCAAAGGGAAACAGCTGGAAAAGATTTCATTTCAACCATTCTTTATGCTTCAATAGAAATCACCAAAATGAACGTTACCGAGCAGGGCCCGATCCACACTGCCAGCTCAGTGTGAGAAAAGAGGCATTACTTTATTTCAGTGCTGGGTGTGTGAGGAATCACTTCCCTGAAACATGCAGACCCACGTGTTAGTATCCACGGAACTAAGACATTTCTTTCATTACTTTTATTCATTACTTTGCTCAAACTCACAGGCTAAACATTCTCACAAAGTACTTGACATGTTTAAATCACTTCCCCAAAATTACTGATATTTATAGTAGTGGTCTCTTGAGGGTCTCTGGGGGTCATATGGTGAATATCCCATTCCTCAAATTCTCCTCCCATCATTAAGAGCCTTCTTCGCCTTGAATGCATTGCAGCTACCTTCTCAGTAGGCCCGCAGTCTTTTATTCTAAAGGCTAAGACATCCACTTGCACACATTAACCACTGCTGTGAGGGAAGGTACGACTAAGCACTGCCTGATAAAGCTTAACAAATTCACAATTTGTTGCAGGTCAACACTTCCCCAACGTCTCTCGTTCCTTCTCTGGGAATCAAACACGAGCATTTTGTGATCCCTGAGCCCAAGGCCGCCTCCAACCCTCCTGTCACCCAGCAGCCCTTCTCTCCTCACAAACAGCAGGCCCAGCAGTGCCTTCCCTCACTGGCTCAGCCACCAGCTGTGTCAGGAGTTCTCTGTCACACACTCCAGGACCATCCTGGACTGTTTGCTCTCTGCTGCACTCTGCTGCCAGCAGACATCTCCACCCTGTTCCATGCCCCTTGCAGAACCCTGCACCTGCTGTCCATGGGCACCTGGCAAGGGGAGGCACTCACGGCAGAGATGCACCAGCTGCACTGGGCAGGAACCAAAACCCTCTGGCGGCACAGCTGCTGGCCTGTGTCTGGCACAGCTCTGCACGCCCCACTCCTCATGGGCTCTGGGCTGGAAATGCAATTGCACTTTCTGCCTCATGGAGAAACACCAGGGCTGCACAAACAACGGCCAGTAGGCCACATCCCAAAGGCACTGCAGCATGGAGCTGGGAAGGAAGGAGACCCTTCCCCAATTCCTAACCATACCAAAACCAACATAATGGGGACTTTTAATCTTCTGAATGTAGAGTTGATACACAGGGTGACAAAGGAATCTTCCAATGGAGTTGAAGTTTGGTAGAGTTTTTATTCTGAGTCCTACTCAGAGTGTTGATTTGAAAATTTATTTGAAAATATATTTTAAAAGGCTGTGCAGTCATATGGTTTTGTTCTAATACCAAAATGGCTAGATGAAATGTACTGGCATTTTAATTACATCCAAACTGATTAGCCTGTAAAAGCTTTCCTGCAGAATAGCCACTAAACAAGAAATGAAAATCTGTGGACTGTTGACTTTGCAAATTTCTAGTAAACTTTTAAGACAATGAGGCATTTTTAGGTAGATCATAGAGCAATTTAATTCCTATGGATGCTTTGATTTGGATAAACCTGTTGATTTCAAATTAAAACTGCCAGCACGTACTTAGTGGAAATCTGAATACTCACTGTAATGAGCTCTGAATTATTAGATAGTCATTGTTTGCCATATTACAAAAAATTAATATTCTGGCTATTTTTTTTACTTACAGCCAGCTCTTCAACGCTCTTTGTAACATCAGAGTTTGTAGCAATGTGAACCATGGGTTGGTGGAGTATTGCAGAAGGCTCCTATGTCAGCACTAAACATTCACATTTACCATGGCATCACTTCTTGCCTTTAATTCCAAGCTACAGCTCAGTTCCTGCAGTATAGATGCACACTTGTAGTCTGTATTTGCAGCTGGATTTTACTTTCCTGTCCAGAAAAAAATCATGTTTGGATCTCAAATCAAAAAAAAAAAAAAAAAAACGAGGAGAGAGTCAGGTTCTGGATAGGTATAGCAAGAACTAAGAGATTTTTTTGCAAATATGTTGAAAAGTTGTTTGTACATGCTGCAAAACCAGCAGATTAAAGACTTGCACTCTAACTTGCAAGCTGAGCTTTGCCTGTTCTTTCTGGACTGATTTCTTGAGGCCAGACACTGAACCTAATCAGTCAGAAAATCAAAACCACAGGAGTAGTTTGTAGAATATTGTAAATTATTCTGTCATGATGCTTTTTGCCTACAAGTTCTGGCCATCATCTGATTGGAGTAATTAGAGGAGATGGAAGCCATCACACTGTGCCTGTGCACACAATTCCTTCCCAGGAGTAATCCATGAAGCAACGCTGACACATCCACACCAGCAGCTGCTGCCACACAGCCATGAAGCAGAGAATATGTATTTCTGCTACACTAGGACAGCTGAAAATGCCTCTGCTGAGCTAATTTTAGTGACTGCCCACCACAGATGAGACCTTGTGGTCAGTCTCCAACAAGTCAGGGCAGGTAATATTCTGCCTAAATGAAGTAAGTCAAGCAATATATAGGCCATGGGGCCTGAGGAAAGCCAGCAGCTGTGGGAGATTTAATTTGTTTCCGTATCTTTCTTTTTACTAATTTATTGCAGTCAATTATTTAAAGAATGGAAACTTTTGGCATACCATTGGCTGGAAGGTTGGTCAGTCTTCCATTCATGACTCCTCTGAAAGCATCACGCCAGTGTTTTTATCAGTAGCTCTTCCATCATCATGGCTCACACAGCATTTCCTGCAGCTCTTCCTGGAGTCCGGGAGAGGCACAAGGAGAAGGGGGAGAAAGCTGTGTGCAGAGGCTGTGTCAGCTGAAGAGACATTTCTTTCCTCTGATTTGGCTGAATGGCTGCAGGAACCTTGCTGGCCCTGCTGGCGGGGTGGCCTTTTGCAGGGCTGGGCAGAGTTTGGGGCCCAGGATCCCTCCTCTCGGTGGGACACCAGGGTGAGCAGCCCCTGTCCCAGGCAGGAGCAGAGGTTCTGTGGCTCTGCCCTGGGCACAGGGACCTGCCACTGCCATGAGCTCCTGCCGCGGCTCCTCTGGGGCAGCTCCTGCTCTGCAGTGATGATGGGCGCAGCTGGGGGGGGCTGCAATGGAGGGGGGCTTCCAGTGGGCTCTGCTGGTCTGCCACACTGGAGCCAGCAGAGCTTCTGGAAAGAGTCTCCTCTTGTGAGCTGCTGGAGCTGGAGCTGGCACTGGCCACAGAGCCGCTGTGTTCATCCCTGACAGGACCAGAGCACAGCAGCCTCTGGGCCCCCTTGCTGCACAATGGCAGTGAGGAGGCCATGCACCAGAGGTTCAGTATGTGTGACTCAGTTTCCTGATAAACTGTGCTAAGAAAACCCTGCATCCCTCCTGCCAGATCTGAGACACTCCAAGAAATCTGTTGGCACATTGGGAACTCAGAATTGTTTCCATTTTGAACAATTGTCTTATGAGTCCTTTTGATTCTTTTTGTCATTTTGTGTTGATTCAGTCAATCCTTCAGAGGTTTCCTAATAATATAAAACACAGGGAACTCTGGAGTCCCTGGGGGGGGGGCATTCCCTGGTCTAGGGAGACACAAGAAGCTTCCCTCAAAAAACTGTTAGACCCCATTGGCTCCTTCCCCTGTTCCTATGTCTGTTCCTGTGTTCCTGAGCCACACCTTCCCTATTCCCTGATTGGCCCCCTTATCTTTGTACTGCCCCGAGATCAGGGTCAGCCCCCAGGCCCCTGTGGAGACAAAGTGAGACCCTCTGTGTGTGGTTGCTGGGACCTGAACATCTCCCTGCACAGCTGAATAAAACATCTGTGGAGATTATGCAAAGGTCCTTTTTGCTTCTTTACCCTGGACTATGCTAGCAGCAATTCAGACTGTTACAGAGGAGAAGCTGCAGTACTGGCACCAAGGTTTTGGCAACTTGACCATAGGCACAGAGGGCATGCAGGATGCTGCTCTAGGAATTCCTTAACCAGCCATCTCTGGTGCTGGCATATTCCCTCCAGCTTCTGCTGCAGCCAGGACCACCTTTGGTCCAGTAGATGACATTGTTATTTTAAAAATTTAGCCCACACCTTGGGCAGGAGGCCATCCACAGGCTCTGGTCCTGCAACCCCCTGCTCAGCTGGGGACAGTGTTCCTTGTGGGGAAGATGGAGCAGCCATCACAGGGTCTGGGGGGCTGCTTTCAGCAAGGTGGCCAGGCTCTCTCCCTGCTGGACTCTAGCAATTGTTTGGGGGAGCTGATGGCACATTGTATGTAGTCCTGTTCACCCTACTCAGAAAACGTGACAGCTTCTATCATTCTTCTGCAGAGTTGGCACGCTGGATTTCTCTTTGCCCACTGCAGGGTGCAGCCCAGGCACAACTGGTGGTGACAGGGCAGAGAAAAATTCACATCCTTCTTAGTGCCCTGGCAGATGGGGCAGCTCCATTCTGTCCCCGTGGGCATGTCTGTCTGTCCCAGCAGCAGGGAAGAGCTGAGGACCATGAGCTGCTCTCATCAGCAATCTTGCTTGGCCAGAGCCCAAGCTCAAGGCAGAGTGGTCCAGGCTCTGTCAGTGCCCAAACATAAGCAGAAAGGGATATTGTATCACAATCCATTCCTTGGTGAAGGAGGTCCATAGCAGCCTCAAGAGGCACCTCAGACACTCAACAGTCAAGGCAGTAACATATGGACAGGACACAGATGGCAGTTCATGGCTGGGAGAGCATTCGTAGGCAGATCCAAGGACAAATTTCCCAGGAACTCTCCACAGCTCTGGGATCTGCCCATCAGCTCTGTCAGAAGTTTCAGCAGAACAACCAAAGTCCTAAAAAGCAGCTTCCAGATGCTTTTCCTTCCATCCTGCCTGAGTAGCCGGGTTGCTTGCTGCAAAACACTCTTTTTCTCCTCTTCCTCAATGCCCTGTGGACACTTGCAGCCAAAATAAAAAACTCCTGGCCCTCTGTGTGATGTGGTAATGTAGTTTTTATATTTCCATGCTGGGATGAAAGAAAGCTGTGCTGTGGGTCAGGAGAGGCCAGGACCCACTTGGCCTTCCTGCAGGCTGAGGTGGTCCCAGCAGACATCCTGCTGCTTTTTTGGGGAATGTGTGAGGGGGAGTGGATGGGGTGACAGAGAGGCCGAGATCATAGAGTGGAAACTCAGCTCCAGAGAGCCAGTGCAGACTCTCCCTGCTGAATGCCTGCTGGGGCTGGCAAAGAAGGAAAATGCCCCAATAACAGCCAGTGGCACTGTGTCTCAGGGACAGGTACAGGGAGGTGACAACAAACAGCAGCATGGCCCGGTCTCACAGCTCCTAGGAAGCAGTGACAGAGGAGCCTCATGTGCCAGAGGTTTCAGAAAGGCTGTCTTCTCAAATGGCCACTCTAAAACCCCTCTCTTTGCCTCTTGGGTTTGTGAATGCTTTTGACAGCCACAGCATCCTGGAGCAACACATTCCACGATTTCATTAAGCACTCCTTGAAAAGCACCTCCCATTGTTCAACTGAGCTGCCAGCCTGGTCATTTCAGAGGGTGCTGCCTTGGTGGAGAGAAAAATCAATCTTCTGCCTTTCAGGGAGCTGAAGGAGAAGGGACTCTTCACCATCCAACACCTGGCTGGGTCCCATTGAGAGCTCCTGTTTTGTAGACTTGGTGAGGTTTGCTTGGCAGTTACCAGCGAGGTGAGAACATTGTTCTGAATTGTCCCCCATACTTCATACACAGTGTGTAGAGTAGGTATGAGCTTGTTCATCTCCATGTGTGCTCAGGGTCTGCCTTCATTTCTGGTTTTAGACCTTAGATTTCTAGTGTCTGTCAGCTGTCTGTAGGATCTGTGGGTACATGCAGCTGTATTTACTGGCAGGTCGGGTATCTGACACTCATCTTTGAGTGTGGAGCCTTTATAATGCAATGTGCAAATGCAGAAACTGAGACACTAATGATGTTATTTGCAAGACTCCCAGTCTCTGCCCAAGCTATAATTCAACGCTGCAAATTATTCTGTAGACCTGAGCCTGTGTTTTCTGTTTCCTGGCATAGTGCTTCAGCTGCTGGTGTTGCTTTTTTGAACAGGAGCACCTGACTCTTTTATCTTTATGACTTTTGCCTTCATGATTTGAAAGCAGCTCTTTATTTATTTTCTAGTAAAAGAGCCTAAAAACAAAGATTTGGACATTTAAGAAGGGTTAAGTAGAACACTTAATGAAATTTTTATTTATGCCTGCAGTGAGCAGGTCTGAGGCCAGAAATTGGTGCCAGAGTAAGTGCCTTTCTGTGCTTGTGGTCTCCTGCTCTTCCTGTCTTTATATGCTCCTCTGGACACAGTGGAATGTGTTGTCATTTCCTGGGACTTCATTTGAAGGCAACTGGTTTTCTTTCCAAGGTGATTCTTATGTTTCCCCTCATGGCTTCCCCAGGTGACCAACCTCAGTTCCAAGGTGTCCTGCTCTGCCATTGTCACTCTGGGAGAGCTCTTTGTGACCTTGAAGAAGGACATGGACTCGGAGGTGGATGAGGTTGCTCGGCTCCTTCTCCAGATGGTGTCCAACTCCCCAGAATTTGTTCAGAAAGCAGCCTGTCAGAGCCTGGGGATCATGGTGGAGAATGTGACTCCTGCACGAGCAGTGACTGCTCTCATGGACATGGGAGCCAAGTAGGTTCTTCTTCTTTTAGTGATGTTCTTCACCTTTGTGTGTGTGGGAGGGAGAAGGGATGAGACAGAGAATGGGAATGCTGGGAGGGAAGGGTCCTGTATCCTGCATCTTCTGTGGACTCAGTGACTTGATTCTCTGACCAACCTCACTTCTTTCCTCTTGTCACCTATTTCTGCCCTCCTGCAGCCCATTAGTTCTCAGAATCACAGAAGTGTAGAATATGGGGAGTTGGAAGGGGCCCATCAGGACCATCGAGTCCAGCTTCTGACCTTGCCCAGAGCAGCCCAAGGGTCACACCAAGTGCCTGAGATTGTTGTCCAAATGCTCCTTCAACTCTGTCAGGCTTGGTTCTGTGACCACTGCCCTGGGGAGCCTGTTCCAGTGCCCAGCCACCCTCTGGGTGAAAAACCCTTTTTCCTGATACCCAAACTACAGCTCCTCTGACTCAGCTTCCTGCTGCTTCCTGGAGTTCTCCCAGTCTGTCAGATTTTCCTAGATGTGGTGATCAGTGGGGAAGGGAAAGTGCCTGCAAAGGCCAAGGATAGAGCCTTGTGCTTTTGTGGGCAGACGGACAATTGCAATTGCAGCTGTGAGCAGTGTTTGGTATTTCACAGTGCTAACCACAGAGGCCCTGGGAAAACCATGTCTCCTCATGATGCCATTAACTTGAGAAATGAGGAGGGTCCTTGCCCCCATGGAGCACATGGGGGACAATCTGCTGGGTGTGGCACAGCCTGCACAGCAGGTGCAGCTCCTGCCAAAGGAGTCTTGTATGACTGTCCTGGCCTTAGAGCTCTACTTTCTATTCAAAGTGATGTTTCATGTTAGCCTTGAGATGATGAATCACTTTACAGGCACCTTCACAGGCTGACTGCCATGAGACAGTTGAAGCAAATGCTGCCTTAAATGTTGGTGCTGGGCCTGATAGTTCCCAAGAGACACTCTGTAGAACAGGACAGCCTGGCTAAACTGCCTGCCACCCTTTCCTCAGCTTTGCAATAGGGTAAAACATTCAGATGGATCCATCGCCAAGCCCCACAGAAGAAATCGGCTGCATTGCTGGATATTCTGCAACTTCATAGCCCACGACGTGTTTTTCCTGCATTTGTTGTTTTCCAAAGTTCTGCAGATTTGGGGATACATGGGTGAAAAGAGCCTCAATCCTGCTGCAGGTCTCTGTGGTGTGCATCTGCCCCTGCTCTCTCCATTGCCCTTCCTAGTCATGGCATGGGGGGCCTGAAGCACCTCCAGATTGAGGACAAGGTGAAGGCAATCATGGCTCAGCCTCACACAAAGGTGAGGGGGGAGCTGGGCCAATCTCTGCTGGGAGGAAGGGTCTTGTGGCAGCCCAGAGAGGCTGCGCACATTGCCAGGGAACAGCTGTGCCCTGCACATGCCCCTGCACTGAGCTGTGCTGCTGCCAGTGCCCCTGGAGCTGCAGGGCTGCTGAGCTGTGGGGCAGGCAGAGGAGCAGGAGGGTGCGCGTGCAGCTGAGCCATTCCTGGGGAGCACAGGGGTCTGGGCTCCCTGCTGTCCCAGGGCAGCCCAGAGGCCAGGCTGTGCCTGTGCCAGCTCTGGGCAGGTGCCTCAGGGTTTGCCCTTGCCTGCCTCAGTGTCTGCCAGCAGGAGCATGTTTCCCTGTGCAGCTGTTTCGGCATTTCCAGGAAATGTGTCCCAGGAAATACAGAGCTTCAGATGCTTTAGGTTTGCATTGTGGCCTCTGTTAAACTTTGTGTCTCCACTTTGCAGATCTGACTGGTTACAGTCTTACCGAGAAGTTTTCTCGGACACTTCCAATGTTCCCTCACCCACAAAGTCCTCGCCTCCCGTCCAGAAGAGCTCTCTGTCCTCCAAGCTCAGGAAGAAACTGCCGCCTGTATGGAGAGTGTTTGAAGAATAGGATTGATGCGTTAGGCTTGATAGTTACAGATGTACATATGTTCTGATCTTTAGATGTAGTTTTGAATTAATGTGTTTTGATTCTGTCTTTAAGTTTTGATGACATGTTTTTAATTCTATATATTTCATTTTGATGATGAAAAAAAATAAATAAATAAACAAAATTGAAAAAACCAAGAGGAGAATGTGAGACCAGGACCTGCCAGCGTAGAGATTATGGGAGTGCAGCTCACTCGATGTGCCAGTGTCTCACCACATCCTTTCCTCATTGGGCCTCTCCTCTTCCTCTTTGGCCATCTTTTCTTTGTGTCATTTGGCTGCTCTTTGTTACTTGGCATTACAACAGAGTCACCTGTTGACCTGTTTGAGGGACAATGGATCCAGAAGATCCTGTCTAGTCAAAGGTTTTCTACCTAGGTGTGTTCTGTGCTCACCAAAGGCCTGAGCAAAGAAACCAAGAGAAGTGTGCCCAAATCCCAAAGCTTTGCTCCTTTGCAATCTCCCACAGATCTGGCTCACAGGTGTCTTCAATCACAATTCCATAGGTAAGAAGAGGTCATGTATTTCACTGGGAAAAGATGCACTGCTTTGGAAAAGTCACCTGTATGTATATTTACCTGGGACAGCAGTGCAGCTATGTTGTTTGCCCCTTGTTTGCAGAAGGATGAGCGCACTGGGAGGCCCAATAACAAGTGACAAGGGTTCCTCAAATCTGCACTGCAGCCTGGATGCCATTCAGCCCAGAGCTAGGGCATCATTTGTTCCCATGGACCAGTGCTTGTCAATGGAATGAATTCCTGCACAGCTGGAAGAAGCAATTCTGGATTCAGCTCCAGCTGTTGGTGGGCTGCATGATCATTGACAATGCTGCCCTTCCAGAAATTATTCTGCAGTTTCCTTTCATAGTCATTTGAAGCTTTGAAACTTCACATTTCAATTTGCTTTCCCTTAGGGAAAAACACTTCTGGGCTAAGTGCAAACTGTAACCTTTTGACAGCAAAATCCTCATGGTTGCCAGCTTCTGATGTTACACAATGTCACCTGGATGCATGTGTTTGCTTGGCTCTGGGTCTAGTCCCGGCCTAGTAAAGCCCAGGCAGGGTGGCACGTTGCAGGGAAAATTGGTCCATGAGCTTATGGGGTTGCCATCAGCAGCTGAGTGAATGTGCCCTTTGGGGATTCCTCTGGAGACAAAATTAGGGACCTACTCCATGCCACAATATTCTCTTAAATCTTTCTAAAATATCCTAGAAAAGGCTGTGAAACTTCACATCTCCTTGCACAGCCACTGTTTGAAGAGGGGCATTTTTGTCCCTCCTCAAAGTCATTGCTCTTGCACATCAGAAACATGAACATCCACCAACAGGAATGATGCATGGTCCTGCTGCTGCTGCTTCAGAGCTCTGGGAAGGTCAGACCTGGGTATTACCAATATGAGCACTTAGTTAGCATTTCATGCTCCTTCAAGCTGTCCAGATCTCAGGGCTTTTTGTTTCAAAGCAGCCGCTGCACCATCTCTAGAGAAGAACAGGAAATGGGAAACAGCGACTGCCAGCCTTGCAAGGGTGTAGGGGAAAACCTGAGGTGTCTGCATCAAAAGATGAATGGGAAGAGTGTAATTGCCAAAGCAAATGCTCTGTTAGGACAGCAGGAGCAGTCCTTTACTGCATGCTTGCATGAAGATCATTTGGGATGTCCTTTTTGTATCTCATGCAGAAAAGGAGCTCTTAATAATACCACGCCACTTAAACCAGATTGGGATGCAGCTCTGTAGTGGTTCACAATGAAGCAGACTGCCTGCTTTGTCACTGCCAGCCCTGGTGAGTCTGCGAGGGACCAGAGTGTATCCCATGCCTGTTTTGCCTCCAAGCAGAGCTTGGTTTTCCTCATTAGTGTGGAGTAAATACAAGAGTAATAAAATGGACAATAAGACTGGCCACTTTGGAGGATATGCTCATGCTTTTGCATGTCAGTCCTGCAGCTCATGCTCCCAAGGCTTGTTACTCATCATTAAATATTTTAACAAAAAAACCTCAGCTCTCATGTTACATCTGAATAAAATTGCACAAGATCATCAAGAATTCTGCTGTCAGGAACAAGACAAGAGCCTTCCAACACTCACTTGCAGCTGTCCTGGATTGCTGCAGCCCTTTGTGAAAAGCTGCTGCAGACAGAGTGTTTGGAGTCGGTTTGGGCCTTGATGAAAGATCTGTGGAGCAGTGTGCAGGGCTCTCGTGGCAGGAAACTGTTTGTCCAAGCCCAGGGACACGGTGCCGGCAGGAGCGGAGTGGCCTCGCTCCCAGCCCGAGAGTCTGTGAGCTGAGCCACGCCGGGGAGAAAAGGCAGCGAGGGGCTCCAGCCCAGCTGCTTCACTGCCCTGCCCGCTCCATGGAGCTCTGCCATGGGAGAAAGCCGACGCCGGACAAGCCACCGAGCTTCCATCAGCTGCTGGAACTGCTCCGTGACAGCTCCTGTTCTTCCGAGAGAGACCCCAGCGCCTTCTTGTAACGCGTGTCACGGGGGGATTCTGTTTGTTAATAAACTGTTGGGGGTTTTCCACTTTCATCTATCAGTAATAATTTCCTATTGCTGGAAAAGGGTTGTTGGAACACTTTAGAGGAGACGACTTATTGCACAATATCCTGTTTGAAGTTGTCTCAAACTGTGTGAGACAGATGGCTTCACACAGGAGCATCCCCAAGGCTGCTGAGGGGAAGGCACAGAGAAGGACAAACCCAGTATTTCTGAGGGAAACTCCTTGACACCAAACCAACCTGAGCTGTCAAACAGCAGAGCTGATGTTTCGAGACATGGGCCACAGGGGAAACCTTTCAGGGTGTTTGGTCCAGGCTGGGTTATGCTCGAGGCAAAGGTGTGTCAGTGTGTTGGATAATACTCTTCTCTTGACCTAGAGATGGGGACACTGAGAGGTGTTTTAAAAACTTTTATTCCATTTTCAGTCTCATGAGAAGGGTGAGACAATACAGATGTTATCATTCACGCCATCACAAGCAGAAGCCAACTACTTCCTAATTATAATACATTATAAGCGTTTCTTGGTCTATCAGCCTTTTCCCATGCCATGTTGTAGATGCCTTAAAGCCAATGATTTGAAACTACTCCTCGTGGGTCCCACTACAATGCATCTTTCATAGCTCTGTTTTTCCAAAGTCTTATTTGCAAGTCCATCTTTAGAAACTTTTATCTAGCTCCATTTCTCTCTCAATAATATCTGTCCTATTCCATGGAAATTTTTAAGTTACCATTTCTTGTCTCAAGATTTATATACAGATTCATACTGTGTGGGCCTTCTATTAGGCTCTAAAAACTTTCTACAAATCCATTTCCCACATCAGTGCACTTGGCTCCTTCTCTCCTCATTGTGCCTGGCAAGCACAGGAGCCCAGAGCTCCTGCAGAACCCATCCCAGCACTCAGTGGGAGCAAACTTGTGTCCAGTCCTCACCTGGAGCTGTGGTGCCCAGCATTCCACCACACTGGAATGAGGAACTGTTCCTGCTCTTTCAGAAGGAGCTAAGGAGCTTTGGCCTTCAGATCAATTGTCTGCAGGCTCCCGCAGCGCCTGGTGCTGCTCCCTTGCCAGAGGCACCCCAGGCCAGGGGGGCACATCTGGGCTGCTGTGTCTGCCTCTGGGGCTCCCTGTTCTGGGCAGTGAGGAGGAGCTGCAGAGGCTCTGCAGGACTGACAGGATGGGCTTTGGGGCTGGCAGGAGAAGCTGAGGGACCTGGGCTGCTGGAGCGGCTGAAGAGGAGGCCCAGGGCTCCTCCTGCAACTGCTCCAAGGGTGGTTTCAGAGAATCCCAGAATCAGCCAGGGTGGAAGAGGCCACGGAGATCATCAAGTCCACCCTGTGCCCTGACACCGCCTTGTCTCCCCTGAGCCTCCTCCAGGATAAACAACCCCAGCTGCTCTCTCAGCCACTCGCCACAGCTCTTGTGCTCCAGACCCCTCCCCAGCCTTGCTGCCCTTCTCTGGACACGCTCCAGCCCCTCCATGTCCTTCCTAAATTGGGGGCACCAGAACTGGACACAGCCCTTGAGGTGCTGCCCAAGCAGTGCTGAGCACAGGGGAAGAATCCCTGCCCTGCTCCTGCTGGCCACACCATTCCTGAGCCAGGCCAGGAGCCATTGGCCTGCTTGCCCACCTGGGCACTCTGCTGGCTCATGCCCAGCCTGCTGTCCATCAGTCCCTGCAGGTCCCTTTCTGCCTGGCCGCTCTCCAGCCCCGCTGGCACCTTGTTGAGGGAGGCGGGCAGGGAGGGAACGGGCCAGATCCAGTCCTTCCTGAAATGTGGTGTTTGCTGGCACTGCCAGTTCCTAGATTTTGATATTTCCCTATTGTGGCACAGCCCAAGTGCAGCAAGTGGCTGGCAAAGAAAGCCAAAAGCAAGCAAAGACCTGGTACCTACAGCAACCTGATCTCAAGTTTGCTGACACTGCCAGTACCCAGATCGGGAATGTTTCAGATGCCTGAACAGCCTAATTCCAGCAGTTTGCTGGCACAGAATATTAGCATCTGGAAATTTCTCAGTGTCAGCAAAACTAAATGCAGCAATTTTCTGGCAAAGAAAGCCAGAACTCAGCAGCTTCCTGGCACTGCCACCAGCACCGCCCAGGTCTGGTGTTTGCTGCCACTGCCAGTGCTCAGATCTGGATATTTCCCTGTTCTGGCAGAGCCAAGTCCAGCAATTTTCTGGTAAAGAAAGACACAATCTGGCAATTTCCTGATACTGTCATTCGCAATGCCAAGATCCGGTGTTTGTTGGCACCATCACTGCCCAGATGCAGGAATTTCCTGCTGCCTGCACAGCCGAAGTTTAGTACTGTCTGGCAAAGAAAGCCAAAACCTTGCAAATACCTGGTACCTACAGCAACCCAATCTTGTATTTTCTGACTGTGCAAGTGTGCAGATCCAGAATTTTTCAGGTTCCTACACAGCATAATTCCAGCAATTTTCTGGCACTGAAAGTTCACATTTGGCAATTTCGTGGTGCTGGCACATTCACCACCCAGACCTGGTGTGCGCTGGCACTGCCAGTGCCCACATCTGGCAATTTCCAGCTTCTGGCAGCACCCAAGTCCAGAATTTGCTGGCAAAGAAAGCTAAAACCTGCCAATTTCCCCTCGCCAGCACTGCCCAATCTGGAGTTTCCTGGCAGCAGGATCCCAAGAAAGAAGGAAGGAAAGAAGGAAAGAAAAGAGGAAGGAGTCCAGATCCAGTCCTTCCTGGAGCGTGGAGCCTGAAATGGCTCCAGGTCACGTGGCCTGCCAAGGAGCCAGTGCTGCCAGTGTGATCTGGGCTTTGCTGTGCACACAGGTTTGCAGTGCGCACCCTGAAGTCCCTGCTCTGCCTTCTCCGCTGCGAGGATGTGGTGGTGGCAATGGAGCGCAGGTGTGCCTGGGACACGCTGCTCTCTCTTGACACTCACCACTTTGCCGTGGCTCTGCTTGCCAGGTGAGACCCCCTTCTCCCCACTGCCTCTGACATTGCTGCTCTGTGCCCAGGTGCCCCACAAAGTGTCCGTGGTGGCCATGGGCCAGAGGGCCTTGTCACTAAAGGAACGGCCAAGCAGACTGGAAAAGGCTGGCAGAGGAGGGTGCCCATGAGCAACCAACTCCCAAATGGCCCACGCCCCTTTGCTGGAAGGGTGCTGTGGAAAGATGAGAACTGGGTGAGTCACGCCTGGGAGAGGTTTGCCCCACTGCATCAGGCTCTTGTTTCCTTTTTCCCCTCTTCAGAGAAATTCGCCGCTTAGCCATCCACTTTTGTTCTGCGGTTGCATTCTACCTGCTCACCATGCTCGGTGAAGAGATGCCATACTGGGATTTCCCTGCCCTGGCATTCCTTGTGGAGGTGAGCCTCAAGGCCAGCGCTGCCTGGCTGAGCTGCCTCCCAGCCCTCTGCCCACTCGCAGCCACAGCTGCCAGGACAGTGCCCGTGCCCTGTGCTGCTGCCTGGGCCCGGCCCTGTGCGCTTCTGGGCTCCTGCCGGCCGGCTCCCCTGTCACTTCCCTGTGCCTTTCAGGTCCTCGAGTGCCTGGACTTGAGCCAATGCAGTGACAGTGTTCTGGAGATCCTGGCACAGAACCTGCAGAGCGAGCACATGGCCAGGCGCTACTTGGCACTCCGAGGCCTCGTAGTGCTGGGCAAGAATCCCTTGATGGTGAGAAGGGGGCAGTGGCTGAAGCCGTACAGCCAGCGTGGGGCTGGGCAACGCAGTCGCTTGGCCTTGCCTGGGCTTCGGCCGCTGGGCCAGCTGTTCCCATCTCTCCTGCTTCCCGCTTCAGCTGCCCCAGTGCTTCGGGACAGGCCTTTGGCCTCTGGGCCCTGTGGCAGCAGGGCAGCCTTTCACAAAGTCGTGTTCCGCACAGGCTGAAAAAATGCAGAGCCTGACTGAAAGTCTTGTGGAGCTCCTGGAGGAAAATGACAGCGACATGATCAGGATCAGCATTCTTCTACTCAGATATTTGCTCCTGGATAATGGTGCTCCAATAGCCACCCCCATCGCCCTGCAGCTGGCTGAGGCGCTCCTGCCACTCTTTGACAGCGTAAGGCTCTGTGCCCACAGCCACAGCCACTGGCTGCTGCCCAGACCCTTGGTGCCCTGTGCAGATGCACACCTGTGCCCTGGGGGGCCTGAAGCAGCTGATGCTCAGGTCTTTTGCCCTTTCCTTTCATCCAGGATGACATCCAGGTGCAGCTGAGCTCCATGGCTCTCTTTCAAGAGATGCTGGACTTATTAACAGAAGAGGGAAGAAAGGCCCTCAAGTCCCACGTGCGCCAGAGCCTGCTCCCTCTCTACTTCCACTGCCATGATGAGAATCAGATGGTTGCTGAGGTGAGCACTTGTGCACAGCTGCTGTCCCCCTGGCAGGGGCTTGGGCTGCCTCCTGCCCGGGCACCTTGTGGGCTGCAGCCTCCTCCAGCCTGTGCCACTGGGATGCTCCTGTGCCCTGGACTGTAGGGCCATCTGTGCATCTCTGTCCCTCTCCAGGCCTCCCGGGAAACGCTGCATTCCTCAGCCAGATTCCTGAAGAGGAGGGATATAGAACAAATGCTGCACGTGGATCAGAGCTTTGGGGAGTGCCTGGTAAGAACAGCAGAGACCCCCCAGCCTCAGCATGGCCAAGGTCCCTGAGGGCGGTGCTCAGTCTGCGGGGCTAACAGCTGTGCCCGCTGCTGCAGCCAGAGGCCGCGCGGGCTCTTCTCCAGGCTCCCGTGGGCCTGAGTCGGGTGCCCATGGAGCCACGGCCCGGCGGGGCTGAGGGGCGGCACCACGGCTCCCCGGGCAGCAGCCGGCCCTCTGCCCCTCCCCTCGGGAGCCCTTGGCCAGCGACTGCTGGCCGCGCCTCAGGGCTGTGCGAGCAGGCGAGGCCGGCGATGGGCGCAGGCAGCGCCCGGCCCAGGGGCTGAGCCCGCGCCAACCCTTCCCTCCTGCCGCTCTCTGCAGCTGGCAGAGGACAGGAGCCGAGCGGCCGAGCACCTGCGCTGGGCACTGCACTACCTGCAGAGCCCACAGGAGTCCCTGCGAGAGGCGGCCGCCAGGTTCATGGGTGAGTCCCGAGCCCGGGCTCCTCCCCGGCCCGCCGCAGCTCGGCCCCGGCCCCACCTGCTGCCCCGGCAGAGCCAGCCCGGCCCGCCGCCGTGGAGCCCCGCCTGGCCTGGGTGTTGCTGCCGCCCTCTGGCAGCCGTGCCCTGGGGCGGCAGCGTGCGGCAAGGGCCCGGGCTGAGCCCTGCCGGGCCAGCAGCCCGTGTGGCCACAGCGCCGGCAGCGCCGCTGGCAGGGAGCTGTGCCGCTGGGGCCGTGACAGGCTCTGTGTTCACAGGCATGGCCGGGCGGCACCTGAGGGGGCAGCAGCAACAGCTCCAGCTGATCTGCACTGGTGAGTGAGTGAGGGCAGCGGGCTGACAGCGGGGGCTGCCGGGGGAGCTGCAAGCTCTGCCCCGGCTGCAGAGGGCTCTGCTCCTTATGCGGACATGGGGCGGCATGGGCAGAGCATACAGAGATTTCAGGGCCACCTTGGGGATTCGTGGCCAGCAGCTTCAGGCCAGTGCCCTTGGTCCCTGTTTCCTCCTGGCCATGGCTAGAGCCGGCTGGGATGGCCATGTCAGGGGGCTCTCCTCGCCTCCCCGCAGATCCAGGATCTGACCATGGCTCTGTCCCTCTCTCTTGCAGCCCTTGAACCGCTGACAGAGGACATCAGCAGTGCCGTGTCGGACGTGGCACTAGAAACACTGTATGTCCTCCAGGCACTGCAGAGTGAGCGATATTCCCTCTTCCAGAGGCTGCAAGATCAGCTCCGCAGGGCATGGAGGACACGGCCTCGTCTGTCGGGGCTCGGCTGGCTGCACTGCTGCAACTCTGCAGAGACCTGAGGCCAGAGGCTCTGTCTGCTGGGGCCACCTGAGCCAGCTGGAATTTTCCATTTCTTTAAGATTGTTCTTTTCTTCTTTTTGTTTTTTTTCTTTAGTATATGAATATAGAGTGTGTTATAATACACAGACTCCCAGGAGCTTTCTTTTGCTACCCAGGGTCTGCAGGGCATAGGGGAAGAGGGGGAGAAGGGTACCCTGGCTCAGGAAGCTGCCCAGGCGTGCAGTGGGCAAGGGAAAATGGCCAGAAGCCCCTTGTCCTGTGGTGGCTCTGCTGAAGCCTTTGTGCTGGTGACAGAGCGGGTGCGCAGGGGCCGGGGCTGCAGGGATCTCTCCCAGAGGAGTGCCTGGAGATGGCCACAAGCCCTGTGCCAGGAAGGAACCACCCTCTGTATCCTCCTGCCCGTGTGCTGCTGGCTGCCTTGCTGAGGGCTCCCAGGTGCCTCTGGATGGGGCTGCTCTGCTGCTGCTGTGGGGCTGCGGCGCTGCTGCCGGGCAGCTTGGCTGGGCTGGGGCAGCCCCTGAGGGGCTGGGGCGCTGGCAAGCCCTGAGCAATGGGCTCTCAGAGGCCACAAGCAGCCACCCCGGCAGCCGCCTTGTTCCTGCCAGAGTTGACTTGCAAGAGGGATCCTGGGCACTCTGCAACTAACAGCATCAGTGTTGATGGAAACCCAAATGCAGGGAAATCTCAGACCTTTGGTCTTGTCAGCAAAACTTAGAATTAAACACAGGATTTGATCGGAGACCTTGGAAAGGGCTTCCAAATTTGGGTACCAGAAGCGAGAATGCAGATTCATAGAATAAAACAGAGACACCTTAAGCTAAGTGGAGGAAAGTTTAGAGTTTTAGGGCTGAAGATCTAGAAAAAATAAAAGTAGTTGCAACTGTAAACAAGAAGCTTAGGATGCAGTGCTGTAGGTTTGTGTGTCAGAACATGATTGGCTAAGGAAGCTTACACTGTAGCATGAGCCCCTAAGACGAAATATTGAAGGATTGGATCAGAAACATACATATCTTTGTTGGCAATGTTTTATTGGCTAATAAATCATTTAAAGATTCTGTGACTTGAAGTCTTGTTACCTTCTGAGCCATGCAGTGGAGATGTGAGCCAAACTCACCCTTCCTGTCTGTGTAGAAAATAAGAAACATAAACCGCATAATCTAAAACACTCAGAGGTCTGCTCTCTAGCTCGTTCCAAACTCCTTCAACTCCCAAAATTGTGATTTAGCTACAAAGAGATGACAAGGGCTCTTAGTGCTGGCTCTTTGACTCCAGAGCAGCTGCTTTAGAATCTTTCACATAACCCTGTGTAGTCATGTGCCAGAAATGGATCATTTGAAGAAACTTTCCCAGCTGACTTGCATGGAGGTTTTTCTGAAGGGTATTTGAGGAGAAAGGCTCCCAGCAGAGGTCTGGGCTTTGGCCTAGCTGTGTCCCCTGCTGATTGTGAAGTGTGCCATCAGCTGCAGGGCTTTCTGGGCCGAAAAATATCATCAAGTCACTTGGACTTGCTCTTTGGCCCATAAAAGCTGGACCCACTTTTGGGGCAAATTTGGAGACCTCATCTATGAGCGGGTGAACGACCTCGGATTTTCCCAATTGCTGGGAATGGTTCCCCAAGTCCTTGGTGTAAAATCAGGCTCCCCAGCAAGTGCAGATCTGCAAGATGATAAACAATTTAGGCAATTGGTCATGCATCTTTCTAAATCTCTCTCCTTTTGTCAAATACAAAGCTGTATTTTGTGTCAGGCACATACAGGCAACGTGTGTATTTGTGATTTTGATATGTGTGGAAACCAACCATGGGACACTTATAAAGACGAATTCTAATATAACTGAGGAAAGCAAAGCATGGAAGAAGGCCTTTGAACCTATCCTTTGTTCCTAACTAGCTTTTATAAGTCTTAAGTTGATTTAGAAGCATTTGAATTGAAGCTTTGATGATGTTGGTTTTTGACAGGAACTTTCTGCTTGTAGCTAAGCCTTCAAGAGTTTTGCAATAATAACCTTTTGAAGTATAATTTCAGAATATTGCTTGTAGTAAGGATCTTTGAAACTATAGCTTTAGAATATATTAAAAGGAAATATGCCTATCTCATGCCTTGACAAAACAGTGAAAAGCAGCTTGAGAAATGAATATGAATATTAACACAAGGACTAACAATTTTGACCAAGGGAAGCTGGACATCACTGTTGTGAGATTTATAGTCCTTGCAATCAAAAGGTAAAGCCATGTTTGGAATCTGGACCCCACCAGCTGGGAGACTTCTTTCTTCATTCAGAAGTTGGACCCCCCACCACCTGGGATATTCCTTTTCTGGGATACATCCTGAGAAAAAATAATCACAATACTGTATAGAATTGTGATGTAAAAATTGGGAAGAGAAACTACTGATGAGAAAAAATTTGGACTAGAAACTGCTGAGAAAGCTTAGGAGTGCCCCTATAAATACTGGTAAGCCTCAACTATCCCTGTGCAGTTGGAGGGAAAACTTCCCCCACTGTACTCAGCGTTGCATTGCTCATACTTTACCAAAATAATTAATAAATTGCTGCTTGAATAATGACCTAGTCAAGCTTCTCATTTCTAACATTATAGTACTGTTTACTGTATAGTACTCTGCCCAGGGGCAGAGCCCGCGCCGTGCCTTCCCTGCCGGCGCTCCCCGCAGCTGCTGCAGGACGAGAGCCGAGCGGCCGAGCACCTGCGCTGGGCCCTGCCGCACCTGCAGAGCCCACAGAGGCCCCTACGAGAGGCGGCCGTCAGGCTCATGGGTGAGCCGGCAGCCCCGCGCCCCTCCCTGCCCCCGGCCCGGCTGCTGCCCCGGCTACAGCGGGAGCCGCGCCCGGGCCGCTGCAGCCCCGCCCGCCCTGGGCATTGCTGCCGCCGCCCTCCCGCAGCCGTGCCCTGGGGCGGCAGCGGGCGGCAGGGCCCGGCAGCAGCCCTGCCCGCCAGGAGAGCGTGCGGCCGCAGGGCTGGCAGAGCCTGTGTCGGGCAGCTGTGCCGCCTGGCGCCGCCACATGCTCTGTCTTGCCAGGGGTGGCCGGAGTGCTCATGATGGGGCAGCAGGAGGAGCTCCAGGTCCTCACTGAGGGTGAGTCAGGGCAGCCGCGTGGCAGCGAGCACTGCCGGGGGTGTGGGGGCAGCTGCAAATCCCGGCTCCGCAGCTACAATCCGTGCCCGGGCTGCGGAGGGCTCTGCTGCCTGTGCGGACCAGGGGTGGTGGGGGCACAGCCCGGAGAGCTTTCAGGGACACATGGGGGATCCGTGGCCAGCACCTTCCGGCCGAAGCCCTTGTCTCCCGCTCCCTCCTGGCCATGGCAAGAGCTGGCTGGGATGGCCCCGGCAGGAGGCTTTCCTTGGATTCCCTCAATCTGGCCTCTGACCTTGGCTCTGTTCCACTCTTCCAGCTCCTCAAGCGCTGAAGGAAGATAAGAATCCATCATGCATGAGCAAACTGCTTTAGATGACTTTTGAAAGAAGATGTGCACGACTTTGTTCATCTGCTGGATGAGATGTACCAGCGTCCATCGGCGATTCCCAGTGCCCATTGAAGATGGGAGCACCTGCAGAGCAGAAGTGACCAGCTGGAGCTCCACGCACGGCTCTGGCTGCTCACAGCTGAGCCTGTGCGAAGTTCCAGCAGCTCCTGCCATCTCTCTCCCTGTTGGCACCTCCCTCCCTGCAGCCCTCAGGCCCTGCCCGTCCCCTTTTTCTGCCTCCCAGCTCACCCCTTACCTTCGCTTTCCCTTAATAAACTGTTTGTGTTTTTCACTTGACCCGCGCCTCCGTGGAGCTGAAGCGGCGCAAAACCTGAGCCCGGGGACACGCAGGGCCCTGCTGCCCTTCTCCTCGGCGCTGTGTTCCGGGCACGGACAGAGAGGAACAAGGGCAGCTCAGGCTGCAAGGGTGCCTGTCCCGCTGCTCCAGGGGCCGTTTCCAGCCAATCAGAGCGTTTGTCGCTGATGACTCATCAGTTGCCAGGAGCGGAATGTGGGGCGGGGGGAGGTGACCCCGGGGATGGGGATGGGGCGTGCGGGGGCAGCTGGGGCCGCGCTGGTGGCACTGGGAGTGCTCGGAGCCCCCCCGGCCGCGGGGTGAGGGGAGGGCGCGGTGAGAAGGGGGCAGGGCCCCAAATTAACCCAAAGGGGGGTCGGGACCCCCAAAGGGAGCAGGGGGCGCCTGGAACCCGCAAAACCAAGCACGGGGGAGGGGAATTGGGACTGGGGGAACGATGGGGAAGGGGCGAAGAGCGGGGGAAAGAGGGGGATGGGACCCCCAAACAGGATATGGCCAACTTGATGTGGCTGCCTTCAGATGTGCATGGCAGCCAAAGGTAGCCTATGGTAGCCAAAGCTTTTTCCCAGTCCGTGTGATTCCAGTCTGTGCAATCCCAGTCTGTGCAATCCCAGTCCATATGGCCCAGTCCGTATAATCTCAACCCAGTTTATCCCAGTCTGTCTCATCCTGATCTCTATGGTCCCATTCCATATGGTCCCAGCCCATATTTGATCCCAGTCCATATTTGATCCCAAGCTGTGTGGTCCTGATCCCTATGGTCCCATTCTGTGCCGTCCTGACCCATAGGATCCCAGTCCATATTTGATCCCAGTCCATATTTGATCCCAGTCCATATTTGATTGCAGTGTATGTGGTCCAGCACACACTCCCAGGGTCTGGAATTCCAGTTCCCAGCCAGGAAAAAATGTTCCTGCCCTTGAACTTCCTTCATATTCTCTCAGCAAATTATAATAAATTAAAAATCAAGAAATTATAATTAAAATGAAATACATTAGAATAAAAATGAAATATAAAAATTAAATCTAATTTCAACTCTTCCTTACAATACTCCAATAATGACTCAAGCCAAAACAACAGTAAACTATTAATATAACATTACCAAAAAATATAAATAAACAAATTATATACAAAGAAATACCTTTTGTAAGTTTTAACTCAGTAACCAATATACTTTAGATAAAAAATATCTAAAAAACTAACATAGAATCTAACACACCTTAGTAAAAAAAATTCCTATTACAAATATACTAAACACAAAACCAAACACCACTGTAATTTCTCACACATTTGAACCAAACAATTAAACTTTATTAACATCCTTAAGTACTCTAAAAAATTAATTATTTTTTTCAAAATTCTAATTTCGGGTGAGTAGTTTTATTTGGATATAGGTTTTTGAATTGTTTGGGTTAGATGATTTAAAAAATGAGATTTTTATAGGAATTGAAACAGCTGAGAAGGCAGCACTCTGCACACAGAACTGACTGAAAATGACTGGGACAGAAATCAGTAACTCTGAAAGTTTTATTTGCTGTCAAATACATCCCACCCAGCCACCCCACACAATCCCCATCCCACTGCTCCAAATTGGGATCCCACTTCTACCAATCACCTCCCAACCCCAACTCACCCTGGTGGCTGTGGAATGGAGTGAGTCTGGCACAGGATTGAGTTTTTGTGAGGCGGGAACAAGCAATTTGAGGTGAGATTGAGCCCTGTTGGGTTAAAATGCAGTTGTTTTCATTGGGATTTGAGTGGTTTTGAGGTGACAGATTGATCCCTCTTGGCTTTTGGAGTGCAAAGACATGGAGAAGAGAAAAAAATTTAAGCCAAACCAAAAGGAGAAGCAGCCAGGTGTGTTCCCAACATGGATCACAGGGAATGTGAGTGACCAGGGCTGTGCCCAAAGTGCCTCCTCTAGTGGGGGATGGAGCTGGAGCAGCGCACGAAGCTCTTCCCGCACTCGGGGCACTCACAGGGCTTCCCTTACCGGTGCCTCCGTTGGTGTTTGGCCAAGGTAGAGCTGCTGGAGAAGCTCTTCCCACACTGGGGACACTCGTAGGGCCTCTCCCCAGTGTGGATTCATGGGTGCTTGATGAGGGTGTAGTTGTGTAGTTGTGCTGGAATCCCTTCCCACAATCGGGGCATTGGAAAGGCCTCTCCTCTGTGTGGATCCAATTGTGCCGGAGGAGATCTGACTTGATCCGAAACCCCTTCCCACACTCCCCACACTCGTAGGGCCTCTCCCCCGTGTGGATCTTTTGGTGGCAGATCAGTTGTGAAGCCCTAAAGCAGATAGCCTTCCAGAAGTAATGGGTTAAAACATAGAATGAGAAGCATGTAAAGAAGGGCCTGGCACTAGAACACACGGAGAAAGCACAGCACCAGGAAAACAGAGCAATAAATTAGATAAAAGGTAGAGCATCATGACAGGGGAAGAGATAAGTATAGGAGAAACTAATAAGCTAAGCAGGTTTAGAGCCAGCAATGTCAAAACGACCCTATGGGTTTTGCCAAGCCACGGGATCCAAGCCAAATACACCGGGAACTGACCAAATTAGGAAAAGAGTTCAAAAATTTAAAGAGGAAGACTCATCAGAAAGACCCCGTCTATGATGAAGGCAACAGGAACGACCACCTGAAAATTCCCCAAAAGAGATGTCTCCACCTACGCTCCGCCCACGCTCCGCCTACACCACGCCCCATATGAATATGCATGATTATGTATCTGATCTGATGTAATCCTATACCCAAAATTATATATAAGACTTGCTTTGCTATGAGAACTTAGAAATCCATTTTGTGATTTCTCCGACGCGTCGCTAATAAAAATACCTCCTGCTTAATTGACTTAAGCTGAGTCTGATTAGGCAGTCACCCTGCCTGTTTGGGGCAAAATTTGGCATCAGTTGGGAGCTCTGTCTGAAGCTCTTCCCACATTCCTCACACTCGTGGGGCCTCTCCCCAGTGTGGGTTTGTCGGTGCACAACAGGACAGGAGCTGTACCTGAAGCCCTGCCCGCAGTCGGGGCAGCGGAAGGGCCTCTCCTTATTGTGCGTGTGCTGGTGATCGAGGAGATTGGAGCTGGTCTTAAACCTCTTCCTACATTGATCACACTCATAGGGCCATTCCCCAGTGTGGGGCCTCTGGTGCCTGATCAGGTTGCAGTTCCTCCTGAAGCTCTTCCCACACTCCAAGCAGGTGTGGGGCTTCTCCCCATCATGGAGCTGCTCATGGAGCACCAGCTCCGAGCTCTGGCTCCATCTCCGGCCACCTTCCCAGCCCAGGCTGGCTCTTTCCCCCTCAGATCCCCACCAGCTGCATTTGCAGCCCCTCCTCGTGCAGCATCTCGAGGGCTTTTCTCCCCGTTGGCTTCCTGCACCGTGGAGCCGCTCAAAACGGCCTCTGCCACCAGGTTCTGCCACGGGCATTTGTCCTCCCTGCTCTCCATGCTCAGCTCCTGCTCTGGGGGAGGAAGGACAAGGACAGGACGGGATTTGCCTCTGTGCCACAGGCAAGGGCAAGGAGATCCCCCCAGGGCTGAGCTGCAGCCGGGGCCGTGCTGGGCTGGGAGATGGAGCAGCACAGAGAGGAAAGAGGCACTGACTTCCTCCTCACCTGCCTCAGTGTCCTGGGGCATCTTCCCCTTTCTTGCAGCTGCCCAAGCACTGCGAATGGGAAATCCTGGTTTGAGGACAACAAAGTATAGGCACATTGAGTTTGAAGTTCCCTCTGCCCAAGTCCACCTCTACAAGTCACTGGCCATCTGAGCTCCATAAAAACCTCCCAAACACCAAGATTCAGCCATGGAAAAGCCTCCCAGGAGTTCCCCGTCCCTGCTCCCTCCCCTCGGGGTTTCGGGGGTTACCCCCTGTCCCAGCTACCGGGGTCACGCTTGGATTCGGGGTCCCCCTTCTCCTCGGTGCCCGCCCTGCCCAGGCTGCTGGCACTCCCAGCAATGCCAAAAGCTCCCCCTGATTCGCTCTCCCCATTCCGGGATGCCACGGCTGTTTGGGCTCCCGGGCTCCCTTCTCCCCTCATTCTCTGCTCTGGGCTGCAGCGGCTCCAAGGAGTCCTCCCTGCCCCTCTCCAGGCTCTTGAGGCTCCCACCCATGGCGGCGCTGCCCCCTCTCTGGGCTCCCCACTTTGGGCTCCTGGGGGACACAGGGCTCTGCTCCTCCAGGCTGCCTCTGCCGGCAGCCGCCACCGGCACCCCCCGATGTCCCCCCAAGGGGCCTTTTCCGCTCAGCCTTGGACTGCTTCATTCTCCAAACATCCCCCCAAAAACTCAACTGGGAGCAACTGGGAGTGACTGGGAACATGCTGGAGGGAACTGGGATACACTGGGAGATACTGGGAGTGACTGGAACAAAAGTGAAGGTGAAAGAGAGCAACTGGAACCATGTGGAGCACAACTGGTTCATAGTGGCAGGGACTGGGAGCACACTGGGCTCACCTTTGGATCATACTGGGAGGGCCTGGACTAATACTGGGAGTATCTGAGAGCGACTGGGAACACACCTTGCACATCATCCCCCATACTGGACCTGACTGGGAGCAACTGGGAGCAAATGGCATCATACTGGGACTGACTGGGCTGATCTAGGAAGCAACTGGAACCGTGCTGGAGGCAGCTGGGACCATACTGGGAAAGATTGGAAGCAACTGGGATTATACTGGAACCACATTGGGAGGGCTGGCATGTGACTGGGATCAAACTGGAGCTTACTGGGATCCTATTGGGGTTGAAAGGGAAAGACTGGGATCACACTTTGGGCTACTGGGAGCAGCTGAGAGAAACTAGGATGATGCTGCAAGCAAACTGGAGGAACTGGGAAGGACTGGATGCATGCTGGAGGCAACTGGGATATACTGGGCATGACTGGGGGATCATACTGGGAGAACTAACACCTTACTGGGGCTACTGGCAGTGCCTGGAAATTACTACAGACATGCTGGGGGCAACTGGGATATACAGGGAGTGTCTGGAACCATACTGGAATGACTGGAACCACACTGGGAACAACTGGAACCATGCTGGGGAGAACTGGGACCACACTGGGAGTAACTGGGAGTGAGTGGGACCATACTGGGGGGACTGGGATCATCTGGGGAGTGACTGGGACTAGAGCAGGGGCAACTGGGTCCAACGGGGACCATACTGGGAGTGTCTGTAACTATAGGGGAGTGATGGCACCACACTGGGAACAATTGGGCCCATGCTGGGAGCAACTGGGATCACACTGGGGGCACTGGCATCAGACTGGGAGTGACTGGGAGACACTGGGATTAGACTGCAGGTGACTGGGATCATACTGGAGTGGCTACACTCATACTGGGACTATACTGGGTGTGAATGAAACCTGACTGGGGCTTGCTGGGAGCTACTGGGCCATGTTGAGAGGAAAATGTGACACACTGGGAGCAACTGGGAACAGCTGGAAGGAACTGGAACCGTGCTGAGAGGACTGAGACTATAACTGGGGCAACTGGGATCATACTGGGAGCAACTGGGGCCACCCTTTGAGCAACAGATGGAAACTGGGATTATGCTAGAGGAAACTGGGAGTAACTGGGCAAGACTGGGATCATTGTGAGGTAACTAAAACAAACTGGGAGTGTCTCTAACCATACTGGGGGCACTGGAACCACACTGGGAACAGCTGGGATCATGCTGGGAGCAACTGGGACGATGCTGGGGGAAACTGAATCTACCCTGGAGGCAACTGGGCACAACTGGGACCCTGCTGGGAGGGACTGGGACCATTCTTTGGGAAACTGGGATCATAATGGGAGGAACTGGGAACATCTGGAATTATGCTGGGAGCAACTGGGATCACACTGGGATCACAGTGAGAGCAGCTGAGTCCATACTGGGTTACACTGGGATCACATTGAGAGCGACTGGAATCATACTGGGATGGACTGGGAGCTGCTGGTTTAGTGGATTTTGGGGGGTTTAGATTTTGGGGGATTCTACTGGCAGTTTGAGGGGGAGTTTTTCTGGGGGTGTTTGGGGGTTTATTGAATTTTTTGTGGCTTTTTTTGAATTTTGGGGGTTTTACTGAGATTTTGTTGGGATTTTTGGGATTCTCAGAAATTCTGGGGGTTTTATTGGGATTTTTAGGAGATTTTGTGGGGATTTTATTGGAATTGTGGTGGCATTTAGCGGGATTCCTTGGGGATTTGAGGGTTTTTAGATTTTTGGTGGGTTTTGTGGGATGATTTGGGTGTTGCCAGGATTTCTTTGGATTTGGGGGAGATTTTGTGGGACTTTTCATGGTTTTGAGATTTTTGGGGGATTTGTGGAGTTTAATTAGGATTTTTTGGGTTATTGGGATTTCAAAGGATTTTGTGGGCTGTTATTAGGATTCTAGGGTGTTTTAATGAGATTTTGAGAGACTTAATTGGGATTTAATGGGCTTTATTGGGACTTTCAGGGGTTTCAAGGAGATTTTGGTGCCTCTCAGCCCTTCCCCACACCCAGGGAATGCCACAAAGCCCCCCTAAAATTCCACTAATACCTCACAAATTCCCCAAAAGTTACAAGAAAACCCTCAAAACCCCCAGAGAATCTCTGAAAATCCCAGTGGAACTCACCAAAATTATAAAAAACTCCCAAAAATTTCAATAAATCCCCTCCCCATCCAAAAAAACCCCACAACCCCAACAAAACACCCAAAATCCAAAACCCCCCCAAAATCCTCTAGCCATCCCAAAACCCAATAATTCTCCTCAAAAACTCAATAATTTCCCCCAAACTCCCCAAAAAATCCCACAAAGCCCAAAAAAGCAACTCTGAAATCCCCAAAAACCCACTCAAAACCTGAAAATCCCCCAGAAGCCCCCCAGGCTCAGTGGGGCCGTCCTGGATCAGGGGGCACCAGCCGGTGGAACAGGAGCCATTTCAGGGGGCCCTCGGAGCTTTTTGGGGAGGGGCCACCATGGGAGACCCCCCAAAAACTGGGGAGGGGGGGGAACCCCTGCTGTGCCCCCTCCCCTCGAAACCCCCAGACCCCGGTTCAGGGTGGGCCTGGGACCCCCCAATCTTCCCCCGGGACCCCTCCAGGAACCCCAGACCCCCCAGAGCTCCCCCAGTGTTGGCCCAGAACCACCCTGGACCCCAAAAATCTTCCCAGGACTATCAGACCCCCCCATTTCCCCCCAAAATTTACCCCAGACCCATCTGAGAACCCTCCCAAATCCATCAGAATGCCCCACATCCCCCTCAGACCACTCAATCCCCCCCAAACCCTATGAAATCCCCTGCAGACTCCCCAAAATTACCCCTAGAGCCACCTCAGACCCCCCCAGATGCCCTCACAACAGCCCAGTTCCTTTCACAATCCCCCAAAATCCCCTCAGACCCGCCCAATTCTCCTGAGATCCCCCTAAACCCACCTGAGAATGCTCCAGACCCTCTCAAGCTCCCCCCCAAGCTCCCTAAAGCTCCCTCTGACCAACCAAAGCCCCCTCAGACTCCCTCATTCACTCCAAACCCATCGCACACACCTATGTTTCCCGTCGATGCCCCCAAAAATTCCCAATTTCCCCTCAGACCGGCCCCAAACCACCCCAGTTTCCCCCCGTCCCCACCTCAGCCCCGCTCTCCCCTCACAATCTCCCGCCTCTGCCGTGCGCGCGGACTCTCAAGAATGGCGGCGCGCCCCGCCCCGAACCAACCAATCACCGTGCTGCACGTCCCTAAAACAACCAATCACAGCACGGCTCCCCTCAGCAATGCCCGCCTCCCCCGTGCTGCTCCAGCCAATCAGAGGCGAGCCGGAAGCGGCGCCCCCTTCCCCGCCGCCGCCGGGACCCGCCGGGCTCGGGACAGGAACGGGAGGGGCCTGCGAGGGGATCGGCGGGGGGGCGGGGGAGGGGGGCGGGGGAGGGTCTGGGGGGGGTCTGGGGAGGGGTCCGGGGGTTTGGGGAGGAGCTTTGGGGAGGGGTTCTGGGGGATTGTGGGGGGACCTGGGGGGTGCAGATGGCTCCTAAGAGGGGTCTCGCGGGGGGGCGGAGGGGTCGTGGGAGGGTCTGGGGGGGTTTTGGGGAGGGGTCGTGGAAAGGTCTTGGGAGGGTCTGAGGGTGTTTGGATGGTCCTGGGGGGAGTTTGGGGAGAGCTCTGGGGAGTGCTGAGGGTGTCCTGGGAGGGTTTTGGAGGTTTTGGGCAGGGACTCTGGAAGGGTTTGGGGAGAGGGTCTGGGGGGGGTCTCAGGGGACATCCAGGGCTGGGCCCGATTGGGGTCGGGGGGCAGGTTCCTTCCAGCCACAAGCATTCCAGCATTCTGTCAGGGACTCCCTGCCCTTCTTCCCTCTGCCCCCAGCTGCAGAATGTGCAGCAAAGCCGCCTTTGCTGTCTGCTCAGGGAGCCCAGCCAGCTGCTGCAGCCTGACCCTGCCCTGCACAGCTCCCCTGGCAGTCATGGCAGGAGCAGCGCCCCGGCAGCCTCAGCAATCGCCCTCTGACATCTCTGGCACACACTGCCATGGGCTGCAATTCCAGCTGCCAGCAAGGAAAAGATGCTCCTGCCCTTCAAGGCCAAATTCTGAAGGGGCCAAGACACAAGTGCAGCAAGATCTTACACAGACATTTCACTGCCAGCCTCCAAAACTTCATCCAGGGCTGTTTGAGCACCTGGATGGGGAAGAAAAAAAAAAATACAATCAGGGGAGGGTCTTTGGCTGGAAGCTGCCACAGGTAAAGAGAGACCCTGTGGAAGGGAAAAGGAGCAGACCAAGGAAGGCAGGAGAGAAACACAAACGGCAACCAGCTGAGAAGGTGGCACTCTGAAAAGCAAACCTGAACTTATGGAACAGGAATGGGACAGAAAGGAAGAATTCTGAAACTTTATTTACTCGGCTTCTCTGAGCAATCTGTGAAGCCAGGACTTCACCATCCTGACAGGGAAGAAGCATTTTCTAGATCAAACCTGAATTTCATCCCTTTTACTCTGAGCCCAGTAAATCCCAATGAACTCATTTGTTGTGGGATTTCTGGGCTGTTCAGATGGTCTGGGGAAAAGCCCAAAGATGGCCTTGGGCCCCCGGGTTCGAAAGGACGAGAGGAAGCTTCAGATTTGTTCTCGGTCTCGGTGTTTATTAATTGCTTATCTAAAAGATTTTCTCTTGGCCTGACAGAGTTCTGCTCAGCAGTCAGCCATGGGCACACACTGAAAGCCCCTGGGGCGGTCACCTATCTTTATACCCGGAGTTACGTATACAATATTTATCATTTTTCTCCAATACCCTCTACCCTTATTAACCAGTGTTCCCCTAGTAAGGTCCAATCCCGGAGTGCCAACATCACCACAGAAGATGGAGGCCTAGAGGAAGAAGAAGAAGGAGAAGGGCACGCCCCAATTCCTCCATCTTACTTCTCTAGACCCCCCTGTACAGAAATCTTAAGCCCTGTATCTCACACCCCAATTAACTTGTCCCTTCACCATTCACCCCAGTGAAATCCTCCCGTCCTCATACTGATGTCATCTCCCATGTGGGATCAAAGTCCAGCCACCAGACATCTCTGGCAGCATTCCAGGACTCCCGAGCCCCCCAGGGGGGGGTCTTGTTCACCCTGCACCCCAGTTCTGAGAGACTGAGATCCCACATCTCCCCCTTCTGTTTGCACCAAAAGACTTTTTTTGCTTTTATGTGAAAACCCCCCAAAGTCCTTAGTTTCTTTTCATTTCTCTTCTGGGTCGTTTTTCGCAGCCCGAGTCTCGACTTCTGTCTGAGTACTCGTCTCTCTGCTTCTTGGATCAGCATTCTCGTGCTCTCGTGTTCGGAATGGCTTCACATGCCGCACCGACACCCACTTCAGACCTCGATCTGTGGAGATACAAGCGAAACCCTTTCCCCAAGAGATTAGTCTGAAAGGACCCTCTATTTGACCTGTTTCTGGGTTTCTGACCAAAACCAAAGGATCTCCCTTTAGCTTTGCCTGTGTGTTGTTTAGAAAATGTCTCACGATCGGTGGATCAGATGGATAATCCCTTTGTTGTGTTAACATTGTTTTCTTCGAGGTGCTTTTCTTTTTATATATTGTTGGAAAAAATTGCTGCATTGTTGCAGTCTCGCCACGAGATGGCGCTGTGGCTCCGCCGAGCCGACCCGGCATGTCGTGCACTTCTGCCCTCCTGCCACTAGGTGGCGCTGTCACCGGCCTCCCTGGCTCGGATGACGAAGCAAGCTCGACTACCCTACTTCCTCTTCCGGCTCGGCGTCTCCCGTGAGGGGAAGGAACTGAAACTCCGAGGCTCGAGACTAAAGGCACCAGATCTGGAGACGGTGTGGAGCCGCGGGACGTAGAATCCCTAACACGGCCCCTCCTCACCCGCGACGTCGCAGGGGACCGGGCTCGGGCCCGCCCGCGTCTTACTCTCTGCGCGTGCGTGCTCTCTGAGCTACTTCCGGTGTCCCCCAGGGTGACGTCATCATCGTCTCCCCCCTGTTTCACCTCCGAAGTTCCCGCCCCTCGGTCTGTCCCAGAATCCGACCCCTCCTCCTCTGATGTTGTGTTCGCCTCCCCCGCCGGCACCCCGGCTCTACCCGCGATTCGCGCTGACCGTCGCACCGGCTGTGACGTCACACCCGCGCGCCTCCCGCGTCCCGCCGCGGCGGCCCTCCGGGGCTGCGCGTTTTCCCTCAGCCCGCCTTGCGCGCTCGCCGCCCCCGCGCTGGTATGTGAGTCTATCCCCCGGTTTTTGCGAGTTTCGCCCTCCGCGGGCGTGTCCTCATCCTCACCGGCGCTGCTCGCGCCCGCCGCCGCCGCCGCGTCGCCGCTTTCGCCGCGAGCAGGCCCCCCCCCCGATCCCTTATCTTCCTGCTCCCCCCCTTCTGCTCCTGACTCCTCCACACTCTCTGGAGTTTCAGGACGCCCTTGGGGTTTGTTGCATTTTTTGATCGGGGGTTTTAATATTTTTTCCTGCTCTCTTTTTTCGAGAGCCTTTTCCCCCTGGCCTTTTAAAGCCAGAGCTAATTTTTTCCCGGAGCTCTGCCGCTCCGCCCCCTGCTCTGAGGGTGCCGCAGCTTCTCGCTGCTTCTCCAGCCTTTTTTGCACCAAAATACCTTGTAACATGATTCTTGCCGGCGAAAGTAGCTTTAACGCTGTCTCATCTTTTTTTGTTGCTAAAATATATAAATGCCTATTAATCTCTTGCCAAAACCCGACTTCGAACAAAAGATATGTCTCTGCAAGTGGGTAATTGAGCCTTGCCCATAATAACAGCTGTTTTAATTCTTTCTTTGGGATCCCTTCTGTATATAATTCTGCTACACTTTGTAAGGTGGATAAGATTTCCCGTTGTTCTTGGGAGAGTGTTGCCCCCATTATTTTTATTTTGGCCTTCTTACCGAATCCGTCGCCAGCGTGGTCTGGAGACCCTTGTTCTCCGTCCAGCAGATTACGAGGGATGGATCAGAGGCGCCTTTCTGGTCCCAGTCCAGGCCGCTCTGCTACGAGCTGTCTTCAGCAGAAGCTGAGAGATGGGATTTCTCAGTGACTGCTGATTTTTGCAGCTTCTCCCGGCCGGTTTTTTCTTTTTCTTCTTTCTTTCTTCAGGCTTCCCTCCTCTGGAGTTATCAGTGCTGTTCTCTTGGCTCTTCAGCTCTTCAGGGCTTTCCCCCCCCCGAAAGGTTTGGTGGGAGATTGCCCGCACAGCAGACGCCAGTTGTGGGATTTCTGGGCTGTTCAGATGGTCTGGGGAAAAGCCCAAAGATGGCCTTGGGCCCCCGGGTTCGAAAGGACGAGAGGAAGCTTCAGATTTGTTCTCGGTCTCGGTGTTTATTAATTGCTTATCTAAAAGATTTTCTCTTGGCCTGACAGAGTTCTGCTCAGCAGTCAGCCATGGGCACACACTGAAAGCCCCTGGGGCGGTCACCTATCTTTATACCCGGAGTTACGTATACAATATTTATCATTTTTCTCCAATACCCTCTACCCTTATTAACCAGTGTTCCCCTAGTAAGGTCCAATCCCGGAGTGCCAACATCACCACAGAAGATGGAGGCCTAGAGGAAGAAGAAGAAGGAGAAGGGCACGCCCCAATTCCTCCATCTTACTTCTCTAGACCCCCCTGTACAGAAATCTTAAGCCCTGTATCTCACACCCCAATTAACTTGTCCCTTCACCATTCACCCCAGTGAAATCCTCCCGTCCTCATACTGATGTCATCTCCCATGTGGGATCAAAGTCCAGCCACCAGACATCTCTGGCAGCATTCCAGGACTCCCGAGCCCCCCAGGGGGGGGTCTTGTTCACCCTGCACCCCAGTTCTGAGAGACTGAGATCCCACAATTTGTGGTCGTTTTCATCAAGGGCCCAAGCTCTTTGTGCCAGCACATCCAGCAAGCACCAGGCAGGACAGCACGGCAACCAACTCACAGCTGAGGGACTCAGAACATCTAAACACCAGCAGGGCACATTGCTCATTTTTGCAACAATAGACAGCACTGAAAAGGATAGGTAATGACAGCCTCTTCAGCACCCCAATCCCTTCTCCCTTTTAAACTTTCTCTGAAATAACCAAAACCAGCTCTTAAAATTCCTTTATCTTTGTCAATCCCAGATCTTTTGGGAGCAGACTCAGGAAGAGAGCACAACATTAAGCTGTTGTTATTCAGACATGGCTTGTTGTTCGTCTTTCCCTACTCAATGGCAGCAGTAGAGCTTGAGAATAACCAGGTATCCTGAGGAATTTTTCCTGCAGCAAGTTATTTTCCTATCATGGTCCATCTGTAATTTTATTGCTTATTAAAAGACCACTATAAATACAGTACAGCACCTTGCAATTACTCCCCCTTCTATTTGTAAGCCTCAAAGTCTTCCAGGTCTGAACAACAGGAAAAACCCTGTGTCACCCTTTGGGGATATGAACATCTTTAGGGTTTGGACACATGCCAGGATAGCCACTGTAAGAGCTGGATGGACTGGAAAACCAGCTGATGTAACAGTATTTTATGGTGAGAGGCAAATCCTGCTGCTGCTGCTGCCCCAGGAATTTCTTTTCATTTGAGAAGCATCAAGAAAGGCCAAGAGCGTTGAAACACACAGAGCCTGGGGGAGGCATCAGGGTATTTCTTGTAGCAGCTTCTCCCTGTCAAGAACCCCCTGCCGGGCTCAACTTGAGAGAAATTCTCCAATAATATCCAACCATCAGCTTCTTTTGGGTGGGATGAGGAACAGCCGTCAGCCCACTCCAGCACTGGAAATGTTTCAATGCACCGGAGCAGCAGTGCCTGCAGGGGAGAGGCTCTTTGGCTCTGGGCTCTCTGGGCACTTTGTGCTGCAAGGCCATTCCCCTCTGGAGCCCAGCCCAGCAGCCACACACTGCCCACAGGGGCTGGGGGCACAGGCACAGCCTGGGGCTGCTCCCCTCTGGCCAGCCCTGCTGGAATGGGCATGGGCAGGGCCAAGAGCCAGCCAGGTGCTGCTTCTGGAGGTGCTGGGAGCAGCCAGGGAGGCAGCACCAAACGGACCCATCTGAAGGTTTCCTCTGGTCCCGCAATCCCCACCCTCAACCCATTTTCCCATCCAAATCCCCTTTTCCCACTGAAATCTCCTTTTTCCACCCCAAATCCTTCTTTGTACATCCCAAATCCTTCTTCTTTCACCCCAAACCCTCTTTTCCCACTTCAGATCCCTTTTCCCACCCCAAATCCTCCTTCTTTCACACCAAAAATCTCCTTTTTCCATCCTAGATCCTTCTTTTTCCACCCCAAATTTCCTCACTCCAAATCCTTCTTCTTTCACCCCAAATCCCCTTCTGCCACCCCAGATCCCCACTGCAAATCCCCTTTCCCAGCCCCCAGGGATTTTGGGGTTCCTGAGGAGTTTTTGGGGTTTTCCCCAACATTTTACCCAGGGTCTCTCTGCAGATATTGCACCTGGAACTGCTCCAAACAAACTCCACTGTGCCCCCCAGGGTTGCAATGGGTTTGGGGGAATATGGAGACTGGGGGGGTCATGACCCCAGATTTTGGGGGTTGGGGGGTTTGATTCTAAAATTTGGGAGTTAAAGGGGGTTTGACACCTTGGGGTTTAGGATTTGGAGGTTTTTGACCCCAGACTTGGGGTTTGGAGATGTTTGGCCCCAGAATTTGGGATGTGGGGGTTTTTGACCCTAGGATTTGTCAGTCAGGGGGTTTGACCTCCAAATTTTGGGATAAGGGCAGTTGGACACCCCAGATGTTTCAAACCCCAGGATATGGGGTCAGGGGGTTTTCAGGCCAAAGTTTGGTAATTGGGGGGATTCACCCCAGGATTTGGGGGGATTTAACCCCAAAGTTGGGGGATCAGGGGTATTTGACACCCCAGAGTTTGGGATCGAGGGCCTTTGACCCCAAAGTTTGGGGATTGGGGGGTTTCACTCCAGACTTTGGGAGTGAGGATGGTTGGACACCCTCGATATTTCAAACCCTAGGAATTGGGGATTGGGGGTTTTAATCCTAAACTTTGGGGGTTGGGGGTGTTTGACACTTCAGGATTTGGGATTTAGGGGATGTTTGACCCCAGACTTTGGGAATGGGGGGGTGTTGGACAGCCCAAATGTTTCAAACCCCAGGAGCTGGCTTTGGGGGGATTTAACCCCAACGTTTGGGAATTCAGGAGTGTTTGACACCCCAGGATCTGAGATTTGGGGGATTTGATCCTAAAATTTGGGGTTCGGGCTGGGGGACGAGTGTTGAAATCCCAGAGTCTGGGTTTGGAGCTGTTTGATTCCCCCAGTGTTTCAACCTCCAGGATTTGGGGTCGCAGGGAGTTGACCCCAGGATTTGGGGTGCTTGATCCCAATGTTTGATTCCCTGGGCTTGGCGTCAGGGTTGAGATCAGAGCCATTCCCTGGAAACAGCGGCGGGATCGGGATTGGTAACGGGATTGGGAAGGAGATTGGGATCAGCATCGGGATCGGTAACGGGATCGGGAATAAGATTGGGATTAGGATTGGGATCAGCATTGGGATTGGGATTGGGAACAGGATCGGGGGGAGACCCTGACCCAATCCCGGACCCCAATCCCAGGTAGAGGCCCCGTCCCAGTCCCGGAATGGACCCATCCCCACAATCCCGGACCCCTCTCCAGTGCCAGCCCCTCCCCACTCGCTGAACGGACCCTCCCTCAATCCCAGCCCACCCCGATCCGGACTGGAGCCATCCCCAGAGCCTCCCCCATTCCCAGCCCAGACCCTTCAATCCCTTTTTGGGGCCGTTCCTACTGCTCCCCGCCCATTTCTGGGGGTTCCAAGGTGCCCCGCGGACCCTCCCCATTTTGGGGGTGTTGGGGTGGCCCCAGGGCCGCCCCGAGGGCCGAGGGGGGATTGAAAGCCCCAAACCTGAGGGGCTCCTGGGGGTGCCCAGTTCGTCCCGTCCCCACCCCAGAACAGATCCTGGCCAATCAGAGCGTGGGGGCCCCAAATTAAACCCAAGGGTGTTGGGACCCCCAGAGGGAGCAGGAGAGGCCTGGAACCCCCAAAACCAAGCATGGGGGAGGGGATAGGGGGCTGGGGGAACGATGGGGAAGGGGCGGGAGAGCAGAGGGAAGAGGGGGATGGGACCCCCAAACAGGATCAAGCCAACTTGATGTGGCTGCCTTCAGACGTGCATGGCAGCCAAAGGAAGCCAAAGCTTTTTCCCAGTGCGTGTGACCCCAGTATGTGCAATCCCAGTCCATAAAATCTCAACCCAGTTTATCCCAGTCCTGATCTGCATGGTCCCATTCCATATGGTCTCAGCCCATATTTGATCCCAGACCACTTGATCAGTTTGTGTGGTCCCAGTCCACTGGATCTCAGTCCATACAGTCCCAGTCCATACTTGATCCCACTCCAGCCTATCCCAGTCTGGAGGTTTCTGATCCACAGGATCCCAGTGCACGTGATCCTCGGCCATGTGATCCCAGTCCATTTGATCCCAGTCTGTGTGGTCCTGATCCATATGGTCCCACTCTGTGCAGTCCAAACCCATAGGATCCCAGTCCATATTTGATCCCAGCCCATACTTGATCCCAGTCTGTGGTCCTGCACATACTCCCAGGGTCTGGAATTCCAGTTCCAAGCCAGGAAAAAATGTTCCTGCCCTTGAACTTACTTCCTATCCTGTCAACAAATTATAATAAATTAAAAATCAATAAATTAAAATTAAAATGAAATACACTACAATAAAAATGAAATATAAAAATGAAATCTAATTTCAACTCTTCCTTACAATACTCCAATAATGACTCAAGCCAAAACAACAGTAAACTATTAATATAACATTACCAAAGAAAAAAATAAATAACATACAAAGAAATACCTTTTGTAAGTTTTAACTCAGTAACCAATATACTTTAGATAAAAAATATCTAAAAAACTAACATAGAATCTAACACACCTTAGTAAAAAAAATTCCTATTACAAATATACTAAACACAAAACCAAACACCACTGTAATTTCTCAGAAATTTTAACCAACAATTAAACTTTAATAATTCCCTTAAGTACTCTAAAACAAATAAAATTACTTTTAAAAAAATTAATTGTGGGTGAGTGGCTTTGTTTGGATATTGGTTTTTGGATTCTTTGGGTTAGATTTTAAAAAAGGATTTTAATAGTAATTAAATCAGCTGAGAAGGCGGCACTCTGCAAACAGAACTTACAGAAAATAGGACAGAATCAGTAACTCTGAAAGTTTTATTTGCAGTCAAATACATCCCACACACCCAGCCCCACACAATCCCCATCCCACTGCTCCAAATTGGGGCCAAACCAAAAGGAGAAGCAGCCAGGTGTGTTCCCAACATGGATCACAGGGAATGTGAGTGACCAGGGCTGTGCCCAAAGTGCCTCCTCTAGTGGGGGATGGAGCTGGAGCAGCGCACGAAGCTCTTCCCGCACTCGGGGCACTCACAGGGCTTTCCTTACCGGTGCCTCCGTTGGTGTTTGGCCAAGGTAGAGCTGCTGGAGAAGCTCTTCCCACACTGGGGACACTCGTAGGGCCTCTCCCCTGAGTGGATGCGCTGGTGGGTAACGAGGTCTGAGTTGTGCTTGAACCCCTTCCCGCAGTCGGGGCAGCAGAAGGGCCTCTCATCCGTGTGAATCCGATAGTGCTTGAGGAGACTGGAGCTGGTCAGAAACTTCTTCCTGCATTTATCACACTTGTAGGGCCTCTCTCCTGTGTGGATGCGCCAGTGGGTGAAGAGGGTGGAGTTGTCCTTGAATCCCTTCCCACAGTCAGGGCATTGGAAGGGCCTCTCCTCTCTGTGACTCTGATAGTGCTGGAGGAGATGGGAACTGGTTGGAAACCCCTTCCCACACTTGGAACACTCATAGGGCCTCTCCGCAGTGTGGGTCCTCTGGTTACTGATCAGGCTGGAGCTCCAGCTGAAGCTCTTCCCACACTCCCCACACTCGTAGGGCCATTCCCCAGTGTGGATCACCTGATGCTGGATTAGGTGGCAGCTCTGCCTGAAGCTCTTCCCACACTCCCCACACTCATAGGGCCATTCCCCAGTGTGGGGCCTCTGGTGCCTGATCAGGTTGCAGTTCCTCCTGAAGCTCTTCCCACACTCCACGCACGTGTGCAGCTTCACCCTATCATGGAGCTGCTCATGCAGCACCAGCTCCGAGCTCTGGCCCGATCTCCGGCCGCGTTCCCAGCCCAGGCTGGCTCTTTCCCCCTCAGATCCCCACCAGCTGTGCTTGCAGCCCCTCCTCGTGCAGCATCTCTGGGCCTTTTCCTCCCTGTTGGCTTCCTGCACCGTGGAGCCGCTCAAAATGGCCTCTTCCACCAGGTTCTGCCACGGGCATTTGTCCTCCCTGCTCTCCATGCTCAGCTCCTGCTCTGGGGGAGGAAGGACAAGGACAGGATGGGATTTGCCTCCGTGCCACAGGCAAGGGCAAGGAGATCCCCCCAGGACTGTGCCGGAGCCGAGGCCGTGCTGGGCAGGGAGAGGGAGCAGCACAGAGGGGAAAGAGGCACTGACTTCGTCCTCACCTGCATCAGTGTCCTGGAGCATCTTCCTCTTCCTCGCAGCCTTCCTCACAATGGGAAATTCTGGTTTGGGGAAAATAAGGGATGAGCACGTTTGTAGGAGCGTCGGGGGTAGGACGGTGGGGATGGACAGAGACAAGAGATCTCTGAAGCCAGGTCGTGGAACTTGCAGTTTATTTGAAAGGGCCTGGGTGCAGGGCCCTGCTTGGAGCTGCCAGCCACAGCTCAGAGGAGGCCAGAGAGAAGAGAGGGGCAGAGAGGATGAGAGGGTGAGAGAGTAAGAGGGTAAGAGCGTAAGAGAGTAAGTTTCCCCTTACAACACAATAAATCTTCTTCTGAGTTGAATATTCTATTTCTCACTAACCAATCTAGTACAAGATACAAATCCTATAGCATTTACATACAGCCTATAAAAATCATTACATGACCATACTGTGTTACATTTTAAACCCTGAATACTACTCTTTGGACCCCTTCTGCTGAGCTAGTAGGGTCTGCTCTGACCCTGGGACCTGTCTGCAAGCAGAGGGAATTGTTTCATCAAAAGGGGATTACCTTCAGTCAGGCCACACCATTGCTTTCCAAATGTTCACTAAGGTATCTAAAAGCTTGCTTCCATTCCAGTCTTGCTTCTCCTTTCTATATTCTCACAATCATTTGCCAGACAATCATATTTATAAGGCTTCCTTGTTTCATCTTCCCCAACACACGTTGAGTTTGAAGGTCCCTCTGCCTGTGTCCATCACTACAAGTCACAGGACACCTGAGCTCCAGAAAAAACTCTCAAACACCAAGATTAAGCCCTGAAAAAGCCTCTCAGGAGTTCCCCGTCCCTGGTCCCTCCCCTCGGGTGTTCGGGGGTTACCCCCTGTCCCAGCTGCTGGGGTCACGCTTGCATTGGGGGTCCCCCTTGTCCTCGGTGCCCGCCCTGCCCAGGCTGCTGGCACTCCCAGCAATGCCAAAAGCTCTCCCCTCTTCGCTCCCCCCATTCCGGGATGTCGCGGCTGTTTGGGCTCCCGGGCTCCCTTCTCCCCTCATTCTCTGCTCTGGGCTGCAGCGGCTCCAAGGAGTCCTCCCTGCCCCTCTCCAGGCTCTTGAGGCTCCCGCCCATGGCGGCGCTGCCCCCTCTCTGGGCTCCCCACTTTGGGCTCCTGGGGGACACAGGGCTCTGCTCCTCCAGGCTGCCTCTGCCGGCAGCTGCCACCAGCACCTCCCGATGTCCCCCCAAGGGGCCTTTTCCGCTCAGCCTTGGACTGCTTCATTCTCCAAACATCCCCCCAAAAACCCAACCCAGGGACCCCCCGGGATATCTGGGCCGAACTCCCCCTGCCCCCGCTCACCTGCGTGCACGATGGGGGGGGGGGCGATGATCCCACAGGTGGGGGCTGCGACTTCAGGCCCGGCTCGGAGTGACCGCGCGCTTCCCTCAGCTCAGCCTTGATCCGCCTTTGCTCCTCCTCTTCCATCCCCCCCTCCCGCTCCTCTGTGTTATCTCCACCTCCTTCTCCTCTTCCGTCCTGCCCCTTCCAACCCCTTTCCCTGTCCTCCTCCCTTACCCCGCCTCCTCCTCCCCCTCCATCCCTGCCCTTCCCTCCCTCCTCCTCCTCCCCCAGCAGCAGCCACACCCTCGCTGCCCCGTTCCCGCAGCCCTCGCAGCCCGCGGCACGAGCGGGGATGGAGCTGGGACAGGTCGGGATGGGCAGCGCGGGGCTCTCGGCTGCTCCCAGCCGCTGCGGGTGGGGGGAGCCCGGCCCGGGCCAAAGGAGGGGCAAACTGGGGGCTGCACATCCCAACTGGGCCTGGCTGGGGACCCTGCCTGGCCACTGCCAGCCCTTGGGGCTCTTCTCGGCACATCCGCCGGGGGGGAACACACACAGGGCTGGGGAATCCCAGCAGTGGCAGCACTGCCAGGGACTGGGCTGCACTGGTATCCTGCTGGGAGTGACTGGGGCTGTACTGGCTTTGTACTGACATCATAGTGGGATCGTACTGGGAGTGACTGGGATGGTACTGGGTTTGTATGGACATCGTATTGGAATCATACTGCCATACCAGGGCAGATTGTGATCACACTGATGGAGACTGGGATCATGCTGGGATCATACTGGGAGTGAGTAGGAGCCGGCGGTGAGCAATTGAGACCATGTTATGGGCAAATGGGATATATGGGAGTGACTGGGATTATGCTGAGGGTGACTGGGAGCAGCTGTGAGCAACTGGGAACACGCTAGGAGCAACTGGGAGGAACTGGGAGTGACTGGGTGCATGCTGGGGGGATTGGAAACTCCTGGGCTTATACTGGGATGAACTGGGATCATGCTGGAGGTGACTGGGATCGTACTGGCAGTTAGCGCCACTACACTGAGGGTGACTGGGAGTGCTTGGGAGCAAATGGGATCATACTGGAAGGAACTGGAAAGATGCTGGAGGGAACTGAGGTACACTGGGACATGCTGGGAGTGACTGGAATGAAAGTGAGGGGGAGAGCAACGTGAACCATGTAGAACAAAACCGGTTTATTCTGGCAGGGACTGGGAGAACACTGGGGCCATATTTGCATCATACTGGGAGAGACTGGACTAATACTAGGAGGATCTGAGAGCGACTGGGAACACACCCTGCACATCATCCCCCATACTGGGCCTGACTGGGAGCAACTGGGAGCAAATGGCATCATACTGGGACTGACTGGGCTGATCTAGGAAGCAACTGGAACCGTGCTGGAGGCAGCTGGGACCATACTGGGAAAGATTGGAAGCAATTGGGATTATACTGGGACCACACTGGGAGGGCTGGCATGTGACTGGGATCAAACTGGAGCTTACTGGGATCCTATTGGGGTTGAAAGGGAAAGACTGGGATCACACTTTGGGCTACTGGGAGCAACTGAGGGAAACTGGGATGATGCTGCAAGCAAACTGGAGGAACTGGGAAGGACTGGATGCATGCTGGAGGCAACTGGGATATACTGGGCATGACTGGGGGATCATACTGGGAGAACTAACACCTTACTGGGGCCACTGGCAGTGCCTGGAAATGACTACAGACATGCTGGGGGCAACTGGGATATACTGGGAGTGTCTGGAACCATACTGGGGGGACTAGAACCACACTGGGAACAACTGGGACCATGCTGGGGAGAACTGGGACCGCACTGGGGGCAACTGGGAGTGAGTGAGACCATGCTGGGTGGGACTGGGATCATCTGGGGAGTGACTGGGACTATATGAGGGACAACTGGGTACTACTGGCATCACACTGGGAGGAACAGGGAGCAACTGGAACCATGATGGAGTCAATTGGGATCCTACTGGGATCACAGTGGAAGCAGCTGGGCCCATGCTGGGGGAGATTGGGATCATACTGGATCACATTTTCAGCAACTGGGACTGCACTGAGGGTGACTGGGAGTGGCTGTGAGCAACTGGGATCAGGCTGGAAGCCACTCCAGCCAACTGGGAGTGACTGGGAACATGCTGGGGCAGCTGGATTTTACTGGGAAAGACTGAAACCATAGTGGGGGTAAATGGGAGCAACTGGAACCGTGCTGAGAGATAATGGGAGCAGCTGTGTCCATGCTGGGGTCATACTGGGATCACACTGGCACTGACTGGGATCATACAGGGTGTGACTGGAAGAGTACTGGGAGTATCTGAGAGTGACAGGGATCCTACTGGAACCAGACTGGGAGTGACTGGACAGGTGCTGGCCATGACTGAAACCATACTGGAGGTGAATGGGAGCAACTGGGCCCACACTGGGAGTGACAGGGAGTCGCTCTGGCCATGACTGGAATAACACTGGGAGGATCTGGGAGTGACTGGGGTCATACTGGGGGTGACTGGGAGCAATTGGGATCATAGTGAAAGTGACTGGAATTGTAGCAGGAGTTACTGGGATCATTCTTGGAGCCACTGGGATTGCAATGGGTGTGAATGGATCCTGACTGGGGGTTACTGGGAGCTACTGGGCCCATGTTGGGAGGAAAATGTGGAAACATTGGTGTCCTGGTTTGACCGGAAATGGGACATCTGGGATATGTTGTTTTTGCTGTGGTTACCAATGGGTGGTCGGATTTTGAGATGAGCACCTGGTTTGACCAGTGGGCATTTGGATCCGCCTCTTGAGACTACAAAACCCAAGGAGTTAAAAGCAGGGCTCTTGTCCTTCAGAGCCCTCTTGGGATTTCCGGCGCGCGAAGGAGTCAGGCCTCTCTCCCCCGGCCCAGTTGCTGGCTGGGCTGGGGGAGGGGAAAGCCACGTGGCCCATCTACGGTAGGCCAGACCCGGTGGAAGGGTGGGGGGAGCATTGAGCGACCTGTTAATCCCCCCTCCCCCCCCCCCCCTTGGAGACGGAGAGAATGCAGCCAGTGCTTGGACTGTTACTTTGAAACTTGATATCATGTGCCGGCAGGCAGCACGGCTGGGAAGAGAAGAGGGGGGGGACCGGCGAGCAATGAGAGCTTTTAACCCTTGTGGATAGTGAGAACTTCACGGAACATTACCTTTCCTAGGAAAGGGATAAGAGTGGAAGATGAAGGAAGAAACAGGCCAGCAAGGGGGTCTGGCAAAGGGAAAGAGAGATGTTTAAGGAATGGAGGAAGATGGAGTGGCAATCTTGCTGGACTCTTTTGTTGTATTTCCATGGACTGTTTCCTGGTGATACAGAGGCTGCATTGCAGGGGGAAGCGGAGGCTCGGAGTCAAGAGAGTTTGGTTTTGAGACCCCTCGGCCCCAGGGGGTATAGAAGAAATGGGGGGGACAAAGGTCCCAGAGATGAGACTGTGCTCTGCTTGGAACGAGACGAGGCATCCTTAAAAAGGTCCACCCGAAAAGCAGGCCTCTGCCTCATCCCATGCCTGGTGGTGAGAGCACCTTGGCATGGAAAGGAGATGTCACGAGATAGCAGGACTCCGAGCAGTTGCTGATTGTGACAAGAAGTCCGTGGGACAAGGAAGGACTCCGTCTACTCTTCATGAGCTGAAGATTTGATTTTCTAAAGGGTGGTGCCAGACCGAGTGTGGATAATTTTGGGAAGTGTAAATGTATTGGGGATCTGGGAAGGAGGAGGAGGGGGAAGTGGTTCTGTGTAGTTTTCATTTTCCTTGTGGTTTTTTTTTCCTTTTTCTTTTCTTTTGTAGTTTAGTTTTTGTAGTTTAGTTAATAAAGTTTTTTCCCTTTTTTTTTCCTTAAGCAGGAGCCTGTTTTGCTTATTCCCGGGTACTACCTCACAGCAGATGCCAGGGAGGGGGGAATTTTCATGGGGGCACTGGCATTGTGCCAGTGTCAAACCAGAACAATTGGGAACAACTGGGATCACCTGGAAGGAACTGGAACCATGCAGAGGAGACTGAGACCACAACTGGGGGGGGAGCAACTGGGACTACACTTTGGGCAACTGACAGAAACTGGGATCATGCTGGAGGCAACTGGGAGTAATTGGGAAAGACTGGGATCATTCTCAGGTAACTAAAGCCTTACTGGGGCAAGTTGGATAAACTGGGAGTGTTTGTAACCACAGTGGGGGGACTGGAACCACACTGGGAACAGCTGAGACCATGCTGGGGACAACTGGGAGTGACTGCGACCATGCTGGGAGGGACTGGGACTATTCTAGGGACAACTGGGATCATGCTGGGATCATGCTGGGATCACAGTGAGAGCAGGTGGGTCCATGCTGGGTTAGACTGGGATCACACTGAGGGTGATTGGAATCATGCTGGGATTGACTGGGAGTGGCTGTGAGCAACTGGAATTGTGCTGAAAGCAACTGGAAGAAAGTGGGAGTGACTGGGAGCATGCAGAGGGGGGGTGACTGGGAGAGACAGGGAGTCACTGGGATCACACTGGAGGCTACTGGGATCAGGCTGGCATTTACAGCGAGCAACTGGGATCACACTGGGGCACTGGTATCAGACTGGGAACGATGGGATCATACTGGGAGTGGCTACAATCATACTGGGAGCAGAGTGGGTGTGATTGGACCCTGACTGGGGGTTCCTGGGAGCTACCAGGCCCATGCTGGGAGCCAACTGGGGACATAATCAGAGGAACTGGGAGCAACTGGGATAAAACAGGGGGCAAGTGAACCACACTGAGGTAACGGGGAGTGCCTGGCAATGACTACGAGAATGTTCAGGGCAACTGGGATATACTGGGAGTGTCTGAGACCATACAGGTGGTGACTGGGACCAAATTGGGAGCGACAGTGAATGTGCTGGGGAAACTGGGAACACGCTGTGGGTAAGTGGGAGTGACTGGGGCCCTGCTGGGAGAGACTGGGATCATACTGGGAGTGACTGGGGTAACTGGGAGAACTGGGAACATGCAGGACAAAAGTGGCAGGAACTGGGAGCAACTGGGACCTTGCTGGGAGCAAATTGCAGCCTGTCTCCTCCTCCTGCCCCGTTCCCGAAGGCCGAACCGTGAGGGGAAAGGGGCGGGGAAAGGGCGGGAACCGTGAGGGGAAAGGGGTGGGGCCAAGGGGACGCGCAGTTCTGAAAGGGCCCAGCTTGGTTTAAAATCACCCGAAGTCGTCTACAAGGCAGCTGAAATCCAGCAAGTTTGGCCTAAAATCAGCCCAATGGGATTAAAATTATCCAAAGGGGTCTAAAATCCAACCTAAGGGGCCTAAAATCGCCCAAACTGGTTTACACTTCCCTCAAAATGGCCTAAAATCTGCCTTAAATCTCCAAAATAGGCTTCAAATCCACCCTGAAAGTACCTGCTTTGGCTTAAAATCTCCCAAAGGAGCCTAAAATCCATCCGGTTTTTGCCAAAAATCACCTAAATTGACCTAAAATCACCCAAATGTGCCTGAAACCAACACAAGAGGACCTCAAATCATCCTAAATGACTTGGTCTGACCTAAAATTACAGAAAGGAGCAAAATCCTACTCAAATAAGCCCCAAATCACCAAAAAGTGCGACATAAAATCACTCACACAAAATTAAATTCACCCATATGGGCCTCAAATCATCCAAAGGGATCTAAAATCCCCCCTCCAACCCACCAGATTCGGCCTCAAATCAGCCAAAGGGGCCTAAAATCCCCCCGGCAAGGCTGGGAATGGCTGCCAGGGATCTGAGCCCACCCTAAACCTGCCCAGGGTGGCCCAAAATGCCCCCGAGGGGCCGAGGCTGAGGCCGAGCCCGGGATGGGCTCCGGGCTCGCTCCGGGCCCTCCGCGTTCGCTCCGGGGGGGTTTTGGCCGCGGCCCCGGACGGGCCTGGGCGGGACTGGGAGGGACCAGGGAGAACTGGGCAGGGCTGCGGCATTTGGGGCTTTGGGGCTGGGGGAGTTTGTTGGGAGTTCAGGGGCAATTATTGGGGTTTTGGAGAGAGTGATTGGGTTTGGGGCAGCTGGGGATTTTGGGGGATTTTGGGGGCTTTTATTGGCACTTTGGGGGGTGTTTTCCTGAGTGTGATTGGGGGTTCTTTGAAATTTTTTTGGGTTTTTTTTTTTTTTTTTAATTTGGGGGGATTTATGGGATTTTATGGGGATTTTTTGGGATCTCTTAAATTTTGGGGTTTTATTTGAACTTCTGGAAGATTTTGGGTGGTTTTATTGGAATTATGGAGGCCTTTAGTGGGATTCTTTAGAGGTCTGGATTTTTTGAGGAAATGTTTGGGGTTTTTTGGGGATTTGGGTGTTTTTCTGGGGTTTTTTGAGTGTTGCTAAGATTTCTTTGCATCTTGGAGGGATTTTGTGGGGTTTCTTGTGGTTTTGGGGACATGTTTGGGGAATTTGTGGGGCTTAATTGGGGTTATGGGGGTGTTGTTGGGATTTCAAGAGATTTGTGGGAATTTATTGAGATTCTAGGATGTTCTAATTTTGTGGGATTTAATTGGGATTTTCTGGATTTTACTGGGACTTTCAGGGGTTTTAAGGAGATTTTGGTGCCTCTCAGCCCTTCCCCACACCTGGGGACAACTCAAAAGTCCCCTCAGACCACCCAAGGCCCCCCAAAATTCCACTAAAACTCCCAAAATCTCCTAAAAATTACAATAAGATCCTCCAAAACTCCAGAGAATCCCACAAAATTCCAGTGGAACCCACCAAAATTACCAAATACTCCCAAAATTTTCAATAAATCCCCGCCCCAAGAAACCAAATCACCTGTGTGAAAAATGCATGTATTTTATGATTGGCTTTTCACAACTATTAAAAAGAATATTATATGTGTTGTGTTAGCAAATAATGCTGTATCAATTCTCTTATGTAGTGTGTTAAATAGAGTTTTAGGTTATAAAAATCATTAAAATACAAACTATGATATGTAGGATTCTTTTTTTAAAGAAAGGACTTGAAACGAGATAGCAGCCAGAGGACACCTAAATAGTTCAGAGAAAAAGAATTTATTGTCCTCTTATCAGAAGAAACTAACTTCTTCCCACCTCCAAGGCACTGTTAGGATTCAGAAGAAGAAGTTGACAATGACCAGACAGAATCCTGGTCACTTGTAGTGTAACTCCAGTCACTTCCAGTCACTCCCAGTATGATGCCAGTGGCCCCCAGTGTGATCCCGGTTGCTCCCTGTCAACGCCAGCATGACCCCAGGAGCCTCCAGTATGATCCTCATGGTTCCCAGTCCTCCCCAGGAGGCACCCAGTCACTCCCACTTCCCCCCAGTTGCTTTCAGCATGATTCCAGGTGCTGACAACGATTCCCAGTGAATCCCAGGATGATTCCAGTCACCCTCAGTGTGATCCCAGTCTCTCCCAGCATGGATCCAGCTGCTGTCACTGTCATCCCAGTATGATCCCAGTTGTCCCTAGAATAGTCCCAGTCCCTCTCAGCAAGGTCCCACTCACTCCCAGTTGCCTCCAGCATGATCCCAGTTTCTGGCAGTTGCCCAAAGTGTGATCCCAGTGTTGGAGAGTTTTTCAGGAATGGCTTAAAGAAAGAGGCCATGAGACATACAATTGAGAGAAAAGTAGAAGAGAAAAGTAAAGCAGTTTCTAACAGTTCTCAGCCTTCTGATTTCTATAAACAATAAAGTTTATTGTTTATAAAATTTCTTTATAAACAATAAAGTTCTCAGGCTGTCTTCCCATAACAAGTAGAACACCGTCTCTGGGAAGGCCTGCCATCCTGAGAACAGATGTAAAAGTTTTGGGAACACTGGTTTCTGTTTTAGTTTCTGGTTTCTGTTTTGGTTTCTGTTTTTAATAAACAATTGTAGGTATTCTAAAACAAAGGGAGTGGTTAGAAATTTCTCTGTTAGCCTATCATGACATTGGATTACAGAATATGCATGAAGTTCGTTAACTTTGTTATTTAAGGTGATTGATTGATCAATAAAGTTGGAGTTCGATGCATTACCAGGATGGTCGTTCTCCCCTTCTTCTCCAACAAATGGTTGACCCCTGGACGTGATACCGAACCACGATCAAACGCTCTTGGGGATTGCGAAAAACCACGGGAGGTGAGGACTTGTCCAGGTTCCGAGGAGCAGCTGCGGAACGGCTTTAAGCACGAATACAAAGCGGACAAAAGTCGCCAGGACGTGCCGGGCCCCAAGCGACCTTATAGAAGAGTCTTGGCTGGTACGTGTGGCCGACGCCGGAGGTGCTGCAGAGCGCGCTCGTTTATATAGGTATGGACCGGCAAGCCGCATATGATCTTTTTATTACCTTTTTGCAAAAAAGGCAAATTAAGGGAATAGACTTACAGAAAGAGTTACCGGCTCTTTTAGCTTATGGTGTAGAAAGGGGTATCTTTGTTAATCCTCATATAGTTCACGTATTGTCTGAGTGGCGTAAATTTGGTGATTTATTGTGGCAGGCTAGTTTAGATGATGATAAAACTGCCAGGAAGTTGGGTAAATTATGGCGGGTTGTTAACACCGAGCTCCTACAGTTTCAAGCTGAAAAAAGGGCTGCTCACCAGGCTACTGCCGCTTACGATCGTAACAAAGAATGCGATCAAGATAGGGAATTTGATAAGAACGCGGGAATTCCTCTTGGCCCCGCGACGCGGACAGTTTTATTACCTGCTTCACCGCCTCCCTCAGAAAGCCAGGCTATGAGTCACACTATGAGCCAGGCGCAGACCACCTCACTGCCCGCCGCGCAGCCCCCCTTAACGGGCCAAGCTTCGCAGAGCACTGTATTACCCGTTTCGCCGCCTCCTTTAACAAGCCAGCCCCCCCTAATGGGTTAAGCTCCGCAGGACGGTTTATTGCCATTAACGAGCCGCGCTCCGCAGGGTGCTTTATTGCCCGCTTTGCCGCAGGCTACACAGAGCGCCTCTGACTCTCCCGTATCTGCTATCTCACAGCAGCCGGGGCCACAAACGTATACTCCGTTCCCAAAAAGCAATCAGTCGGTCCCTAGGTCGGAAAACGATTTGGCGGTGACGATTGCCAGGGATAGAAGAGATGCGTGGGCTGCCCTGGCTAAAGATGCCATGGAAAAGGGAGATCAGGAGCTAATGGGCATGGCTAACGAGCTGGCTTGTCCAGTTGTTTTTACCCCTCAGGCGGGGGGGGGATTTCAGGCGACGATCAGTGCTCTTGACTGGAAAATGTTATCTCAATTGCGAGCTACTGTTAGTCAGTTTGGATTTAAAAGCGAACCAGCCAGGCAAATGCTCGACTATATTTTTGATACTAGCATTCTCCTTGTTAATGATTGTCGTGGCATAGTGAAATTAATCTTTACCCAACATCAGCAATTGCTGTTTAATGCCCATTGGCAAGGGCTCGTCAATGAGTGCGTAGCAGTTCAGAGACAGCCAGGCGACCCCCTGCTTGGTGTCACTATAAATGAGCTAATGGGTCTGGGGCCCTTCCTTCGAACTGAGGCGCAAGCTTTAATAGGCCAGGAAAAGTGCCGGGAAGCAATGAGGTTAGTCAGACTCGCAATAGAAAGAGTAAAAGAACCCGGAGGCATACCAATGTATATGGGAATTAAGCAAGGCAAAGATGAGACATTTGGCGCTTTTGTTGATAGAGCTGCGGCTGCAATTGAGAGAGCCGGAGTAGCAGAATTTATGCGCGAGGCTCTCCTTAAACAGTGTTGTATTCAAAATTGTAATTCTGCTACTAGAAACATACTTAACACTCTAGGTGCAAATTGGACTATCGAGGAAGCATTAGAGAGGATGGCTCTTATTCCTACCGAGCAGCAAGCTTTTGTGGTAGATGCACTCAAACAGATAGGAATAGGTTTGCAAGAACAGGCAAGGTCCTCTCAGAGTCAGGTGTTAGCCGCTCTTGCACCTCTTCAAGCGTCAGCTGCGTTTGCAACATCTAATAAAGAGGGCCGCACGAAATGCTGCCGATGGGAAGGCACAGGCCACTTGCGCCGGGAATGCCAAGCACCATCAGAAGTCATCGCTGCATCATCGGTGCTCTTTCCTGCCCCTAACCCGACACCAGGGAGCCACCGCGGGCGAAGCTGAACCACCGCGAAGGGAGTGACCCGCAGCGCAAAGCAGAGATGAATTGGCAAAAGGATTCAACAGGACTTTGGACTTATAGTTACGGTAAAGGGATTTTCCATATGGTTTACGGATTAACGGAAATGTGTGAATTCGGTGATTTATGGTAGAATTGCAGTGCTGTGCTACTCCGAACTCGGCACGGGCGCTCCGGAGGCAGCGGCGGGAAGATCAAAAGCCGCCACCGCAGGAGCCGCCGCACGGGAGCGGCCGCGCCGCCCCGAGAGCGGAGCCGCCGCCGCAGAAACCAAGCCGCGCCGCGCCGGAGGTGAACAAAGAGCGCCGCGGGGGGAGCGACCGGAGCCGCATCGCCCTCATGTGTGAACTGGGGGCCAGATGTCCACGGGCGGCCAGTTGCTGCTTGGGAACAGTAACTGGACATCAGAGAGCAGGTGATGGAGGAGCAATCATGCTGTGCATTGATAGTTTTCGTCCTGCTGTTTAGATCGACCGACATCTTTTCTGGGCTCTGATGAGCGTCCAGCGCCATCCATTTTCAGGGCTAGTTGATTCGGCAAGTGAGTTGTCACACACTCCTTAGCGGATTCCGACTTCAGAGTGCTTTTTCGAGCGGGAGCGTTTCTCCCTCCGCCCCGTAGCCGGCAAAAGCTACAGTTTAAGATCTAACAGCCATAATAATTGTGACTCTTGTCAACAAAAGAAAAGATTCCTATTGCAATTAAAAGATTAGTGAAACTAAACAAGCGACACCAAGGACTGTTGCTGTCAGGATGTTTTTCACCTAAGTTAGAGAGATCTTTTGTTCTCCCCAGCACAGACTGTAAAGCAGATCAGCATAAATGAACGCAGGAGTCAAGTTTCGGCCGATTTGGCTCGGCATTGGTTATGCTGTCTTGGAAACATCTGTATTACCAGAGACTTTGAACATCAGAAGCCCGGATGGCTGGGCCGGTGGAACATTAGACTCTAAAGCTGTGTTTTGAAAAACTTAAAAATGTTAAGATGTGTTGGATTGATTGTATGAGTGAGATGTTGTGAGTGTGTTTTTGGTATAAAAATGCTATAGCAAACACGTGAAGAAAGTTATTTTAGCTTAATATTTTAGAATCAGGCCTGTAAGTAAGTTATAGTAAATGCTATATTTTATTTCTATAGTAGGTTTTATCTGTTATTAAGTAGTTTAAGTTAAGTTATCAATTAAGTGCCATTAAATGTTAAGGTTAAAATTGTTAAGCTTGTTTTTGGTTGGGTTCGAGGTCTTCTAAGTTTAAATTATATATAAGTTTGAGTTGTGTGAGATTTAAAGAAAATTAAATTTTGTTAAGTATTTTTAAGTAAGTTAAGTTAGATTCTGTTAAGTTTGAATTAGATTTAAGTGATTTTACATGATTTGCAAATAAGTCTGTTAAGTTAAATATTTTAAGTGCCTTAAATGCATACTATCTTTTCACCACTCCAAATTAACAAAGGACTGAGAATCACCCAGTTGATGCCATTTGAGCCAAATGACTAAAGGATTACAAACTGAAAACTGACTTTGAACATTTCTGGGAAGCTCATGAAAAAAGGTGGATGTGATAACTTCAAGGACAGAAAGAATCATTTTCAGACTTTTTCACCTCTTCTCCAGGTTCGCATGAATGAAAACAGCTAACAGCTTTCTTTTCTTAGTCCAATTACCACCTGTCGTGCAATGCCTGATAAGGCCGTAACACGCCGTTGCCGGACGACCTGGGAATATAATTGGGAGTGGGCACTACGGAATGATACAGAGCTAAACACTGCCTCAGCTTTAGACCTTTATGAATCTCATGAGCAAAAATCTTAGCTTATTATCAGTGGGAGGTACATTGTATTTTGAAAAGGGGTTAAAGCTCAAAGTACATCATATATAGCCTCAATAAGGTGTAGAAAACTGGTGCCTTTAACACAACATTCTCTTGTAGGCCCTATAAGAAGAGATCCCAATCAAGCATTAGATAATTGCAGTTCAGCTTTGATTACTCTAATTTCCAAAGGATGAGTCAGCATAAACAGACATGGGCTACTCTGGATTCATCTCTAAACCTGGAAATAGTGTCTAAACAGCTTTATAACCAGTGTAAAGGCTCTACTATTATGACACCTAGGAAATTACCCACAGGGATATTTTTAATTTGTGGAGATAGAGCCTGAAATGGAATACCAGCCCAAGTGCAGGGTGGATCTTGTTATTTAAGCAAGTCATCATTTTTCCACCTCTGAGCACTGGTTCTGATCCTTCTCCACAGGATCACATTTCTGACACTGAGTGTCCTGTTTATCCTCAGGCCTTTGGTGCAGCTGAGCCCTGGCAGAGCGGGGTCTGCACTTCTCTTGACATCTGGTAATGCCTCCTCCACAAGAGTTTCTATGAGGAAAAACTTCACCATTATCTTACCTTGTTGCATTCAAAAAGATGGTTGGTAGGATGGTAGAGAAAACCTGGCAAACTAACCTCTTTTCTCTCAAAGAAAAAAACGGGAAATGTTGGAGAGTTTTTCAGGAATGGCTTAAAGAAAGAGGCCATGAGACATACAATTGAGAGAAAAGTAGAAGAGAAAAGTAAAGCAGTTTCTAACAGTTCTCAGCCTTCTGATTTCTATAAACAATTAGACTCTCTTTATAAACAATAAAGTTCTCAGGCTGTCTTCCCATAACAAGTAGAACACCGTCTCTGGGAAGGCCTGCCATCCTGAGAACAGATGTAAAAGTTTTGGGAACACTGGTTTCTGTTTTAGTTTCTGGTTTCTGTTTTGGTTTCTGTTTTTAATAAACAATTGTAGGTATTCTAAAACAAAGGGAGTGGTTAGAAATTTCTCTGTTAGCCTATCATGACATTGGATTACAGAATATGCATGAAGTTCGTTAACTTTGTTATTTAAGGTGATTGATTGATCAATAAAGTTGGAGTTCGATGCATTACCAGGATGGTCATTCTCCCCTTCTTCTCCAACATCCCAGCGGCTCCCAGGATTAGCCCAGCAGGATCCCAGTCACTCCCAGTATGGTTTCAGTCACTTCTAGGAGGATCCCAGTCACTCCCAGTATGATGCCAGGGGCCCCCATGTGATCCCAGTTCCTCCCTGTCAATGCCAACATAACCCCAGGAGCCTCCAGTATGAGGCCCAAGGGTGCCCATCCCAACCTGTCCCGGCTCCATCCCCGCTCCTGCTGTGGGCTGCAAGGGCTGCGGGAACGGGGCACCGAGGGTGTAGCTCCTGCTGGGGGAGGAGGAGGAGGGAGGGAAGGACAGGGATGAAGGAGGAGAGCCAGAAGAGATGGAAGAGGAGAAGGAGGTGAGCTGAGGGAGGAGGAGGAAGAGGAGGAGAAGGAGGGATGGAAGAGGAGGAGTGGGAGGAAGAGGAGGGACAAAGGCAGGTCGAGGAAAGCAGAAGGAAACCCCAGCCCTGAAAGCCCCCCTGAGCCTGGACTGAGCCCCTGTGTGGGCAGCAGGGGAGGGGGGGATTCTGCTCCTCTGCCCCACTCAGGTGAGTCCCCACCTGCAGAGCTGCCCCAGCCCTGGGACCCAGCACAGGAAGGACCTGGAGCTGCTGGAACCAGACCAGAGGAGGCACCAGAGATGCTCCAAGAGCTGGAGCCCCTCTGATCTGGAGCCAGGCTGGGAGAGCTGGGGGTGCTCACCTGGAGAAGAGAAGGACTCAGGGATAGCTGAGATGTCCTGCAGCTCCGTCTGTGCTCTCAGCCAGGCAGAAGCAGGCTCTGGATTCAGCCCTGGAGCAGGGCAGGTGTTGGGGATGTGACATGGAGCTGCTCTCCTGTGGGATATCCCCTCCAGGCTGGAAGCACCTTGGTGGAGAAGTGAATCCAGGAATGTGGCTGTAGTAGTCCTTCCTTGTGGCTTGTCCCCAGCCCTGCTGTTCCCTTGGCCATTCCTGGGGGATACAGTGCAGCTTTAGGTGCCTCAGCACCACCCTGAATTCGCAGCAACCACCCGTGGGATCATGACTGGGGAGGGGGAGCTCAGCTCAGGTATCCCAGGGGGTCCCTGGGTTGGATTTTTTGGGGGGATATTTGGAGAATGAAGAAGCTGAGCAGAAAAGGCCTCTTGTGGGGATAGCAGAGCCCTGTGTCCCCCAGGAGCCCAAAGTGGGGAGCCCAGAGAGGGGGGAGCGCCGCCGTGGGCGGGAGCCTCAAGAGCCTGGAGAGGGGCAGGGGGGACTCCTTGGAGCTGCTGCAGCCCAGAGCAGAGAATGAGGGGAGAATGAGGGGAGAAACCCCCAAAACCCCCAGCATGCCTAAAAGGGAGACAGAATAGAGAGGAGCTTTTGGGATTTCTAGGAGACCCAGCATCCTGGACAGGAAGGAACCCCAGAACCCCAAAACTGAGAGACCAGAGATGAGGAACTCCTGGGAGGCTTTTTTAGAGGGGATTTTTATGGACACATGATGTTGGCATCCATACACAGGCTTGGGCAGGGGGACCTCCAAACCCAATATGCTCATCCCTTGTTTTCCTTGCTAAGCAGAATTTCACATTCCCAACTCTTGGCCAGGTGGAGGAGGAGGCTGTGAGGAAGAGGAAGATGCCCTGGGACCCCCAGGCAGGTGAGGAGGAAGTCAGTGCCCTTTTCCCCCTCTGTGCTGCTCCATCTCCCAGCCCTGCACAGCCCCGGCTGCAGGACAATCCCGGTGGCAATGCCGTCTTGCTGGGGACTCATTGGGAGGATCTCCTTCCCTCTGGGATGGAGACAAATCACATCCTCTTGTTGTCCTTCCTCCCCCAGAGCAGGAGCTGAGCATGGAGAGCAGGGAGGACAAATGCCCACGGCAGCAGAACCTTGTAGAAGAGGCTATTTCAAGTGACTCCACAGCACAAGAATCTGATGGGGAGGAAAATCCCTAGAGATCCCCCAGGTGGAGGGGCTGCAAACCCAGCCCAGGGTGTTCTGAGGAGGAAAGAGCAAACCTGAGCCGGGAAGACGGACAGAGCTTCAGCCAGAGTTCATGAGCAGCTCGATGGTGGGGAGAAGCCCCACAAGTGCTTGGAGTGTGGGAAGAGCTTCAGCTGCAGGTCCTGCCTGCTCCGCCACCGGATGATCCACACTGGGGAGAGGCCCTTCGAGTGTCCTGAGTGTGGGAAGGGCTTCAGAGACAGCCCCCAGCTCACCATCCACCATCGCATCCCCACCAGGGAGCGGCCCTACGAGTGTTGGGAGCGTGGCCAGAACTTCCTCCGGAGCTCCCACCTGACTTCTCACCAGAAGATCCACTCAGAGGAGAGGCCCTACGAGTGTTCCGAGTGTGGGAAATCGTTTCAGAGCAGCTCCCTTCTCCTCACCCACCAGCGGATTCACACAGAGGAGAGGCCCTTCCGCTGCCCCGACTGCAGGAAGGGCTTCAAGCACAACTCCCACCTCACCAGGCACCGGCGCATCCACAGCGGGGAGAGGGCCTACGAGTGCCCCGAATGTGGGAAGAGGTTCAGGACCAGCTCAGTCTTGAATCAACACCAGTGGAGGCACCGCTAAGGGAAGCCCTGCAAGTGCCCCAGCTGCAGGAGGAGCTTCGTGCACTGCTCCAACTTCCCCCTCCATCAGAGAACCCTTGTTGCAGAGAGCCCTGGTGTCCCACATTCCCAATAATCCAAGTTGGAAAAGCCCCGCTGATCCACATTCCCAATAATCGAAATTGGGAAGACGCCTGGCTGGTGGTCTCCACATCATCCTCGTTCCCTGTGGCCACCTGACTCAGCGCTGGGGCAGGAACATCCATTGGGTCTCAGCTCCATATTGGAAACCCCTTGGGAAGAGCTGATTTTTTACCTTGTCTTGGTTTGAAAGACAGGTGTCTGTAAGGCAGGAGCCCTCCTTGGAATGGAAAATGTAAACCTCCTCCCTCTGAACTATTAGAATCATGAAATTAAGGGGCTCTCAGGCAAAGATAGGGGAATAGGAATAACAGTTCTTTACTGGTGTGTATAATAAAGCAAACAAACAACAGCAACAACTACACCACTGACAGAGGCTCTGCTGCACAAACCCACAGGGGTGGGTTGGATGATCCCAGTGCCCCAGCAGGGCTTGGGGAGCACCAGGCTGGGCTGGCAAGATGTATCAGCAGGCAGGGGGTGTGGGCTGTGAAAAACACCTTCAGTCTCCTGTGAAAATAAAAAAAATTTAATAAAGGACAATAGGAAATAAGGACCATAGAGCAAAGGTAATTACAGCCAGGTGCATCTTGGCACTCATCTGGGGATACCCCTTAAATACTTTTTCCCTTACACCAACCCTTTGTATATTCATAGACTCTTATGCATAGTAAACATTTCCCCTAACCAGTTTACATGTTCCAAGAACTCCTTAGCCTATCTTGTCCTCAGATCTGCCTTTTTAGAGCATGAGTATTCCTGGCTTTTGGTTTTAGTCTTTTTTTTATCATCATCTTCAGTTTTGGGTCCGGACCACACTGCCTTCAGACAGTGGTTGCTGACAGTTGGCAGATCTGTAGAGAGGTCCTCATCCTGTGTTCATTGTATTAGGAAAATTAATCCACAAACATCAGAGATTTGTGTCCAGAAAGGAGAGAGAAGAGTCCTTTGACTTTATTAAAATAAAGGCAGAGGCCATGGGGCATCCCCCTGGGGTCTCTCAAAATTTTGGAGTATGCAGCCTCCTTTTTATGCCAATTTCCCTGCCACATTTCCCTTCTCTCTTTCCCCATTGGCTGAGGTACTTGAGAAGCACAGGGTTCCTGAAACACTTGATACCAAAGATTTCCCTCTAATGAATAACCGTCCCTTTTAATTTTAAATTCTTACGGAATTTAGGGGTTTCCCCCATTGTTTCTTTCATCTTTCAATGTCCAATTTCATTTATCAGCAAACCTAATTTTTTTGTTATTTGTAAAGGCAAATATTTTTTCCATTAATCAGTGGAATCCTTCCCATTGTTTCTTTTATCTCTCAGTGCTAGTTTTATCTAGCAGCAGACCCACAGCTGGTTTGTAAAGACAAATCTGCTATTCATCTCAACTGGATGTTATCCCAACCAAAGCAGGCATTTTAGCACAAGCATAATTATATCAGCTATTTCACTACTATGTCTAACTTTAACTGATAACAGAAATAGAAACTATATAGCAAAGTTATTTTAACACCACAGATATAAAATCCATTTTTACATTTGTGAAAAGCCAATGTTATAATATGTATCTATAACAGAGGCTGTAGGGCAGGGAGAGCTGAGCTCAGGATCCCAGGCAGATGGGGATGGGTCCCTCTCTCAGTGGGATGGGTGTTAATAAGTGTAAAAAACACCAATCACTTGTTTTTGAAATTTTAAAAGTTTAATAGTAATAAAATGGTTATAAAATAGTAATATAATTAGAGTGATAACAATTTGGACCATTTGAATTAGGACAATATGAGACTAGAGACAAAGAGTTATGGATGTCTGGGTACCTTTTTCTGGGCAGCACTGAGCCCAAAAAAGGACACCCGTTAACAAAGGATTAACCATTAAAAGCAATGGCCTGTTGAATATTCATACACTTCATCCATGATGCATAAATTGCATTCAAACACAGGATTCTGCCTGGTCAGTGTCAGCTTCTTCCTCTGATTCCTAACAACACCTTCCAGGCAGGAAGAAGTTTCTTCTGATAAGCAGGCAATAAATCAATAAATTCTTTTTCTCTGAAAGATTTAGATGTCCTTTGGCTGCTATCTCGTTTCAAGTCCTTTCTTTAAAAAGAGTATCCTACATAGCATCGTTTCTATTTTAACATTTTTTATAACCTAAAACTATATTTAACACAATACTTAAGAGAATTAATACAGCATTACTTTCTAACACAACACATATAAAATTCATTTTAATATTTGCGAAAAGCCAATCATAAAATACATGCATTTTTCACAATAAGGTCCCAGTGTTGTCTCACAAGCAGAGGCTCACCCTGATTTGCAGAAAAAACCCACAATTTCTAGAAACTATAAAGCCAGTATGACTGATTTCAGTACTGCCCTAAGGACATGGGCACCCCCGGAAATTCCCAAGTCTATTTTACCTCTTAACCTGTTGCATATGCATATGAGAGGAATGTGGGATTTGTCTTTACAAACCAGCTGTGGGTCTGCTGCTAGATAAAACCAGCACTGAGAGATAAAAGTAACAATGGGAAGGATTCCAATCATTGATGAATGGAAAAAGATATTTGCTTTTACAAATTAACTGTAGGTTTGCTGATAAATGAAATTGGACATTGAAAGATGAAAAAAACAATCCGGGAAACCCCTAAATTCCGTAAGATTTAAAAATTTAAAGGGGGGGTTATACTTTAGAGGGAAATCTTTGGTATCAGGCATTTTGGGAAGTCTGTACCTCTCAAGTACCTCAGAAATGGGGAAAGAGAGAAGGGAAATTGGGATAGAACGGAGGTTGCATCCTCCAAAATTTTGAGACACCCCAGGGGAATGCCCCATGGTCTCTCCCTTTATTCAAATAAAGTCAAAGGACTCATTTGTCTCCTTTTTGGACATAAACCTCTGATGTTTGTGGAGTCATTTTCCTGGCACACATGTAGTAAACTGTCTTATAAATTCTATGAGCCTGACAGATGTTTAGTCACATAGTTGTAACCCAGATCCAGTTTTTCCATCTGTTTCAGCCCCAGGGTGGATGCGGTGGCCCACTCTCCTTATCTCTCTACAGCTTGGATGTTTGTATTCCCCTCTAGGTAGCCTTGAATCTCCTTTGTTTTCTCTGCAGGCTTTTTTGGGAGCACACAAGTTAACAGACTACAGGAGATTAAACAGCAGACTTCAGCTAAATCTAAAATTGCTTTCTACCCCGAGTTAAATTTCTAACCCACAGCTGGAGAAGCAGCTCTGGGCTGGGCTCTGGAGAAACTCCCAGATAAGAGAAGTGCAGCCAGATGCCCTCCTCCCTGAGCTTGATCACATCTTTTGTTTTCTTAAGTATCCAGTTGTTAGTGTTTCCTAGCAATTCTCTAAGTAAAAAGGAACAAAAGGAACCCCCAACATACCTTTGCACCCTAAAATTTCTGCTCTATCCAATCATTTCTTCTGGTGGCATTGAGCAAATCTGGATGGTCCGTGGAGGTCTTTTCCAACTTAAATTATTTACACCTTTATCCCATCAAAGCCCCCAGAATTGAGGTAAAAATAAAGAAACTAAACAAAGAGATCTAAAGCTGCACCACTTCACTGGGATTTGGAGGTGAATTTGGGGTTCAGAGGAATATCCAGGAGGATGTGTGTGTTGTAGGGCTGTGGGGCCACAATCTCGTAGCTGTGCTGGCAGAGTTTGTCCCCCTGAGCCCGTCTGTTCTCCAGGAATTCTGGTTCTGTCCCAGTCCCTGGCCTGGCTCTCCCCGTTTGGGGTGTCCCCCCAAAGTGCCCAATCACTGCTGCAGTGCCTGGGCTGCTCCTGGCTGGGGATGTTCCTGCCCACCAACCTCTCCTGGTCAGTGCCAGGGGGGTGGGAGGGGGTTTGGGGGGTCCTGGGGGAATGGGGAGAGGCTTCTGTGGCCCTTGGGGGTTTTGTGGTGCTTGGAGGGGGTTTGGGGGCTTTTGTGGCAGACTGTGAGGGGAGTTTGAGGTCCTGGCCGGGCTGTGTGGCTTGGAGAGTATTTGGGTGGGTTTTGAGAGAGATGGGAAGGGGCTTCGGTGGCTCTTAGTGTTGGAAAAGAAATGAAATTTACCAAAATATTTAATTATAGTTTAGTTATGAGTTGTGTGTGAATTGGTTTGTTAAAAGCAGTTTTGTAGCCGTTGATAGTGTGTGTTGGGTTTGTGTGTAACCTAGCAGGTAGTCTTAGGAATTTAATAAATATTTAAACTAGCGCAGGAAAGTAAGAATGCTAACCTGTCTGGAGGCAGCATACAATGCTCTTAGAATAAGATAAGCAGAAGATTAATGATCTTGTTTGTGAACTAAGGAATGTATTACAAGGGGACTGTGACTAGGCAAGGGGAACTGTTTCTTGGAGACCCTGTTATGAATTGCATGTATAAAAGGGAAGCACCCATATGTGAAATTGGGGGCTCGGACTTGGGACGTTAGTCTACCAGCTCCCCAGGCCCTTAATAAAGCACCCACAAAACTTGTCCGAGTTTTGTGTCATTTATCAATCGGGCAACAGTTTTCTGGTGACCGTGGCAGGACTCCGAGGGTTGCCGGGGCGGTTCCGCGTCTCGATCCACTCCAAGCCGGCACCGAGCATTTCTCGGGGAGTCATCGGTTCGTAACCACCCCCGCGCCTGTCGGACAACTGCATTAAGGTAAGCCCGAAGGTGCTTTATATTGGAAAAAGGTGATAATTGGATTTGGATTTGGTGGTTGGTAGAAAAGCCTAGGCTCCAGCCATAAGACGTCTAAGGACGCAGGACCGGAACTCGCCTCCTGTTTCTTTTTGGGAAGGACGGCGAGAAGGTATATTGGTTTAAGGTATATTGGTTTATTGGGATTAAAGGTGGAATTAAAGGCTGTAATATGATGTCTTTTAAAATTTTTAAAACCTTAGTGCAAGCCAATGGTAAAATACCTGGAAATACGCCATTAGGTTGTATATTAAAATGATGGAAAAGTGAGGGGTATTATCAAGAATTGGATAAAAGTAAAATGATAGATTGTTGTAATCACTGGTGGCCTGAATATGAGATTGGGGAAGCGGGATGGCCGGTGAATGGTACACTGGAATTGGGGATAATGGAATCTCTGATGCAATTTTTAAGGAAAAATGAGAAATGGGATGAAATACCATATTTAGATTTGTTTTTTGTTTTATACCGGAAAGAGGAATGGCAAAAGGAGTGCGGTATCTTGGTTTTAGAAGTGAATGATGAGAGGGAGCGTGTGGGATGTAAAGAAAGAAAGGAGCGTAATTTGTATCCTTCAATTGAGGAAGATTTGTTTTATTGTATGGCACCCTCGAGGGTTCCGGTTTTGCTCCTAATGTGCCCCCTGCTCCCCCTGCCGATATAGCTATAAAAACGGGATCTAGTGAGAGTGATAGTGATGGTGATGATGGTGAAAAGAATGAGAGTGTTAAAAGAACTCCATTAGCAGGGCGGACTCGCCAGGGGAGGAAGGGGCAGAAGGGACCACAGTTAATTGCGCCGTTAAGGGAAGCTATGGGACCACAGGGAGAAAGGATACTTATAAAGGTGCCTTTCTCCCCCGGGGATTTGGTAATATGGAAGCAATCAGCGGGGAGTTATCGGGAGGATCCTGAAAGGGTGGAAAGGGTGGTTAAAATGGTAATAAAGACTCAGAATCCGGACTGGAATGATTTACAGGTATTATTAGATACTATAATGGATTCCACAGAAAAGGAAATGGTTATTAGAGCCACTAGAGAAAAGGCTCGTGAGGAGATTTGGTTGAGAACTAAATGAAACAGTTGACGAATTGGTACCTAGTGAGGAATCCAGGTGGGACCCAAATTCTGCGGGAGGAATAAGGGCTGTAAAACGATATCAGGAATTGTTGGTGGAAGGAATTAGGACAGGAATACCTAAAACTATGAATTGGTCTAAGTTGTATTTGGTCAAGCAGGACAAGAATGAGTCTCTGTCTGCTTTTTTTAGAATGATTAAAAGACATGGCTCGGAAGTTTACTAATTTAGATGTAGAGGATCAATCAGGAAAACTTCAATTGGCATTGTTGTTTATGGGGCAATCACAAGAGGATGTTAGGAAAAAGTTACAAAAGCTGGAAGGGGAGGACACTCGGAGTTTGGATAAAATGTTGGAGGTAGCGTGGAAGGTATACAACAACAGGGAAAAAGAAACTGCAAAAAGACAACAAGCTAGTATTCTGGCTGTAATGCAACAGACAGGGGCAGGAGGAAGACCCATTAGGGGTCGAGGTCGGGGAGGAGCTAACCGCGGACAGAGGGGGATGGCGAGAGGTCGGGGAGGATTTGGGTTTGCACCTAACATGGGGAGGTTGGATCCAAACCAGTGTGCATTTTGCCGACAATTGGGACACTGGAAAAATGAATGCCCGGTTAGAGGAAGTATGGGCATGGGAAACATAGGATTAAGGACAGGTCCAATGGGGAATGCTCCTGTGGGAGGATTCACGGGAGGACCAGCAGAGGTCGCTCAAGCACTAGTTTTGGGAAACTATCAGACTCAAAGCTGACTAGACCAGGATTTGAGGGTAGTTTTAGAGATAGATGGAAAGGATCAAGAATTTATGGTAGATACTGGAGCCACATGTTCTGTACTCAATAGACGATTGGGACCTTTGAGTGACACAACGGTACAGGTGGTGGGGGCAACAGGGAAGCTAGAGGAACAATCATTTTTACAACCTTTAAATCTTAGGTTTGGGGGGAAGGAATTAGATCACCAATTTTTGTACATGCCAAACTGCCCCACACCCCTTCTTGGCAGAGACCTGTTTTCCCAACTTAATGTGAAAATAATATTTGAAGGGGGAAGGGTGAAATTGGAAATACCTGAGGAACAAATAGCAGGCATTTTTGTGATCAAGGAAGTGGATGCCTCTCCTATTCCAGAAGAAATTGAGCAGGCTGTAGTACCCTGGGTATGGGAGTCAGGGGTCCCTGGAAAATCTAAAGCTGCGCAGCCAGTAAAGGTGGAACTAAAGGAAGGGGCCCAACCAGTGAGGGTAAAGCAATACCCCTTGAAGCTTGAGGCAAGGAGGGGAGTAGCCCCGTTAATTAAACAATTTTTGGTTCAAGGAACATTACAGGAATGTGAATCGGAGTATAATACTCCAATTTTTCCAGTGAGGAAGCCTAATGGTAAGTACCATTTGGTACAGGACTTGAGGGCTATTAATGAAATAGTGAAAGACATATATCCAGTTGTTGCTAATCCTTACACCTTGTTAACATCTGTATCGGAGGAGTTTAAATGGTTCTCAGTGATTGACCTTAAAGATGCCTTCTTCTGCATCCCACTGGCAGTAGAGAGTAGGAAATATTTTGCCTTCGAGTGGGAGAGTCCTGATTTTGGGAGAAAGAAGCAGCTTACGTGGACGAGACTCCCACAGTGATTTAAAACAGCCCTATTATTTTTGGAAACCAACTGGCCAAGGAGCTGGAGGAATGGAAGATAACCCAGGTAACAATATCCCCATCCTTGTGTGTAGTCCTGCAGTACGTGGACAACATTTTTCTGGCTACTAAGGAAAGGGAAATGTGTGTGGAATTAACAATTAAATTACTCAACATGCTTGGCCAAGCGGGGTATTGGGCTTCTAATGAAAAAGCTCAATTGGTCAAAAATAGCGTTATTTATCTCGGTTGTGAGATCACACAAGGGCAGAGACGTTTGGGAGTAAATCGAATAGAGGCAATATGTGCTATTCCTTTGCCTCGTAACCATCAGGAATTGAGATCTTTTCTAGGAATGGTGGGATGGTGTCGACTGTGGATCATGAATTTCGGTCTCCTAGCCAAGCCACTGTATGAGGCCTTGAAGCAGCATCGGCTAGAGTGGACGACACAGCAAAAGAAGGCCTTCCAGGAATTGAAGCAGGCACTAAAGGAGGCCCCAACCCTAGGACTCCCTGACCTGACCAAGGAATTCCAGTTGTACGTGAATGAGAGGCAAAAACTGGCATTGGGGGTCCTCATCCAGAAGGTGGGATCCTGGAAGAGGCCAGTGGGATACTTCCCTAAACAACTGGATTCGGTAAGTTCCGGGTGGCCCTCATGTTTACGAGCCATGGCGGCAACAATAATTCTTATTCAAGAGGCCCGGAAATTGACTTTGGGGGCAAAAATGGAAGTGTTTGTTCCCCATATGGTCATGGCCGTTTTGGAGCAAAAGGGGGGTCACTGGCTATCATCCAGTCGAATGTTGCAATACCAGGCTATCCTGAGAGAACAGGATGATATTGAAATAAAGACTACTAATCATGTTAATCCAGCAGAGTTTTTACGCAGTGACCAGGAGGCTGGGGGACTGGTGCACGATTGCGTAGAGGTAATTGAACAAGTATATGCCAGCAGACCCAACCTAAAGGATGAACCATTGGAAGACCCTGAATAGGAACTATACACTGATGGATCCAGTTTTGTCGAGAATGGCACTCACTATGCCGGGTATGCAGTGGTAACATTGGATCAGGTAATAGAGGCAAAGGCTTTGTTACCTGGAACTTCGGCCCAGAAGGCAGAGGTGATTGGACTCACCAGAGCCCTGTATTTGAGCAAGGACAAAAGGGTTAATATCTGGACGGATTCTAAATATGCGTTTGGTGTGGTTCATGTACATGGGGCATTATGGAAGGAAAGGGGGCTTTTGAATTCACAGGGAACCAACATCAAGCACCGGGAAGAAGTGCTACAGCTACTGGATGCAGTACATAGTCCCAAAGCAGTTGCAGTAATGCATGTTAGAGGACATCAGACTGCGGAAGGAGACGTTTACAGAGGAAACCGATTTGCTGATGTTACAGCACGGCAAGTGGCACGGGAAATATGGACTCAAATTGCATTGGTACCGGTAAGAACAAATCCGGCTACCCCATACCTGAATCAGGAGCCCAAATAGTCAATAGAAGATGGAAAACTAATAAACTTGCTAGGGGCACAGAGGAATCAACTTGGGTGGTATGTTACACCAATGGGAAAATAGTGGTACCTACTCACATAATGAAATTTATTTTGGAATCAGAACATAATAAATGTCATTGGGGGGCAGAAGTATTGGTAAAATTTTTGAAGAATGAGATAATCTCTAATCAGATGTTAACAATGGCAAAAAGAGTTAATGCAATGTGCCCGGTATGTTTGAAAAATAATCCAGTAGTTAGGAGACAAATACAAATGGGAAAGCTGCAAGTCGGGCCACAACCGGGAGATTACTGGCAAGTTGATTTTTCAGAATTGCCTAGGGCACAGGGATACAGATACTTGTTAGTGTACGTATGTACGTTCTCAGGGTGGCCAGAAGCTTTTCCATGTAGAACTAATCAGGCTAAGGAGGTGGTAAAAACCTTGTTAAAAGAAATAATACCAAGATTTGGAGTACTTTTAGGATTGTCATCAGATAAGGGTCCGCATTTTATAGCCGGGGTAGTACAGGAATTAGCACGACTGTTAGATATAACCTGGAATTTGCATACCCCCTGGAGACCTCAGTCTAGTTGGCAGGTGGAAAGGATGAATCAAACCCTGAAAGGACAAATCAAAAAGATTTGCCAGGAAGCTAAACTGCACTGGCCTCAAGCTTTGCCTTTGGCCCTACTCAGGATTCGAAATAAACCAAGGGAAAAGGTAGGCGTAAGTCCATATGAGATACTATATGGCAAACCATATCATGCAACTGTATTAAAGGGGGAGGTACATGTGAGTGGGGACCAGGCGATTGCAGAGTATGTTATGTCACTTAATAAGATCTTGAATTCTTTAAGAAATACATTGCAGTGGAATAGACCGCTCACGCTGGAGAATTCTGTCCACGACATTCAGCCTGGGGACCAGGTGTACGTCAAGAAGTGGATCACGGATCCACTACGGGAATCATGGAGCGGACCCCACCAGGTGATGATGACGACCTACACGGCGGTGAAGGTCCAGGGGATGGATGCTTGGATCTATTACACCAGGGTAAAGAAGGCACCGTCCCAATGGGAAACCCAGATAGTGTCTCCAACCCGGATGATCTTCCGTGCAAAGCCACCTTCTTAATTATATTACTGCTAGTGATCATGAGACTATTACCCGTTCAAGGGTCTACTCTAGTACAGGTTGAAGAAACAAAGGTAACAGTCATGGAAGGGATGGATGTTCAATTAACTTGTGTTATATTTGACATCCAGAAAGTTGAGGCCAGTGAAGTTATTGCAATATGGCAACGGGGGGCTGAAAGAAGCCGAGGCAAGATCGGAGTCGGTTGGGATCTAGATAAACAACAAGGAAACACGGTACTGAATCTTACTAAGGTAACCACAAACGATACAGGAGAATATACATGTTTGGTCAAGATACGGGATAGTTTTGATTACAAAAGAGTGAGTATGAGGGTTTTGCCAGGGACAGGGGATCGTGCTGAAAACATAAAGGTTAATCCAGTATCAATGGCAGTGGACATGTGGGATGGGCCACCCCTTAGAATAAATTGTTCCTTCCTAGTAAGATCAAGATATCAAAGGAACCTACGGGTCAAATGGTGGAAGCAAAATAGGGAACTGACCTGGGACAGAATAGAGGACGGGACCAGTTGGTGGGAGAAGGAAGGAAAAGGTTGTGGGTGGTCGAATGTCACTAATCCTAGAATAGGAAATGCACGGTGGAGGCATGACAGAATGATGTTATCCTTACAGAGACACGGTAGAAGGAGTAGACGGGAGGCTAATGATACAATAGAACGGAATACTGAGCAGGAAAACTTAGTGGTAGGATTAATTAGAGATTTTGGGATCATGCAGAACGTGACTAAAATAACAGCTTGCCTACCATTACCACAGGCTGCAGGTGAACCAATTCCCTGGGGAATAATACCGGTAACCAAAATGCCTGAAACATTCAAGAATGTTTCATGGTCCTGCCAGTCAGTTCCCAAACTAGTAGATGTATGGAGGGATTTGTGTATGACCATTCGGGCTATGACTAGAGAGGAATGTGAAAAGAAACCCAATCATTATGGTTGGATTAAAAATACCAGGAGGTGTTTAATTGCAACCCCAATAGATGAGCCATGCAATACAGTACGAATAAGAACGAAATCCCACCGAAATGAGATGAGTTGTCAGAATGTCACACAGAATTTTGACACCTGGAATAGTTGGAAGACATTATGGGGACCCAGTTTTTTGGAACACTATAATTACCTTGGGGAAGTACAATGGTGCATTCAATGGTCAGGAGTAAAGAATCAGTCACATTATAGGGCCCTTATCATGTCTACATCTTCCCGAGAGTTCAGACCGCAGAAAGAGGATTGGAATTGTACTGAGGTTTTTACATGTGATACACTGGAAGACTGAATTGGATTGATACCGGTGAAAATGGCATGAAAGTGGGGATGCGAGTGTAGGGGGTATGATCACACAGTTAGCCGAGAGTCCATGGATGGACCTATAGATTGCAGATATACTACTGTGCATAGCCCTGGAAATCTAGTCTGGGTGTTGGGACATGGACAGTGGACCACACATTTACCTCTAGATGGATCAGTAACACAAATCACCCTAGGGGTTCCCACATTGTGTCCATACTGGAAAAAGAATAGATTGATCCAAAGGAAAGGACTCAGAAAGAGGGAAGAATCCCTAGAGGAGCAGTGGCATGAACCTGGCTCAGGAGAACAATTTGGATGGATATTAGAATCATTATTCCCTCTGGTAGCGACATATCGAAATAGGGAGATGCTCAACAATTTGTTAGGACAGACAGAAAGGTTGGCAGCAGCTACTAAGAAGGGATTTAAAGATCTAAATTTGCAATTGCAAGCTACATCAAGAATGACCCTACAAAACAGAATGGCATTGGATTTGCTACTGTTAAAAGAGCATGGAGTTTGTGGTTACCTGAGTAGGAGAATAGATCATTGCTGTGTACACATTCCAAATGTTACACTTGAAGTTGAGAAAGATATTTCTCAACTGGCAGAAGTGGAAACAAAAACCAAGGAAATTGAAAAGGAAGCACAGCATAACTGGATAGGAGCAGTATTTGATTCTTTGGGGCTTCACCTGTCTGGCTGGATTACATCTGCTATACAGTATGCACTAATGTTTTTAGTATTTTTAGTGACTACATGGATTGTATATAGATGCCTCTTAGGTGTGATCGAAAAGGAAAAGAAGCGATCTCTCCGGTTGCTGAAGGCGATGACCCGCAGGCGGCAGAATGAAGAACACTCCCCACCTCGCATGAAGATGTTATTGTCAATACTGTTGATTAAGCATCCTTGCAGCAGGACTGAAGGATGCTCAAAAGGGGGGAAATGTTGGAAAAGAAATGAAATTTAGCAAAATATTTAATTATAGTTTAGTTATGAGTTGTGTGTGAATTGGTTTGTTAAAAGCAGTTTTGCAGTTTTGTAGTTTTGTAGCCATTGATAGTGTGTATGTTGGGTTTGTGTGTAACCTAGCAGGTAGTCTTAGGAATTTAATAAATATTTAAACTAGCGCAGGAAAGTAAGAATGCTAACCTGTCTGGAGGCAGCATACAATGCTCTTAGAATAAGATAAGCAGAAGATTTATGATCTTGCTTGTGAACTAAGGAATGTATCACAAGGGGACTGTGACTAGGCAAGGGGAACTGTTTCTTGGAGACCCTTTTATGAATTGCATGTATAAAAGGGAAGCACCCATATGTGAAATTGGGGGCTCGGACTTGGGACGTTAGTCCGCCGGCACCCCCGGGCCCTTAATAAAGCACCCACAAAACTTATCCGAGTTTTGTGTCATTTATCAATCGGGCAACAGTGCCGGTTCGACTGCTGCCAAAGGGGAAGAGAGGCAGAGATGTACCCGCACTGGAGCCCTGGGCATGTCCAATAAAGGTGCAAGTATGTGGGGAGATTTGTTAGGAAACATTTCAGCTGTGATGCCAACAGTGGCTTCTCTCCTGGTTCTGTGGGTTCTGGACAAGTAATGCAATGGTTGGCTCTGACAATTATTAAGTAGATGTTATGTGGATGTTCAAATGTGTAGTGATGGTATTGTAATATATCCTCCCATAGTCCTCTTTCCCGTCCCCCTTGTAATAGCCTTGGTAGTCAGGCATTTGGGGAGGCCTGGCTTGTGACCAGCAGGCAGAGTGTAACAACATCCAGTCAGGATGCAAGAAAGTAATCTCCACCAATGGACAGCAGAGAAAGAGTTGACTGACAAAACTTTTAGAGAGGCTAAGGGTATAAAAGGCAGAGCATCCTTTTTGTAGATGAGAATGCGGCTGCTAGTCACAGAGACTCCCAATGCTGTAATTTTTCCTTATTCAGTCCTTTGTTAAGGATTACTAAACCTTTAAAATGTTAAAAGTGAGAGTCATTTCTCACATGTGCAATGCTGTGGGCGATTGTCTTGGTCTGGTTTCCTTTGCTTGGGTCCCATCTGAGTGCTCAGCTGAGGTACAGGCTGTAAGTGCTTGGGGCACCCTTGGAGTTCCTCTTGGATCCCTAAACAACAGGGTTTGGCCCATGAGGGGAATTTGTGCTGCTTTGTGACAGAGAAGAATTTCCCAGGCTCTTTTGTGTTTACTTTAGGGAAGGTTGGTTATTGCTTTGCATAAATTCAGAGACCAACATGGAGCATTTGCTTTGTGATGTCAGGGCATGGTTGCCACCTTGTCATAGTGACATCAGAAGGTTGCCTTGGTGCACGGAAGGTCTGAGTGTCAAAGCAGCCCTAGTGCTTGCTCAGATCAGGAGAACTTTCCTGGCTGGGGAATTTGTCAGTGGGTAGCTGCCCACTGACAAGAGCATTGTTTCTTCTATTATTTATCTAACTTTCAAAAATGATAATGTTTCACCATCTGGCCACAGCAGCTTTTGCTGCTTATGGCATTTCTTTTTCTGTGTATTACGTGACACACTTCACCCGTAAGTAGAGGTTTCGCTTCTACTTAGGTTAGGATGTAACCTAACCTGGCTTTTGTATTCTTCCTGCTCTTTCTTGGTGACTGAGTTTCTGATTTTGAAAGGGAAAGAGCATTAGGATGCCACTGGTTTGGTAAAGCTCCTGTCAAGAGGTTCAGCTAAAAAGGGGGTGTCTGTAGCCACAGGGGCAGCATTTGCAGGGGAATCTGCAGGGCTCTGTTCCCTCCACGGGAGAGTCTGTGGCAGCAGAGTCTGTCATTTCCTCAGGCTGCTGGGACAAGCAAGACACCTTTGAAATTGTAGACTGGCAGAGCTTCTTGGAAGGCCTTCTAAAAACTCTGCAGTTTTTCCCAGAATTCAGAGAAAGCTTATTTCTTTTTAACTTTTGTCATGAAAGGATTTGACTGTCTAACTTAATAACCTTTTATTACTGAGTGCTAAAATAGTTATTCCCTTTGAAAGGAAGTGCAAACTCTAAAGCAGTGAGTGTCTCTGAACCCTAGAGGTGCTGCTGTGCTCTTCCACAACAGAACTGCCACAGCTCAGGGGAATTTTGGGAAGCTTTTCTGGGCAACTGTTTCCTGCAAGTTAATCAGAATTAGTGTGTGTAACTGACCGGAAAAAAAAGAGTACCTGAAGGAGAGGATTTCAGAAGCTGTTTTATGTGTTTGGTAGAACAGGAGCATTGAGTGTTAGAGAACAATTTGCATTTTCTTGGTCATATTTGTATTCATTTACTGGCAAAACAGGCTGAAGTGTAGGCACAAGCAAGAATATCTCTGATCCCTTGCTGGATGTGTGAATGAAATGTGTCTGTTGAAGGGATGTTGTGAAACGGGAAATCATCTCTGTTTGGGTTGACTTGTTCTGTGGGATTCAGCAGCCCAGGCAGTTTTCTGACAGAAGCTGGTTCATTTTCCTTTCCCACTACAGGTCACCTGAAGCGTGTATTCAGCAGTGCTGAAGATCCTGAGGTGAGTGAGAAAGGAACATTTCAAGTTCCTGGTGTTTAAGAATTGTAGAGCAAGATGTGAGCTTGGCCAGTAGCAGTAGATTGTAGAGGGCCAGCTAGGAAGGCCAAAAGAAAATCCATTTTCATGCCTGAAGAAAAATAACAAAGTGCGAAATGGATATTTTAAATTTCTATATCAGAGCTTTGAAGAACTACAAACCTAGTGTTGCAGAGAGAACCTTGCTTGCTGACGGCAGATAGGGTGGAATATTTATTTAGGAGCAATTTCCTGTACAGTTGAATTAGACCATTTTAATTTAGTCAAAGTCCCTTAGAATTCTATTCCTATCAAACTTTATGATATCTACTTAGAAGATGTTGTTGTAGAACAGGAAGGCCATCTTGCCATGGTGCCTGCAGTATCTGAAGTGCAATGGGCACCTTTGTGGCTGGGGAGCTGCATGGGCCAAAAGGACGCAGGGCTGGCGGCCTTGAGCAGCTGCAGATGAGGCAGTGTGGGGCCAGGGGGCCAAGAAGGCCAAGGGCACAGTGGCTGTGCCAGCAGCAGTGGGGCAGCAGGAGCAGGGCAGTGAGCGTGGCCTGTGCTGGGCAGCGCTGCGGCCACAGCTGGAGTGCTGTGTGCAGCTGTGGGCCCTGGGAAGCAGAAAGTCATGGAGGGGCTGCAGCGTGTGCACAGAAGGACAGGGGAGCTGGGCAAGGGGTGCAGCACAAGGCCAGGGAGGCGGTGCTGAGGGAGCTTTAGCCTGGACAATGGGAGTCTCCTGAGAATCTCCACAGTGCATTTAAATATTTAGCCACTTTTGGACTTGACTTTCCCTCTCTTTTTTTTATTGTTATTTTTGCTTTACTTGGAGGAGGAGGCTTATTAATTTTCTTTTTCTCCCAGGTAAGGTTCTTTTCGCAATTATTTCCTGCCCTTATACAGCACTGGGACTGGTTCTGCTCCAAGTTTCTATTCCAAGGTGTCACTTCTGGGGAATGCAGTATTTTTGCATGAGAACTCATCATTTGGTGCAGGGACATTAATGCGGAAGGAGCTTTTGTGGTTCTAGGCCAGCCCCTATGGTCTTACAGATCACCTAGAGCTTAACAATGCCAGTGAGTTTCTGCAACCCAGGCAATCAGTGTGTGTTGTGTTTGGGAATTGAGCAGGAAATCAATGCCCTTGCATTCCAGCTGGTGCTCAGGGATCAGAGGAGCTGGGAGGTGCTGGGCTGCATTTCTGATTCCAGCCACTTCAGCACCATCAGTGTGGTCGAGTCCAAGAGAAGAACTTGCCCGAGCAGATGCACAAAGAGTGCAGTTCCCAGTGCAATGCTCTGGGTCTGACTGCATTCCATAAGGACCTACATGCTCCAGATTCCCCAAGAGTGTGCTTTTTTGAAGCAACAGGAGAGCAATCTCAGGACTGTAGTTGAGTGGGGCACTGGCTACCAAGTTCTGATGTGTGTAGCAATAGGGAGGACAGTAAAGAGAGATTTCAGTAATGAGATCTGTCTATGTATGTATCTATCTATCTATCTATCTATCTATCTATCTATGTAACATTTACATAATTGAATCTTCCTGGCTCTGGTCCAAGGCAGTTGGAGATGCAAAGCTCACCTAAAGCATCCCTTTCAGGAGAGGATTAGAGACATGCTCCCTCGACCAATTCTGAGCAGGCAGAGATGTTTTCCCCTCCAGATATGGTGGTTTTTTTCCATCAGAGTTGTTTTCCTCCTCCGGCCTCTTCTGCCTTCAAGTCCCCAGTTAATTCTATAAATTTCTGCCTGTCCTAGAGAGGTGCAACAATTCCATGTTTAGGTGGTATTTGGTGACTCTGGTCACACATGCTTTATGTGACACCTGGTTTCCTTCACTGGCATCCCCAGGGCTGCGTAAGTGCATTCGTTCATGGGGCCTTAGGAGAGTCTTCTCTTTCCCTCAGTAGCAGCAGCAGCAGGGAGCGGTGGCAGGGTCAGGACCAGGAGGAGGTGGCTGCCCTGGCCCTTTGTGCCCGGGCCCCAGGCCAGGAGGGCTCTGGCTGCAGCAGGGCGCTCTTTGGGCAGCCCCTGGCAGCCTCTGCACGGAGCACGGCACGCTGCCCTGTCCTGCTTGTGCCACTTTTCTTCAGCAATACCCTAGCTCCTCCTCACAAGGAAAAAACTCCAGCAATCTAAAAAGAGATCATTCAAGTACAGTTCTACCTGCCTTTGCATTGTAGTTCAGGACATGTATTTTTTGGTCTATAATTTCATGATTTTTATGAAAACATGCATTCATATCTTCACATTTTTGTGGTTTTAATTATTCATATACCTAAACACTCCATTTTAAACTCTTGATTTATTGCAGTTGGTAATTTTGAGGTAGTATATTTTAAAATGTCACAAAACAACACCTTTTGGGTAGTTTTTCTCACTCTTAAAAAAACCCCCATAAGCCATTTTAGTCTCTGTCTCTCCAAATTGGTTCATATCGGCCTATTTTAAATCAGGGCTACAATACTTTTATAGGATTGAGAGAGCTCCAATTAAATGCACACCAGTGATTCCTCTTGTGCAATGTCATGGCCCCACCGTAAAGCCTCTATTTACTTTTTTTTTCTCTCATTAGCTCAACTGCAAACACGTTTAGTTGCAAACTTACACAAGATGAGCAAAATCAAAATGATGTGAGGGGCCTTTGAGAGCTCCTTGCTGATCTTTCTGCTTCTTCGGCTGAGCAAAGCTCTGATCCAGGCAAAGAGATTGCACTTAGTGCTACACAACCATTTGGCTGGAACTCTACTGATTTCTAGGAACAGCTGGAGGCCTCTCTCTCCCCAGGATGTTTTGGCTGAGCCAAGCTTTGCTGGGTTTTGGCTGCAAATACCATTGCCCTTGCTTTCTTATATCCACAAGGACCATGGCTGGGCAAAAACTGCCACGTGGGCCATCTTCCAAAGGCACTTTGGTCTGGAGTTTGTGAATGAACGAGAGCCTCATCCACTTCCAAACCACATGAAAAAAATCAGGAAAGAAAACTTCCCATCCTTAACAAACAACTGACAATTCACAAGTGGATCTAGAGCTTCTTCACGCAATGAAAAGGAAGGCAATCTTCCAATGGAGTTGTGCTTTCGGGAGTTTTTATTCTGACTCCCACTCCCAGCTGGCACTGGAAAAAGTCACGTCTCTGCAAGTGTCAGTGTCTTCTGTCTGCCATCAGTTGTTTTGCTGCAACAATCAGAACAGGCATCAGGCTGGAGAGAGGCTCAGCTGATGCTAGGAACAGGAGCTGCCCCAAGGAGAAAAAAGACAGGAACTTTTACCTCCCAAACCCATCTCCCCAGAGGCTCAAGCAGGATTCCTCTGGTTCCCAGAAATACAAAGAAATAGGGCTGAGAAGACCCTTTGCAGCTATGTGTTCATGCCCAAGACTTTGCTGATGCCATTTGGGTTTTACCTTTTTTCTTTTCTGTCCTTTCTGTATTCCTTGCACATCAATTTAGAGCTCTGTAGGCTACTCGATTTGTGACTACTTTTCCCAGTCCTTTTCCATGGCCTTTGCCTAAGCAGAAAGACAAACTTCCAGAGCTCCAAGCGCCGGGGGGTAGAAGGCCCCAGTGTTATCTTGGTTCTTCCTGGGACAGACCCCTGCAGGGAGCTGGTGGACTCACCATCCCTGCAAGCCTTTGAAAGAAGGCTGGATGTGGCACTCGGTGCCGTGCTTTAGTTGAGGTATTAGGCCACAGATTGAACTCGATCATCTTGAAAGTGTCTGTCTTCCAAGCCAGGGATTCTGTGATTCTGTGACTGAGGCAGCTTTTACTGCAGCCCTGCAAAGGGCTGCGGGGGCCCTTGGCCAAGGACGGGGATCAAGGCTCATGGAAAAGAAGCAAAGGGCTCAAGGCGAAGGCTGACACGGCACAGCTGCCACAGCCCGGCCCAGAGCGAGCCTCATGTCCTCCCCCTCACCCTGCGCCCTCTGCGCTGCCCTTTGCGGCGCCGGCGGCTCCTCTGGCTGCGGGGCTCCAGGGCGTGCTGGGGGCCGGGCCCCTCGTCTTCGGGATGCGCCGGAGCCTCGGAGGCGAGCGGCTGCTGTTGTGGCCGGCAGGGGAGAGCTGCGGCTGCGGCCCCGGGCACGACAAGTTGCCGCTATGGCCGGCTCCTGCCGCAGCTCCTGCCGCGGCTCCTGCCTCTGCTCCTGCCCTGTGGGCACAGACACGGCCGAGGGCTGCCCGGCAGCTCCGTGCCGCTCCGCAGCGGGCCCGGCCGGGCTGCTGCTCTCTGCGGCCTCTGCCCGCCGCTGCCGGCCCCGCTGCGCACCCGCCTGCCTCTGCCGCAGCCGGGCCCACACGGGAGGCAGCACATTGCGGCCGGCTCGGAAAAGCCCTGCCCGCAAACCGCCCGCCACGGCCTCGGCCTCAGGGCACAGGCTGCCGGCGTCCTCGCAGCTGCGAGCCGGCCCGGGCCTCCTGCCGGCCTCAGCCACAGCTCCCGCCTGTGTCTCCACGGCCGCGGCTGCTCGGCACAGCGGGCTGAGCACAGCCAGCGCCAGCAACAGCTCCTCACGGGCCCAGGCTCTGGGCGCTCCGAGCCCGCCCTCCCCCGAATCCCAGCCCTGACGGGCTTGGCGTCCCAATGCATCCCCTGGGGACAGCAGAGTCGGCTGCCGAGCTCAGCCCATGGTCACACCACCAAGCGAGTAATGGAAAATTCACCAAATCCTCATCAGAGACAAGAGAAAACTCCCATGGTGCCTGACAGCCTGAAGCAACTGCCAATTCCAGATCATTCCATCCATGTATGAAAAGAAGCTTTTGCATTAAAGCAGAAAAGAGTTATCGAAAAGGAGGGCAGGAACAAACAACAAAGTTATTTGGACTCATGCTTCTTGTGTCTGTTAGAAAGGCCAAGAAAATGCACTCCTTGCTCTTCTGACACAGCTCTCTCTGTTCATGATGTGGGACAGCGAGTGCTGATGATGTGCAGGAGCTGATGCAAGGGGCAGGGACGAGGATGCATCAGGCACAGTGCCAAGCTGACAGAGGGATGATCTCTGGCAGTGGCACTGAAGGAGAAGAGTTTGCAGGCAGCACAGAAAATGGCTCTTTGTTTCACCTCTTCTTTCAGTGCTGCTAAGAATGTAGCCTGGAGCAAGCTGGGAACTCCAGAGCCTGGAGTCCTTTCCAGGCAGGGCTGCATCAGACACAAACCAGCAGGGGACTGAGGAGCCCCTGGGGTGGCAGTGAGCAACCTCGGGCTCTGCTCACTGCTGCTGGCATTTTCTATTGAACCATCTCCAAGGACTTCTGTTGTGCTCTGTATTTCTAAGGGTTTTCCCCCTTGGTTTTTTTTTTTTGTTGTCTCCTGCACCTTTTTTTCTCCCTATTTTCCTATCCTGTCAGCAGCAGCCCTTGTCCAGAACTGGCTCTAAAATATCAGCAAAGTAGCTAGGAACAACAATGGGTGGAATCCTGCGGCTCAGGAATTCATACGCCAGAGCCCTGCCTCTGCCTTATGCTTTGTCAGGACCTCCTTCTCTGTGCAAAACTAGGGAATAGTGGAGTTTTTTTGCCACAGAGCTCCTGAGAAGCAAATGTTGTGCTAGGTTTCTCAGGAGTGTATCCGTTAAGTTCATTGCTGGCAAACAGAAAGTAAGGCCAGGGTAGCAGGGCAGCTGGGAGCTGGTCACTCCCTGCAAAGGGCTGGTGTAGGATGTGGGAACACCACGTTCCAGGAGGGGCAAGCAGGGTCAATGTGCTCAAGGTGCTGCCAATGAGGTTTGCGTTCACTTAGAGAGTAGTCAGGGCTGGTGAGCACTGCAAGATCCAGCTGCAGTCCCCACCCATGTCCCTTTCAGTGCTGGCTTTAGGGTGTCTGCAGCCTGGATCCAGAGCGGCCTGGGGGGCTCCTGAGGCTGCCTTTGCACTCAGGGTGAGGATGCCCAGGAGCTCCTGAGGCCGGCAGGGGGGACCAGGGCTGGGGTTTGTGGCCTGGCAGGTGTGGCTCTGGGGGCTGTGACATGCCAGGGCATGGGTCACTGTCACTGCCCTCCGCAGCCCTGGCTAGCTCTGTGATGCTCCAGGGACAATGGCAAGAGTGGGGATCTGGCTAGGTTAGGGTTTTGCCTGAGCCAGAACCTCTAGGCCAAATGCCGAGCAGTAGAGACCCCTGGAGGACCGAGTGAAGGAAGCACAGGAGGCTCTTCTGCGGCATAAAGTGCAGCAATTTCATCAGGAGAGGCAGGGGGAAGGTTCACAGCTGAGAATTCCCAAAGGAAACAGATGTTAAAAAAACCCCCAACATCCCTGTGACCGGATTTTTAAAATCTTTCAAAACAGGGGGTGGACACCATATAGTAACCAATAAGCGACTCTTGGGTTGTGGTTTTGAGGGCTACAGCAAATCAGAACAAGGGGAGGAGAGAGCGTTGGGATCGGGATTGGATCTTAGGGTGAGGGACAGGGAACTTTCTGGAACAAAGGGTAGGGTTTGGGCTGAGGGATGGGGCAAAGGGGCTGATTTGTCTTGACAGACAGGGAAAAATCTGGTGAGGAGGGAGGGAATTCCTTGAGAGACACTTGGGTAGGAGGGCATAACACAGGGGAGAAACTAACTGTAATAACTCGGGGAACACTTGAACATACCACTATATAACAGAACATTTGGCTCAATAAACTAACGCACTGCAACACAGAAATTCAGGCTTTCGGCAGCTGAGAGGTGGCACTGTTAGAACCCGCAGCAGCTGGTGAAAGCCATCTCTGTCCTTCAGGTTCTTGCTGTGTGGGAAGGTGCTGCGAGTTGTGGTGGCTGCACTCCCCCTTTGCTGGGAGGATGATCTGTACCAGGGCAGAGCAGAAAGCTGCCATGGTGAGCAGAACATGCACAGAGCATTACGGTTCAGAGAATGGCACTGCCCTGGAAGGGCAAAAAGCTTGAAAGCATTGAATTCTGTGCGGAACCATTGCACAAATTTTCTCTTCTAGAACATGCCCATTTTTGTATACTGTAGATGAATACTCTGGGTTTTATAGAACACATGGGGTTTTTTCTTAAGGTTTTTGGGGGAAATCTCAAGTTTATTTCTGTTTGTATTTTACATCCAGCATGCATACAGGGGTTTTTTTTATTATTATTTTTTTTCTTTAGTAAATACTTAGGGAACAAATACCTAAGCATTTTTTAATCCTTTGGGATATTGTGACTAATATTCTTAGAAAGAAAACCTTGTTGAACAAGTGTGAAAACACAGACAGAGGGAAAACAATATAAAAGTCTTTTAGAACAGGGCGTGTAATAAGGACTGCAGAACTGAGTAATTCCTCCAAGGGCAGAATTAGCAAGATATATTACCAAGAGTAACTGCCAAGATACTTCCTTAAGCCAAAGGAAATGTGACCTGCAGCCATACAAAGTACAGCCAAAGCAAAAGAAAACCTTTGGAATCCAATTCTGGATTCAGCTCCAGCTGTTGGTGGGCTGCATGATCATTGACAATGCTGCCCTTCCAGAAATTATTCTGCAGTTTCCTTTCATAGTCATTTGAAATTTTGAAAATTCACATTTTAATTTGCTTTGCTTTAGGGTAAAATGCTTCTGGGCCCAGTCCAACCTGTAACCTTTTGACAGCAAAGTCCTCATGGTTGCCAGCTTCTGATGTTAAACAATGTCACATGTCTGCATGTGCTACTTAGCTGTGGGTCTAGTCCCGGCCCAGTAAAGCCCAGGCAGGGCGGCACGTTGCAGGGAAAACTGGTCCATGAGCTCATGGGGTTGCCATCAGCAGCAAAGTGAATGTGCCCTTTGGGGATTTCTCTGGAGACAAAATTAGGGACCTGCTCCATGCCACAATATTCTCTTAGATCTTTCTGAAATGTCCTAGAAAAGGCTGTGAAACTTCACATCTCCTTGCACACCCACTGTTTGAAGAGGGGCATTTTTGTCCCTCCTCAGAGTCATTGCTCTTGCACATGAGAAATGTGAACATCCACCAACGGGAATCACGCATGGTCCTGCTGCTGCTGCGGCTGCAGAGCACTGGGCAGTGCAGGCCTGGGTGTTACCAATACGAGCACTTAATTAGCATCTCATGCTCCTTCAAGCTGTTCAGATCCCAGGGCTCTTTGTTTCAAAGCAGCCACTGCACCATCTCTAGGGAAGAACAGGAAATGGGAAACAGCCACTGCCAGCCTTGCAGGGGTGTGGGGGAAAACCTGAAGTGTCTGCATCAAAAGATGAATGGGAAGAGTGTAATTGCCAAAGCAAATGCTTCGTTAGGATAGCAGGAGCAGTTCTTTACTGCATGCTTGCATGAAGATCATTTGGAATCTCCTTTTTGTGTCTCATGCAGAAAAGGAGCTCTTAATAATACCACGCCACTTAAACCAGATTGGGATGCAGCTCTGTAGTGGTTCACAATGAAGCAGACTGCCTGCTGCGCCACTGCCAGCCCTGTTTTGCCTCCAAGCAAAGCTTGGTTTTCCTTATTAGTGTGGAGTAAATACAAGAGTAATAAAATGGACAATTAGACTGGCCACTTTGGAGGATATGCTCATGCTTTCACACATCAGTCCTGTACCTCATGCTCCCAAGGCTTGTTACTCATCATTAAATATTTTAACAAAAAAACCTCAGCTCTCATGTTACATCTGAATAAAACTGCACAAGATCATCAAGAATTCTGCTGTCAGGAACAAGACAAGAGCCTTCCGACACTCCCTTGCAGCTGTCCTGGATTGCTGCAGCCCTTTGTGAAAAGCTGCTGCAGACAGAGTGTTTGGAGTCGGTTTGGGCCTTGATGAAAGATCTGTGGAGCAGTGTGCAGGGCTCTCGTGGCAGGAAACTGTTTGTCCAAGCCCAGGGACACAGTGCCGGCAGGAGCGGAGCGGCCCCGCTCCCAGCCCGAGAGTCTGTGAGCTGAGCCACGCCGGGGAGAAAAGGCAGCGAGGGGCTCCAGCCCAGCTGCTTCACTGCCCTGCCCGCTCCATGCAGCTCTGCCATGGGAGAAAGCCGACGCCGGACGAGCCCCCGAGCTTCCACCAGCTGCTGGAACTGCTCCGTGACAGCTCCTGTTCTTCCGAGAGAGACCCCGGTGCCTTCTTGTAACGCGTGTCATGGGGGGATTCTGTTTGTTAATAAACTGTTGGGGGTTTTCCACTTTCATCTATCAGTAATAATTTCCTATTGCTGGAAAGGAGTTGTTGGAACACCTTAGAGGAGACGACTTGTTGCACAATATCCTGTTTGAAGTTGTCTCAAACTGTGGGAGACAGATGGCTTCACACAGGAGCATCCCCAAGGCTGCTGAGGGGAAGGCACAGAGGAGGACAAACCCAGTATTTCTGAGGGAAACTCCTTGACACCAACCCAACCTGAGCTGTCAAACAGCAGAGCTGATGTTTCGAGACATGGGCCACAGGGGAAACCTTTCAGGGTGTTTGGTCCAGGCTGGGTTATGCTCGAGGCAAAGGTGTGTCAGTGTGTTGGATAATACTCTTCTCTTGACCTAGAGATGGGGACACTGAGAGGTGTTTTAAAAACTTTTATTCCATTTTCAGTCTCATGAGAAGGGTGAGACAATACAGATGTTATCATTCACGCCATCACAAGCAGAAGCCAACGACTTCCTAATTATAATACATTATAAGCGTTTCTTGGTCTATCAGCCTTTTCCCATGCCATGTTGTAGATGCCTTAAAGCCAATGATTTGAAACTACTCCTCGTGGGTCCCACTACAATGCATCTTTCCTAGCTCTGTTTTTCCAAAGTCTTATTTGCAAGTCCATCTTTAGAAACTTTTATCTAGCTCCATTTCTCTCTCAACAATATCTGTCCTATTCCATGGAAATTTTTAAGTTACCATTTCTTGTCTCAAGATTATATACATATTCATACTGTGTGGGCCTTCTATTAGGCTCTAAAAACTTTCTACAAATCCATTTCCCACATCAGTGCACTTGGCTGCTTCTCTCCTCATTGTGCCTGGCAAGCACGGGAGCCCAGAGCTCCTGCAGAACCCATCCCAGCACTCAGTGGGAGCAAACTTGTGTCCAGTTCTCACCTGGAGCTGTGGTGCCCAGCATTCCACCACACTGGAATGAGGAACTGTTCCTGCTCTTTCAGAAGGAGCTAAGGAGCTTTGGCCTTCAGATCAATTGTCTGCAGGCTCCCGCAGTGCCTGGTGCTGCTCCCTTGCCAGAGGCACCCCAGGCCAGGGGGGCACATCTGGGCTGCTGTGTCTGCCTCTGGGGCTCCCTGTTCTGGGCAGTGAGGAGGAGCTGCAGAGGCTCTGCAGGACTGACAGGATGGGCTTTGGGGCTGGCAGGAGAAGCTGAGGGACCTGGGCTGCTGGAGCGGCTGAAGAGGAGGCCCAGGGCTCCTCCTGCAACTGCTCCAAGGGTGGTTTCAGAGAATCCCAGAATCAGCCAGGGTGGAAGAGGCCACGGAGATCATCAAGTCCACCCTGTGCCCTGACACCGCCTTGTCTCCCCTGAGCCTCCTCCAGGATAAACAACCCCAGCTGCTCTCTCAGCCACTCGCCACAGCTCTTGTGTTCCAGACCCCTCCCCAGCCTTGCTGCCCTTCTCTGGACACGCTCAGGCCCCTCCATGTCCTTCCTGAACTGGGGGCACCAGAACTGGACACAGCCCTTGAGGTGCTGCCCAAGCAGTGCTGAGCACAGGGGAAAATCCCTGCCCTGCTCCTGCTGGCCACACCATTCCTGAGCCAGGCCAGGAGCCATTGGCCTGCTTGCCCACCTGGGCACTCTGCTGGCTCATGCCCAGCCTGCTGTCCATCAGTCCCTGCAGGTCCCTTTCTGCCTGGCCGCTCTCCAGCCCCGCTGGCACCTTGTTGAGGGGGGGAGGCGGGCAGGGAGGGAACGGGTCCAGATCCAGTCCTTCCTGAAATGTGGTGTTTGCTGGCACTGCCAGTTCCCACGTCTTGGTATTTCCCTATTGTGGCACAGCCCAAGTGCAGCAAGTGGCTGGCAAAGAAAGTCAAAAGCAAGCAAAGATCTGGTACCTAGAGCAACCCGATCTCGGGTTTGCTGACAGCGCCAGTACCCAGATGGGGAATGTTTCAGATGCCAGCACAGCACAATTGCAGCAGTTTGCTGGCACAGGAAATGAGCATCAGGCAATTTCTCAGTGCCGGCTCATCCCTCAGCCAGATCTGGTGTGCGCTGGCACTGCCAGTGGCCAGACCTGGCAATTTCCCTCTTCTGGCAGCAGCCATGTGCAGCAATTTGCTGGCCAAGAAAGGTAAAACCTGGCAGTTTCCCCTGGGCAGCACTGCCCAATGAGGAGTTTGCTGGCAGCAGGACCCCAGGGAAGGAAGGAAAAAGGAAGAAAGGAAGGAAGGAAGGAAGGAAGGAAGGAAGGAAGGAAGGAAGGAAGGAAGGAAGGAAGGAAGGAAGGAAGGAAGGAGGGAGGGAGGGAGGGAGGGAGGGAAGGAAGGAAGGAAGGAAGGAAGGAAGGAAGGAAGGAAGGAAGGAAGGAAGGAAGGAAGGAAGGAAGGAAGGAAGGAAGGGAGGAGGGAGGGAGGGAGGGAGGGAAGGAAGGAGGGCAAAAAGGAAGGAAGGAAGGAAGGAAGGAAGGAAGGAAGGAAGGAAGGAAGGAAGGAAGGAAGGAAGGAAGGAAGGAAGGAGGGAAGGAAGGAGGGAAGGAAGGAGGGCAAAAAGGAAGGAAGGAAGGAAGGAAGGAAGGAAGGAAGGAAGGAAGGAAGGAAGGAAGGAAGGAAGGAAGGAAGGAAGGAAGGAAGGAAGGAAGGAAGGAAGGAAGGAAGGAAGGAAGGAATTTCCCGCTGCCGGCAGAGCCCAAATCCGGCAGATTTCTGTCGCCGGCAATGACGCCGCCCGGATCTGGTGTTTGCTGGCAGCGCCAGCGCCCAGATCTGAAAACTTCCTGGTGCCGGCACAGCCCAAGTCCAGCGATCTGCTGGCACAGACAGCCAAAGTTTGGAAATTTGCAGGTTCTGGCACCAGCAGCATCCAGCTCTGGTGTTTGCTGGACCACCAGCGCCCAGATGTGGAAACTTCCCGGTGCCTTCACAGCCCAGCTCTAGCAACTTGGTTTTAGCTAGCTCAGGAAGAGAAGTTCCTCTTTCCGTGGAGGAACCGTGACTTTCCTTTTTCTTGGAACTGTTTACACCTGCTCTGGACTGAAAACCCAGACGAACGCCGGCAGCAGCTCACACCCCTGGCCCACCGAGCTCCGGGCCAGAGGGACTCCGGAGAGACCGAGTGAGCCAACTCCAAGCCACAAAAAGGACTTGCTGAATTTGCCATCTCTTCAGCACTGTCCGAGACTTTATTTAATATTATTCATTTTTCATGCTTGTGAATACTTGACTTGTTCAATAAACTGGGGTTTTTTCCCCTTTTCTTAAGGGAAGTCTTTCCCTGAACGAGTAGGGGGAGGGGCTGCTTGAATTCGCTTTCTAGACGGACCCCTTTTGGAGGTTTCCTCCCCAAAATTAGCCCTAAGCCAGCACAAACAGTCACCATGAAAACTTCACCAGCGGCATCGTTTCCTGGTGGCAAATCTTGCGACAGAAGCTCGACCTTGTTCTCCGTGAGAGATTCTTGGGAAGAGCAGACAGGAGAAGATTCCTGAAAACAGAAACAGCTTTCCAGAAGGGAAATGAAAACGAAAGAAACAATCCAAGATGTTTTCCCCTATTGATTTCTGCGCTCCCCTTTCCCGTGTTCGGGCAGGCGCAGGGGCCGTCCCGGGGGCGCGTGGGGCTCGGCCGCGGGGCTTGTGGGGCCAGCGGGGAACGGGCGCAGGACCGACGGCCGAAACATCGGGAACTCGACGGTAAAAATTGGGAAAACAACTTGGGACCTCCGCAATGGCCCAATTCCCCCCCCAGTATTCACCTGCCAGCTCCCAAATCCCTCCCATCTCCCCAAATCCTATCCAGGACCCCCACGACTCCTCACGGACCCCTCCAAAACCTCACCCGGGAGCCCCAAAACCCCCCCAGTTCCCCCCAAAAAGCCTCAGCTCCCCCGACACCGCCTCAGGACCCCTCCAGCCTCGGCTACCACACCCTAATCCCCCCAGGTCCCCCCAAATCGCCCCCCGGACGCTCCCGCTGCTGCGCCCCCCTCCCCCGCCGCCGCCTCTGCCGCGCTTGGCTCGGCGCCGCTTACGAGAGCCCAGAAAGCACCCAAATCCCCCCCAAAACCGGCCTCGGAGCCCAAAAATTCCCCCCCCAATTGCCCAGAGTCCCCGCAAATCCCCCCCGGACACCTCCGCCCCGGCCCGGCCGCTCCCGCCACCGCTGCCCCCGCCGCCGCCGCCGCCTGTGCCGCGCTCGGTTCGGCCGCGCTCGATGGGAGTCCAGAAACGGCCCCGATTCACCCCAAAACCGACCTGGCGGCCCCCCCGATCCCCCCAGGAGCCCCAAAATCCCCCCGATTCCCCCCAAACCCCCCCCCCCCGGACACCCCCAACCTGAGCCGGGCCGATCCCGCCGCCACCATGGCCGCGCCCGGAAGCCCTGAGCATTTTGGCGGGAAATTCCCGGAACTCCGGCCCGAAAAGTCGGGGCTTTTGGGCTTCAATCCCCCCCCGTTCTGGGCATGCATTCGGGTGGGGATTTTGGGGGTGAAAACTCGGGAATGTTGGGCTTGAAAATCGCGACTCTAGGGGTTCCAAACCGGGACCTTTGGGTCCTGGAAGGGGAAAAAAATCGGGGAAGATTTGGGGTTCAAACTCGGATCGTTTGGGGTTCAAGCTCGCCATTTCTGGGCTTGAAAACCTGAATCTTTCAGGGATGGATCTCCGGATTTTTGGGGTAAAATCCTGCCTTTGTAGGGCCTGAAAAAGGGGGGGAAATGGGAATTTTGGGTCCTTGCAGGGAGAAAATCTCGCAGTGTTTAGGGCTTCACCTGGCATTTTTGGGGTTAAAACTTGGGAATTCCTTTCTGCCTGGCTTTCGGGCTTTCTGTTTTACCTTTTCTTTCCTTGCTGAGCTGCGATGGCCACAAGTTCAGCTCAGCCTCCCTGCGGGACTGTCCAAATGCCTGCAAGTGCCCCGAAAACCCACTCGGGAGCCCCCAAATGCCCCCAGGTCATGGCAGCATTCATCTGGGAGCCCCCAGAATGGCCCAGGAAGGAGGGAGAGAGGGAAGGAAGGAGGGAAAAAAGGAAGGAAGGAGGGAGGGAGGGAAGGAAGGAGGGCAAAAAGGAAGGAAGGAAGGAAGGAGGGAGGGAGGGAAGGAAGGAGGGCAAAAAGGAAGGAAGGAGGGAGGGAGGGAAGGAAGGAGGGCAAAAAGGAAGGAAGGAAGGAAGGAGGGAAGGAGGGAAGGAAGGAGGGCAAAAAGGAAGGAAGGAAGGAAGGAAGGAAGGAAGGAAGGAAGGAAGGAAGGAAGGAAGGAAGGAAGGAAGGCATCCGGATCCAGTCCTGCCTGGAGCCTGGAATGGGCCGTTTGCTGGCACTGCCAGCGCCCCGATCTGGAAATGTCCCTATTCTGGCACAGCCCAAGTGCAGCAATTTGCTGGCACAGAAATCCAAAACCTGTGGCAGCTTCCTGCTCCTGGGTCTGGCACCGCCCCCACATCTTGCGTTTCATGTAACCAGAACCCAGATTGGGAAATTTCCCGCTGCCGGCAGAGCCCAAATCCGGCAGATTTCTGTCGCCGGCAATGACGCCGCCCGGATCTGGTGTTTGCTGGCAGCGCCAGCGCCCAGATCTGAAAACTTCCTGCTGCCGGCACAGCCCAAGTCCAGCGATCTGCTGGCACAGACAGCCAAAGTTTGGAAATTTGCAGGTTCTGGCACCAGCAGCATCCAGCTCTGGTGTTTGCTGGACCACCAGCGCCCAGATGTGGAAACTTCCCGGTGCCTTCACAGCCCAGCTCTAGCAACTTGGTTTTAACTAGCTCAGGAAGAGAAGTTCCTCTTTCCGTGGAGGAACCGTGACTTTCCTTTTTCTTGGAACTGTTTACACCTGCTCTGGACTGAAAACCCAGACGAACGCCGGCAGCAGCTCACACCCCTGGCCCACCGAGCTCCGGGCCAGAGGGACTCCGGAGAGACCGAGTGAGCCAACTCCAAGCCACAAAAAGGACTTGCTGAATTTGCCATCTCTTCAGCACTGTCGAGACTTTATTTAATATTATTCATTTTTCATGCTTGTGAATACTTGACTTGTTCAATAAACTGGGGTTTTTTCCCCTTTTCTTAAGGGAAGTCTTTCCCTGAACGAGTAGGGGGAGGGGCTGCTTGAATTCGCTTTCTAGACGGACCCCTTTTGGAGGTTTCCTCCCCAAAATTAGCCCTAAGCCAGCACAAACAGTCACCATGAAAACTTCACCAGCGGCATCGTTTCCTGGTGGCAAATCTTGCGACAGCAGCTCGACCTTGTTCTCCGTGAGAGATTCTTGGGAAGAGCAGACAGGAGAAGATTCCTGGAAAACAGAAACAGCTTTCCAGAAGGGAAATGAAAACGAAAGAAACAATCCAAGATGTTTTCCCCTATTGATTTCTGCGCTCCCCTTTCCCGTGTTCGGGCAGGCGCAGGGTCGTCCCGGGGGCGCGTGGGGCTCGGCCGCGGGGCTTGTGGGGCCAGCGGGGAACGGGCGCAGGGACCGACGGCCGAAACATCGGGAACTCGACGGTAAAAATTGGGAAAAACAACTTGGGACCTCCGCAATGGCCCAATTCCCCCCCCAGTATTCACCTGCCAGCTCCCAAATCCCTCCCATCTCCCCAAATCCTATCCAGGACCCCCACGACCCCTCACGGACCCCCCCAAAACCTCACCCGGGAGCCCCAAAACCCCCCCAGTTCCCCCCAAAAAGCCTCAGCTCCCCCCGACACCGCCTCAGGACCCCTCCAGCCTCGGCTACCACACCCTAATCCCCCCCAGGTCCCCCCAAATCGCCCCCCGGACGCTCCCGCTGCTGCGCCCCCCCTCCTCCGCCGCCGCCTCTGCCGCGCTTGGCTCGGCGCCGCTTACGAGAGCCCAGAAAGCACCCAAATCCCCCCCAAAACCGGCCTCGGAGCCCAAAAATTCCCCCCCCCAATTGCCCCAGAGTCCCCGCAAATCCCCCCCGGACACCTCCGCCCCGGCCCGGCCGCTCCCGCCACCGCTGCCCCCGCCGCCGCCGCCGCCTGTGCCGCGCTCGGTTCGGCCGCGCTCGATGGGAGTCCAGAAACGGCCCCGATTCACCCCAAAACCGACCTGGCGGCCCCCCGATCCCCCCAGGAGCCCCAAAATCCCCCCGATTCCCCCCAAACCCCCCCCCCCCCCGGACACCCCCAACCTGAGCCGGGCCGATCCCGCCGCCACCATGGCCGCGCCCGGAAGCCCTGAGCATTTTGGCGGGAAATTCCCGGAACTCCGGCCCGAAAAGTCGGGGCTTTTGGGCTTCAATCCCCCCCCGTTCTGGGCATGCATTCGGGTGGGGATTTTGGGGGTGAAAACTCGGGAATGTTGGGCTTGAAAATCGCGACTCTAGGGGTTCCAAACCGGGACCTTTGGGTCCTGGAAGGGGAAAAAAATCGGGGAAGATTTGGGGTTCAAACTCGGATCGTTTGGGGTTCAAGCTCGCCATTTCTGGGCTTGAAAACCTGAATCTTTCAGGGATGGATCTCCGGATTTTTGGGGTAAAATCCTGCCTTTGTAGGGCCTGAAAAAGGGGGGGGAAATGGGAATTTTGGGTCCTTGCAGGGAGAAAATCTCGCAGTGTTTAGGGCTTCACCCGGCATTTTTGGGGTTAAAACTTGGGAATTCCTTTCTGCCTGGCTTTCGGGCTTTCTGTTTTACCTTTTCTTTCCTTGCTGAGCTGCGATGGCCACAAGTTCAGCTCAGCCTCCCTGCGGGACTGTCCAAATGCCTGCAAGTGCCCCGAAAACCCACTCGGGAGCCCCCAAATGCCCCCAGGTCATGGCAGCATTCATCTGGGAGCCCCCAGAATGGCCCAGGAAGGAGGGAGAGAGGGAAGGAAGGAGGGAAAAAAGGAAGGAAGGAGGGAGGGAGGGAAGGAAGGAGGGCAAAAAGGAAGGAAGGAAGGAAGGAGGGAGGGAGGGAAGGAAGGAGGGCAAAAAGGAAGGAAGGAAGGAAGGAAGGAAGGAAGGAAGGAAGGAAGGAAGGAAGGAAGGAAGGAAGGAAGGAAGGAAGGAAGGAAGGCATCCGGATCCAGTCCTGCCTGGAGCCTGGAATGGGCCGTTTGCTGGCACTGCCAGCGCCCCGATCTGGAAATGTCCCTATTCTGGCACAGCCCAAGTGCAGCAATTTGCTGGCACAGAAATCCAAAACCTGTGGCAGCTTCCTGCTCCTGGGTCTGGCACCGCCCCCACATCTTGCGTTTCATGTAACCAGAACCCAGATTGGGAAATTTCCCGCTGCCGGCAGAGCCCAAATCCGGCAGATTTCTGTCGCCGGCAATGACGCCGCCCGGATCTGGTGTTGCTGGCAGCGCCAGCGCCCAGATCTGAAAACTTCCTGCTGCCGGCACAGCCCAAGTCCAGCGATCTGCTGGCACAGACAGCCAAAGTTTGGAAATTTGCAGGTTCTGGCACCAGCAGCATCCAGCTCTGGTGTTTGCTGGACCACCAGCGCCCAGATGTGGAAACTTCCCGGTGCCTTCACAGCCCAGCTCTAGCAACTTGGTTTTAGCTAGCTCAGGAAGAGAAGTTCCTCTTTCCGTGGAGGAACCGTGACTTTCCTTTTTCTTGGAACTGTTTACACCTGCTCTGGACTGAAAACCCAGACGAACGCCGGCAGCAGCTCACACCCCTGGCCCACCGAGCTCCGGGCCAGAGGGACTCCGGAGAGACCGAGTGAGCCAACTCCAAGCCACAAAAAGGACTTGCTGAATTTGCCATCTCTTCAGCACTGTCCGAGACTTTATTTAATATTATTCATTTTTCATGCTTGTGAATACTTGACTTGTTCAATAAACTGGGGTTTTTTCCCCTTTTCTTAAGGGAAGTCTTTCCCTGAACGAGTAGGGGGAGGGGCTGCTTGAATTCGCTTTCTAGACGGACCCCTTTTGGAGGTTTCCTCCCCAAAATTAGCCCTAAGCCAGCACAAACAGTCACCATGAAAACTTCACCAGCGGCATCGTTTCCTGGTGGCAAATCTTGCGACAGAAGCTCGACCTTGTTCTCCGTGAGAGATTCTTGGGAAGAGCAGAAAGGAGAAGATTCCTGGAAAACAGAAACAGCTTTCCAGAAGGGAAATGAAAACGAAAGAAACAATCCAAGATGTTTTCCCCTATTGATTTCTGCGCTCCCCTTTCCCGTGTTCGGGCAGGCGCAGGGGCCGTCCCGGGGCGCGTGGGGCTCGGCCGCGGGGCTTGTGGGGCCAGCGGGGAACGGGCGCAGGGACCGACGGCCGAAACATCGGGAACTCGACGGTAAAAATTGGGGAAAAACAACTTGGGACCTCCGCAATGGCCCAATTCCCCCCCCAGTATTCACCTGCCAGCTCCCAAATCCCTCCCATCTCCCCAAATCCTATCCAGGACCCCCACGACCCCTCACGGACCCCCCCAAAACCTCACCCGGGAGCCCCAAAACCCCCCCAGTTCCCCCCAAAAAGCCTCAGCTCCCCCCGACACCGCCTCAGGACCCCTCCAGCCTCGGCTACCACACCCTAATCCCCCCCAGGTCCCCCCAAATCGCCCCCCGGACGCTCCCGCTGCTGCGCCCCCCCTCCCCCGCCGCCGCCTCTGCCGCGCTTGGCTCGGCGCCGCTTACGAGAGCCCAGAAAGCACCCAAATCCCCCCCAAAACCGGCCTCGGAGCCCAAAAATTCCCCCCCCAATTGCCCCAGAGTCCCCGCAAATCCCCCCCGGACACCTCCGCCCCGGCCCGGCCGCTCCCGCCACCGCTGCCCCCGCCGCCGCCCGCCGCCTGTGCCGCGCTCGGTTCGGCCGCGCTCGATGGGAGTCCAGAAACGGCCCCGATTCACCCCAAAACCGACCTGGCGGCCCCCCGATCCCCCCAGGAGCCCCAAAATCCCCCCGATTCCCCCCAAACCCCCCCCCCCCGGACACCCCAACCTGAGCCGGGCCGATCCCGCCGCCACCATGGCCGCGCCCGGAAGCCCTGAGCATTTTGGCGGGAAATTCCCGGAACTCCGGCCCGAAAAGTCGGGGCTTTTGGGCTTCAATCCCCCCCCGTTCTGGGCATGCATTCGGGTGGGGATTTTGGGGGTGAAAACTCGGGAATGTTGGGCTTGAAAATCGCGACTCTAGGGGTTCCAAACCGGGACCTTTGGGTCCTGGAAGGGGAAAAAAATCGGGGAAGATTTGGGGTTCAAACTCGGATCGTTTGGGGTTCAAGCTCGCCATTTCTGGGCTTGAAAACCTGAATCTTTCAGGGATGGATCTCCGGATTTTTGGGGTAAAATCCTGCCTTTGTAGGGCCTGAAAAAGGGGGGGAAATGGGAATTTTGGGTCCTTGCAGGGAGAAAATCTCGCAGTGTTTAGGGCTTCACCTGGCATTTTTGGGGTTAAAACTTGGGAATTCCTTTCTGCCTGGCTTTCGGGCTTTCTGTTTTACCTTTTCTTTCCTTGCTGAGCTGCGATGGCCACAAGTTCAGCTCAGCCTCCCTGCGGGACTGTCCAAATGCCTGCAAGTGCCCCGAAAACCCACTCGGGAGCCCCCAAATGCCCCCAGGTCATGGCAGCATTCATCTGGGAGCCCCAGAATGGCCCAGGAAGGAGGGAGAGAGGGAAGGAAGGAGGGAAAAAAGGAAGGAAGGAGGGAGGGAGGGAAGGAAGGAGGGCAAAAAGGAAGGAAGGAAGGAAGGAGGGAGGGAGGGAAGGAAGGAGGGCAAAAAGGAAGGAAGGAAGGAAGGAAGGAAGGAAGGAAGGAAGGAAGGCATCCGGATCCAGTCCTGCCTGGAGCCTGGAATGGGCCGTTTGCTGGCACTGCCAGCGCCCCGATCTGGAAATGTCCCTATTCTGGCACAGCCCAAGTGCAGCAATTTGCTGGCACAGAAATCCAAAACCTGTGGCAGCTTCCTGCTCCTGGGTCTGGCACCGCCCCCACATCTTGCGTTTCATGTAACCAGAACCCAGATTGGGAAATTTCCCGCTGCCGGCAGAGCCCAAATCCGGCAGATTTCTGTCGCCGGCAATGACGCCGCCCGGATCTGGTGTTTGCTGGCAGCGCCAGCGCCCAGATCTGAAAACTTCCTGCTGCCGGCACAGCCCAAGTCCAGCGATCTGCTGGCACAGACAGCCAAAGTTTGGAAATTTGCAGGTTCTGGCACCAGCAGCATCCAGCTCTGGTGTTTGCTGGACCACCAGCGCCCAGATGTGGAAACTTCCCGGTGCCTTCACAGCCCAGCTCTAGCAACTTGGTTTTAGCTAGCTCAGGAAGAGAAGTTCCTCTTTCCGTGGAGGAACCGTGACTTTCCTTTTTCTTGGAACTGTTTACACCTGCTCTGGACTGAAAACCCAGACGAACGCCGGCAGCAGCTCACACCCCTGGCCCACCGAGCTCCGGGCCAGAGGGACTCCGGAGAGACCGAGTGAGCCAACTCCAAGCCACAAAAAGGACTTGCTGAATTTGCCATCTCTTCAGCACTGTCCGAGACTTTATTTAATATTATTCATTTTTCATGCTTGTGAATACTTGACTTGTTCAATAAACTGGGGTTTTTTCCCCTTTTCTTAAGGGAAGTCTTTCCCTGAACGAGTAGGGGGAGGGGCTGCTTGAATTCGCTTTCTAGACGGACCCCTTTTGGAGGTTTCCTCCCCAAAATTAGCCCTAAGCCAGCACAAACAGTCACCATGAAAACTTCACCAGCGGCATCGTTTCCTGGTGGCAAATCTTGCGACAGAAGCTCGACCTTGTTCTCCGTGAGAGATTCTTGGGAAGAGCAGACAGGAGAAGATTCCTGGAAAACAGAAACAGCTTTCCAGAAGGGAAATGAAAACGAAAGAAACAATCCAAGATGTTTTCCCCTATTGATTTCTGCGCTCCCCTTTCCCGTGTTCGGGCAGGCGCAGGGGCCGTCCCGGGGGCGCGTGGGGCTCGGCCGCGGGGCTTGTGGGGCCAGCGGGGAACGGGCGCAGGGACCGACGGCCGAAACATCGGGAACTCGACGGTAAAAATTGGGAAAAACAACTTGGGACCTCCGCAATGGCCCAATTCCCCCCCCAGTATTCACCTGCCAGCTCCCAAATCCCTCCCATCTCCCCAAATCCTATCCAGGACCCCCACGACCCCTCACGGACCCCCCCAAAACCTCACCCGGGAGCCCCAAAACCCCCCCAGTTCCCCCCAAAAAGCCTCAGCTCCCCCCGACACCGCCTCAGGACCCCTCCAGCCTCGGCTACCACACCCTAATCCCCCCCAGGTCCCCCCAAATCGCCCCCCGGACGCTCCCGCTGCTGCGCCCCCCCTCCCCCGCCGCCGCCTCTGCCGCGCTTGGCTCGGCGCCGCTTACGAGAGCCCAGAAAGCACCCAAATCCCCCCCAAAACCGGCCTCGGAGCCCAAAAATTCCCCCCCCAATTGCCCCAGAGTCCCCGCAAATCCCCCCCGGACACCTCCGCCCCGGCCCGGCCGCTCCCGCCACCGCTGCCCCCGCCGCCGCCGCCGCCTGTGCCGCGCTCGGTTCGGCCGCGCTCGATGGGAGTCCAGAAACGGCCCCGATTCACCCCAAAACCGACCTGGCGGCCCCCCGATCCCCCCAGGAGCCCCAAAATCCCCCCGATTCCCCCCAAACCCCCCCCCCCCGGACACCCCCAACCTGAGCCGGGCCGATCCCGCCGCCACCATGGCCGCGCCCGGAAGCCCTGAGCATTTTGGCGGGAAATTCCCGGAACTCCGGCCCGAAAAGTCGGGGCTTTTGGGCTTCAATCCCCCCCCGTTCTGGGCATGCATTCGGGTGGGGATTTTGGGGGTGAAAACTCGGGAATGTTGGGCTTGAAAATCGCGACTCTAGGGGTTCCAAACCGGGACCTTTGGGTCCTGGAAGGGGAAAAAAATCGGGGAAGATTTGGGGTTCAAACTCGGATCGTTTGGGGTTCAAGCTCGCCATTTCTGGGCTTGAAAACCTGAATCTTTCAGGGATGGATCTCCGGATTTTTGGGGTAAAATCCTGCCTTTGTAGGGCCTGAAAAAGGGGGGGAAATGGGAATTTTGGGTCCTTGCAGGGAGAAAATCTCGCAGTGTTTAGGGCTTCACCCGGCATTTTTGGGGTTAAAACTTGGGAATTCCTTTCTGCCTGGCTTTCGGGCTTTCTGTTTTACCTTTTCTTTCCTTGCTGAGCTGCGATGGCCACAAGTTCAGCTCAGCCTCCCTGCGGGACTGTCCAAATGCCTGCAAGTGCCCCGAAAACCCACTCGGGAGCCCCCAAATGCCCCCAGGTCATGGCAGCATTCATCTGGGAGCCCCCAGAATGGCCCAGGAAGGAGGGAGAGAGGGAAGGAAGGAGGGAAAAAAGGAAGGAAGGAGGGAGGGAGGGAAGGAAGGAGGGCAAAAAGGAAGGAAGGAAGGAAGGAGGGAGGGAGGGAAGGAAGGAGGGCAAAAAGGAAGGAAGGAAGGAAGGAAGGAAGGAAGGAAGGAAGGAAGGAAGGAAGGAAGGAAGGAAGGAAGGAAGGAAGGAAGGAAGGAAGGAAGGAAGGAAGGAAGGAAGGAAGGAAGGCATCCGGATCCAGTCCTGCCTGGAGCCTGGAATGGGCCGTTTGCTGGCACTGCCAGCGCCCCGATCTGGAAATGTCCCTATTCTGGCACAGCCCAAGTGCAGCAATTTGCTGGCACAGAAATCCAAAACCTGTGGCAGCTTCCTGCTCCTGGGTCTGGCACCGCCCCCACATCTTGCGTTTCATGTAACCAGAACCCAGATTGGGAAATTTCCCGCTGCCGGCAGAGCCCAAATCCGGCAGATTTCTGTCGCCGGCAATGACGCCGCCCGGATCTGGTGTTTGCTGGCAGCGCCAGCGCCCAGATCTGAAAACTTCCTGCTGCCGGCACAGCCCAAGTCCAGCGATCTGCTGGCACAGACAGCCAAAGTTTGGAAATTTGCAGGTTCTGGCACCAGCAGCATCCAGCTCTGGTGTTTGCTGGACCACCAGCGCCCAGATGTGGAAACTTCCCGGTGCCTTCACAGCCCAGCTCTAGCAACTTGGTTTTAGCTAGCTCAGGAAGAGAAGTTCCTCTTTCCGTGGAGGAACCGTGACTTTCCTTTTTCTTGGAACTGTTTACACCTGCTCTGGACTGAAAACCCAGACGAACGCCGGCAGCAGCTCACACCCCTGGCCCACCGAGCTCCGGGCCAGAGGGACTCCGGAGAGACCGAGTGAGCCAACTCCAAGCCACAAAAAGGACTTGCTGAATTTGCCATCTCTTCAGCACTGTCCGAGACTTTATTTAATATTATTCATTTTTCATGCTTGTGAATACTTGACTTGTTCAATAAACTGGGGTTTTTTCCCCTTTTCTTAAGGGAAGTCTTTCCCTGAACGAGTAGGGGGAGGGGCTGCTTGAATTCGCTTTCTAGACGGACCCCTTTTGGAGGTTTCCTCCCCAAAATTAGCCCTAAGCCAGCACAAACAGTCACCATGAAAACTTCACCAGCGGCATCGTTTCCTGGTGGCAAATCTTGCGACAGAAGCTCGACCTTGTTCTCCGTGAGAGATTCTTGGGAAGAGCAGACAGGAGAAGATTCCTGGAAAACAGAAACAGCTTTCCAGAAGGGAAATGAAAACGAAAGAAACAATCCAAGATGTTTTCCCCTATTGATTTCTGCGCTCCCCTTTCCCGTGTTCGGGCAGGCGCAGGGCCGTCCCGGGGGCGCGTGGGGCTCGGCCGCGGGGCTTGTGGGGCCAGCGGGGAACGGGCGCAGGGACCGACGGCCGAAACATCGGGAACTCGACGGTAAAAATTGGGAAAAACAACTTGGGACCTCCGCAATGGCCCAATTCCCCCCCCCAGTATTCACCTGCCAGCTCCCAAATCCCTCCCATCTCCCCAAATCCTATCCAGGACCCCCACGACCCCTCACGGCCAGACCCCCAAAACCTCACCCGGGAGCCCCAAAACCCCCCCAGTTCCCCCCAAAAAGCCTCAGCTCCCCCCGACACCGCCTCAGGACCCCTCCAGCCTCGGCTACCACACCCTAATCCCCCCCAGGTCCCCCCAAATCGCCCCCCGGACGCTCCCGCTGCTGCGCCCCCCCTCCCCCGCCGCCGCCTCTGCCGCGCTTGGCTCGGCGCCGCTTACGAGAGCCCAGAAAGCACCCAAATCCCCCCCAAAACCGGCCTCGGAGCCCAAAAATTCCCCCCCCAATTGCCCCAGAGTCCCCGCAAATCCCCCCCGGACACCTCCGCCCCGGCCCGGCCGCTCCCGCCACCGCTGCCCCCGCCGCCGCCGCCGCCTGTGCCGCGCTCGGTTCGGCCGCGCTCGATGGGAGTCCAGAAACGGCCCCGATTCACCCCAAAACCGACCTGGCGGCCCCCCGATCCCCCCAGGAGCCCCAAAATCCCCCCGATTCCCCCCAAACCCCCCCCCCCCCGGACACCCCCAACCTGAGCCGGGCCGATCCCGCCGCCACCATGGCCGCGCCCGGAAGCCCTGAGCATTTTGGCGGGAAATTCCCGGAACTCCGGCCCGAAAAGTCGGGGCTTTTGGGCTTCAATCCCCCCCCGTTCTGGGCATGCATTCGGGTGGGGATTTTGGGGGTGAAAACTCGGGAATGTTGGGCTTGAAAATCGCGACTCTAGGGGTTCCAAACCGGGACCTTTGGGTCCTGGAAGGGGAAAAAAATCGGGGAAGATTTGGGGTTCAAACTCGGATCGTTTGGGGTTCAAGCTCGCCATTTCTGGGCTTGAAAACCTGAATCTTTCAGGGATGGATCTCCGGATTTTTGGGGTAAAATCCTGCCTTTGTAGGGCCTGAAAAAGGGGGGGAAATGGGAATTTTGGGTCCTTGCAGGGAGAAAATCTCGCAGTGTTTAGGGCTTCACCCGGCATTTTTTGGGGTTAAAACTTGGAATTCCTTTCTGCCTGGCTTTCGGCTTTCTGTTTTACCTTTTCTTTCCTTGCTGAGCTGCGATGGCCACAAGTTCAGCTCAGCCTCCCTGCGGGACTGTCCAAATGCCTGCAAGTGCCCCGAAAACCCACTCGGGAGCCCCCAAATGCCCCCAGGTCATGGCAGCATTCATCTGGGAGCCCCCAGAATGGCCCAGGAAGGAGGAGAGAGGGAAGGAAGGAGGGAAAAAAGGAAGGAAGGAGGGAGGGAGGGAAGGAAGGAGGGCAAAAAGGAAGGAAGGAAGGAAGGAGGGAGGGAGGGAGGGAAGGAAGGAGGGCAAAAAGGAAGGAAGGAAGGAAGGAAGGAAGGAAGGAAGGAAGGAAGGAAGGAAGGAAGGAAGGAAGGAAGGAAGGAAGGAAGGAAGGAAGGAAGGAAGGAAGGAAGGAAGGAAGGAAGGAAGGAAGGAAGGAAGGTGTCGCCTTCTGATGCAAGGCGAGGCGACCTGGCTCTGAGGAAACGGCACGGCAACCCAAACTCTCCAGGGTCACTCGGGCCAAGAACACACGCTAGCACCAGTATGGTGGACGGTTCAAGACCTTTATTGTCCCGTCTCGTCGGGGTTTTATACTGGGGGAGTCTTCTCTCTACGTCAGGGGGTCTTACCTTACTGTAATTGGTTAGCAAGGAGTAAAAGTTACTAGTGTTAGGGGGGAACTACATTCTTGGGTGATCCCTTATCACTAGAAGTTAGGGGGAGAGGAGCCCTGCTGCTTTCCGTGACATCGCGAGATTTTCCGAGCGCCTCTCCCTGTCCACTACATCTCCCCCCCCTTTTTCACAAATGAACGAGGTAGTCATATACATAGGTACCGGGACGAGGTATGAGGTTGTTGACAAAGAAAGAGGTTTGGTAAACTTGGGTAGAAAATCTTGTGACTGGCAGTGTTCTCTGGTTGAATTCACAGGAGTTGTTGTCGGCCTATGAACAGGATGTTGGCCCGTTCCAGGCGGGTCTGAATGAACGAGACCAGCTTGTTCAGCAGGCACGGTCCGAAGGTGACTGCCAAAAGCAGTAATGCCAATGGACCTATTAGGGTAGAAATCAGAGTGGTTAGCCATGGTGATCGGTTTGAACCAGGATTCAAACCAACCCTGTTGGGCTTCCCTGTCTTTCTGTCTCTGAGCCAGTCTGTTTCGGAGTTCCGCCATGGAGTCTCTCACTACTCCCATGTGGTCTGCGTAGAAGCAGCACTCCTCTTTCAAGGCGGCACACAAACCCCCTTGCTGCATGAACAGGAGGTCTAGACCTCGCCTGTTCTGCAAGACCACTTCTGAGAGTGAGGAGACTGACTTCTCTAGAAAGGAGATGGATTTCTCGATCTTTTGCAGGTCCTCGTCAATCGTTGCTTGCAGCTGGGACAGTCCTTGGTGCTGGGTCGCCAAGGCTGAGACTCCTGTGGCCGTTCCGGCTGCTCCTAGGCCCAGCAGCATTGCGATGGTTATACCTGTTACTATTTCTCTTTTGCGAAGCCGGGTGGGTTCCTCAAAAGGGGGTATACTTCTCCATCTGTGCGGTACAGGATCCTAGGAACAATCAGAACTTGGACACAAAAGTCGTTAGAGTCATCGAATTTGGCAAGGAACACGCAAGGACTCACTCCTGATCGCTGGCAAACCCACATCCCAGATGTGGATGGGACTACCCACTTATTGTTTTTCCATCGGGTTTGACAACTTCGGTGCAGACGTTGCCTTTCCGCCTAGCTAGGGTTGCATTGCCAAAGCATCTGCCCTGGCCTGTGACTTGACTCAAGGTGATTCCTCTGCGGGGGGTGTCCCATCTACATTGTTGGTGCATCTGCTGTGGAGTAACTGAAGGGAGTGTTTAGAGCAACTCCTTCGTAAAAGGGGGGTTCGACATCGTAACAAAGCCAGCAGGATTCGGTTAGGTTAGGGTTAGATTCGTTCAGGGATAGGAAGGTAGCTTCTAACATACGAAGGGATTGGGTCTAAATCTGACTTGGCTAAACGGTTTACCTGAAAGGCTTCTACATGGCCGGTCGGGATATCAGCGACCCTTGTGGGTAAGGCTTTGGGGCGGGTCGCGTTTCTCCCTTTCGCACACTTTTAATCACTTTGTTGGGTCCAACCGCTCGGGGTGTCGACGGTTGGAGCCTAATAATTCGCACGTTCACCTTTTCTTTTGACCCTTGAAGGACTACTGTCCATGTTTTGCCTGTTGTCCAGCTAGGGTGATGAGGCTGTAAAACTGTCATGTTGTAATCTGTGCATTTCCGAAATCTGGGGATTTTATGGCGATATCGATGGAAGTTTCCAGGTATGAGGATGGGTGTTTTGCAACCAGTGGGTGCCCAAGTGAACTGTAAGAATTTGTCGGGCTCTTGTGGATCCCACCCAGGCCCCGACGGTCTGGCATCTGTGACAATGGTTTCGCAGCCCCAGTGTCCACAGTGTCCCCACCCTGGGTGGTTGCAGTAGCTTTTCCCAGGGTTAGAAGCTGGGCACCAGTAGGATAGGTACATGTGTGTGGCGTGTGGGGAATTGGGGTCTACCTTTGGTCGTCCTGGAAACAGGTCGGTGATGTGGAGCACGAAGGATGGAGTGTTTGGTGTGGTGATTTCTCTGAGCACCTTGTCACTACTAAGGTGTTGCATGACCCACCTGAATGGCCGATGGGGGTAGTGATCCGGGCTGGCTTGCCCTCTGGCAACAAGCCCCAACAGCAAAATCACACAAAAACACCGTTGATGCTTGGGTCTCACCCGCGCGGGTCTCTCGGGCGCTGCCTGACGGCTTGGTGGTCTGTCGCTTACCTCTGGAATGGGGATGTACGCGTCACGAGGACGTCCCACGAGCATGTCCTGTAAACAGAAACTCGCAACTCTCATCAGTCTCATTCTGCTCGCTATGGAGGTCCGGCTTAATTGACTTAAGTGGACACCACCTAGTTTTGCCGTCCTTTTTGACAGCTGCGTACCCTCGCCCCGTGAGCATCAACCTCCAGCCCCGTTCCCATTCGCCTAGCTCGTTTCTGATTACAACCTGCGGGCCCTCCTCTAGCGTTCGAGTGACCCAGTGTTTTTGAACGGGACTGTTTGTTTCATCTCCCCTGGGGAATTGGTTCAATGCCAGCAGAGCGGTTGCCAGTATACGTGCTTGATCTCCTGGGGGAATGGCATTGGCAAAGCCCTCTGCTTCCACCAACACTTCTATCTTGGTTTTCAGGGTCTGATTTGCTCTCTCGACTATGGCCTGTCCGGTACTGTTATACGGGATACCTCGCACTAATGTGATGCCCCATTTCGAAGCGAACTCTTGTACCGGTTTAGAAATGAAACTGGAACCGTTGTCAGTTTTGATCTGTTTGGGGATACCAAGCCAGATCATGGCTGTCAGCCAGTGCTGAATGGTGGCCTTGGAGTTTGTTTTGGCGTGCTGTGTGGCTATGATCATTCCGCTATAAGTGTCTACTGTCACTGCAAGCCATGCTCGGGGCCCTCAGCAGTTCGCACCAAGTGAAGTCCGACTGCCAGATTTCTGAGGGCTTGAGGCCTCTCGGGTTGACCCCGTAGGTCCACAGGGGTGACTTCCGGCAATGAGGGCAGGTGGCTACCACATGTTTCGCGTCCGCTGTCGGGATTCCGCATCTCTTTGCCAGTGCTTTGGCTCCGATGTGGAGCGACTCGTGCAGTTGACGAGCTTCCTGCAACGTCCAGACGCTTTCGCTGCGGCGTCCGCTTGTCGTTGCCGATCTGGAAGTAACCTTTGATTGGGTCGTGGCTGTTGATGTGGATGACTGACACGGTGCCCTGTCGCGAGGAGAGTGCTTCTTCCAGCATTAGGGCTGCTGCTGATGTTGACACACCTGGTCCTGCCATGGCTAGGCAAAGCCTCGCCACGAATATAGAGTCTGTTACAATGTTGAGGTGTTCTTCTTGGAAGAGTCCGCACGCCAAGACCACTGCTGCTGCCTCCAGCTGTTGCACCGACAGTGTGGGGTCACACGCTTTGACGCAATGCCATTGCTCTCCTGTCTGCCACACTGCTGCTGCGGTTGAGGTCATGGAGGAAGCGTCTGTGAAGACCGTTGGTCCTGGCTGCGGTCGACCCATGACCTTTGGCGGCGTGTCCATGTCGACTATGGTCAGTAGCTTAGTCCAGGGTGGCTTGGAGGAGTAGGAGATTTCCCCTCCGAAGCCGGTGAGAGCAAGGGCTAGGTGCTCCGATATTATGGCTGACTCCAAGGTCGGTTGCTTACGGAAAGGGAGGTGGATGCTTGTCGGCTCTGTTCCCAGGTGTCTCAAAGCGAGTTTCCTGCCCTTCATGATGAGGTTAGCAATGCATTCTATTCCCGGGGAAAACGCACGGGCAGGTCTTCCGAGCACCACCCATTGGATGGGTCGGGCCTTTTCGGAAAGACCTTGAGCCAGTGCTCCCACTCCCCCCTTCGGTGTAAAGTGGACGTATAAGTCCAGGGGCATGGCTGGGTTCCACCTGGCAAGTGTGCCAGTGGCCATCTGGCTTTCGATGAAGTCGAGGGAGCTCCTTGCCTGTGGTGTCAGCTTCTTGGGATCCCAAGGGTTCTTTCCTTTCAGGAGGTCATATAGAGGGTCCATGACCTCGGGGGGAACTAGGAGGATGTTGCGAACCCACTGCAGCGATCCCACCAGGCGTTGCACGTCGTGGAGCGTCTCGATGTCTCGACGGACTTTCGCTTTGGGGGGTGTCACGTAGGAGCTTGTGATCCCCACTCCCAGGAAGGTCACGCAGGGTCCTCTCTTGATCTTTGCGCTCGCGATCTCGAAGCCGTTGGCCTGAAGGGTTTTCCGTGATTGTGGACACCAGGTGATCCACTTTGCTTGCTGATGGTGCTGCGACCAAGATGTCATCCATGTACTGGATGATGGTTGCATCGGGATGGGAGTGTCGGACTGGCATCAGTGCTTTGTCCACGGTGATTTGGCATATGACAGGGCTGTCAACAAGACCTTGTGGAAGTACTCTCCATTGGAAGCGAAGGTTGGGCCGCTCGCCGTTCCGAAACACCACGGAAAAGGCGAATCGCTCTCGGTCCTCAGGGTGCAGGGGTATCGAAAAGAAACAGTCCTTGATGTCCAGCACTGCGCACGGCTGCCCTTCGGGGATGGCTGAGTTCGCGGGGAGCAGTGTCTGGACTGGACCCATGGGTCGGATCGTCTTGTTTACTTCTCTCAGGTCGTGGACGAGGCGATAACCTTCTCCGGACCTTTTGGGGATCACGAATATAGGGGTGTTCCATGGGCTGATGGAGGGTTCTATGTGACCCTTTTGCAGTTCGCGGTTGACCAGTTCCAGCAAGGCTGCCATTCGAGGCTCTGTCAGGGGCCACTGCTCAACCCATACGGGGTCTGATGATTTCCAAGTTAATTTGATTGGCAGCGGGGGGTGCACAGCAGTGGCCCTTAGGATAAATTTGTGATCCGGAATCCTAGCAAGGAAAGAACATCCCTTCCCAACAGGGGTGGAGAATTTTGCAAAATGTAGGGGTAAATTGCTACTGTCTGTTCTGGTCCCCTCTTTTGTATGAAGTGTTAAAGCCACCAGCTGGGTGCTTTTCCATGCCCGGGACTGCCCTCCCACTCCGTTCACTGGAGGGACTTCTTTGAATTGCCAATGCCCGGGCCAATGCGCTTGGGGAATAATTGTGCAGTCTGATCCCGTGTCGGCCCAGAACTGAAACCTTATGATGTGGGGATCCCGACTGCCGTAAAGGCGACATGTCCCCCACACCATCAAGGGTTCCTTCCCTATTCTCATGGCCAGGGCCACCCAGGGATCCCGCGCTGAGGTGTCCCCTGTTGGTCCTGTGAGACTGGCGTGGCTTGTGGTGGTGGGGGGTGTGAAAGCATTACTGGTGGTGTTGTGCAATTCTGCCATTGCGTTGTAGGTGGGGATGTAAAATTGATTGCTCCCTGCGGGGGCATGGGACATGAGGGTCCCCACTGGGGGTTGCTGTGGCTGGGCCGCTGCATATTCCAGGCGGGAGGGGGCTGAGCACGGCCCGGCCACCCCCTCCCTCTGCCGTTTCCCTGAAGCCTGGATCTGCATTCCTTAGCTAAATGCCCCTTCTTCCCACATGCCCAGCACGGTCCCCTAAGTTCTCCCTGGCGTGGTGGAGCAGCTGCTGATCGGCGCCTTGGCTGGGGGCAGTTTACTGCCATGTGGCCTGCCTGGCCACACTTAAGGCACGCCATCACACTGGTTATTGCAGTGTGGACTGCTGCTTGGATGGGAGCAAGGTGTTCCTCCTTTGCGACGTGTCTGATCATGTCTGCTATGGTGGCCCCAGGTGGCAGTGATCTTAGAATGTCCTTAGTGGCTGAGTTGCATTGCTGGCGTAGGCAGTCTGCCAGCACGGGACCCTTAGCCTCTGGGGGCAATGAGGAGGAGTCTAACGCCGCCTGAAGTCTGTCCACAAACTGAGTGAAGCTCTCACTTTCACTCTGTCTTATGGTAGACCATTGTGAGGGTTTGGCTACTACTTTGGCAGTAGCACGGATGGCTTCCCGGGCAGCACGAGTGGTTGTCATAACTTCATGGGCCCTTAATCCCTCAGCCTGAGGCCTGGGGGGTGATCATCGTGGGGTCTCTCCCCATCAATCTCTGTATATTGGAGCCGTGCAGTGGATGGTCAGGCCCCGTTATCTGGGCTAGCTCCTTTGCGCATTGATCCTCCCACTCTTGTTTAAAAACAATCATCCCCGCGCCATCGAAAATCATCCTACATGTCTGTTTGATGTCAAAGGGAAGCATGTCATCCCCCCAAAAAACGCCATCAATGAGTGTGGTAACCATGGCAGAATTAATTCCCTTGTCTGCAATCGCTTTAATAATTGCCTGTACCTCTTTTGGATTCAACTGGAGAATAGGTCCTTCTTTGGTTTTCGCCTGCCCCCCCCACACGGACAGGGAACACTAGCTTGGCTGAAGGGGTGTACTCGGCGCAGGCTATCTTTATTTTTCGCCAATCTGTAAGAGGGGTCCGGTCTTTCTCTGATAATCCCTTCACCCATGCGGGAGCGCTGTGACTAGAGACTTTGTGTGCTGCTGCTCTCCCTCTGTTAGGGCTAGTATCCGAACCGGAGCTCCCCGACTCCCTCTCGGACTCGTCCCGGCTCGAGTCTGAGTCGGAGTCGGAAGTCGACTGATCGAGCACTTCCGGGCTGCTCTGCCTTTTTCTCGGGCTCCGACCCCGCCCCCTCCTGCGGGGGGCGGACCATTTCCTCCCCCTGGGGTCTCCCCGCCTCCTGCTGGGGGAGGTCCTTGCCTTATACGGGCTTAATTTGAATAGAGCGCTCTGATTGGTCTCACCCCTCACCGCAGGGACCGTCCCCCCTC